>NC_090363.1:13526943-14126943 GCF_035084215.1 Heptranchias perlo
TCTCTCAGTCTGAACAGGAACCAGGGCCCCACTCTCAGTCTGAACAGGAACCAGGGCCTCACTCTCAGTCTGAACAGGAACCAGGGCCTCACTCTCAGTCTGAACAGGAACCAGGGCCCTCACTCTCAGTCTGAACAGGAACCAGGGCCTCACTCTCAGTCTGAACAGGAACCAGGGCCTCACTCTCAGTCTGAACAGGAACCAGGGCCTCACTCTCAGTCTGAACAGGAACCAGGGCCTCACTCTCAGTCTGAACAGGAACCAGGGCCTCACTCTCAGTCTGAACAGGAACCAGGGCCTCACTCTCAGTCTGAACAGGAACCAGGGCCTCACTCTCAGTCTGAACAGGAACCAGGGCCTCACTCTCAGTCTGAACAGGAACCAGGGCCTCACTCTCAGTCTGAACAGGAACCAGGGCCTCACTCTCAGTCTGAACAGGAACCAGGGCCTCACTCTCAGTCTGAACAGGAACCAGGGCCCCACTCTCAGTCTGAACAGGAACCAGGGCCCCACTCTCAGTCTGAACAGGAACCAGGGCCTCACTCTCAGTCTGAACAGGAACCAGGGCCTCACTCTCAGTCTGAACAGGAACCAGGGCCTCACTCTCAGTCTGAACAGGAACCAGGGCCTCACTCTCAGTCTGAACAGGAACCAGGGCCCCACTCTCAGTCTGAACAGGAACCAGGGCCTCACTCTCAGTCTGAACAGGAACCAGGGCCCCACTCTCAGTCTGAACAGGAACCAGGGCCCCACTCTCAGTCTGAACAGGAACCAGGGCCCCACTCTCAGTCTGAACAGGAACCAGGGCCCCACTCTCAGTCTGAACAGGAACCAGGGCCCCACTCTCAGTCTGAACAGGAACCAGGGCCTCACTCTCAGTCTGAACAGGAACCAGGGCCCCACTCTCAGTCTGAACAGGAACCAGGGCCTCACTCTCAGTCTGAACAGGAACCAGGGCCTCACTCTCAGTCTGAACAGGAACCAGGGCCCCACTCTCAGTCTGAACAGGAACCAGGGCCTCACTCTCAGTCTGAACAGGAACCAGGGCCCTCACTCTCAGTCTGAACAGGAACCAGGGCCTCACTCTCAGTCTGAACAGGAACCAGGGCCTCACTCTCAGTCTGAACAGGAACCAGGGCCTCACTCTCAGTCTGAACAGGAACCAGGGCCTCACTCTCAGTCTGAACAGGAAGCAGGGCCTCACTCTCAGTCTGAACACGGAACCAGGGCCTCACTCTCAGTCTGAACAGGAACCAGGGCCTCACTCTCAGTCTGAACAGGAACCAGGGCCTCACTCTCAGTCTGAACAGGAACCAGGGCTCACTCTCAGTCTGAACAGGAACCAGGGCCTCACTCTCAGTCTGAACAGGAACCAGGGCCCCACTCTCAGTCTGAACAGGAACCAGGGCCTCACTCTCAGTCTGAACAGGAACCAGGGCCTCACTCTCAGTCTGAACAGGAACCAGGGCCTCACTCTCAGTCTGAACAGGAACCAGGGCCTCACTCTCAGTCTGAACAGGAACCAGGGCCCCACTCTCAGTCTGAACAGGAACCAGGGCCTCACTCTCAGTCTGAACAGGAACCAGGGCCTCACTCTCAGTCTGAACAGGAACCAGGGCCTCACTCTCAGTCTGAACAGGAACCAGGGCCCCACTCTCAGTCTGAACAGGAAGCAGGGCCCCACTCTCAGTCTGAACAGGAACCAGGGCCTCACTCTCAGTCTGAACAGGGAGCAGGGCCTCACTCTCAGTCTGAACAGGAGCAGGGCCTCACTCTCAGTCTGAACAGGAACCAGGGCCCCACTCTCAGTCTGAACAGGAACCAGGGCCTCACTCTCAGTGTGAACAGGGAGCAGGGCCTCACTCTCAGTCTGAACAGGGACCAGGGCCCCACTCTCAGTCTGAACAGGAACCAGGGCCTCACTCTCAGTCTGAACAGGAACCAGGGCCCCACTCTCAGTCTGAACAGGGAGCAGGGCCTCACTCTCAGTCTGAACAGGAACCAGGGCCTCACTCTCAGTCTGAACAGGGAGCAGGGCCCCACTCTCAGTCTGAACAGGAACCAGGGCCTCACTCTCAGTCTGAACAGGAACCAGGGCCTCACTCTCAGTCTGAACAGGAACCAGGGCCTCACTCTCAGTCTGAACAGGGAGCAGGGCCTCACTCTCAGTCTGAACAGGAACCAGGGCCTCACTCTCAGTCTGAACAGGAACCAGGGCCTCACTCTCAGTCTGAACAGGAACCAGGGCCCACTCTCAGTCTGAACAGGAACCAGGGCCTCACTCTCAGTCTGAACAGGGAGCAGGGCCTCACTCTCAGTCTGAACAGGAACCAGGGCCTCACTCTCAGTCTGAACAGGGAGCAGGGCCTCACTCTCAGTCTGAACAGGAACCAGGGCCCCACTCTCAGTCTGAACAGGAACCAGGGCCTCACTCTCAGTCTGAACAGGGACCAGGGCCCCACTCTCAGTCTGAACAGGAACCAGGGCCTCACTCTCAGTCTGAACAGGAACCAGGGCCCCACTCTCAGTCTGAACAGGAACCAGGGCCTCACTCTCAGTCTGAACAGGAACCAGGGCCTCACTCTCAGTCTGAACAGGAACCAGGGCCTCACTCTCAGTCTGAACAGGAACCAGGGCCTCACTCTCAGTCTGAACAGGAACCAGGGCCTCACTCTCAGTCTGAACAGGAACCAGGGCCCCACTCTCAGTCTGAACAGGAACCAGGGCCCCACTCTCAGTCTGAACAGGAACCAGGGCCTCACTCTCAGTCTGAACAGGAACCAGGGCCTCACTCTCAGTCTGAACAGGAACCAGGGCCTCACTCTCAGTCTGAACAGGAACCAGGGCCCCACTCTCAGTCTGAACAGGAACCAGGGCCTCACTCTCAGTCTGAACAGGAACCAGGGCCTCACTCTCAGTGTGAACAGGAACCAGGGCCTCACTCTCAGTCTGAACAGGAACCAGGGCCTCACTCTCAGTCTGAACAGGAACCAGGGCCTCACTCTCAGTCTGAACAGGAACCAGGGCCTCACTCTCAGTCTGAACAGGAACCAGGGCCTCACTCTCAGTCTGAACAGGGAGCAGGGCCCCACTCTCAGTCTGAACAGGAACCAGGGCCTCACTCTCAGTCTGAACAGGAACCAGGGCCCCACTCTCAGTCTGAACAGGAACCAGGGCCCCACTCTCAGTCTGAACAGGAACCAGGGCCTCACTCTCAGTCTGAACAGGAACCAGGGCCTCACTCTCAGTGTGAACAGGAACCAGGGCCTCACTCTCAGTGTGAACAGGAACCAGGGCCTCACTCTCAGTCTGAACAGGAACCAGGGCCTCACTCTCAGTCTGAACAGGAACCAGGGCCCCACTCTCAGTCTGAACAGGAACCAGGGCCTCACTCTCAGTCTGAACAGGAACCAGGGCCCCACTCTCAGTCTGAACAGGAACCAGGGCCCCACTCTCAGTCTGAACAGGAACCAGGGCCTCACTCTCAGTCTGAACAGGAACCAGGGCCTCACTCTCAGTCTGAACAGGAACCAGGGCCTCACTCTCAGTCTGAACAGGAACCAGGGCCTCACTCTCAGTCTGAACAGGAACCAGGGCCCCACTCTCAGTCTGAACAGGAACCAGGGCCCCACTCTCAGTCTGAACAGGAACCAGGGCCTCACTCTCAGTCTGAACAGGGAGCAGGGCCCCACTTTCAGTCTGAACAGGAACCAGGGCCTCACTCTCAGTCTGAACAGGGAGCAGGGCCCCACTCTCAGTCTGAACAGGAACCAGGGCCTCACTCTCAGTCTGAACAGGAACCAGGGCCCCACTCTCAGTCTGAACAGGAACCAGGGCCTCACTCTCAGTCTGAACAGGAACCAGGGCCCCACTCTCAGTCTGAACAGGAACCAGGGCCTCACTCTCAGTCTGAACAGGAACCAGGACCCCACTCTCAGTCTGAACAGGAACCAGGGCCTCACTCTCAGTCTGAACAGGAACCAGGGCCTCACTCTCAGTCTGAACAGGGAGCAGGGCCCCACTCTCAGTCTGAACAGGGAGCAGGGCCCCACTCTCAGTCTGAACAGGGAGCAGGGCCTCACTCTCAGTCTGAACAGGAACCAGGGCCTCACTCTCAGTCTGAACAGGAACCAGGGCCTCACTCTCAGTCTGAACAGGAACCAGGGCCCCACTCTCAGTCTGAACAGGAACCAGGGCCTCACTCTCAGTCTGAACAGGAACCAGGGCCTCACTCTCAGTCTGAACAGGGAGCAGGGCCCCACTCTCAGTCTGAACAGGAACCAGGGCCCCACTCTCAGTCTGAACAGGGAGCAGGGCCTCACTCTCAGTCTGAACAGGAACCAGGGTCCCACTCTCAGTCTGAACAGGAACCAGGGTCCCACTCTCAGTCTGAACAGGAACCAGGGCCCCACTCTCAGTCTGAACAGGAACCAGGGCCTCACTCTCAGTCTGAACAGGGAGCAGGGCCTCACTCTCAGTCTGAACAGGAACCAGGGCCTCACTCTCAGTCTGAACAGGAACCAGGGCCCCACTCTCAGTCTGAACAGGGAGCAGGGCCTCACTCTCAGTCTGAACAGGAACCAGGGCCTCACTCTCAGTCTGAACAGGAACCAGGGCCTCACTCTCAGTCTGAACAGGAAGCAGGGCCTCACTCTCAGTGTGAACAGGAACCAGGGCCCCACTCTCAGTCTGAACAGGAACCAGGGCCCCACTCTCAGTCTGAACAGGAACCAGGGCCTCACTCTCAGTCTGAACAGGAACCAGGGCACTCTCAGTCTGAACAGGAACCAGGGCCTCACTCTCAGTCTGAACAGGAACCAGGGCCCCACTCTCAGTCTGAACAGGAACCAGGGCCTCACTCTCAGTCTGAACAGGGAGCAGGGCCCCACTCTCAGTCTGAACAGGAACCAGGGCCTCACTCTCAGTCTGAACAGGAAGCAGGGCCTCACTCTCAGTCTGAACAGGAACCAGGGCCTCACTCTCAGTCTGAACAGGGAGCAGGGCCTCACTCTCAGTCTGAACAGGAACCAGGGCCCCACTCTCAGTCTGAACAGGAACCAGGGCCTCACTCTCAGTCTGAACAGGAACCAGGGCCTCACTCTCAGTCTGAACAGGAACCAGGGCCTCACTCTCAGTCTGAACAGGAACCAGGGCCCCACTCTCAGTCTGAACAGGAACCAGGGCCTCACTCTCAGTCTGAACAGGGAGCAGGGCCCCACTCTCAGTCTGAACAGGAACCAGGGCCCCACTCTCAGTCTGAACAGGAACCAGGGCCCCACTCTCAGTCTGAACAGGAACCAGGGCCTCACTCTCAGTCTGAACAGGAACCAGGGCCTCACTCTCAGTCTGAACAGGAACCAGGGCCTCACTCTCAGTCTGAACAGGAACCAGGGCCTCACTCTCAGTCTGAACAGGGAGCAGGGCCCCACTCTCAGTCTGAACAGGAACCAGGGCCCCACTCTCAGTCTGAACAGGAACCAGGGCCTCACTCTCAGTCTGAACAGGAACCAGGGCCCCACTCTCAGTCTGAACAGGGAGCAGGGCCCCACTCTCAGTCTGAACAGGAACCAGGGCCTCACTCTCAGTCTGAACAGGAACCAGGGCCTCACTCTCAGTCTGAACAGGGAGCAGGGCCCCACTCTCAGTCTGAACAGGAACCAGGGCCCCACTCTCAGTCTGAACAGGAACCAGGGCCTCACTCTCAGTCTGAACAGGAACCAGGGCCCCACTCTCAGTCTGAACAGGGACCAGGGCCTCACTCTCAGTCTGAACAGGAACCAGGGCCCCACTCTCAGTCTGAACAGGAACCAGGGCCCCACTCTCAGTCTGAACAGGAACCAGGGCCTCACTCTCAGTCTGAACAGGAACCAGGGCCCCACTCTCAGTCTGAACAGGAACCAGGGCCTCACTCTCAGTCTGAACAGGAACCAGGGCCTCACTCTCAGTCTGAACAGGGACCAGGGCCCCACTCTCAGTCTGAACAGGAACCAGGGCCTCACTCTCAGTCTGAACAGGGACCAGGGCCCCACTCTCAGTCTGAACAGGAACCAGGGCCTCACTCTCAGTCTGAACAGGAACCAGGGCCTCACTCTCAGTCTGAACAGGGAGCAGGGCCTCACTCTCAGTCTGAACAGGGAGCAGGGCCCCACTCTCAGTCTGAACAGGGAGCAGGGCCTCACTCTCAGTCTGAACAGGAACCAGGGCCCCACTCTCAGTCTGAACAGGGACCAGGGCCTCACTCTCAGTCTGAACAGGGAGCAGGGCCTCACTCTCAGTCTGAACAGGAACCAGGGCCCCACTCTCAGTCTGAACAGGGAGCAGGGCCCCACTCTCAGTCTGAACAGGAACCAGGGCCCCACTCTCAGTCTGAACAGGAACCAGGGCCCCACTCTCAGTCTGAACAGGGAGCAGGGCCCCACTCTCAGTCTGAACAGGAACCAGGGCCTCACTCTCAGTCTGAACAGGAACCAGGGCCCCACTCTCAGTCTGAACAGGAACCAGGGCCCCACTCTCAGTCTGAACAGGAACCAGGGCCCCACTCTCAGTCTGAACAGGGAGCAGGGCCCCACTCTCAGTCTGAACAGGGAGCAGGGCCCCACTCTCAGTCTGAACAGGAACCAGGGCCCCACTCTCAGTCTGAACAGGAACCAGGGCCCCACTCTCAGTCTGAACAGGAACCAGGGCCTCACTCTCAGTCTGAACAGGAACCAGGGCCCCACTCTCAGTCTGAACAGGAACCAGGGCCTCACTCTCAGTCTGAACAGGAACCAGGGCCTCACTCTCAGTCTGAACAGGAACCAGGGCCTCACTCTCTGTCTGAGCCCCTTGGTCAAATCACCAGCTTTAAGCCAGATGGTCGCTTGACATTTGAGTGCAAGGAGGCGACCTGGAACCTAAGAGCTTGAGGTCGACCCTGCACAGACAGATGTGGTTGCCACTGGAATGTGTTGGCTTTTGGTTCTCGGAGAGTTCGCAATGTTTTAAATTCCTCCTGATCCTCAGTTTTCTTTCTATTTTCTGTCCCTGTCCAGCTGGGACAAGCTGTCATTAGAGGCAGCGTCTTCTAAACTGGCTGCTTGATGTCAGACTTTCCCATTTCCTCTCCATGGATCTCCCCAGGATCGCGGGTGTGATTTGGAGCCGAATCCGGTGCGTGGCCCACGCCCACTCGCCCCCAGGGCACTGGTGGAGAAAGGCACTCGTTTCATCTTTGAACTGGCTGGCCGGCTGACCGAGTGGAGGTCTCCGCCCTGCTCTCCGATGGGCTGAGGAGTGGATGAGGGCCAGGGGGTTGAGGACAAACTGAGATATGGTTTGTGAACCCTCCCCTCCCCCCATGGTTAAGCAGGTTGTTGAGAGTCAATATCTTGTATGGAATAACATCGAACGAGCAGCCCAGAAACAGGCCATTCGGCCCAACTGGTCTATGCCGGTGTTTATGCTCCACACGAGCCTCCTCCCTCCCTGCTTCATCTCACCCTATCTGCATACCCTTCTATTCCTTTCTCCCTCATGTGTTTATCGAGCTTCCCCTTAAAGGCATCTACATTATTCGCCTCAGCTGCTCCTTGTGGGAGCGAGTTCCACATTCTCACCACTCTCTGGGTGAAGAAGTTTCTCCCGAATTCCCCATTGGATTTATTAGTGACCATCTTATATTTATGACCCCCGAGTTTTGGTCTCCCCCACAAGTGGGAACATCTTCTCCAGACAGAGTGGATGGAGAGAAACTGTTCACATTGGCGGAAGGGTCAAGAACCAGAGGACATCGATTTAAGGTGATTGGCAAAAGAACTGGCATGAGGAAAATCCTTTTTACACAGCGAGTGGTTGGGACCTGGAATGCACTGCCCGAGGGGGTGGTGGAGGCAGATTCAATCGTGGCCTTCAAAGATGAACTGGATAAGTACTTGAAAGGAAAAAATTTGCAGGGCTACGGGGATAGGGCGGGGGAGTGGGACTAGCTGGATTGCTCTTGCATAGAGATGGCGCGGGACCCGATGGGCCGAATGGCCTCATCCGTGCTATAACCTTTCTCTGATTCCCTGATTCTACGTCTACCCTACCTAATCTTAAAGACCCCTCAGTCTTCTCTTTTCTTGGGAAAAGACCCCCAGCCTGTTCCACCCTTCCTGATGGGTGCAACCTCTCAGTTCTGGAATCATCCTTGTAAATCTTTTTTGCACCTTCTCCGTTGCCTCTCTATCCTTTTTTATAATATGGAGACCAAAACTGTGCACAGTACTCCAAGTGAGGTCCAACCAAGATTAACATAACTTCTCTGCTTTTCAATTCTATCCCTCTAGAAATGAACCCCAGTGCTTGGTTTGCCTTTTTTATGGCCTTGTTAACCTGCGTCGCTACTTTTAATGATTTGTGTATCTGTACCCCTCGGTCTCTTTGACTCTACCCCATTTGGACTCTTATTATCCAAGCAGTATGTGGCCTCCTTATTCTTCCTACCAAAATGCACCACCTCACCCTTCTGGGCACACAGATAATGACTGGCCACCTGGGCAGGGTACTGAGGCCAATCGACTCATACATTCCCAGGAGTTATGCCTGGGGAGGGGGGCAGGGAAATCAGAACCCCCCTTCCCCTGAACCCTTTACTCAATTCATATGGAACCCTTGTTGCCGAATGCCACAGTATTTCCATCAACTCAGTGATGAAACCTGATTGACCACTGTTTTTAGGATTAACGTAAGAACATAAGAAATAGGAGCAGGAGTAGGCCGTACGGCCCCTCGAGCCTGCTCCGCCATTCAATCAGATCATGGCTGATCTTCGACCTCAACTCCACTTTCACGCCCGATCACCATATCCCTTGATTTCCGTGGAGTCCAAAAATCTATCGATCTCAGTCTTGAATGTGCTCAACGACTCAACATCCACAGCCCTCTGGGGTGGAGAATTCCAAAGATTCACAACCCTCTGAGTGAAGAAATTCCTCCTCACCTCAGTCTTATCCTGAGACTATGCCCCCTAGTTCTAGACTCTCCAGCCAGGGGAAACAGCCTCTCAGCATCTACCCTGTCGAGCCCTCTGAGAATCTTATGTTTCAATGAGATCACCTCTCATTCTTCTAAACTCCAGAGAGTATAGGCCCATTCTACTCAATCTCTCCTCATAGGACAACCCTCTCATCCCAGGAATTGATCTAGTGAACCTTCGTTGCACCGAGGATTCTAAAGGGACGAGATAATGTGGACCGTGAAAAGCTGTATCACCTTGTCCAGAACAGTAGAACCAGAGTGAAAGAGTAAACTAATCTGCAGAAACAATATTTCAGTGAGTGAGTGGTCAATCTATGGGCCAGGCTCCCCATTGGAAGCAATGGTGTTGATTCATTCAAATGCAAAGTAGGTAGGTTCCCTTCAGAATAGCGATACAGTATTTGAGAGACCACATGTGCTGAGTGTAACAGGCTAGGGAGGAACAGGTGACTTTGGACCTATGGTTCCCAAAGCTCTCCACCACTGGGGGTTTGCCTCACCTCATGTCTGGGTCTGTTGTAGACTAATCGATAGAGGTTGATTGCAACGATTAGTCAACAACTCCCATTATCATTGTAGCATGCGACTACCAGGGTGGTGGACGGCCAACTAGACGGACCTGGGTCTTTCTTCGTCTAGCAATTCCTATGTTCCTATGACTGAGCCAGTAAACCGGCCAGTTAAAGCCCTTCCATATTACAGCCCGGCCTTGCTGGGTCGCACTCCGATGATGTGAGTGTGGGAAGAGCCCTCACCAGTTGGTTCAACTCCCTGCCTTCTGGAACAGAAGTTAATATTCAGCCAGAGTTCCTGCTCCTGATCGAGAAACGGTGACCCTCCCCCCTCCCCCCTCCCCCTCCCACCGCGTGAAGTGGGCGTCGGATGTTGGGGGAGGGAGGGAAACGGGATCAAGCCCGGCTGCGATGATGCACCCCACGGCCAAGCAGCCGGCTGACTTTTCCCATCGGGGCTCATAATGGAGGATCGCGGGAGGGGTGGCCACTGTTTATGGAACTCTTTCCTGAGCAAGGAGACAAGCTCTCCAGGAGAGGAGAGGAGAAAGTTGGACAGAGCAGGCACTATTGGCCTGTCGTAGGACCTCCAGTCAAAGGTCAGGGGAAGCCTGCAGTCAGACTGGCAAAGTTGTAAGTGTGAGTTATCATTAACTGCACAGGTTCAGTTCATGCAGTTGTAAACGGTTCTGTAACATCTGGAGATACTGCGTTCAGTTCTGGGCCCTGCACCTCAGGAATGATATATCGGCCTTGGATGGAGTGCAGTTTCACCAGAATGATACCGGGGCTAAAAGGGTTAAATTACGAGGACAGGTTACACAGACACGGCTTGTATTCCCTCGAGTATAGAAGATTAAGGGGTGATCGAATTGAGGTGTTCAAGATGATTAAAGGATTTGATAGGGTCGATGGAGAGAAACGATTTCCTCTGGTGGGAGAGCCCAGAACAAGGGGGGCGTCACCTTAAAATTAGAGCCAGGCCGTTCAGGGGTGATGTCAGGAAGCACTTCTTCACACAAAGGGGAGTGGAAATCTGGAACTCTCTCCCCCCAGAAAGCTGTCGAGGCCGGGGGTCAATTGAAAATGTCAAAACTGAGATTGATGGATGTTTGTTGGGTATTAAGGGTTACGGAACCAAGGCGGGTAGATGGAGTTAAGATACAGATCAGCCATGATCTAACTGAATGGCGGAACAGGATCGAGGGGCTGAATGGCCTCCTCCTGTTCTTCTGTTCCCCAGAAATGGAGTATTTAAACCCCAATAAAAGTAAAAAAAATATCGGCGACATCTCTGGGAATAAAAATGAATAACTGGTTCTCTGGAAAGGCCTCGATCTGGAAGGTTAACCTCTCCTTTTCAGGTACTGACTATCGTATAGTGTCAGGGGTTGTGGAACAGAGTCGTGCTGCTTATCCCCGGCCCCGCTCTCTCCTGCATTCCCGTTCCGTCACCAAGGGCGACCTCGTCCACCTCCTTGACATTGCTCTCCTCTGCCACTACCTCTCCCCCTATTGCTGCCAAGCCCCTGGTCTGGACTTTTCCCTGGCTTAGGTCAGCCTTGGCTCGGTTGGTAGCGCTCTCTCGCCCCTGAGTCAGCAGCTCGAGGGTTTGCGTCCCACTCCGGGGACTTGAGCACAAAGTCCAGGCTGACATTTCGGCGCTGCGCTGTCGGAGGTGCCGTCTTTCGGATGAGGCATTAGACCGAGGCCCCGTCTGCTCTCTCCGGTGAACGTAAAAGATCCCACGGTGCTATTTTGAAGAAGGGCTCTCGCCCGTGTCCTGGGCCCAATATTTACCCCTCAACCAACATCATTAAAACAGATTATCTGGTCTTTTATCGCAGTGCTGTTTGTGGGATCTTGCTGTGCACAAATTGGCTGCCGCGTTTCCTACATTACAACAGTTACTACATTTCAAAAGTGCTTCATTGGCTGTAAAGCGCTTTGGGATGTCCTGAGGTCATGATGGCGCTATATAAATGTAAGTCTTTCTTTCTTTCTTCTTTTCTCTTCACTTCTTCGAAGTTCTGTTACCCACTTCCACCTTCTCAATTCCATCCACTGCAGTCAACCTTCCCACCCGGATAAAGTCCCACGATCCCATCACCTCAGTCCTTTTCCAAACTCCACTGGCTCCCTCTGCCCAACAAACCGACCTCGAGATCCTCTCCCTCCCCATCGAGTCCCACCCTATCTCGTTAATCTCCACCGGACACGTATCCCGCACTCCTTCAACCGCTCTCTCTTTACTCCGCTGTCGATGGCTCCACCTTCAGACACGATGCTCTCTTCTTTTAAAAAATTCATTCTCGGGATGTGGGCGTCCCTAGCGGCCCCTTGAGAAGGTGGTGGTGAGCCGCCTTCTTGAACCGCTGCAGTCCGTGTGGTGAAGGTTCTCCCACAGTGCTGTTAGGAAGGGAGTTCCAGGATTTTGACCCAGCGACGATGAAGGAACGGCCGATATATTTCCAAGTCGGGATGGTGTGTGACTCGGAGGGGAACGTGCAGGTGGTGTTGTTCCCATGTGCCTGCTGCCCTTGTCCTTCTAGGTGGTAGAGGTCGCGGGTTTGGGAGGTGCTGTCGAAGAAGCCTTGGCGAGTTGCTGCAGTGCATCCTGTGGATGGTACACACTGCAGCCACAGTGCGCCGGTGGTGAAGGGAGTGAATGTTTAGGGTGGTGGATGGGGTGCCAATCAAGCGTCCTGGATGGTGTCGAGCTTCTTGAGTGTTGTTGGAGCTGCACTCATCCAGGCAAGTGGAGAGTATTCCATCACGCTCCTGACTTGTGCCTTGTAGATGGTGGAGAGACTGGTCTGTCATTCTCCGATTGAAATCGTTCTCTGGAGCTCCCTGCCCAGTTACCTCCGCCTTTCCTCCCTCCCAGTTTTCAAAACCCCGCTCTTACACCCAGGGCTTTGGCCCTCTCCCAACCTTTTCACATCAGGTCACTGCTACTTGTGATCCCTCTCTGTGTGGGGGCAACGTTGTAAAGTTTGATTTCTTGCATTTTCTCCTTTTTATCCACTAAGCATCAAAGGGTGGTAATTCCAGCCTGTTTAGGGCACAGAATTAGTGCCTTCTTGGGTAGGGCGGGGTGGAATTTGAAAGGGAAACCAATTCCTTTGGACTTCCACTCCCTTCTTGGCTTCAATGAGAAATTCCGATGAGGGTGGGGGTTCCCATAGGCTCAAAGGGCCTATCCTGCTCCTATTTTCTATGTTTCCCGCTCTGTGTCGGGCCAGCGTTGGAGTGGGTTTAATCTCCATACAAGTGGGCCCCACAGCTCCGTCTCTCAAAGGCAACCAATCTCAGAACGGCTTCCATTCGGAGAATGTCACATCAGCGATGGATAGAAAGAATTTGCATTTATATAGCGACTTTCACTACCGTCAGGGCGTCCCAAAGCGCCTCACAGCCAATGAAGTACAGTCACTGTTGCAATGTAGGAAACACGGCAGCCAATTTGCGCACAGCAAGATCCCACAAACAGCAACGTGATAATGCCCAGATAGTCTGTAATTTTAGTGATGATGGTTGAGAGATAAATATTGGCCCCAGGACACCAGGGAGAAACCCCCTGCTCTTCTTTGAATAGTGGCCGTGGGATCATTTTACTTCCGCCTGAGAGGGCGGACGGGGCCTCTCAGGCGGAAGTAAACGTTTCATCCGAAAGACGGCACCTCTGACAGTGCGGCACCTCCCTCGGTGCTGCACTGGGAGCCTCAGCTTGCATTTTGTGCTCAAGTCTCTGGAGTGAGACTTGAACCCACAGATCTGCTGACTCGGAGGTGGGAGTGTTGCCCAGTGAGCCATGGCTGAGTGATTCGTGAGGTGAGAACGATCAGGTTTAATACTTCAGCCAGGACGGCCTGCGGCCCGCCAGCGGAACGGCAGTGATCTGTCCGCAAGCCGACCCCCCATCACGACCCTGGAGAAATACACCAATAGCCACGTTGTGGTTTCCACAGAGCTTCCATCAGAACACAGGGGGGGGAGATGAGACAACCCTCGCGGTCTATACCCCAATATATTGATGTCCGTATGGATTTTTCTGGGTCAACTTCCATTTATAAATTTTTGCGTCCACATTTGCAACAGAACGGCCCTACGTATTATGAAGGGTTTCGGTCGGGGAAATGGGGAGAAGCCGTTTCCAGTGGCAGGAGGGTCGGTAACCAGAGGACACAGATTTAAGATAATTGGCCAGAGGGGGAGATGAGGAGAATTTTTTATACGCAGCGAGTTGTTCTGATCTGGAATTCGCTGCCTGAAAGGGCGGTGGAAGCAGATTCAATAGTAACTTTCAAAAGGGAATTGGATAAATACTTGAAAAGGAAAAATTTGCAGGGCTACGGGGAAAGAGCAGGGGAATAGTTGGATCGTTCTTTCAAAGAGCCGGCACAGGCACGATAGGCCGAATGGCCTCCTTGTGTGCTGTGTGCTTCTATGATTCTACGTCACACTGGACCTCCCGTCAGTGGTTCAGCCTCAGGTTTGTGTCTCCCGGCTCTTTAGCCCAATACCACAGAGGCACCTCCCCAGCCCCGTCCTGCAACCAAACCCACTTCTCCACTTCACAGCATTTAACTACAGATAATATCAAATCAAAGCAAGTCATAAGGGCAAACCGTGCGACTTTAAAACGGAGACGGAGTTAAATCTCCACACCCCTACCCTCTAATCCCAACCTCACCTGAAAAGTCCACTTGGCCTTTGGCTCCTCCCGGTTTGAAGCTGGCTGCGCAGTGGGCGTAAAGCTGGAGAGAGCAAACCGGGAGCACGATTTACCGACCCATTGAAGTCGATGGAATTATAAAAGGGGAAGAGACGTAAACCAAGCGGCCGACTCACTATCACCCATTTTACACTGTCACCCAAAGTTAAAAGTACCCCCTGGTGTGTTCAATATGATGGGAGATCGACTGGTGTGTTTGTGTATGTGTGTCTATATATATATATATATATCAATAAAAGGTGGATTTGGTCTTGATGTGAAACTCTCTCCGCTCTCGAGCTACATTTAGAGTCCTACTAAATTACAGTGCTTGGTTGTAAATTATGCAGAGTGAAGCCCAGTATCCCACAACACCAACTTTGTCTCGGACACACCCTGAGTGGATCAGCCAGTCCCAAACCTAAAACGTATAATTTAGGAGTGAGTCTGAGAGACCCTGTGATTTGAGGTGGCAGGCATGACCTTTTATAGTCCCTTCTGTCCCATTTGTAGAACTTACGCTGGTTTAAGGGTGGCAGATGCGTGCCAAGCCTTCTGATTGAGAGATAACGGTTCCAGGCTCTCAGGATTCACACTCCTACCCACCACCCCCCTCCCGCCGCACAAGTCCGACAAATACTCAAACTCCTGCCTCTCTGGCTACTCGGGGTCATCTTGTGCAGGGCGGATTGGGTGAGAGAGGGGGGGGGAGAGGCAGCAAATTAGATGCCTTCTTCCTCGTGGATATCCCAGCTGACCCGAAGGAGCTTTAAGCTGAGCTGTACTCCACGTGGACCTTCAAAGTCACCTCGCATCTCAACTTGAACTCTTACCCTGAACCTGACCTTTCACCTTCAACCTGACCTCTTACCTTCAACCTGACCTCCTACCTTCAACCTGACCTCCTACCTTCAACCTGACCCCTTGCTTGCCACCCGACCTCTTACCTTAATCTGGTGCCTTGCCTTGATCTTGAAGTATTCTTTTTAATCTTCCCTCTTACCGACAAACTGGCCTATTATCTACACATCAGCTTCTAACTCGGCCTCAAAAGGTTAGCGTGCAGGTACAGCAAGCAATTAGGAAGGCAAATGGCGTGTTGGCCTTTATTGCAAGGGGGTTGGAGTACAAGAGTAAGGAAGTCTTACTACAATTGTACAGGGCGTTGGTGAGACCTCACCTGGAGTACGGTGTACAGTTTTGGTCTCCTTATCTAAGGAAGGATATACTTGCCGTAGAGGAGATGCAATGAAGGTTCACTAGATTAATTCCTGGGATAAGAGGGTTGTCCTCTGAGGAAAGATTAATTAAAATGGGCCTATACTCTCTGGAGCTCAGAAGAATGAGAGGGGATCTCATTGAAACGTTTAAGATTCTGAGGGGGCTTGACAGGGTAGATGCTGAGACGTTGTTTCCCCTGGCTGGAGAATGTAGAACTAGGGGACATAGTCTCAGGATAAGGGGTCGGCCTTTTAGGACTGGGATGAGGAGGAATTTCTTCACTCAGAGGGTTGTGAATCTTTGGAATTCTCTACCCCAGAGGGCTGTGGGTGCTGAGCCATTGAATATATTCAAGGCTGAGATCGATAGATTTTTGGACTCTAAGGGAATCAAGGGATATGGGGATCGAGCGGGAAAGTGGAGTTGAGGTCGAAGATCAACCATGATCTTATTGAATGGCGGAGCAGGCTCGAGGGGGCGTATGGCCTACTCCTGCTCCTATTTCTTATGTTCTCATGTTCTCGTGTGGGTCTCCAAACCTAAGTCTTATCTTCAGGTGAACCTCCAAACTCTTACCTCAGTGTGGACTATTTAATTACCACCTTTTAGCTGAAGAATGCAGGCCTCTCTCTATATAGTTCACTGGTTCCTGTTTAAACTGAGCCAAGTGCGTTGAACTTGGAGCCAGATATAATTACTTGATATTGTTGCAACTTCATGTGTCTGAGTGGCTCGTACCTTAGTGCTGTAGATTGTTCATTATTCTGGGCACCGCATCTCAGGAGGGATATATTGGCCTTGGAGGGGGTGCAGCGCAGGTTCACCAGAACGATACCGGGGCTAAAAGGGTTAAATTATGAGGACGGGTTGCACAGACTGGGCTTGTATTCCCTCGAGTGTAGAAGATTAAGGGGTGATCTAATTGAGGTGTTTAAGATGATTAAAGGATTTAATAGGGTAGATAGAGAGAAACTATTTCCTCTGGTGGGGGAATCAGCAAGAGGGCATTACCTTACAATTAGAGCCTGGCCGTTAAGGAGGGAAATCAGGAAGCATTTCTTCACACAAAGGGGAGTGGGAATCTGGAACTCTCTCCCCCAAAAAGGCTGCGGATGCTGGGGATCTTTTGGAACTTTCAAAACTGAGGCTGATAGATTTTTGTTAGGTAAGGGGATTAAGGGACATGGAGCAAAGGCGGGCAAATGGGAATTGAGATATAGGTCAACCATCAGGCTCGAGGGGCTGAATGGTCTACTCCTGTTCCTACGTCTGCATAGCATTCGGAAGACCCGAGGGACCGATCCAAATAATGGGCAGTGTCGCACTGCTAAAAATCAGCTCCAAGTCCCTGCCATTGTAATGATGTCGAACAGCGGGTATCATTGGGATGACTGGGGGCAGGTTGGCTGGGGTCTGATGCCCAACCAAGTGGCCATTCGAAGTGTGAGAGCTTGTAGGGTGAGCAGGTTATCAAACCACAGGTGGGTGGGGGTGGGAGGGCGTGGGGGGAGAGGGTGGGAGGTATGGTCTAGATACAAACCTGACCCTGGTCTCATTCCAGGAGGGGGTGAAATCGGGCCTCAGTCAGTAACGAATCGGGCCCTTGTTTTAGACTCCGCCCGTTTTACACTCCGCCCGTTTTACACAACGCCCCACTCCTAACTCAGCACTGACCAGGCAGCGAATCTGGGCCTCTGCTGGTCCCTTTGGTCAGTTATCAACAGAGCCATCGCTAATCTTCAACCTGAGGGCACAGGGCAGTTAGACTCTCCGAACCTCCTCCTCCCCGGGGGGGGAGGCCCGACTGAAACGGCTTCTCCTCCCCTCTTTTAGGAGGAGGCCCCTTGCTCGAGGACTCTGCGTGGGAAGAGTCAGGTAATTGGGGAGGGGGATGGGCAAGGCGGGTCCTCTTCACCGGGTGCCAGGCTACCCGAGCCCCCCCACCCCCCTCCCCGAGCAACAAAGGGCAAGGAGGAGCGGGAGAGGGCTCACGTGGACTGGTGGGAACGGGGTGGGGGGGTAAACCATCGTCGGGGCCGGGGGGTTCTCGGAGCCGAGCGGCTCCCATCGGAATACCGGGCGCAGGGGGATCGCGGGCCTGTCACGCGGACACGTCCAATGGCTGCACAGCGGGCACACAATTCAATACTCAGATATATATATATACCAGGAGGAGGGGCACAGATTCAATAATAACTTTCAAAAGGGAATTGGATAAATACTTGAAAAGGAAAGAAAGTTACAGGGCTACGGGGAAAGAGCAGGGGTTGGGGAGTGGGACTAATTGGATAGATCTTTCAAAGAGCCGGCACAGGCACAATGGGCCGAATGGCCTCCTTCTGTGCCGTAAGATTCCATGCAGGGGGAGGGGCGGGTTTCGCTGCTCTCCGCGGGGACAGAAGGTTTGCTCCGCACTGTCCAGTGTCTAACTGCAATCGGGATGCAGAGGGCGAAACTGCTGGATTCCCTCGCACGGAGCAAACTGCGAGGCTTGTAACCAGCACTGGTGGGTTAAAGGGTCAATCCCCTCTGCTGGGACCAGACTCGGTGTCTGACTGCCGACGTGAGGGGACCGCAAGCCGTCACCAGTCATAGCGCCCGGTGCTCCGGCAGCGCCCGGTGCTCTGGCTGTTTCCATTGCTTGGCCTCTTCCTGTCCTCTGACGGTGTGGGATAGCCCTGAGGTGGGCCTTTGCTGTGTTATTTGGGTGGTGTCTGCCTCACTGTTCACACGCTCCTGGTCAGTCGGAGGAGGGTTTACCGTGTTCTGGAGGGTTAGACGGTGATGGGGGGAGGACTGGGGGGGGCCCAGGAGGTGCGAGAGGTATTGAGTAGACTGAGGGGCATTCATACTGGATGATATCTGTGACCAGACCCAGTCAGTGATCAACGGGATCCTGAACAGGTCTCCAGGAGTGTTGCTGCAGCTAGTGACACCTATAGTTTGGGTTTATCAACCCTTGCGGTGCCCAGATCGCAAACTATGCTAAAGAGAGGAATTTTCATTTCTGTTCTAAGCTCTTCTCCACTCATCAAGTTGTGGGATTGAAGTTCCAGCAGAGCCAAAGGGGCAAAATGCAGCCTCGGTCACCACTCGAGAGAGGGAGACTAGACAGGAAAGGCCTGGAATACCTGGGGTGGGGCAGGGGGCCGGATCAGGGGCGGTATCACTCTCGCCTCTGAGTCAGAAGTGCGTGGGTTCGAGTCCCCAATCCAGACGCAAAATCTAGGCTGACACTCCCAGTGCGGTACTGAGGGAGTGCTGCACTGTCGGAGGAGCCGGCTTTCGGATGAGACGTCAAAACGTCTGCCCTCTCAGGTGGACGTGAAAGATACCACGGCCACTATTTCGAAGAAAAGCAGGGGAGTTCCTTCAACCAAGATCACGAAAACAGTTTGTCTGGTCATTATCTCATTGCTGTTTGTGGGATCTTGCTGTGCGCAAATTGGCTGCCGCGTTTCCTACTTTGCAGAAGTACTTCACTGGCTGTAAAGCACATGGTGAGGTATTGAAAGGCACTGTAGAAATTCTTCTCTTCTTCCTTCCAAGACTTCCTCAGTGACCATAGCAAGCAAAGATGTACAGCGAACTCCATACAAATCATGGGCTAGGCCACAATATTAGATGCTGAGAGGCTGTTTCCCCTGGCTGGAGAGTCTAGACTAGGGGGGCAAAGTCTGAGGATAAGGGGTCGGCCATTTAAGACTGAGATGAGGAAAAATTTCTTCACTCAGAGGGTTGTGAATCTTTGGAATTCTCTACCCCAGAGGGCTGTGGATGCTCAGTTGTTGAGTGTATTCAAGATTGAGATCGATAGATTTTTGGACACTAAGGGAATCAAGGGATATGGGGATTGGGCGGGAAAGTGGACTTGAGGTCGAAGATCAGCCATGATCTTACTGAATGGCGGAGCAGGCTCGAGGGGCCGTATGGCCCACTCCTGCTCCTATTTCTTATGTTCCTATTTTCTCATAGGGCGTCCACCAACAGCACTGCAATAAATAAGTGCGTTACAGGTCAGACAATTTCAGGCATTTATCCCATTGGACACGTGTCACCCTCGACAATGAGTGGTGGCAGGGCATTTGACCATGTTGAGGGGGGGTCACAGGCACCCACTTTCTAGCAGGGCTCATTAGATACCAATTGGGAGAGGGACACCCTCCCCCTTCCTAACCCACGGGCACCGCGACCAATGGTGGCATCGCGACCCCCATGCCATCGCAGATCAGCTGACTGGGGGTAGATGGAACCTGGGGCCTTTGTTATTTAATTGTGCAGAAATTGAAGATAATGAAGCAGTCTGAGCCCACATGCAGCAAGACCTGGACAACATCCAGGCTTGGGCTCATAAGCGGCAAGTAACATTTGCGCCAGACAAGTGCCAGGCAATAACCATCTCCAACAAGAGAGTCCAACCACCTCTCCTTGACATTCAACGGCATTACCATCGCCGAATCCCCCACCATCAACATCCTGGGGGTCACCATTGACCAGAAACTTAACTGGACCAGCCATATAAATACTGTGGTTACAAGAGCAGGTCAGAGGCTGGGTATTCTGCGGCGAGTGACTCACCTCCTGACTCCCCAAAGCCTTTCCACCATCTACAAGGCACAAGTCAGGAGTGTGATGGAATACTCTCCACTTGCCTGGATGAGTGCAGCTCCAACAACACTCAAGAAGCTCGACACCATCCAAGACAAAGCAGCCCACTTGATTGGCACCCCATCCACCACCCTAAACATTCACTCCCTTCACCACCGGCGCACTGTGGCTGCAGTGTGTACCATCCACAGGATGCACTGCAGCAACTCGCCAAGGCTTCTTCGACAGCACCTCCCAAACCCGCGACCTCTACCACCTAGAAGGACAAGGGCAGCAGGCACATGGGTACAACACCACCTGCACGTTCCCCTCCAAGTCACACACCATCCCGACTTGGAAATATATCGCCGTTCTTTCATCGTCGCTGGGTCAAAATCCTGGAACTCCCTTCCGAACAGCACTGTGGGAGAACCTTCACCACACGGACTGCAGCGGTTCAAGAAGGCGGCTCACCACCACCTTCTCAAGGGCAATTAGGGATGGGCAATAAATGCCGGCCTCGCCAGCGACGCCCACATCCCATGAACAAATAAAAAAAAATCAGGAGGCTTTCCTGTTTTAGCAGGTTTAAACATGCGGAGGTCCAGCTCATCCTGTCAATCACCACACAGCCCCTCCCACACCCTTGCCAGGCCTCTTCAGAGGTCAACCACGTCAGTGTGGGACTGGAGTCACTGACCAGACCGGGTAAGGACGGCAGGTTTCCTTCCCCAAAGGACATTGGTGAACCAGTTGGGTTTTTAAATGACAATCCGTCACTTTTTAAGACACCGGCTTTTTTACAGATGAAATCAAATTCTCCAACGACCTGAGCAGGCAGCGAGGGATTGGTTTAACATCTCAGCTGAAGGACGGCACCTCTGACAACGCAGCACTCCCGCAGCACTGCGCTCGAGTGCCAGCCGAGATTAGCCGCCCAAGTCCCAGGACAAAGCCCGTGACCTTCTGGTGCTGAAGCGGGAGAGGTACCATTGGATGAGGCTAAAGAAACACTCGTAAAATCAGGTGCAAGTTACCAGCGAAAGTATCTGATGAAGAAGGAAAGATTAGTGACTGCTGGAGGTCTGAAAGGAAAACAGAAAATAGGAACAGGAGGAGGCCATTCAGCCCCTCGAGCCTGTTCCGCCGTTCAATTAGATCATGGCTGATCTGTATCTTAACTCCATCTACCCGCCTTGCTCCCGTGACCCTCAATACCCTCACCCAACAAAAATCCATCAATCTCAGTCTTCAAATATTCAATTGACCCCCAGCCTCAACAGCTTTTTGGGGGAGAGAGTTCCAGATTTCCACTGCCCTTTGTGTGAAGAAGTGTTTCCTGACATCACCCCTGAATGTTGGAAAAGCACAGCGAGACTTGCCAGAGAAGACAGTTTCAAGCTCTGGACTGTGACCACACAGAGGCCTGTCACCCTTTCGGTGGCCAGTCTCTTAACTTTCAGACCCACAGACTCAGCATCTTCTGTTTTAACTTGAGCCAAATGATCAGTTGCGTGGATCACAAATATGATGTTTACAGATTGGCTAATCGTCCAATCGCAGCCACCGCCTCTCCCCCCACCCCGGCCAGATCAAACCCTCAACCTCCAGCGACAGTCACTGCATCCAATTGCTTCTTAAAATGATTCCAGTGATTGCCTGTCTGCAAACTCCAGACAGAAATCCATTCCACATGTTCAACAGAGTCACGACTATTCACCATGCCCCATCTGATCATCTGATCGCCAATGAGATTTCATTCACTGTGGTCTCCTTCATGTGTTGAATTGGCCAAGGTGAAGTTCCTTCAATTAGAAGATGGGTTAGATACAGAGTAAAGCTCCCTCTACACTGTCCCATCAAACACTCCCAGGGCAGGTACAGCACGGGTTAGATACAGAGTAAAGCTCCCTCTACACTGTCCCATCAAACACTCCCAGGGCAGGTACAGCACGGGTTAGATGCAGAGTAAAGCTCCCTCTACACTGTCCCATCAAACACTCCCAGGGCAGGTACAGGGTTAGATACAGAGTAAAGCTCCCTCTACACTGTCCCATCAAACACTCCCAGGGCAGGTACAGCACGGGTTAGATACAGAGTAAAGCTCCCTCTACACTGTCCCATCAAACACTCCCAGGGCAGGTACAGCACGGGTTAGATACAGAGTAAAGCTCCCTCTACACTGTCCCATCAAACACTCCCAGGGCAGGTACAGCATGGGTTAGATACAGAGTAAAGCTCCCTCTACACTGTCCCATCAAACACTCCCAGGGCAGGTACAGCACGGGTTAGATACAGAGTAAAGCTCCCTCTACACTGTCCCATCAAACACTCCCAGGGCAGGTACAGCACGGGTTAGATACAGAGTAAAGCTCCCTCTACACTGTCCCATCAAACACTCCCAGGGCAGGTACAGGGTTAGATACAGAGTAAAGCTCCCTCTACACTGTCCCATCAAACACTCCCAGGGCAGGTACAGGGTTAGATACAGAGTAAAGCTCCCTCTACACTGTCCCATCAAACACTCCCAGAGCAGGTACAGCACGGGTTAGATACAGAGTAAAGCTCCCTCTACACTGTCCCATCAAACACTCCCAGGGCAGGTACAGCACGGGTTAGATACAGAGTAAAGCTCCCTCTACACTGTCCCATCAAACACTCCCAGAGCAGGTACAGCACGGGTTAGATACAGAGTAAAGCTCCCTCTACACTGTCCCATCAAACACTCCCAGGGCAGGTACAGCACGGGTTAGATACAGAGTAAAGCTCCCTCTACACTGTCCCATCAAACACTCCCAGGGCAGGTACAGCACAGGTTAGATACAGAGTAAAGCTCCCTCTACACTGTCCCATCAAACACTCCCAGGGCAGGTACAGCACGGGTTAGATACAGAGTAAAGCACTCTCTACACTGTCCCATCAAACACTCCCAGGGCAGGTACAGCACGGGTTAGATACAGAGTAAAGCTCACTCTACACTGTCCCATCAAACACTCCCAGGGCAGGTACAGCACGGGTTAGATACAGAGTAAAGCTCCCTCTACACTGTCCCATCAAACACTCCCAGGGCAGGTACAGCACGGGTTAGATAAAGAGTAAAGCTCTCTCTACACTGTCCCATCAAACACTCCCAGGGCAGGTACAGCACGGGTTAGATAAAGAGTAAAGCTCCCTCTACACTGTCCCATCAAACACTCCCAGGGCAGGTACAGCACGGGTTAGATACAGAGTAAAGCTCTCTCTACACTGTCCCATCAAACACTCCCAGGGCAGGTACAGCACGGGTTAGATACAGAGTAAAGCTCACTCTACACTGTCCCATCAAACACTCCCAGGACAGGTACAGCCCGGGTTAGATACAGAGTAAAGCTCCCTCTACACTGTCCCATCAAACACTCCCAGGGCAGGTACAGCACGGGTTAGATACAGAGTAAAGCTCTCTCTACACTGTCCCATCAAACACTCCCAGGGCAGGTACAGCACGGGTTAGATACAGAGTAAAGCTCCCTCTACACTGTCCCATCAAACACTCCCAGGACAGGTACAGCCCGGGTTAGATACAGAGTAAAGCTCCCTCTACACTGTCCCATCAAACACTCCCAGGGCAGGTACAGCATGGGTTAGATACAGAGTAAAGATCCCTCTGCACTGTCCCATCAAACACTCCCAGGGCAGGTACAGCACGGGTTAGATACAGAGTAAAGCTCCCTCGACACTGTCCCATCAAACACTCCCAGGGCAGGTACAGCACGGGTTAGATAAAGAGTAAAGCTCCCTCCACACTGTCCCATCAAACACTCCCAGGGCAGGTACAGCACAGGTTAGATACAGAGTAAAGCACCCTCTACACCGTCCCATCAAACACTCCCAGGGCAGGTAGAGCACGGGTTAGATACAGAGTAAAGCTCCCTCCACACTGTCCCATCAAACACTCCCAGGGCAGGTAGAGCACGGGTTAGATACAGAGTAAAGCTCCCTCCACACTGTCCCATCAAACACTCCCAGGGCAGGTACAGCATGGGTTAGATACAGAGTAAAGCTCCCTCTACACTGTCCCATCAAACACTCCCAGGGCAGGTCCAGCACGGGTTCAATACAAAGTAAAAATGCTTCGTGCTACTGGTTGCTGTGAGTTTCTACCTGTTGTCCATTAGTGTGTTGGCGTATTTACTTGTGTTTTTGGGGGGTTTTGATCTTCCTGTGTGAGTAGGGGGTATTTCCCTGTGTATTTGGTGTTTTCTGGTCTTCCTGTGTGAGTAGGGGGTATTTACCTGTGTATTTGGGGGTTTCTGGTCTTCCTGTGTGAGTCAGGGGTATTTACCTGTGTATTTGGGGGGTTTCTGGTCTTCCTGTGTGAGTAGGGGGTATTTACCTGTGTATTTGGGGGGTTTCTGGTCTTCCTGTGTGAGTAGGGGTTATTTACCTGTGTATTTGGGGGGTTTCTGGTCTTTCTGTGTGAGTAGGGGTATTTACCTGTGTATTTGGGGGGTTTCTGGTCTTCCTGTGTGAGTAGGGGGTATTTACCTGTGTATTTGGGGGGTTTCTGGTCTTCCTGTGTGAGCAGGGGGTATTTACCTGTGTATTTGGAGGTTTCTGGTCTTCCTGTGTGAGTAGGGGGTATTTACCTGTGTATTTGGGGGGTTTCTGGTCTTCCTGTGTGAGCAGGGGGTATTTACCTGTGTATTTGGAGGTTTCTGGTCTTCCTGTGTGAGTAGGGGGTATTTACCTGTGTATTTGGGGGGTTTCTGGTCTTCCTGTGTGAGTAGGGGGTATTTACCTGTGTATTTGGAGGTTTCTGGTCTTCCTGTGTGAGTAGGGGGTATTTACCTGTGTATTTGGGGTTTTCTGGTCTTCCTGTGTAAGTAGGGGGTATTTACCTGTGTATTTGGAGGTTTCTGGTCTTCCTGTGTGAGTAGGGGGTATTTACCTGTGTATTTGGGGGGTTTCTGGTCTTCCTGTGTGAGTAGGGGGTATTTACCTGTGTATTTGGAGGTTTCTGGTCTTCCTGTGTGAGTAGGGGGTATTTCCCTGTGTATTTGGGGGTTTCTGGTCTTCCTGTGTGAGTCAGGGGTATTTACCTGTGTATTTGGGGGGTTTCTGGTCTTCCTGTGTGAGTAGGGGGTATTTACCTGTGTATTTGGGGGGTTTCTGGTCTTCCTGTGTGAGTAGGGGTTATTTACCTGTGTATTTGGGGGGTTTCTGGTCTTTCTGTGTGAGTAGGGGTATTTACCTGTGTATTTGGGGGGTTTCTGGTCTTCCTGTGTGAGTAGGGGGTATTTACCTGTGTATTTGGGGGGTTTCTGGTCTTTCTGTGTGAGTAGGGGTATTTACCTGTGTATTTGGGGGGTTTCTGGTCTTCCTGTGTGAGTAGGGGGTATTTACCTGTGTATTTGGGGGGTTTCTGGTCTTCCTGTGTGAGTAGGGGGTATTTACCTGTGTATTTGGAGGTTTCTGGTCTTCCTGTGTGAGTAGGGGGTATTTACCTGTGTATTTGGGGTTTTCTGGTCTTCCTGTGTAAGTAGGGGGTATTTACCTGTGTATTTGGAGGTTTCTGGTCTTCCTGTGTGAGTAGGGGGTATTTACCTGTGTATTTGGGGGGTTTCTGGTCTTCCTGTGTGAGTAGGGGGTATTTACCTGTGTATTTGGAGGTTTCTGGTCTTCCTGTGTGAGTAGGGGGTATTTCCCTGTGTATTTGGGGGTTTCTGGTCTTCCTGTGTGAGTCGGGGGTATTTACCTGTGTATTTGGGGGTTTCTGGTCTTCCTGTGTGAGTAGGGGGTATTTACCTGTGTATTTGGAGGTTTCTGGTCTTCCTGTGTGAGCAGGGGGTATTTACCTGTGTATTTGGTGTTTTCTGGTCTTCCTGTGTGAGTCAGGGGTATTTACCTGTGTATTTGGGGGGTTTCTGGTCTTCCTGTGTGAGTAGGGGGTATTTACCTGTGTATTTGGGGGGTTTCTGGTCTTCCTGTGTGAGTAGGGGTTATTTACCTGTGTATTTGGGGGGTTTCTGGTCTTTCTGTGTGAGTAGGGGTATTTACCTGTGTATTTGGGGGGTTTCTGGTCTTCCTGTGTGAGTAGGGGGTATTTACCTGTGTATTTGGGGGGTTTCTGGTCTTCCTGTGTGAGTAGGGGGTATTTACCTGTGTATTTGGAGGTTTCTGGTCTTCCTGTGTGAGTAGGGGGTATTTACCTGTGTATTTGGGGTTTTCTGGTCTTCCTGTGTAAGTAGGGGGTATTTACCTGTGTATTTGGAGGTTTCTGGTCTTCCTGTGTGAGTAGGGGGTATTTACCTGTGTATTTGGGGTTTTCTGGTCTTCCTGTGTGAGTCAGGGGTATTTACCTGTGTATTTGGGGTTTTCTGGTCTTCCTGTGTGAGTCAGGGGTATTTACCTGTGTATTTGGGGTTTTCTGGTCTTCCTGTGTGAGTATGGGATATTTACCTGTGTATTTGGGGTTTTCTGGTCTTCCTGTGTGAGTAGGGGGTATTTACCTGTGTATTTGGGGTTTTCTGGTCTTCCTGTGTGAGTAGGGGGTATTTACCTGTGTATTTGGGGGTTTTCTGGTCTTCCTGTGTGAGTAGGGGGTATTTACCTGTGTATTTGGGGGTTTTCTGGTCTTCCTGTGAGAGTAGGGGGTATTTACCTGTGTATTTGGGGTTTTCTGGTCTTCCTGTGTGAGTCGGGGGTATTTACCTGTGTATTTGGGGTTTTCTGGTCTTCCTGTGTGAGTAGGGGGTATTTACCTGTGTATTTGGGGTTTTCTGGTCTTCCTGTGTGAGTATGGGGTATTTACCTGTGTATTTGGGGTTTTCTGGTCTTCCTGTGTGAGTATGGGGTATTTACCTGTGTATTTGGGGTTTTCTGGTCTTCCTGTGTGAGTATGGGGTATTTACCTGTGTATTTGGGGTTTTCTGGTCTTCCTGTGTGAGTATGGGGTATTTACCTGTGTATTTGGGGTTTTCTGGTCTTCCTGTGTGAGTAGGGGGTATTTACCTGTGTATTTGGGGTTTTCTGGTCTTCCTGTGTGAGTAGGGGGTATTTACCTGTGTATTTGGGGTTTTCTGGTCTTCCTGTGTGAGTCAGGGGTATTTACCTGTGTATTTGGGGGTTTCTGGTCTTCCTGTGTGAGTAGGGGGTATTTACCTGTGTATTTGGGGTTTTCTGGTCTTCCTGTGTGAGTCGGGGGTATTTACCTGTGTATTTGGGGTTTTCTGGTCTTCCTGTGTGAGTAGGGGGTATTTACCTGTGTATTTGGGGGTTTCTGGTCTTCCTGTGTGAGTAGGGGGTATTTACCTGTGTATTTGGGGTTTTCTGGTCTTCCTGTGTGAGTAGGGGGTATTTACCTGTGTATTTGGGGTTTTCTGGTCTTCCTGTGTGAGTAGGGGGTATTTACCTGTGTATTTGGGGTTTTCTGGTTTTCCTGTGTGAGTAGGGGGTATTTACCTGTGTATTTGGTGGTTTCTGGTCTTCCTGTGTGAGTAGGGGGTATTTACCTGTGTATTTGGGGGTTTCTGGTCTTCCTGTGTGAGTAGGGGGTATTTACCTGTGTATTTGGGGTTTTCTGGTCTTCCTTTGTGAGTAGGGGGTATTTACCTGTGTATTTGGGGGTTTCTGGTCTTCCTGTGTGAGTAGGGGGTATTTACCTGTGTATTTGGGGTTTTCTGGTCTTCCTTTGTGAGTAGGGGGTATTTACCTGTGTATTTGGGGTTTTCTGGTCTTCCTTTGTGAGTAGGGGGTATTTACCTGTGTATTTGGGGTTTTCTGGTCTTCCTGTGTGAGTAGGGGGTATTTACCTGTGTATTTGGGGGGTTTCTGGTCTTCCTGTGTGAGTAGGGGGTATTTACCTGTGTATTTGGGGTTTTCTGGTCTTCCTGTGTGAGTAGTGGGTATTTACCTGTGTATTTGGGGGTTTTCTGGTCTTCCTGTGTGAGTAGGGGGTATTTACCTGTGTATTTGGGGTTTTCTGGTCTTCCTGTGTGAGTAGGGGGTATTTACCTGTGTATTTGGGGTTTTCTGGTCTTCCTGAGTGAGCAGGGGGTATTTACCTGTGTATTTGGGGTTTTCTGGTCTTCCTGAGTGAGCAGGGGGTATTTACCTGTGTATTTGGGGTTTTCTGGTCTTCCTGTGTGAGTAGGGGGTATTTACCTGTGTATTTGGAGGTTTCTGGTCTTCCTGTGTGAGCAGGGGGTATTTACCTGTGTATTTGGGGTTTTCTGGTCTTCCTGAGTGAGTAGGGGGTATTTACCTGTGTATTTGGTGGTTTCTGGTCTTCCTGTGTGAGTAGGGGGTATTTACCTGTGTATTTGGTGGTTTCTGGTCTTCCTGTGTGAGTAGGGGGTATTTACCTGTGTATTTGGAGGTTTCTGGTCTTCCTTTGTGAGTAGGGGGTATTTACCTGTGTATTTGGGGGGTTTCTGGTCTTCCTGTGTGAGTAGGGGGTATTTACCTGTGTATTTGGGGGTTTCTGGTCTTCCTGAGTGAGCAGGGGGTATTTACCTGTGTATTTGGGGGGTTTCTGGTCTTCCTGTGTGAGTAGGGGGTATTTACCTGTGTATTTGGGGGTTTCTGGTCTTCCTGTGTGAGTAGGGGGTATTTACCTGTGTATTTGGGGGTTTCTGGTCTTCCTGTGTGAGTAGGGGGTATTTACCTGTGTATTTGGGGTTTTCTGGTCTTCCTGTGTGAGTAGGGGGTATTTACCTGTGTATCTGGGGTTTTCTGGTCTTCCTGTGTGAGTAGGGGGTATTTACCTGTGTATCTGGGGTTTTCTGGTCTTCCTGTGTGAGTATGGGGTATTTACCTGTGTATTTGGGGTTTTCTGGTCTTCCTGTGTGAGTAGGGGGTATTTACCTGTGTATTTGGGGTTTTCTGGTCTTCCTGTGTGAGTAGGGGGTATTTACCTGTGTATTTGGAGGTTTCTGGTCTTCCTGTGTGAGTAGGGGGTATTTACCTGTGTATTTGGGGTTTTCTGGTCTTCCTGTGTGAGTAGGGGGTATTTACCTGTGTATTTGGGGTTTTCTGGTCTTCCTGTGTGAGTAGGGGATATTTACCTGTGTATTTGGGGGGTTTCTGGTCTTCCTGTGTGAGTAGGGGGTATTTACCTGTGTATTTGGGGGTTTTCTGGTCTTCCTGTGTGAGTAGGGGGTATTTACCTGTGTATTTGGGGGGTTTCTGGTCTTCCTGTGTGAGTAGGGGGTATTTACCTGTGTATTTGGGGGGTTTCTGGTCTTCCTGTGTGAGTAGGGGGTATTTACCTGTGTATTTGGGGTTTTCTGGTCTTCCTGTGTGAGTAGGGGGTATTTACCTGTGTATTTGGGGTTTTCTGGTCTTCCTGAGTGAGCAGGGGGTATTTACCTGTGTATTTCGGGTTTTCTGGTCTTCCTGAGTGAGCAGGGGGTATTTACCTGTGTATTTGGGGTTTTCTGGTCTTCCTGTGTGAGTAGGGGGTATTTACCTGTGTATTTGGGGTTTTCTGGTCTTCCTTTGTGAGTAGGGGGTATTTACCTGTGTATTTGGGGTTTTCTGGTCTTCCTGTGTGAGTAGGGGGTATTTACCTGTGTATTTGGGGTTTTCTGGTCTTCCTTTGTGAGTAGGGGGTATTTACCTGTGTATTTGGGGTTTTCTGGTCTTCCTGTGTGAGTAGGGGGTATTTACCTGTGTATTTGGGGTTTTCTGGTCTTCCTGTGTGAGTAGGGGGTATTTACCTGTGTATTTGGGGTTTTCTGGTCTTCCTGTGTGAGTAGGGGGTATTTACCTGTGTATTTGGGGTTTTCTGGTCTTCCTGTGTGAGTAGGGGGTATTTACCTGTGTATTTGGGGTTTTCTGGTCTTCCTGTGTGAGTAGGGGGTATTTACCTGTGTATTTGGGGTTTTCTGGTCTTCCTGTGTGAGTATGGGGTATTTACCTGTGTATTTGGTGTTTTCTGGTCTTCCTGTGTGAGTTGGGGGTATTTACCTGTGTATTTGGTGTTTTCTGGTCTTCCTGTGTGAGTAGGGGGTATTTACCTGTGTATTTGGAGGTTTTCTGGTCTTCCTGTGTGAGTAGGGGGTATTTACCTGTGTATTTGGAGGTTTTCTGGTCTTCCTGTGTAAGTAGGGGGTATTTACCTGTGTATTTGGAGGTTTTCTGGTCTTCCTGTGTAAGTAGGGGGTATTTACCTGTGTATTTGGGGTTTTCTGGTCTTCCTGTGTGAGTAGGGGGTATTTACCTGTGTATTTGGGGTTTTCTGGTCTTCCTGTGTGAGTAGGGGGTATTTACCTGTGTATTTGGTGTTTTCTGGTCTTCCTGTGTGAGTCAGGGGTATTTACCTGTGTATTTGGGGGTTTTCTGGTCTTCCTGTGTGAGTAGGGGGTATTTACCTGTGTATTTGGGGGGTTTCTGGTCTTCCTGTGTGAGTATGGGGTATTTACCTGTGTATTTGGGGGTTTCTGGTCTTCCTGAGTGAGCAGGGGGTATTTACCTGTGTATTTGGGGGTTTCTGGTCTTCCTGAGTGAGCAGGGGGTATTTACCTGTGTATTTGGGGTTTTCTGGTCTTCCTGTGTGAGTAGGGGGTATTTACCTGTGTATTTGGGGGGTTTCTGGTCTTTCTGTGTGAGTAGGGGGTATTTACCTGTGTATTTGGGGTTTTCTGGTCTTCCTTTGTGAGTAGGGGGTATTTACCTGTGTATTTGGGGTTTTCTGGTCTTCCTGTGTGAGTAGGGGGTATTTACCTGTGTATTTGGGGTTTTCTGGTCTTCCTGTGTGAGTAGGGGGTATTTACCTGTGTATTTGGGGTTTTCTGGTCTTCCTGTGTGAGTAGGGGGTATTTACCTGTGTATTTGGGGTTTTCTGGTCTTCCTGTGTGAGTAGGGGGTATTTACCTGTGTATTTGGGGTTTTCTGGTCTTCCTGTGTGAGTAGGGGGTATTTACCTGTGTATTTGGGGTTTTCTGGTCTTCCTGTGTGAGTAGGGGGTATTTACCTGTGTATTTGGGGTTTTCTGGTCTTCCTGTGTGAGTAGGGGGTATTTACCTGTGTATTTGGGGTTTTCTGGTCTTCCTGTGTGAGTAGGGGGTATTTACCTGTGTATTTGGGGTTTTCTGGTCTTCCTGTGTGAGTATGGGGTATTTACCTGTGTATTTGGTGTTTTCTGGTCTTCCTGTGTGAGTAGGGGGTATTTACCTGTGTATTTGGGGGTTTCTGGTCTTCCTTTGTGAGTAGGGGGTATTTACCTGTGTATTTGGGGGGTTTCTGGTCTTCCTGTGTGAGTAGGGGTATTTACCTGTGTATTTGGGGGGTTTCTGGTCTTTCTGTGTGAGTAGGGGGTATTTACCTGTGTATTTGGGGTTTTCTGGTCTTCCTTTGTGAGTAGGGGGTATTTACCTGTGTATTTGGGGTTTTCTGGTCTTCCTTTGTGAGTAGGGGGTATTTACCTGTGTATTTGGGGTTTTCTGGTCTTCCTGTGTGAGTAGGGGGTATTTACCTGTGTATTTGGGGTTTTCTGGTCTTCCTGTGTGAGTAGGGGGTATTTACCTGTGTATTTGGGGTTTTCTGGTCTTCCTGTGTGAGTAGGGGGTATTTACCTGTGTATTTGGGGTTTTCTGGTCTTCCTGTGTGAGTAGGGGGTATTTACCTGTGTATTTGGGGTTTTCTGGTCTTCCTGTGTGAGTATGGGGTATTTACCTGTGTATTTGGTGTTTTCTGGTCTTCCTGTGTGAGTATGGGGTATTTACCTGTGTATTTGGGGTTTTCTGGTCTTCCTGTGTGAGTAGGGGGTATTTACCTGTGTATTTGGAGGTTTTCTGGTCTTCCTGTGTAAGTAGGGGGTATTTACCTGTGTATTTGGGGTTTTCTGGTCTTCCTGTGTGAGTAGGGGGTATTTACCTGTGTATTTGGGGTTTTCTGGTCTTCCTGTGTGAGTAGGGGGTATTTACCTGTGTATTTGGGGGTTTTCTGGTCTTCCTGTGTGAGTAGGGGGTATTTACCTGTGTATTTGGGGGGTTTCTGGTCTTCCTGTGTGAGTAGGGGGTATTTACCTGTGTATTTGGGGTTTTCTGGTCTTCCTGTGTGAGTAGGGGGTATTTACCTGTGTATTTGGTGTTTTCTGGTCTTCCTGTGTGAGTCGGGGGTATTTACCTGTGTATTTGGGGGTTTCTGGTCTTCCTGTGTGAGTAGGGGGTATTTACCTTTGTATTTGGGGGTTTCTGGTCTTCCTGTGTGAGTCGGGGGTATTTACCTGTGTATTTGGGGGTTTCTGGTCTTCCTGTGTGAGTCGGGGGTATTTACCTGTGTATTTGGGGGTTTCTGGTCTTCCTGTGTGAGTAGGGGGTATTTACCTGTGTATTTGGGGTTTTCTGGTCTTCCTGTGTGAGTATGGGGTATTTACCTGTGTATTTGGGGTTTTCTGGTCTTCCTGTGTGAGTAGGGGGTATTTACCTGTGTATTTGGGGGTTTCTGGTCTTCCTGTGTGAGTAGGGGGTATTTACCTGTGTATTTGGGGGTTTCTGGTCTTCCTGTGTGAGCAGGGGGTATTTACCTGTGTATTTGGTGTTTTCTGGTCTTCCTGTGTGAGTCGGGGGGTATTTACCTGTGTATTTGGGGTTTTCTGGTCTTCCTGTGTGAGTAGGGGGTATTTACCTGTGTATTTGGTGTTTTCTGGTCTTCCTGTGTGAGCAGTGGGTATTTACCTGTGTATTTGGGGTTTTCTGGTCTTCCTGTGTGAGCAGGGGGTATTTACCTGTGTATTTGGGGGTTTCTGGTCTTCCTGTGTGAGTAGGGGGTATTTACCTGTGTATTTGGGGTTTTCTGGTCTTCCTTTGTGAGTAGGGGGTATTTACCTGTGTATTTGGGGGGTTTCTGGTCTTCCTTTGTGAGTAGGGGGTATTTACCTGTGTATTTGGGGGGTTTCTGGTCTTCCTGTGTGAGTAGGGGGTATTTACCTGTGTATTTGGGGGTTTTCTGGTCTTCCTGTGTGAGTAGGGGGTATTTACCTGTGTATTTGGGGGTTTCTGGTCTTCCTGTGTGAGTAGGGGTTATTTACCTGTGTATTTGGGGTTTTCTGGTCTTCCTGTGTGAGTAGGGGGTATTTACCTGTGTATTTGGAGGTTTCTGGTCTTCCTGTGTGAGTAGGGGGTATTTACCTGTGTATTTGGGGGTTTCTGGTCTTCCTGAGTGAGCAGGGGGTATTTCCCTGTGTATTTGGGGTTTTCTGGTCTTCCTTTGTGAGTAGGGGGTATTTACCTGTGTATTTGGGGGGTTTCTGGTCTTCCTTTGTGAGTAGGGGGTATTTACCTGTGTATTTGGGGGTTTCTGGTCTTCCTTTGTGAGTAGGGGGTATTTACCTGTGTATTTGGGGTTTTCTGGTCTTCCTGTGTGAGTAGGGGGTATTTACCTGTGTATTTGGGGGTTTTCTGGTCTTCCTGTGTGAGTAGGGGGTATTTACCTGTGTATTTGGGGGGTTTCTGGTCTTCCTGTGTGAGTAGGGGGTATTTACCTGTGTATTTGGGGGGTTTCTGGTCTTCCTGTGTGAGTAGGGGTATTTACCTGTGTATTTGGGGTTTTCTGGTCTTCCTGTGTGAGTAGGGGGTATTTACCTGTGTATTTGGGGGTTTTCTGGTCTTCCTGTGTGAGTAGGGGGTATTTACCTGTGTATTTCGGGTTTTCTGGTCTTCCTGAGTGAGCAGGGGGTATTTACCTGTGTATTTGGGGTTTTCTGGTCTTCCTGAGTGAGTAGGGGGTATTTACCTGTGTATTTCGGGTTTTCTGGTCTTCCTGAGTGAGCAGGGGGTATTTACCTGTGTATTTGGGGTTTTCTGGTCTTCCTGAGTGAGCAGGGGGTATTTACCTGTGTATTTCGGGTTTTCTGGTCTTCCTGAGTGAGCAGGGGGTATTTACCTGTGTATTTGGGGTTTTCTGGTCTTCCTGAGTGAGCAGGGGGTATTTACCTGTGTATTTCGGGTTTTCTGGTCTTCCTGAGTGAGCAGGGGGTATATTCCCCTGTGTGGAGGGTCCTTTTCTCTTGTCGTCAATGGTGGAGACGGAAAGGATTGGGGGAGGAAGATTAGTGGAATGGGGGAACTGGGCAGATATCTGTGTGGTGTGAGGTTAGATCAGTGGTTGCCCCTTGTTGGAGTATTTGCAATTCTGAATCCTTACCCCGGATAAGGCCAGGTTACCGAGGTAAATGAAGGGAAGCTGGATGAGTCCATGAGGGAGAGAGGAATGGAAGGACATGCTGATGGGTTGAGATGAAATCGGGAGGGAGTAGGCTCGTGTGGAGCATACACACCGGGCATGGACCAGTTGGGTTGAATGTGTAGATTCTATATAATTCTACATATTATTCTGTTTTGACTGGCCACCCCACTGCCTGCCTCTCCTCCCGTTTGTTTTCCAGTTCTATGTTTTCCCCCCACCCCCCCCAAACCTTCCCTTACAGGAATTACATCCCCGGTGTTTTTATTCCCAGGTCCCATCTGGCTAGCAGACGTCAGTGCCCCCTCTCTGTTTGAATGGCCCACTGACTCACCCAGCACAGACAGGGCACTGTGATAATACACACACACACACACACTCTCCCACACAGCCTGGAGCTCCCTCTCCCTTCCTTCACTGCTGAGGAATTCAACTCCTCGGGGAGATAAACCCACCTCCAGAGCCGGAGTGGGGTGGTGGGCAGGGGGTGGGGGAACCTGTCTCCCGACTCGGCCCCCAATTCCCTCGGGCACTAACTCCAGCCTCCAGCTCCCAACGCACTCCCAACACGAGCCCGACAGTAAGTGGCTTCGGCTTTATTCAAATGAAGACGGACGACAGGATTTTCCCGGAACTCGCTTCATGAATTCCGTTCCGAATGACCGTGATCGAAACCTCTGTACAATTCGGCTCGTCCCGAGCGACGAGGACCGCTTGCTTTCAGAGACTGGTTGACAATCTCTCACTCTTGAGGTCCCTCCCATTACAAGCCTGAATTTGCGATTCACTGTAGAATATTTGGGCCCAGACTCCACGACCGCCTGTCTGCCAATTAAAGATACACGGTGGGATTGTCTTGCCCTGGAATCATGCGGGACAGAAGGAGGCCGTTCGGCCCATCGTGCCTGTGCCGGCTCTTTGAAAGAGCTCTCCAATTAGTCCCACTCCCCCCTGCTCTTTCCCCGTAGCCCTGCAAAATTTTTCACTTTCAAGTATTTATCCAATTCCCTTCTGGAAATTATTATTGAATCTGCTTCCATCGCCCTTTCAGGCAGCGAATTCCAGATCAGAACAACTCGCTGCGTAAAAAACATCCTCCTCATCTCCCCCCGCCCTCTGGTTCTTTTGCCAATTACCTGAAATCTGTGTCCTCTGGTTACCGACCCTTCTGCCACTGGAAACAGTTTCTCCTTATTTACTCTATCAAAACCCCTCATGGTTTTGAACACCTCGATTAAATCTCCCCTACATTTCTGCTCCAAGGAGAACAATCCCAGCTTCTCCAGTCTCTCCACATAACTGAAGACCCTCATCCGATGTCAATAGAGTTACTTCCAATTTGGCAGGAATGGAATTGGGGAACGGACTAAATTCAACTTTGGCAGGGGCGCAAAACAGATGGTGGGGGATTGGATGCCCGTTATACACCCGCCTGTTATAAATCCCGCCCGTTATACACCCCGCCCGTTATACACCCCGCCCGTTATACACCCCGCCCGTTATACACCCCGCCCGTTATACACCCTGCCCGTTATACACCCGCCCGTTATACACCCTGCCCGTTATACACCCGCCCGTTATACACCCCGCCCGTAATACACCCCGCCCGTTATACACCCCGCCCGTTATACACCCCGCCCGTTATACACCCCGCCCGTTATACACCCCGCCCGTTATACACCCCACCCGTTATACACCCCGCCCGTTATACACCCCGCCCGTTATACACCCCGCCCGTTATACACCCCGCCCGTTATACACCCCGCCCGTTATACACCCCGCCAGTAATACACTCGCCCGTTATACACCCGCCCGTTATACACCCGCCCGTTATACACCCGCCCGTTATAAACTCGCCCGTTATACACCGCACCCATTATACACCCCGCCCATTATACACCCCACCCATTATACACCCGCCCGTTATACACCCAGGCAGTTATACACTCGCCCGTTATACACCCCGCCCGTTATACATCCCCCATTATCTACCCCGCCCGTTATACATCCCACCCATTATACACCCCACCCATTATACACCCCGCCCGTTATACACCCGCCCGTTATACACCCGCCCGTTATACACCCCGCCCGTTATACACCCCGCCCATTATACACCCCGCCCGTTATACACCCGCCCGTTATACACCCTGCCCGTTATACACCCCGCCCGTTATACGCCCCGCCCGTTATACACCCTGCCCGTTATACACCCGCCCGTTATACACCCTGCCCGTTATACGCCCCGCCCGTTATACTCCCCGCCCGTTATACACCCTGCCCGTTATACACCCGCCCGTTATACACCCCGCCCGTAATACACGCCGCCCGTTATACACCCTGCCCGTTATACACCCGCCCATTATACACCCTGCCCGTTATACACCCGCCCGTTATACACCCCGCCCGTAATACACCCCGCCCGTTATACACCCCGCCCGTTATACACCCTGCCCGTTATACACCCCGCCCGTTATACACCCTGCCCGTTATACACCCCGCCCGTTATACACCCTGCCCGTTATACACCCCGCCCGTTATACACCCCGCCCGTTATACACCCTGCCCGTTATACACCCGCCCGTTATACACCCTGCCCGTTATACACCCGCCCGTTATACACCCCGCCCGTTATACACCCCGCCCGTTATACACCCCGCCCGTTATACACCCCGCCCGTTATACACCCCGCCCGTAATACACCCCACCCATTATACACCCCGCCAGTAATACACTCGCCCGTTATACACCCGCCCGTTATACACCCGCCCGTTATACACCGCACCCATTATACACCCCGCCCGTAATACACCCCACCCATTATACACCCCGCCAGTAATACACTCGCCAGTTATACACTCGCCCGTTATACACCCGCCCGTTATACACCCCCCCATTATCTACCCCGCCCGTTATACACCCCACCCATTATACACCCGCCCGTTATACACCCCGCCCGTTATACACTCGCCCGTTATAGACCCGGCCCGTTATACACCCCCCTGTTATAAACTCGCCCGTAATACACCCAACCCATTATACACCCCGCCAGTAATACACTCGCCCGTTATACACCCGCCCGTTATACACCCGCCCGTTATACTCCCGGCCCGTTATACACCCCGCCCGTTATACACCCCACCCGTTATACACTCGCCCGTTATACACCCTGCCCATCATATACTCGCCCGTTATACACCCCACCCCTTATACACCCCGCCCGTGATACACCCTGCCTGTTATACACCCCGCCCGTTATACACCCGCCCGTTATACACCCCGCCCGTTATACACCCCGCCCGTTATACACCCCGCCCGTTATACACACGCCCGTTATACACCCTGCCCGTTATACACCCCGCCCGTTATACACCCCGCCCGTGATACACCCCGCCCGTTATACACTCGCCCGTTATACACCCGCCCGTTATACGCCCCGCCCGTTATACACCCGCCCGTTATACGCCCCGCCCGTTATACACCCTGCCCGTTATACACCCCGCCCGTTATACACCCGCCCGTTATACACCCCGCCCGTTATACACCCCGCCCGTGATACACCCCGCCCGTTATACACTCGCCCGTTATACACTCGCCCGTTATACACCCGCCCGTTATACACCCCGCCCGTTATACACCCTGCCCGTTATACACTCGCCCGTTATACACCCTGCCCGTTATACGCCCCGCCCGTTATACACCCCGCCCGTTATACACCCCGCCCGTTATACACTCGCCCGTTATACACCCTGCCCGTTATACGCCCCACCCGTTATACACCCCGCCCGTTATACACCCCGCCTGTTATACACTCGCCCGTTATACACCCACCCGTTATACATCCCGCCCGTTATACACCCCGCCCGTTATACACCCCGCCTGTTATACACTCGCCCGTTATACACCCCGCCCGTTATACACCCGCCCGTTATACACCCCGCCCGTTATACATCCTGCCCGTTATACACTCGCCCGTTATACACCCTGCCTGTTATACGCCCCGCCCGTTATACTCCCCGCCCGTTATACACCCGGCCCGTTGTACACCCCGCCCGTTATACACCCGGCCCGTTATACTCCCCGCCCGTTATACACCCGCCCGTTATACTCCCCGCCCGTTATACATCCGGCCCGTTATACACCCCGCCCGTTATACACACGGCCCGTTATACACCCCGCCCGTTATACACCCGGCCCGTTATACACCCCGCCCGTTATACTCCCCGCCCGTTATACACCCGGCCCGTTATACACCCCGCCCGTTATACACCCCGCCCGTTATACACCCCGCCCATTATACACCCCGCCCGTTATACACCCCGCCCGTTATACACCCTGCCCGTTATACACACCGCCCGTAATACACCCCACCCATTATACACCCCGCCAGTAATACACTCGCCCGTTATACACCCGCCCGTTATACACCGCACCCATTATACACCCTGCCCATTATACACCCCACCCATTATACACCCCACCCATGATACACCCCGCCCGTTATACAATCGCCCGTTATACACCCGCCCGTTATACACCCGCCCGTTATACACCCCGCCCGTTATACACCCCGCCCGTTATGCACCCGCCCGTTATACACCCTGCCCGTTATACACCCCGCCAGTTATAAGCCCCGCCCGTTATACACCCTGCCCGTTATACACCCGCCCGTTATACACCCTGCCCGTTATACGCCCCGCCCGTTATACACCCCGCCCGTTATACGCCCCGCCCGTTATACACCCCGCCCGTTATACACCCTGCCCGTTAAACACCCGCCCGTTATACACCCCGCCCGTAATACACCCCGCCCGTTATACACCCTGCCCGTTATACACCCGCCCATTATACACCCTGCCCGTTATACACCCGCCCGTTATACACCCGCCTGTTATAAACTCGCCCGTTATACACCGCACCCATTATACACCCCGCCCATTATACACCCCACCCATTATACACCCGCCCGTTATACACCCCGCCAGTTATACACTCGCCCGTTATACACCCCGCCAGTTATACACTCGCCCGTTATACACCCTCCCAGTTATACGCCCCGCCCGTTATACACTCGCCCGTTATACGCCCTGCCCGTTATACGCCCCGCCCGTTATACACCCCACCCATTATACACCCCACCCATTATACACCCCGCCCGTTATACACTCGCCCGTTATACACCCGCCCGTTATACACCCGCCCGTTATACACCCCGCCCGTTATACACCCCGCCCGTTATACACCCGCCCGTTATAAACCCTGCCCGTTATACACCCCGCCCGTTATACGCCCCGCCCGTTATACACCCGCCCGTTATACACCCGCCCGTTATACACCCCGCCCGTTATACACCCCGCCCGTTATACACCCGCCCGTTATACACCCTGCCCGTTATACACCCCGCCCGTTATACGCCCCGCCCGTTATACACCCTGCCCGTTATACACCCGCCCGTTATACACCCTGCCCGTTATACACCCCGCCCGTTATACACCCCGCCCGTTTTACGCCCCGCCCGTTATACACCCCGCCCGTTATACACCCTGCCCGTTATACACCCGCCCATTATACACCCCGCCCGTAATACACACCGCCCGTTATACACCCTGCCCGTTATACACCCGCCCATTACACACCCTGCCCGTTATACACCTGCCCGTTATACACCCCGCCCGTAATACACCCCGCCCGTTATACACCCTGCCCGTTATACACCCGCCCGTTATACACCCCGCCCGTTATACACCCTGCCCGTTATACACCCGCCCGTTATACACCCTGCCCGTTATACACCCCGCCCGTTATACACCCCGCCCGTTATACACCCCGCCCGTTATACACCCTGCCCGTTATACACCCGCCCGTTATACACCCCGCCCGTAATACACCCCACCCATTATACATCCCGCCAGTAATACACCCCACCCGTTATACACCCTGCCCGTAATACACCCCACCCATTATACATCCCGCCCGTTATACACCCCGCCCGTTATACACCCTGCCCGTTATACACTCGCCCGTTACACACCCGCCCGTTATACACCCGCCCGTTATACACCCGCCCGTTATACACCCGCCTGTTATAAACTCGCCCATTATACACCCCACCCATTATACACCCGCCCGTTATACACCCCGCCAGTTATACACTCGCCCGTTATACACCCCGCCCGTTATACACCCCCCCATTATCTACCCCGCCCGTTATACACCCCACCCATTATACACCCCACCCATTATACACCCGCCCGTTATACACCCCGCCCATTATACACTCCCCCGTTATAGACCCGGCCCGTTATACCCCCGCCTGTTATAAACTCGACCATAATACACCCAACCCATTATACACCCCGCCAGTAATACACTCGCCCGTTATACACCCGCCCGTTATACACCCGCCCGTTATACTCCCGGCCCGTTATACACCCCGCCCGTTATACACCCGCCCGTTATACACCCCGCCCGTTATACACTCGCCCGTTATACACCCTGCCCGTTTCACACCCGGCCCGTTACACACCCCGCCCGTTATACACTCGCCCTTTATACACCCGCCCGTTATACACCCCACCCATTATACACCCCGCCCGTGATACACCCCGCCTGTTATACACCCCGCCCGTTATACACCCGCCCGTTATACACCCCGCCCGTTATACACCCCGCCCGTTATACACCCGCCCGTTATACACCCCGCCCGTTATACACCCCGCCCGTTATACACCCCGCCCGTTATACACCCCGCCCGTGATACACCCCGCCCGTTATACACCCCGCCCGTGATACACCCCGCCCGTGATACACCCGCCCGTTATACACCCAGCCCGTTATACACCCTGCCCGTTATACACCACGCCCGTTATACACCCGCCCGTTATACACCCCGCCCGTTATACACCCCGCCCGTTATACACTCGCCCGTTATACACTCGCCCGTTTCCACCCGGCCCGTTATACACCCCGACCGTTATACACCCTGCCCGTTATACACTCGCCCGTTATACACCCTGCCCGTTATACGCCCCGCCCGTTATACACCCCGCCCGTTATACACCCCGCCCGTTATACACTCGCCCGTTATACACCCTGCCCGTTATACGCCCCGCCCGTTATACACCCCGCCCGTTATACACCCCGCCTGTTATACACTCGCCCGTTATACACCCTGCCCGTTATACACCCGCCCGTTATATACCCACCCGTTATACACCCCGCCCGTTATACACCCGCCCGTTATACTCCCCGCCCGTTATACACCCGGCCCGTTATACACCCCGCCCGTTATACACCCGGCCCGTTATACTCCCCGCCCGTTATACACCCGCCCGTTATACTCCCCGCCCGTTATACACCTGGCCCGTTATACACCCCGCCCGTTATACACCCGGCCCGTTATACACCCCGCCCGTTATACACCTGGCCCGTTATACACCCCGCCCGTTATACTCCCCGCCCGTTATACACCCGGCCCGTTATACACCCCGCCCGTTATACACCCCGCCCGTTATACACCACGCCCGTTATACTCCCCGCCCGTTATACACCCGGCCCGTTATACACCCCGCCCGTTATACACCCGGCCCGTTATACACCCCGCCCGTTATACTCCCCGCCCGTTATACACCCGGCCCGTTATACACCCCGCCCGTTATACACCCCGCCCGTTATACTCCCCACCCGTTATACACCCAGCCCGTTATACACCCCACCCGTTATACACCCAGCCCATTGTACACCCAGCCCGTTATACACCCGCCCGTTATACACCCCGCCCGTTATACACCCGGCCCATTATACACCCGGCCCGTGAAACACCCGCCCGTTACACACCCCGCCCGTTACACACCCTGCCCGTTACACACCCTGCCCGTTATACACCCCGTCCGTTATACACCCAGCCCGTTACACACCCCGCACGTTACACACCCTGCCCGTTATACACCCCGCCCGTTATACACCCTGCCCGTTACACACCCCGCCCGTTACACACCCTGCCCGTTATACACCCTGCCCGTTACACACCCCGCCCGTTACACACCCCGCCCGTTATACACCCTGCCCGTTACACACCCTGCCCGTTACACACCCCGCCCGTTACACACCCCGCACGTTACACACCCTGCCCGTTTTACACGCAGTCTGATGTTCCTTTCCACTGAAGCTAAAAGCTTAAAAGGGAAACAGAGGTTGGGTTGAGAGTGAGAAATAGTGAGAGATAGAGGGAGAGCAAGATAATAATGGAGATCGGAAAAGAATGAGAGAGAGAAAGAGTTCGTGGGTGAGGGAGGGAGTGAGAGAGCGAGAGAGAGACAGAGTTAGTGGATGAGAGAGGGAATGAGAGAGAGAGAGAGAGAGACAGGAAGACTGGGTGAGAGAGGGAGTGAGAGAGAGAGAGAGAGAGAGACAGAGTTAATGGATGAGAGAGGGAATGAGAGAGAGAGAGAGAGACAGGGAGAGTGGGTGAAATTGAGTGAGAGAGAGGGCGAGAGGGAGAGTCAGGGAGAGTGGATGAGATAGAGTGAGAGAGAGGGCGAGAGGGAGAGACAGAGATGGAGAGAAAGAGAGACAGAGAGAGAGAGACAGAGACAGAGAGAATGAGATAGAGAGCCCGAGAGAGTGAGAGTAAGAGAGCGCGAGAGAGAGATAGAGAGACAGACATTTAGAGAGGCAGAGGGACAGAGAGCTAGAGAGACAGAGAGAAAGAAATAGAGAGACAGAGAGAGTGAGAGTAAGAGAGAGAGAGTGACAGTGAGACATTGAGAGAGACAGAGAGATACAGAGGGAGAGAGACAGAGTGAGAGAGACAGAGTGAAAGGCACAGAGAGAGAGAGACAGAGACAGTGAGAGTCAGAGAGAGAGAGAGACAGAGCGAAAGTAAGAGAGGCAGAGAGAGACAGAGCACGAGAGACAGAAAGAGAGAGCGAGAGAGAGGAGAGAGTTAGACAGAGAGAGAGAGAGAGACGGAGACAAGGAAGAGAGAGAGCGAGAGAGCGAGAGAGAGAAAGAGACAGAGAGAGAGGGACCCATGTAGTAACCAATAGACAAAATGGAACAGTGCTGATGATGAGGATGAACTGTTGGATTGATTTCCCAAATCCTCTGCTGCGTCCCTCAGGACCCATTGGGTGATGAGACATCTGTGTACAGTAGCAGGAATGTCAACGATGCTTCCATATGTCACGGAACTATCATTAGTCTTTAATAGCATGCAGATGTTTTCATTCCAACCCATAACAGCAACATTCGACTGGAGCTGCAGTCTCCTCCAAACAGCCTAATGGTAATCACAGTCCGTCCCTGCCTCCTCCCCCCTGTACAGCCTCAAACTCCCAAAACACCAACAGGCAAAGGTACAGGAAAGGAAGAAAGGAAGCCTTGCATTTATATAGCGCCTTTTTGGAAGCCCCAAAGCGTATCACAGCCAATGAATTACCATTAAAGTGCAGACGCTATTGCTTTGTGACGAATTACGGCAGCCGTTTTGCACACAGCAAGATCCCAGAAACTGCGAATGAGAGATGAACGACTGTTTTTTTTTTGATGTTTTCGATTGAAGGGTAAATGTTGGCCATGTTTTACATCCTCAAGCTCGGACAGGTACAACCTCAGTTAAACAGTGCAGCAGTCCCTCAGTACTGCGCTCAAATGTCGGCCTAGCTCCTGTTCTTAAGCCCTGGAGTGGGGGTTTCAACCCCCCAATCTTCTGGCTAAGATTGCGACCAACTGCATCGTGGTGGAAAGGCCGCATCAAATCCATCTCGGGGAGACACGGACCAACGGGGCCGGTATAATTTCCTGAAACTACAGATTGGACCGTTATCCAGTGTCCCGCACCCACTGCGGCTGCCTCCGAAATAATCCTCAGATTTCCCTCGATCAATTGGAAGAACTTTTTTCCCCGATGGAAGTGAAGGATGTTCGTGCTGGATCAATCACGGTGAGATATGGATTAAACCTCCCTCTACCCTGCCCCGACTTCCTGCCTATCGCACCATTTCTCATGGGCAGCCTCTCAGCACTGTACCCCTGCCGGTGACGAACTGGCTCGAGACTGCCCCGAACCTGCCGCAGTGGAGAGAGGAGACCTACGTCCTCTCTGCTTGGGTTGGACTTTAACCAAGGTAGCAGGTGTGAAAGGCCGGCGACTAGCCCACAGAACCACCCTGCCACCCAGCTCCGAGTCATAGATGCCGGCGACCCTCATCAGAATGATACGCCAACCATGGCACATCTCCCCTCTGAGGCAGAAGGTGGTGGGTTCAAATCCCACTCCGGAGACCTGAGCACAAAATCTAGCCCGACACTCCCAGTGCCAGTACTGAGGGAGTGCCGCACTGTCGGAGGTGCCGTCTTTGGGATGAGACGTTAAACCGAGGCCCCGTCTGCCCCTCTCAGGTGGACGTAAAAGATCCCGCGGCCACTATTTCGAAGACGTGCAGGGGGAGTTCTCCCCGGTGTTCTGGCCAATATTTATCCCTCAACCAACATCACTAAAACAGATGATCTGGTCATTATCACACGGCTGGTTGTGGGATCTTGCTGTGCGCAAATTGGCTTCTGGGCTTCCCACATTACAACAGTGGCTACACTTCAAAAGTACTTCATTGGCTGTAAAGATCGTGAAAGGCGCTATATAAATGCAAGTTCTTTCTTTCTTTCACCGAGCCTGATTGGATTGATTTTGGGGCTGTAGGGAGCCAGTTCAGCGTTGCACCAACTCGCAACCGAAAGCTGCCTCACCCTACACCAGCTGCATGGACATTTCTGGGCAGGCGGCCAGGGAAATGTTGGATTTTTCCCTTGAAAGCCTTGTGGTTAATTTAACGGTGCAGCTCTGCCGCCGGTGACAGATCAGGTGCCAGCCTGGCAGAATCGAGTTCCCATTGTGCGGGCGCTGCCCGGTTGCCACGGTAAACCGTGTGGCCCAAGGAGAGGGCAGTGCCCGTCTCTGAGGACTGGCAGAGGCAGAGCTCTCTGCCAACAGTTGGGAAAGCTTCAGTGATTAGAGGGCAGGGAAAGAGAATCTGTCCACTCTCCCAAACATTCAAATGACGGTCAGGTGGGTTTAGCAAGTGTCCGATACCCTAACTCCCCTGGGAACGCTTTGTAAGCCAGGTTCGATCCCGCGCTGGATTTAATAGTCCCGATTTTAACCGAACTGCGCCAGGTTTTATGCTCCACTGGAGTCAAGCGCGGGTTAGGTTCAAATCAACGCTCGAGAAATACACTGAAGCTACAACTCGAGAACAGGCCCTCGGGCCTAACCTTGCCCGTGTGAGCCGGGAGCCCAGGGTCGGCAAATCGCCCCCAGAGTCGACTCTCGGAGCGAAGGACGAGCGCCGGAAGGTCCCGGTGGCGGCCGAGGGCGCCACGAGAAGGGCAGCAGGGAGTGAGGCGGCAGCGGTCTCCGGTCCACGACCGTCGCCAAGGGAACCGCCTCTGGAGGAGGAGAACGGGAGCACGCTGCAGAAATTCCGGCAGGGATTCTCCCGATCTCCCTCGGTAACACAACCTTCCCCTTCCCAACGCCCCCCCGCTCCCCCCGCACCCCCGGAGAAATGACTTGAACGGACATTTGCACTGTTTCTCAACAATAACCTGCATTTATATAGCGCCTTTAATGTCGTAAAACGCCCCAAGGTGCTTCGCAGGAGCGATTATCAGACAAAATTAGAAAGTGTCCATCAGGAGATGTCATGACAGGTGACAGAGGTAGGTTTGAAGGAGCGTCTTAAAGGAGGAGAGGGAGGTGAAGAGGTCGAGGGAGGGGATTACAGAGCTTCGGGCCTGAAGGCACGGCCGACACTGGTGGAGCGATGAAAATCGGGGATGGACAAGAGGCCAGAATTGGAGGAGCGCGGAGACCTCGGAGGGTTGTCGGGCTGGAGGAGGCGACAGAGATGGGGGAGGGGGGTGGGGGCGAGGGCCCTGGAAGGCTCTCTGGGGCCTGAGCTGATCATCCACCGGAGTTATGAGGGGAGATCGGGCCAACGCGCACAGAAAATCGGCCCCGTTTGGTCACGTGTCGAAGGTGAAGGGTCAAATCCAGAGTGCAGGATATCGCCATGGCTGAATAGGCCCGGAGGGAGAAATACATAAATCGGGCACTGATTGAAGGAGCAACTCGCATTTATTTGGTGCATTTCCAGTAAATAACTCCCGACCTCTCATTTGTTTGCAAGTCTTTTCTGATAGGAAGTGGTTTAAATAAATGTTTGGACCGAAGGTGTTTGGGGAAATTTTAACCACAAGAAGATTTGAAATATATAATCTGCTCATATAATCACTTGTGTTCAAATGACCCTCCGTGCAATTTTTAAAAAATCATTCTCGGGATGTGGGCGTCGCTGGCGAGGCCGGCATTTATTGCCCATCCCTAATTGCCCTTGAGAAGGTGGTGGTGAGCCGCCTTCTTGAACCGCTGCAGTCCGTGTGGTGACGGTTCTCCCACAGTGCTGTTAGGAAGGGAGTTCCAGGATTTTGACCCAGCGACGATGAAGGAACGGCGATATATTTCCAAGTCGGGATGGTGTGTGACTTGGAGGGGAACGTGCAGGTAGTGTTGTTCCCATGTGCCTGCTGCCCTTGTCCTTCTAGGTGGTAGAGGTCGCGGGTTTGGGAGGTGCTGTCGAAGAAGCCTTGGCGAGTTGCTGCAGTGCATCCTGTGGATGGTACACACTGCAGCCACGGTGCGCCGATGGTGAAGGGAGTGAATGTTTAGGGTGGTGGATGGGGTGCCAATCAAGCAGGCTGCTCTGTCCTGGATGGTGTCGAGCTTCTTGAGTGTTGTTTGAGCTGCACTCATCCAGGCAAGTGGGGAGTATTCCATCACACTCCTGACTTGTGCCTTGTAGATGGTGGAAAGGCTTTGGGGAGTCAGGAGGTGAGTCACTCACCACAGAATACCCAGCCTCTGACCTGCTCTTGTAGCCACAGTATTTATATGGCTGGTCCAGTTGAATCTCTGGTCAATGGTGACCCCCAGGATGTTGATGGTGGGGGATTTGGCGATGGTAATGCTGTTGAATGTCATAGGGAGGGGGTCAGATTCTCTCTTGTTGGAGATGGTCATTGCCTGGCACTTACATAAGAACATAAGAAATTGGAGCAGGAGTAGGCCAATCGGCCCCTCGAGCCTGCTCCGCCATTCAATAAGATCATGGCTGATCTGATCCCAACCACAAATCTAAAGAACACAAGAAGTAGGAGCAGGACCCGGCCACACAGCCCCTGGGCCCTCTGCGCCACCCACAGGGCATTGACCGATCCGAACTCAGCTTCATGTCCAATTTCCTGCCCGCTCCCCATAACCCCTAATTCCCTTTACTTCTAGAAAACTGTCTATTTCTGTTTTAAATTTATCTAATGATGTAGCTTCCACAGCTTCCTGGGGCAGCAAATTCCACAGACCTACCACCCTCTGAGTGAAGAAGTTTCTCCTCATCTCAGTTTTGAAGGAGCAGCCCCTTATTCTAAGATTATGCCCTCTAGTTCTAGTTTCACCCATCCTTGGGAACATCCTTACTGCATCCACCCGATCAAGCCCCTTCACAATCTTATATGTTTCAATAAGATCGCCTCTCATTCTTCTGAACTCCAATGAGTAGAGCCCCAATCTACTCAACCTCTCCTCATATGTCCGCCCCCTCATTCCCGTGATTAACCGAGTGAACCTTCTTTGTACTGCCTCGAGAGCAAGTATGTCTTTTCTTAAGTATGGAGACCAAAACTGTCTGGCATGAATGTTACTTGCCACTTATCAGGCCAAGCCTGGATGTTGTCCAGGTCTTGCTGCATGCGGGCACGGACTGCTTCATTATCTGAGGGGTTGCGAATGGAACTGAACAGTTTGTGGGTAAACCCTCTGGGGTTAATTAATTGGCTGTAAAACACTCTGGGGCTTCCTGAGGTTGTGAAAGGCGCTATATAAATGCAAATTCTTCCTTTCTTGCTAAATCAGGCCGCAGCCAGATGACCAAGGGCCCACCAGCGCCGATATTGTTCAGCCTGTGCGGCAGAAGCGACGATGAAAGTTAATACAGGAAATTCGCGATCGTCGGTGATGCTAATGGAGGGGGCGGAGCTCTGATAATGAGCCGCTCGCTCATTCGGCGGAACTGAACACTGTGCAATCATCAGCGAACATCCCCATTTCTGACCTTATGATGGAGGGAAGGTCATTGATGAAGCAGCTGAAGATGGTTGGGCCTTGGACACTGCCCTGAGGAACTCCTGCAGCAATGCCCTGGGGCTGAGATGATTGGCTTCCAACAACCGCTACCATCTTCCTTTGTGCTAGGTATGACTCCAGCCACTGGAGAGTTTTCCCCCGATTCCCATTGACTTCAATTTTACTAGGGCTCCTTGGTGCCACACTGGTTTCAAGGGCAGTCATTCTCACCTCACTTCTGGAATTCAGCTCTTTTGTCCATGTTTGGACCAAGGCTGTAATGAGGTCTGGAGCCGAGTGGTCCTGGCGGAACCCAAACTGAGCATCGGTGAGCAGGTTATTGGTGAGTAAGTGCCGCTTGATAGCACTGTCGACGACACCTTCCATCACTTTGCTGATGATTGAGAGTAGACTGATGGGGCGGTAATTGGCCGGATTGGATTTGTCCTGCTTTTTGTGGACAGGACATACCTGGGCAATTTTCCACATTGTCGGGTAGATGCCAGTGTTGTAGCTGTACTGGAACAGCTTGGCTAGAGGCGCAGCTAGTTCTGGAGCACAAGTCTTCAGCACTCCAGCTGGGATGTTGTCGGGGCCCATAGCCTTTGCTGTATCCAGTGCACTCAGCCGTTTCTTGATATCAGGTGGAGTGAATCGAATTGGCACTGCCTTTTAATCCATTTAGAGTGTCAGCTGTGGCTCAGTGGGCAGCACTCTCCCCTCCGAGTCAGAAGGTCATGGGTTCAAGTCCCACTCCAGAGACTCGAGCACAAAATCCGGGCCGACGCTCCCAGTGCAGTACCGAGGGAGGTGCTGCATTGTCCGAGGTACCGTCTTTGGAATGAGATGCTAAACCGAGGCCCCGTCTGCCCTCTCAGGTGGACGTAAAAGATCCCACGACACGATTCAATGAAGAGCAGGGGAGTTCTCCCTGGTGTCCTGGGCCAATATTTATCCCTCAACCAACACAGAAAAACAGATAAACAGAACACCGCAGATGCTGGAAATCTGAAATAAAAACAGACAATGCAGGAAACGCTCGGCAGGTCAGGCAGCATCTGCAGAGAGAGAGAAACAGAGTTGATGTTTCAGGTCGGTGACCTTTCACCAGAACTGGAAGAAGCTGGAGACTGATTGACAGTTTTTAATGCAAGTACAGCGCCAGGGAAAAGGGGGAGGCGGGGGGAAAGGACAAAGGGAGAGGCCTGCGATCGGGCGGAGGGGGGAGCGATTGAGTGAAAAGAGGGTGATAATAAGACGAGTAAAGGAACAGAATTTGGGTGAATGGTTTCGGCAGAAATGAGCAGGAGGATCGCCTGGCCCGGGGAATGTGGCGGAGAAATGAGGGTCGACCCCAGAGGGTTTACCCACAAACAGATTATCCGGTCATTACCTCAGTGCTGTTTGTGGGAGCTTGCTGTGCGCAAATTGGCTGCCTCACGTTACAACGATTAAAAAAAAAATTAATTAATTGGCTGTAAAACACTCTGGGGCTTCCTGAGGTTGTGAAAGGCGCTATATAAATGCAAATTCTTCCTTTCTTGCTAAATCAGGCCGCAGCCAGATGACCAAGGGCCCACCAGCGCCGATATTGTTCAGCCTGTGCGGCAGCAGCGACGATGAAAGTTAATACAGGAAATTCGCGATCCTCGGTGGTGCTAATGGAGGGGGCGGAGCTCTGATAATGAGCCGCTCGCTCATTCGGCGGAGGCAATGGCGGAGTGGTGTAAAGGCCCCATGGAAGTTAAGGTGTGGAGTGACGGCGTACCTCACTCACGCCGTAACTTACGACGTGCGTACGACGGGCCCCGCGCCGTAGGTACGCCACTACAGTAGCGCAGGTCTCCAGGAGACCCGGGGCCAATGCGGATTGGTCAGATTGTGGGGAAGCGGCCCAGGAATTAGTGACACTGGGCTGGAAATTCCTGGCCGTCCTCCTGGATCTCGCACCGTGACTTCGGAGGGAGACCAGTGGAAGCCCCCAGATAGACGGCGGCGATTGGGCCTTTCCTCAGCCCTTCGCACCGTTTCTCTGGAAGGTTCCTTCGCTCCCCTGACGGGAGTTTGGGAGAACGCCCCCAGGGATCTCAGGGCCGGTATCCCTGGACAATGTTTGGCCGACTGTGATCTGTGAAACACACACACACAGAATAAAACAGACACCCACACGGAAAAAAGACAGACGCTCAGGACGAGATAGAGACACACACATACACACACACACACACACACAGGCACACACAGATCCACACACACATACATACACATGCACATACATGAATACACACAGATCCACACACACATTGGAACAGGAGGAGGCCATTCAGCCCCTCGTGCCTGCTCCGCCATTTGATAAGATCATGGCTGATCTGTGTTCTAACTCCATATACCTGCCTTTGGCCCATATCCCTTAATACCTTTGGTTGCCAAAAAGCTGTCTATCTCAGATTTAAATTTAGCAATTGAGCTAGCATCAATTGCCGTTTGCGGAAGAGAGTTCCAAACTTCTACCACCCTTTGTGTGTAGAAATGTTTTCTAATCTCGCTCCTGAAAGGTCTGGCTCTAATTTTTAGACTGTGCCCCCTACTCCTAAAATCCCCAACCAGCGGAAATAGTGTCTCTCTATCCGCCCTATCTGTTCCCCTTAATATCTTATACATGCACACACACACACACACAGACCCACATAAACACACACACACACATAAACACACACACGTACACACACACATACACAAACACACATGTACACACACACACACACACACACACACACAAACTGACAAACTCACCCCAAGTTATTCCCTCTATAAACATTAATTTAAGTCCATTCCCTGCGAACCCTGACTCCAGCCACAGTCTGAATTGACGGATTTGTTTATTCCTTGCCCTGTTCCCTCTGTTCTCAGTCTGTTGGTTCACTGCGATGGACGCCACTGACACCTTCAGGCCCTGCGCGACATTGACTGAGAGCTGATCACTCCAGCAATAACTTGCTGCTGCAGCAGGGCAAATAATATCAGATGTCATCGTGGAGACAGTCACAGCCCAGCTCAAAGCAAAGTGCTGTCTGTCCCCTCACAGTGCTGTCTGTCCCCTCACAGTGCTGTCTGTCCCCTCACAGTGCTGTCTGTTCCCTCACAGTGGTGTCTGTCCCCTCACAGTGCTGTCTGTTCCCTCACAGTGCTGTCTGTCCCCTCACAGTGCTGTCTGTTCCCTCACAGTGCTGTCTGTTCCCTCACAGTGGTGTCTGTTCCCTCACAGTGCTGTCTGTTCCCTCACAGTGCTGTCTGTCCCCTCACAGTGCTGTCTGTTCCCTCACAGTGCTGTCTGTTCCCTCACAGTGCTGTCTGTCCCCTCACAGTGCTGTCTGTCCCCTCACAGTGCTGTCTGTCCCCTCACAGTGCTGTCTGTCCCCTCACAGTGCTGTCTGTTCCCTCACAGTGCTGTCTGTTCCCTCACAGTGGTGTCTGTTCCCTCACAGTGCTGTCTGTTCCCTCACAGTGGTGTCTGTTCCCTCACAGTGCTGTCTGTTCCCTCACAGTGCTGTCTGTCCCCTCACAGTGCTGTCTGTCCCCTCACAGTGCTGTCTGTTCCCTCACAGTGCTGTCTGTCTCCTCACAGTGCTGTCTGTTCCCTCACAGTGCTGTCTGTCCCTCACAGTGATGTAGTGTTTGATGGGACAGTGCAGAGGGAGGTTTACTCTGTATCTAACCCGTGCTGTACCTGCCCTGGGAGTGTTTGATGGGACAGTGTAGAGGGAGCTTTACTCTGTATCTAACCCGTGCTGTACCTGCCCTGGGAGTGTTTGATGGGACAGTTTGGAGGGAGCTTTACTCTGTATCTAACCCGTGCTGCACCTGCCCTGGGAGTGTTTGATGGGACAGTGTAGAGGGAGCTTTACTCTGTATCTAACCCATGCTGTACCTGCCCTGGGAGTGTTTGATGGGACAGTTTGGAGGGAGCTTTACTCTGTATCTAACCCGTGCTGTACCTGCCCTGGGAGTGTTTGATGGGACAGTGTAGAGGGAGCTTTACTCTGTATCTGACCCATGCTGTACCTGCCCTGGGAGTGTTTGATGGGACAGTGTGGAGGGAGCTTTACTCTGTATCTGACCCATGCTGTACCTGCCCTGGGAGTGTTTGATGGGACAGTGTAGAGGGAGCTTTACTCTGTATCTAACCCGTGCTGTACCTGCCCTGGGAGTGTTTGATGGGACAGTGTAGAGGGAGCTTTACTCTGTATCTAACCTGTGCTGTACCTGCCCTGGGAGTGTTTGATGGGACAGTGTAGAGGGAGCTTTACTCTGTATCTAACCCGTGCTGTACCTGCCCTGGGAGTGTTTGATGGGACAGTGTAGAGGGAGCTTTACTCTGTATCTAACCCGTGCTGTACCTGTCCTGGGAGTGTTTGATGGGACAGTGTAGAGGGAGCTTTACTCTGTATCTAACCTGTGCTGTACCTGCCCTGGGAGTGTTTGATGGGACAGTGTAGAGGGAGCTTTACTCTGTATCTAACCCGTGCTGTACCTGCCCTGGGAGTGTTTGATGGGACAGTGTAGAGGGAGCTTTACTCTGTATCTAACCCGTGCTGTACCTGACCTGGCACTGTCCCCACCAGTGCCCCTAGCTGCTGGCACACTCAGAGATCAGATCATTGAGATGCACTTCTCCTGAACCATCCCCAATACACAATCCTTATCACCAATATCCTTTCTAGCCCTTTCCCTCTCTTCAACCTGGTAGGCCTTCCCCTCACCAGGACAAATATTAACACTAACACCAAATCCAGAAAAGATCAAGAATGGATGAATCCTGGGTTACTGAGGGAAGTAAGGGTGGAAATTTAGGAGGCTCTGGCCACAATCTTCTCATCCTCCTTAGATATGGGGACGGTGCCAGAGGACTGGAGGATTGCAAATGTTTCACCCCTGTTCAAAAAAGGAGAGAGAGATAAACCCAGCAATTACAGGCCAGTCAGTCTAATGTCGGTGGTGGAGAAACTTCTGGAGACAATAATTGGAGACAATAATCGGAGACACACAGAGAGGGAGAGAGACAAAGAGGGAGACAGAGGGAAAGAAAAAGCTCCCATTTATGCAATGCCTTTCAAGATGTCCCAAAGCACTTTACAGTCCACAAAGTACTTTTGAAGTTTAGCCACTGTTGTAATGTAGGAAACGCGGCAGCCAATTTGCGCACAGCGAGATCCCACAAACAGCAATGTGATAACGATGAGATAATCTATCTTAGTGATGTTGGTTGAGGGATAAATATTGGCCCAGGACACCGGGGAGATCTCCCCTGGTCTTTTTCGAAATAATCCCATGGGATCTTTTACTTACAGCTGAGGGGGCAGTCGGGTGCCTCGGTTTAACGTCTCATCCGAAAGACGGCACCTCCGACAGTGCAGCACCTCCCTCAGTACTGGACTGGAGGGTCAACCTGGGACTACTAAACCACAAACTTCTGATTTAGAGGCGAGAGTTCAGCCCACTGAGCAACGGCTACATCAATGGGTTAATAAATGACAGGCAGGCACAGATTCGTTAAAGGCAAACCATGTCTGACAAACATGATTGAGTCTTCGAAGAAATAATGGAGAGGGTCGATGAGGGTAGTACTGTTGATGTTCTGATTATATGGACTTTCAGAAGGTGAATGATAAAGTATCACATAATAGACTAGTTTGCAAAACCAAAGGGACAGTGGCAGCATGGATACAAGGATACAAAATTGGTGAAAGGACAGAAAGCAGAGAGTAGTGGTGAACGGTTGTTTTTCAGACTGGAGGGTAGTATACAGTGGTGTTCCCCAGGGGGTCAGTATTAGGACCACTGCTCTTCTTGATATATATTAATGACCCGGACTTGGGCATACAGTGCATAATTTCAAAGTTTGCAGATGACACACAACTCAGAAATGTAGTAAACAGTGAGGGGGACAGTAACAGACTTCAGGAGTACAGAGACAGACTGGTGAAATGGGCAGACACGTGGCAGATGAAACTTAACACAGAGAAGCGTGAAGTGATGCATTTTGGAAGGAAAAATGAGGAGAGGCAATATAAACTAAATGGTACAATTTTAAAAGGGGTCGCAGGAACTGAGAGACCTGGGGGTGTTTGTACACAAATCTTTGAAGGTGGCAAGACAAGTTGAGAAGGCTGTTAAAAAGCATATGGGATCCTGGGATTTATTAATAGAGGCAGAGAGGTACAAAAGCAAGGAAGTTCTGCTAAACCTTTATAAATCACTGGTCAGGTCTCAGCTGGAGTATTGTGTCCAAATCTGGGCACCACACTTTAGGAAGGATGTCAAGGCCTTAGAGAGGGTGCAGAAGAGATTTACTAGAATGGTACCAGGGATGAGGGACTTCAGTAATGTGGAGAGACTGGAGAAGCTGGGGTTGTTCTCCTTAGAACAGAGAAGGTTAAGGGAAGATTTAATAGAGGTGTTCAAAATCATGAAGGGTTTTGATAGAGTGGATAGGGAGAAACTGTTTCCAGTGGCAGGAGGGTCGGTAACCAGAGGACACAGATTTAATATAATTGGCAAAAAAGCAAGGGGGAGATGAGATTTTTTTTTGTAACACTGCGAGTTGTGATGATCTGGAATTCACTGCCTGAAAGGGCGGTGGAAGCAGATTCAATAGTAACTTTCAAAAGGGAATTGGATAAATACTTGAAGGGAAAAAATTACAGGGCAACGGGGAAAGAGCAGGGGGGGGGGAGTGGGAATAATTGGAGAGCTCTTTCAAAGAGCTAGCACTGGTACAATGGGCTGAATGGCCTTCTCCTGCGCTGTGATACTGTGATAAATGGGGAGAGCTATAAATTGGTCTGCTGACTCGCTATCACCCTATTGCACAAAGTCAAGATCTACCCCACTCTCTCTCTCCTTCTCTCTCTGTTTCCAACTCTTTCACCCTCTCTTTCTTCCTGCCTCTCTCTTTCTCACCCTTTCTCTCTCCCTTTCTCTCCCTCTCTTTGTTTTTCTCTCCCTCCTCTCTCTTCTTCCCCTGTCTCTCTCCTCGTCTCTGTGTCTGTCTCCCTCTTTGTCTCTCTCCCTCTCTGTGTGTCTCTCTCTGTATTCCTCTCCCTCTCTGCATCCCCCTCTCTTTGTCTCTCTCATTCTGCACATCACTCCCTCCCTTTCTTCTTGTTTCTCTCCGGCCCAACTCTCTCTCCCTCGCTCTGTCTCTCTGACTGCCTGTCTCTCTCTCTGGCTGTCTCTCTCTCCCTCGCTCTGTCTCTCTGACTGCCTGTCTCTCTCTCTGGCTGTCTCTCTCTCCCTCGCTCTGTCTCTCTGACTGCCTGTCTCTATCTCTAGCTGTCTCTCTCTCCCTCGCTCTGTCTCTCTGACTGCCTGTCTCTATCTCTGGCTGTCTCTCTCTCCCTCGCTCTGTCTCTCTGACTGCCTGTCTCTACCTCTAGCTGTCTCTCTCTCCCTCGCTCTGTCTCTCTGACTGCCTGTCTCTATCTCTGGCTGTCTCTCCCTCCCTCGCTCTGTCTCTCTGACTGCCTGTCTCTATCTCTAGCTGTCTCTCTCTCCCTCGCTCTGTCTCTCTGACTGCCTGTCTCTATCTCTAGCTGTCTCTCCCTCCCTCGCTCTGTCTCTCTGACTGACTGTCTCTATCTCTAGCTGTCTCTCTCTCCCTCGCTCTGTTTGCCTCTCTGACTGCCTGTCTCTATCTCTGGCTGTCTCTCTCTCCCTCGCTGTCTCCCTGACTGCCTGTCTCTATCTCTGGCTGTCTCTCTCTCCTTCGCTCTGTCTCGCTGGCTGCCTGTCTCTATCTCTGGCTGTCTCTCCCTCCCTCGCTCTGTCTCTCTGACTGACTGTCTCTATCTCTGGCTGTCTCTCTCCCTCGCTCTGTCTCTCTGACTGCCTGTCTCTCTCTCTGGCTGTCTCTCTCTCCCTCGCTCTGTCTCTCTGACTGCCTGTCTCTATCTCTCTGGCTGTCTCTCTCTCCCTCGCTCTGTCTCTCTGACTGCCTGTCTCTATCTCTAGCTGTCTCTCTCTCCCTCGCTCTGTCTCTCTGACTGCCTGTCTCTACCTCTAGCTGTCTCTCTCTCCCTCGCTCTGTTTGTCTCTCTCTGCCTCTATCCCTCCCTGTGGCTGTCGGTCTCCCTCTCTCTTGCTCCCTGAGGTATTTCCCATCTTATACATCAGTGTGTAAAGTGTGTGTTTGTGTGTGTGTGTGTGCAGGGGATATCACTAATTGAAAATATACCATATTGTCTCTCGCCACACCCATCCCTGAGAAACATGAGCTGTACAGCAGCAGACGGGAGTGAATCATACCTTTTAACCGCTGTGTACTCTACATGTACAGGACTGACACTGATACACATGCGGGCCGTACAGACAGGACTGAATAGATCCTTTTGACACTGCCTCTCCTCATTTAAATGCAGAATTTCAACAGCTGAATGGAAAAATAAAAATCTTTCCGCAGGGAGTCGGAACCCACAGGCCCTGACTAGACAGACTCCTTATTGCAACTCCTGAACTCACTAGTTTGACCTCGCGGGTGACCTTTTGTGACAGAGCAGCTCCTTTATTTTCGAACTGATGTTTGTGGAAATGTTTAATCAGCTGTGGTCCGTGGAGATGGCAGTGCGCTAAAGGCCTGCGAGCAGGTCGGGTCGCCAATCAACCAGGATCGGCCCCGCAGTCTCCAGGCATTGAAGATTAACCTCCAGGAAACTGCTGCGAGCAAAACCCGGGAGAAAAATCATAAGGGGGGGGGTGGCATTAAAGAAAAAGATTGTGTGTTTTTTTTTCATTTTCTTTGAGCACTTCTGTTTCGTTAATCATGAAAATACCGGAGATGGGGGAGAAAAGGCTGTTTGACGGACAGTCATGAATCATCCAATCGGGTGCCGTCGAATCTGTTCATTGGGCGATTGGCTGTGGGAAGGCGGGGTTTCCGGAGGATGGACGTGTCAGGTGACCAATGGCGGGTGGGTGGGGGGCCGGGCCGGTTGGAGGCAGAAGGTCACGTGATGAAAGCTCCAGGAATAGGTCCCAACAAGAGTTGGCAACCCTATTAGTCTGTCTCTCTGTGAGTCAGTGACTGAGGGGGTAAAGTCTGTAAGAACATAAGAAATGGGAGCAGGAGTAGGCCAAGCGGCCCATCAAACCTGCTCTGCCATTCAATCAGATCATGGCTGATCTTCGACCTCAACTCCACTTTCCCACCCGATTCCCATATCCCTTGATTCCCTCAGAGTCCAAAAATCTATCAATCTCAGCCTTGAATATACTCAACGACTCAGCATCCACAGCCCTCTGGGGTAGAGAATTCCAAAGATTCACAACCTTCTGAATGATGAAATTTCTCCTCATCTCAGTCCTAAATGGCCGATCCCTTATCCTGCGACTATGCCCCTTAGTTCTAGACTCTCCAGCTAGGAGCAACAGCCTCTCAGCATCTACCCTGTCAAGCCCCCTCAGAATCTATTATGTTTCAATGAGATCATCTCTCATTCTTCTAAACTCCAGAGAGAATAGGCCCATTCTACTTAATCTCTCCTCATAGGACAACCCTCTCATCCCAGGAATTAATCTAGTGAATCTTTGTTGCACCGCCTCCAAGGCAAGTATATCCTTCATTAGATAAGGAGACCAAAACTGTACACAGTACTCCAGGTGAGGTCTCACCAAAGCCCTGTACAATTGTAGCAAGACTTCCTTACTCTTGTACTCCAACCCCCTTGCAATAAAGGCCAACATACCATTTGCTTTCCCAATTCCTTGCTGTACCTGCATGCTAACTTTCTGTGTTTTGTGTACGAGGACACCCAAATCTCTCTGAACACCAACATTTAATAGTTTCTCACCGTTTAAAAAATATTCTGCTTTTCTATTCTACCTACCAAAGTGAATAACCTCACATTTCCCCACATTATACTCCATCTGCCACCTTCTTGCCCACTCACTTAACCTGTCCGTATCCCTTTGCAGACTCTTTGTGTCCTCCTCACAGCTTACTTTCCCACCTAGCTTTGTATTGTCAGCAAACTTGGATACATTACACACGGTCCCTTCATCTAAGTCATTAATATAGATTGTAAATAGCTGAGGCCCAAGCACTGATCCTTGTGGTACCCCACTAGTTATAGCCTGCCAACCTGAAAATGACCTGTTTATCCCTACTCTCTGTTTTCTGTCCATTAACCAATCCTCTATCCATGCTAATATATTACCCCCAATCCCATGAGCCCTTATCTTGTGTAACAACCTTTTATGTGGCACCTTATCGAATGCCTTTGGAAATCCAAATATACTACATCCACTGGTTCCCCTTTATCCTGCTAGTTCCATTCTCAAAAAACTCTAATAAATTTGTCAGACACGATTTCCCTTTCATAAAACCATGCTGACTCTGTCTAATCATATTATGATGTTCTAAGTGCCCTGTTACCACTTCCTTAATAATAGATTCCAGCATTTTCCAGACGACTGATGTCAGGCTAACAGGCCTGTAGTTCCCTGTTTTCTCTCTCCCTCCTTTCTTGAATAGCGGGGTTACATTTGCTACCGTCCAATCTGCTGGGACCGTTCTAGAATCTAGGGAATTTTGAAAGATCAAAACCAATGTATCCACTATCTCTGCAGCCACCTCTTTTAGAACCCGAGGATGTAGGCCATCAGGTCCAGGGGATTTGTCGGCTTTTAGACCCATTAATTTCTCCAGTACTTTTTCTTTACTAATATTAATTACTTTAAGTTCCTCACTCTCATTAGACCTTTGGTTCCTCGTTATTTCTGGTACGTCTTTTTGTGTCTTCCACTGTGAAGACAGATACAAAATATTTGTTCAACGTCTCTGCCATTTCCTTATTCCCCATTATAATTTCTCCTGTCTCAGCCTCTAAGGGACCCACGTTTACTTTTACTACTCTCTTCCTTTTTACATACTTGTAGAAGCTCTGACAATCTGTTTTTAGATTTCTTGCTAGTTTGCTCTCATTCTATTTTCTCCCTTTTTGTCAATTTTTTGGTCATCCTTTGCTGGTTTCTAAAACTCTCCCCGAATCCTCAGGCTTACTACTCTTCTTCGTAATATTATAGGCCTCTTCTTTTAATCTAATACTATCTCTCTGTGGGTCAGTGACCGAGGGGGTAAAGCCTGTCTCTCTGTGGGTCAGTGACCGAGGGGGTAAACTCTGTCTCTCTGTGAGTCAGTGACCGAGGGGGTAAACTCTGTCTCTCTGTGAGTCAGTGACCGAGGGGGTAAAGTCTGTCTCTCTGTGGGTCAGTGACCGAGAGGGTAAACTCTGTCTCTCTGTGGGTCAGTGACCGAGGGGGTAAAGTCTGTCTCTCTGTGGGTCAGTGACCGAGGGGGTAAAGTCTGTCTCTCTGTGAGTCAGTGACCGAGGGGGTAAAGCCTGTCTCTCTGTGGGTCAGTGACCGAGGGGGTAAAGCCTGTCTCTCTGTGCGTCAGTGACCGAGGGGGTAAAGCCTGTCTCTCTGTGCGTCAGTGACCGAGGGGGTAAAGTCTGTCTCTCTGTGGGTCAGTGACCGAGGGGGTAAAGCCTGTCTCTCTGTGGGTCAGTGACCGAGGGGGTAAAGTCTGTCTCTCTGTGGGTCAGTGACCGAGGGGGTAAAGCCTGTCTCTCTGTGGGTCAGTGACCGAGGGGGTAAAGTCTGTCTCTCTGTGGGTCAGTGACCGAGGGGGTAAAGTCTGTCTCTCTGTGGGTCAGTCGCTGAGGATTGGATACAGAGTAAAGCTCCCTCTACACCGTCCCATCAAACACTCCCAGGTGAAGGATTTCTCGTCTCAACCATAAAAGCCAATGATTTAATTCCAAACAGCTTTCAGGGTATGTGAAAATTAGATTTGAAAACACGAGAGAATAAAATGTTAACTTGGTTAAGGGGTTAACTTGGAGCTCTTTGGATTGGGAGTTCAGATATCCCCCCCGAGCCTCTCTCCTGGCCATTAGGCCCAGTTCCAGTGACTTGCAGTCCAGTCAAAACATTGAGTGGAGAAAGGCAAGTTCACTGTCAACACGGAGGAGTTCAAAGACAATGTGTGTGTGATGTGATGTGGGATTGGGATGATATGAATGGGGCAGCCCCTAGAATGAATTGCATCGACTCCCAGCCATTCAGGGCCCGAGCTCTCCCACAGACAGGCTGCGGCAGTGAGAGAGACCCCAGCAGGGTTTCCTCACCAAGCACGGGTCAGTGTGGTCCTGACCTGACAGAGTGTTGGAGGAATTTCCCGGCAGGCCCAGAATTTCCTCTGCCTTTACTTAATGATTTAGTGGTTTAGTCGTCACACACACAGGCACACACAGGCACACACGCACGCACACACGCACACACACACTCACAGTGTCGCACACACACACACACGCACACACACACTCACAGTGTCGCACACACACACACACACACACTCGCAAACGTACACGCACGCATGCCCACAGTGTCGCACACAAACACGCTCAGTGTCACACACACACTCAGTGTCACACACAGACACTCTGTCACACACACACTCAGTGTCGCACAAACACACTCTGTCACACACACACTCAGTGTCACACACAGACACTCTGTCACACACACACTCAGTGTCACACACACAAACTCAGTGTCGCACACACACACTCAGTGTCACACACAGACACTCTGTGTCACACACAGACACTCTGTCACACACACACTCAGTGTCACACACACACACTCAGTGTCACACACACACTCAGTGTCACACACAGACACTCTGTGTCACACACACACTCAGTGTCACACACAGACACTCTGTCACACACACACTCAGTGTCACACACAGACACTCTGTCACACACACACTCAGTGTCACACACACACACTCAGTGTCACACACACACACTCAGTGTCACACACAGACACTCTGTCACACACACACTCAGTGTTGCACACAGACACTCAGTGTCACACACACACTCAGTGTCACACACACACACTCAGTGTCACACACACACACTCAGTGTCACACACAGACACTCTGTCACACACACACTCAGTGTTGCACACAGACACTCAGTGTCACACACACACTCAGTGTCACACACAGACACTCTGTCACACATACACACTCAGTGTCACACACACACACACTCAGTGTCACACACACACACACTCAGTGTCTCACACACAATGTTCAGTGTCACACACACACTCAGTGTCTCACACACATGCACCCAGTATTACACACACTCAGTATCACACACACACACTCAGTGTCACACACATGCACTCAGTGTCACACATACACACTCAGTGTCACACACACCTAGAAGGACAAGGGCAGCAGGCACATGGGAACAGCACCACCTGCACGTTCCCCTCCATGTCACACACCATCCCGACTTGGAAATATATCGCCGTTCCTTCATCGTCGCTGGGTCAAAATCCTGGAACTCCCTTCCTAACAGCACTGTGGGAGAACCGTCACCACACGGACTGCAGCGGTTCAAGAAGGCGGCTCACCACCACCTTCTCGAGGGCAATTAGGGATGGGCAATAAATGCCGGCCTCGCCAGCGACACCCACATCCCATGAACGAATAAAAAAAACACATGTTCAGTGTGGGAGTTGAAAATAGTTGTTTTTTTGGTCGCGACCGCAACCCGGCTTTATTTCCGGGATTAACGTCGGCATGTAAAAGTCCAGGCTTCCCACTGGGAATGCCAAGTCCAAATATTTTGCGGTCGCGACCCAAAAAAACTATTATTTTCAACTCCCACCTGCCCCCAACCCACCCGTTCTTAGGGGTTAAAATCATCCTCTCAGTGTCACACACACACACTCAGTATCACACACACACACACACTCACTCAGTATCACACACACACACACACACTCAGTATCACACACACACACTCAGTATCACACACACACACACTCACTCAGTATCACACACACACACTCAGTATCACACACACACACACACACACACTCAGTATCACACACACACACACTCACTCAGTATCACACACACACACTCAGTATCACACACACACACACTCACTCAGTATCACACACACACACTCAGTATCACACACACACACACTCACTCAGTATCACACACACACACTCAGTATCACACACACACACACACACTCAGTATCACACACACACACACACACACTCACACTCAGTATCACACACACACACACACACACTCAGTATCACACACACACACACACACACTCACACTCAGTATCACACACACACACACACACACACTCAGTATCACACACACACACACACACACACACTCAGTATCACACACACACACACACACACTCACACTCAGTATCACACACACACACACTCACTCAGTATCACACACACACACTCAGTATCACACACACACACACACACACACACACTCAGTATCACACACACACACACACACACACACTCAGTATCACACACACACACACACACACTCACTCAGTATCACACACACACACTCAGTATCACACACACACACACACACACACACACACTCAGCATCACATACACACACACTCAGTGTCTCACACACACACCTACTCTGTCTCATATACACACCTACTCTGTCTCATATACACACCCTCAGTGTCTCACACACACACCTACTCTGTCTCATATACACACACACACACTGACAGGCGCAGTCCCTGTACGATTTATACTGTTTCACACACACTCACTCACTGTCAGGGTAGGAACACGGTGACCGTCATCAGCCTGAAGCACCTTGGGACGTTTTTTAAAATGTTAAAGGCGCTATATAAATGCAAGTTGTTGATGTTGTGACAGGCGCACGGAGGCAGGCAGGAGTCAGGGGACAGAAGCAGCAAAGGTCAGGCCGCTCTGCCTGTCCGCTGCTGACGACGTGAATCGCTGCCCCGCCATTGCCTTCAGCCAGCCAAGCCCGCGTTGAGTGCGAGCTGGGGGGCTTCCCCTGAAACCTGAAGTCCGCACGGTGGCCCGGGACTGGGAGCAGCCCGAGGCCTCGTCTCCATCCGCCCCCCACCCCGCCACCCCACATCAAAGGCTCTTCCCCCGCCCCCCCGGCCCTCCCCAAACCTACCAGCACTTCACTCGTCCAATGCTCACATCTCAGCCTCCCAGCGAGATCCCTTCTCTTTGTCTCCGAGGAGCAGGGCGCGGAGGAAGGGGGGGGAAACAGAAACTCCAGCGAGCAGCCCCGCCCGCTGGGCGCGGCGCCAATCCCCGGGGGGAGGTCACACCTGTACCGGGTCAAACCACTGGATCTTTTGAAGCGAGCAATCCAGGCAGCGATCAGACAAGCAGGTGTCAGCTCTCAGATCCTCCAGATCTAAGCAGATCCGAGGGGGAAGGAGGGGAAGAGGAGCTGAGACATTCCCATCTTCAAAAACTCCGTCCCGAGTTGAAAATAAACCCCAGGCTTCTGAAGTGAAGCAGCCCTGGCTCCCGGTGATTATAAACATCTCTCTCATTACCGCGTGAACTCTCCCCACTTCTCCGCTCTCCTTTGATTCCCCCTCTCTGCTCGTGGAGATGAAGGACTGTAGAAAGTGCAGAAGAGAGCAAAAGACTTTCACAACCTCAGGACGTCCCAAAGCGCTTGACAGCCAATTTGGGAATTTTTGAAGTGCGGTCACTTTTGTGATGTCGGAAACCCGGCAGCCGATTTGCGCACAGCAAGATCCCACAAACAGCAACGTGATAATGACCAGATCATCTTGTTTTTTTTTTAGTGGTGTTGGTTGAGGGATAAATATTGGCCCAGGACACCGGGGAGAACTCCCCACCCTGCTCTTCCTGGAAATAGTGGCCCGTGGGACCTTTTTACCTCCACCTGAGAGGGGCAGACGGGGCCTCGGTTTAAAGTCTCAGCTGAGAGACGGCGCCTCCGACAGTGCGGCACCTCCCTCGGGACTGGCACTGGGAGCGTCGGCCTGGATTTTGCGATCGACTCTCTGGAGCGGGACTTGAACCCACAACAGCACAGAAAGAGGCCATTCGGCCCCTCGGGGCTTGAGCCGAGGGTTGTTGCGCTTATGGGTTCCTGCTCGCGCCAGGGAAGCGATGTCCTGAAATAATAAACCGTCAAACCTTGATTCTCCGTCCATTCACTTTAATTAAAACCACAGGCTGGGAGTTGTGTCGCACACACACGTGCTCAGTGTCTCACACACGTGCTCGGTGTCTCACACACGTGCTCAGTGTCTCACACACGTGCTCGGTGTCACACACACACGTGCTCAGTGTCTCACACACACGCTCAGTGTCACACACACACGTGCTCGGTGTCACACACACACGTGCTCAGTGTCTCACACACGTGCTCAGTGTCTCACACACACGTGCTCGGTGTCACACACACACGTGCTCAGTGTCTCACACACGTGCTCGGTGTCACACACACACGTGCTCAGTGTCTCACACACACGTGCTCGGTGTCACACACACACGTGCTCAGTGTCTCACACACACGTGCTCAGTGTCACACACACGTGCTCAGTGTCACACACACACGTGCTCAGTGTCTCACACACGCTCAGTGTCTCACACACGCTCAGTGTCTCACACACTCAGTGTCTCACACACACGCTCAGTGTCTCACACACCCAGTGTCTCACACACACGCTCAGTGTCTCACACACGCTCAGTGTCTCACACACTCAGTGTCTCACACACACGCTCAGTGTCTCACACACGCTCAGTGTCTCACACACGCTCAGCGTCTCACACACGTGCTCGGTGTCACACACACACACGCTCAGTGTCTCACACACGCTCAGTGTCTCACACACGTGCTCGGTGTCACACACACACACGCTCAGTGTCTCACACACACACTCAGTGTCACACACACGCTCAGTGTCTCACACACACTCAGTGTCTCACACACACACACACACACGCTCAGTGTCTCACACACACACACACACGCTCAGTGTCTCACACACGCTCAGTGTCTCACACACACACGCTCAGTGTCTCACACACACGCTCAGTGTCTCACACACACGCTCAGTGTCACAAACACACACATGCTCAGTGTCTCACACACGCTCAGTGTCTCACACACACACACGCTCAGTGTCTCACACACGCTCAGTGTCTCACACACGCTCAGTGTCACACACACACGCTCAGTGTCTCACACACACACGCTCAGTGTCACACACACACGCTCAGTGTCTCACACACACACGCTCAGTGCCTCACACACACACTCAGTGTCTCACATACGCTCAGTGTCTCACACACACACTCAGTGTCTCACACACGCTCAGTGTCTCACACACGCTCAGTGTCTCACACACACACTCAGTGTCTCACACACGCTCAGTGTCTCACACACGCTCAGTGTCTCACACACACACGCTCAGTGTCTCACACACGCTCAGTGTCACACACACACGCTCAGTGTCTCACACACACGCTCAGTGTCTCACACACACACGCTCAGTGTCTCACACACACACACGCTCAGTGTCTCACACACGCTCAGTGTCACACACACACACTCAGTGTCTCACACACACACGCTCAGTGTCTCACACACACACTCAGTCTCACACACACACGCTCAGTGTCTCACACACACGCTCAGTGTCTCACACACACACTCAGTCTCACACACACACGCTCAGTGTCTCACACACACGCTCAGTGTCTCACACACACGCTCACTGTCTCACACACACACGCTCAGTGTCTCACATACGCTCAGTGTCTCACACACACACTCAGTGTCTCACACACGCTCAGTGTCTCACACACGCTCAGTGTCTCACACACACACTCAGTGTCTCACACACGCTCAGTGTCTCACACACGCTCAGTGTCTCACACACGCTCAGTGTCTCACACACACACGCTCAGTGTCTCACACACGCTCAGTGTCACACACACACGCTCAGTGTCTCACACACACGCTCAGTGTCTCACACACACACGCTCAGTGTCTCACACACACACACGCTCAGTGTCTCACACACGCTCAGTGTCACACACACACACTCAGTGTCTCACACACACACGCTCAGTGTCTCACACACACACTCAGTCTCACACACACACGCTCAGTGTCTCACACACACGCTCAGTGTCTCACACACACGCTCACTGTCTCACACACACACGCTCAGTGTCTCACTCACGCTCAGTGTCTCACACACACGCTCAGTGTCTCACACACGCTCAGTGTGTCACACACACACATGCTCAGTGTCTCACACACACACGCTCAGTGTCTCACACACACACTCAGTGTCTCACACACACGCTCAGTGTCTCACACACTCAGTGTCTCACACACACACGCTCAGTGTCTCACACACACGCTCAGTGTCTCACACACACACTCACTGTCTCACACACACACGCTCAGTGTCTCACTCACGCTCAGTGTCACACACACACGCTCACTGTCTCACACACACACGCTCAGTGTCTCACTCACGCTCAGTGTCTCACACACACGCTCAGTGTCTCACACACGCTCAGTGTCTCACACACACACACGCTCAGTGTCTCACACATGCTCAGTGTCTCACACACACACGCTCAGTGTCACACACACACACTCAGTGTCTCACACACACACTCAGTGTCTCACACACACACACTCAGTGTCACACACACACACACACGCTCAGTGTCTCACACACACACTCAGTGTCTCACACACACACACTCAGTGTCACACACACACACACGCACAGTGTCTCACACACACGCTCAGTGTCTCACACACACACGCTCAGTGTCTCACACACGCTCAGTGTCTCACACACACACACGCTCAGTGTCTCACACACACACACGCTCAGTGTCTCACACACGCTCAGTGTCTCACACACACTCAGTGTCTCACACACACACGCTCAGTGTCACACACACACTCAGTGTCTCACACACGCTCAGTGTCACACACACACTCTCAGTGTCTCACACACACACGCTCAGTGTCTCACACACACACGCTCAGTGTCTCACACACTCAGTGTCTCACACACACACACGCTCAGTGTCACACACGCTCAGTGTCACACACACACACTCAGTGTCTCACACACGCTCAGTTTCTCACACACGCTCAGTGTCTCACACACACGCTCAGTGTCACACACACACACACGCTCAGTGTCTCACACACGCTCAGTGTCTCACACACACGCTCAGTGTCACACACACACACACACTCAGTGTCACACACACACACACGCTCAGTGTCTCACACCCACACACGCTCAGTGTCTCACACACGCTCAGTGTCTCACACACACACTCAGTGTCACACACACACACACGCTCAGTGTCTCACACACACACACGCTCAGTGTCTCACACACGCTCAGTGTCTCACACACACGCTCAGTGTCTCACACACACACGCTCAGTGTCTCACACACGCTCAGTGTCACACAAACACTCAGTGTCTCACACACGCTCAGTGTCACACACACGCTCAGTGTCTCACACACACGCTCAGTGTCTCACACACACACACGCTCAGTGTCTCACACACACACTCAGTGTAATACACACACGCTCAGTGTCTCACACACGCTCAGTGTCTCACACACACACGCTCAGTGTCTCACACACACGCTCAGTGTCACACACAGACACACGCTCAGTGTCTCACACACACGCTCAGTGTCACACACACACACACGCTCAGTGTCTCACACACACACACGCTCAGTGTCTCACTCACGCTCAGTGTCTCACACACACGCTCACTGTCTCACACACACACGCTCAGTGTCTCACTCACGCTCAGTGTCTCACACACACACGCTCAGTGTCTCACACACACACTCAGTGTCTCACACACACGCTCAGTGTCTCACACACGCTCAGTGTCTCACACACGCTCAGTGTCTCACACACACGCTCAGTGTCACACACAGACACACGCTCAGTGTCTCACACACACGCTCAGTGTCACACACACGCTCAGTGTCTCACACACACGCTCAGTGTCACACACAGACACACGCTCAGTGTCTCACACACGCTCAGTGTCTCACACACACGCTCAGTGTCACACACACACACACGCTCAGTGTCTCACTCACGCTCAGTGTCTCACACACACGCTCACTGTCTCACACACACACGCTCAGTGTCTCACTCACGCTCAGTGTCTCACACACACACGCTCAGTGTCTCACACACACACTCAGTGTCTCACACACACGCTCAGTGTCTCACACACGCTCAGTGTCTCACACACGCTCAGTGTCTCACACACACACACGCTCAGTGTCTCACACATGCTCAGTGTCTCACACACACACGCTCAGTGTCACACACACACACTCAGTGTCTCACACACACACTCAGTGTCTCACACACACACGCTCAGTGTCTCACACACACACGCTCAGTGTCTCACACACACACACTCAGTGTCACACACACACACACGCTCAGTGTCTCACACACACGCTCAGTGTCTCACACACACATGCTCAGTGTCTCACACACGCTCAGTGTCTCACACACACACGCTCAGTGTCTCACACACACACACGCTCAGTGTCTCACACACACACACGCTCAGTGTCTCACACACGCTCAGTGTCTCACACACACTCAGTGTCTCACACACACACGCTCAGTGTCACACACACACTCTCAGTGTCTCACACACACACGCTCAGTGTCTCACACACACACTCTCAGTGTCTCACACACTCAGTGTCTCACACACACACACGCTCAGTGTCTCACACACACACTCAGTGTCACACACACACGCTCAGTGTCTCACACACTCAGTGTCTCACACACACGCTCAGTGTCTCACACACACACACGCTCAGTGTCTCACACACGCTCAGTGTCTCACACACACGCTCAGTGTCTCACACACGCTCAGTGTCTCACACACGCTCAGTGTCATACACACACACGCTCAGTGTCTCACACACACACGCTCAGTGTCTCACACACTCAGTGTCTCACACACACGCTCAGTGTCTCACACACACACACGCTCAGTGTCTCACACACGCTCAGTGTCATACACACACACGCTCAGTGTCTCACACACACACGCTCAGTGTCTCACACACTCAGTGTCTCACACATACGCTCAGTGTCTCACACACACACACGCTCAGTGTCTCACACACACGCTCAGTGTCTCACACACACACACGCTCAGTGTCTCACACACACGCTCAGTGTCATACACACACACGCTCAGTGTCTCACACACACACGCTCAGTGTCACACACACACACGCTCAGTGTCTCACACACACACGCTCAGTGTCTCACACACACGCTCAGTGTCTCACACACACACGCTCAGTGTCTCACACACACGCTCAGTGTCTCACACACACACGCTCAGTGTCTCACACACACACACGCTCAGTGTCTCACACACGCTCAGTGTCTCACACACGCTCAGTGTCACACACACACTCAGTGTCTCACACACACGCTCAGTGTCTCACACACACACGCTCAGTGTCACACACACACACTCAGTGTCTCACACACACACTCAGTGTCTCACACACACGCTCAGTGTCTCACACACACGCTCATTGTCTCACACACGCTCAGTGTCTCACACACACACGCTCAGTGTCTCACACACACGCTCAGTGTCACACACAGACACACGCTCAGTGTCTCACACACACGCTCAGTGTCACACACACACACTCAGTGTCTCACACACACACACACTCAGTGTCTCACACACACTCAGTGTGTCTCACACACACACGCTCAGTGTCTCACACACACGCTCAGTGTCACACACACACACTCAGTGTCTCACACACACACACACTCAGTGTCTCACACACACACTCAGTGTGTCTCACACACACGCTCAGTGTCACACACACACACACTCAGTGTGTCTCACACACACACGCTCAGTGTCACACACACACCCACGCTCAGAGTCTCACACACACACTCAGTGTCACACACACACACACTCAGTGTCTCACACACACACGCTCAGTGTCTCACACACACACACGCTCAGTGTCTCACACACACGCTCAGTGTCACACACACACACGCTCAGTGTCTCACACACACACACGCTCAGTGTCTCACACACACACTCAGTGTCTAACACACACACACACTCAGTGTCTCACACACACGCTCAGTGTCACACACACACACACGCTCAGTGTCTCACACACACACTCAGTGTCTCACACACACACTCAGTGTGTCTCACACACACACGCTCAGTGTCACACACACACACACGCTCAGTGTCTCACACACACACTCAGTGTCACACACACACACGCTCTGTGTCACACACACACACACGCTCAGTGTCTCACACACACACTCAGTGTGTCTGACACACACACGCTCAGTGTCACACACACACACACGCTCAGTGTCTCACACACACACTCAGTGTCACACACACACACACACTCAGTGTCTCACACACACACTCAGTGTCTCACACACACACGCTCAGTGTCACACACACACACACGCTCAGTGTCTCACATACACGCTCAGTGTCACACACACACATACGCTCAGTGTCTCACACACACACTCAGTGTCTCACACACGCTCAGTGTCTCACACGCTCAGTGTCTCACACACATGCTCAGTGTCTCACACACACACACGCTCAGTCTGTCTCACACACACACGCTCAGTGTCACACACACACACACGCTCAGTGTCTCACACACACACTCAGTGTCACACACACACACGCTCAGTGTCACACACACACACACGCTCAGTGTCTCACACACACACTCAGTGTGTCTGACACACACACGCTCAGTGTCACACACACACACACGCTCAGTGTCTCACACACACACTCAGTGTCACACACACACACACACTCAGTGTCTCACACACACACTCAGTGTCTCACACACACACGCTCAGTGTCACACACACACACACGCTCAGTGTCTCACATACACGCTCAGTGTCACACACACACATACGCTCAGTGTCTCACACACACACTCAGTGTCTCACACACGCTCAGTGTCTCACACGCTCAGTGTCTCACACACACGCTCAGTGTCTCACACACGCTCAGTGTCTCACACGCTCAGTGTCTCACACACATGCTCAGTGTCTCACACACACACACGCTCAGTGTCTCACACGCTCAGTGTCTCACACACACACACGCACAGTGTCTCACACACACGCTCAGTGTCTCACACACACACGCTCAGTGTCTCACACACGCTCAGTGTCTCACACACACACACGCTCAGTGTCTCACACACACACACGCTCAGTGTCTCACACACGCTCAGTGTCTCACACACACTCAGTGTCTCACACACACACGCTCAGTGTCACACACACACTCAGTGTCTCACACACGCTCAGTGTCACACACACACTCTCAGTGTCTCACACACACACGCTCAGTGTCTCACACACACACGCTCAGTGTCTCACACACTCAGTGTCTCACACACACACACGCTCAGTGTCACACACGCTCAGTGTCACACACACACACTCAGTGTCTCACACACGCTCAGTTTCTCACACACGCTCAGTGTCTCACACACACGCTCAGTGTCACACACACACACACGCTCAGTGTCTCACACACGCTCAGTGTCTCACACACACGCTCAGTGTCACACACACACACACACTCAGTGTCACACACACACACACGCTCAGTGTCTCACACCCACACACGCTCAGTGTCTCACACACGCTCAGTGTCTCACACACACACTCAGTGTCACACACACACACACGCTCAGTGTCTCACACACACACACGCTCAGTGTCTCACACACGCTCAGTGTCTCACACACACGCTCAGTGTCTCACACACACACGCTCAGTGTCTCACACACGCTCAGTGTCACACAAACACTCAGTGTCTCACACACGCTCAGTGTCACACACACGCTCAGTGTCTCACACACACGCTCAGTGTCTCACACACACACACGCTCAGTGTCTCACACACACACTCAGTGTAATACACACACGCTCAGTGTCTCACACACGCTCAGTGTCTCACACACACACGCTCAGTGTCTCACACACACGCTCAGTGTCACACACAGACACACGCTCAGTGTCTCACACACACGCTCAGTGTCACACACACACACACGCTCAGTGTCTCACACACACACACGCTCAGTGTCTCACTCACGCTCAGTGTCTCACACACACGCTCACTGTCTCACACACACACGCTCAGTGTCTCACTCACGCTCAGTGTCTCACACACACACGCTCAGTGTCTCACACACACACTCAGTGTCTCACACACACGCTCAGTGTCTCACACACGCTCAGTGTCTCACACACGCTCAGTGTCTCACACACACGCTCAGTGTCACACACAGACACACGCTCAGTGTCTCACACACACGCTCAGTGTCACACACACGCTCAGTGTCTCACACACACGCTCAGTGTCACACACAGACACACGCTCAGTGTCTCACACACGCTCAGTGTCTCACACACACGCTCAGTGTCACACACACACACACGCTCAGTGTCTCACTCACGCTCAGTGTCTCACACACACGCTCACTGTCTCACACACACACGCTCAGTGTCTCACTCACGCTCAGTGTCTCACACACACACGCTCAGTGTCTCACACACACACTCAGTGTCTCACACACACGCTCAGTGTCTCACACACGCTCAGTGTCTCACACACGCTCAGTGTCTCACACACACACACGCTCAGTGTCTCACACATGCTCAGTGTCTCACACACACACGCTCAGTGTCACACACACACACTCAGTGTCTCACACACACACTCAGTGTCTCACACACACACGCTCAGTGTCTCACACACACACGCTCAGTGTCTCACACACACACACTCAGTGTCACACACACACACACGCTCAGTGTCTCACACACACGCTCAGTGTCTCACACACACATGCTCAGTGTCTCACACACGCTCAGTGTCTCACACACACACGCTCAGTGTCTCACACACACACACGCTCAGTGTCTCACACACACACACGCTCAGTGTCTCACACACGCTCAGTGTCTCACACACACTCAGTGTCTCACACACACACGCTCAGTGTCACACACACACTCTCAGTGTCTCACACACACACGCTCAGTGTCTCACACACACACTCTCAGTGTCTCACACACTCAGTGTCTCACACACACACACGCTCAGTGTCTCACACACACACTCAGTGTCACACACACACGCTCAGTGTCTCACACACTCAGTGTCTCACACACACGCTCAGTGTCTCACACACACACACGCTCAGTGTCTCACACACGCTCAGTGTCTCACACACACGCTCAGTGTCTCACACACGCTCAGTGTCTCACACACGCTCAGTGTCATACACACACACGCTCAGTGTCTCACACACACACGCTCAGTGTCTCACACACTCAGTGTCTCACACACACGCTCAGTGTCTCACACACACACACGCTCAGTGTCTCACACACGCTCAGTGTCATACACACACACGCTCAGTGTCTCACACACACACGCTCAGTGTCTCACACACTCAGTGTCTCACACATACGCTCAGTGTCTCACACACACACACGCTCAGTGTCTCACACACACGCTCAGTGTCTCACACACACACACGCTCAGTGTCTCACACACACGCTCAGTGTCATACACACACACGCTCAGTGTCTCACACACACACGCTCAGTGTCACACACACACACGCTCAGTGTCTCACACACACACGCTCAGTGTCTCACACACACGCTCAGTGTCTCACACACACACGCTCAGTGTCTCACACACACGCTCAGTGTCTCACACACACACGCTCAGTGTCTCACACACACACACGCTCAGTGTCTCACACACGCTCAGTGTCTCACACACGCTCAGTGTCACACACACACTCAGTGTCTCACACACACGCTCAGTGTCTCACACACACACGCTCAGTGTCACACACACACACTCAGTGTCTCACACACACACTCAGTGTCTCACACACACGCTCAGTGTCTCACACACACGCTCATTGTCTCACACACGCTCAGTGTCTCACACACACACGCTCAGTGTCTCACACACACGCTCAGTGTCACACACAGACACACGCTCAGTGTCTCACACACACGCTCAGTGTCACACACACACACTCAGTGTCTCACACACACACACACTCAGTGTCTCACACACACTCAGTGTGTCTCACACACACACGCTCAGTGTCTCACACACACGCTCAGTGTCACACACACACACTCAGTGTCTCACACACACACACACTCAGTGTCTCACACACACACTCAGTGTGTCTCACACACACGCTCAGTGTCACACACACACACACTCAGTGTGTCTCACACACACACGCTCAGTGTCACACACACACCCACGCTCAGAGTCTCACACACACACTCAGTGTCACACACACACACACTCAGTGTCTCACACACACACGCTCAGTGTCTCACACACACACACGCTCAGTGTCTCACACACACGCTCAGTGTCACACACACACACGCTCAGTGTCTCACACACACACACGCTCAGTGTCTCACACACACACTCAGTGTCTAACACACACACACACTCAGTGTCTCACACACACGCTCAGTGTCACACACACACACACGCTCAGTGTCTCACACACACACTCAGTGTCTCACACACACACTCAGTGTGTCTCACACACACACGCTCAGTGTCACACACACACACACGCTCAGTGTCTCACACACACACTCAGTGTCACACACACACACGCTCTGTGTCACACACACACACACGCTCAGTGTCTCACACACACACTCAGTGTGTCTGACACACACACGCTCAGTGTCACACACACACACACGCTCAGTGTCTCACACACACACTCAGTGTCACACACACACACACACTCAGTGTCTCACACACACACTCAGTGTCTCACACACACACGCTCAGTGTCACACACACACACACGCTCAGTGTCTCACATACACGCTCAGTGTCACACACACACATACGCTCAGTGTCTCACACACACACTCAGTGTCTCACACACGCTCAGTGTCTCACACGCTCAGTGTCTCACACACATGCTCAGTGTCTCACACACACACACGCTCAGTCTGTCTCACACACACACGCTCAGTGTCACACACACACACACGCTCAGTGTCTCACACACACACTCAGTGTCACACACACACACGCTCAGTGTCACACACACACACACGCTCAGTGTCTCACACACACACTCAGTGTGTCTGACACACACACGCTCAGTGTCACACACACACACACGCTCAGTGTCTCACACACACACTCAGTGTCACACACACACACACACTCAGTGTCTCACACACACACTCAGTGTCTCACACACACACGCTCAGTGTCACACACACACACACGCTCAGTGTCTCACATACACGCTCAGTGTCACACACACACATACGCTCAGTGTCTCACACACACACTCAGTGTCTCACACACGCTCAGTGTCTCACACGCTCAGTGTCTCACACACACGCTCAGTGTCTCACACACGCTCAGTGTCTCACACGCTCAGTGTCTCACACACATGCTCAGTGTCTCACACACACACACGCTCAGTGTCTCACACGCTCAGTGTCTCACACACACACACGCTCAGTGTCTCACACACACACGCTCAGTGTCTCACACACACACGCTCAGTGTCTCACACACACACGCTCAGTGTCTCACACACACTCAGTGTCACACACACACACACACGGTCAGTATCTCACACACGCTCAGTGTCTCACACACACACGCTCAGTGTCTCACACACGCTCAGTGTCACACACACACACACGGTCAGTATCTCACACACGCTCAGTGTCTCACACACACACGCTCAGTGTCTCACACACGCTCAGTGTGTCACACACGCTCAGTGTCTCACAAACACACTCAGTGTCTCACACACACGCTCAGTGTCTCACAACACGCTCAGTGTCACACACACACGCTCAGTGTCTCACACACACACACGCTCAGTGTCTCACACACACGCTCAGTGTCTCACACACACACTCAGTGTCTCACACACGCTCAGTGTCTCACACACACGCTCAGTGTCACACACACACACACGCTCAGTGTCTCACACACACACACGCTCAGTGTCTCACGCACACACACGCTCAGTGTCTCACACACACACTCAGTGTCTCACACACATACGCTCAGTGTCACACACACACACACGCTCAGTGTCTCACACACGCTCAGTGTCTCACACACACACACGCTCAGTGTCACACACACACACGCTCAGTGTCTCACAAACGCTCAGTGTCTCACACACTCAGTGTCTCACACACACACTCAGTGTCACAAACACACACACGCTCAGTGTCACACACACACACACGCTCAGTGTCTAACACACACGCTCAGTGTCTCACACACGCTCAGTGTCTAACACACACACTCAGTGTCACACACACACACACGCTCAGTGTCTCACACACACACACGCTCAGTGTCTCACACACACTCAGTGTCTCACACACACACGCTCAGTGTCTTACACACACGCTCAGTGTCTCACACACACGCTCAGTGTCTCACACACACACGCTCAGTGTCTCACACACGCTCAGTGTCTCACACACGCTCAGTGTCTCACACACACACGCTCAGTGTCTCACACACGCTCAGTGTCTCACACACGCTCAGTGTCTCACACACGCTCAGTGTCTCACACACACACGCTCAGTGTCTTACACACACGCTCAGTGTCTCACACACACGCTCAGTGTCTCACACACACACGCTCAGTGTCTCACACACGCTCAGTGTCTCACACACGCTCAGTGTCTCACACACACACGCTCAGTGTCACAGACACACACACACTCAGTGTCTCACACACACACTCAGTGTCTCACACACACACGCTCAGTGTCACAGACACACACACGCTCAGTGTCTCACACACACACTCAGTGTCTCACACACACGCTCAGTGTCTCACACACACACGCTCAGTGTCACACACAGACACACGCTCAGTGTCTCACACACACGCTCAGTGTCACACACACACACACGCTCAGTGTCTCACACACACACACGCTCAGTGTCTCACACACACACTCAGTGTCTAACACACACACACACTCAGTGTCTCACACACACGCTCAGTGTCACACACACACACACGCTCAGTGTCTCACACACACACTCAGTGTCTCACACACACACTCAGTGTGTCTCACACACACACGCTCAGTGTCACACACACACACACGCTCAGTGTCTCACACACACACTCAGTGTCACACACACACACGCTCAGTGTCACACACACACACACGCTCAGTGTCTCACACACACACTCAGTGTGTCTGACACACACACGCTCAGTGTCACACAAACACACACGCTCAGTGTCTCACACACACACTCAGTGTCACACACACACACACACTCAGTGTCTCACACACACACTCAGTGTCTCACACACACACGCTCAGTGTCACACACACACACACGCTCAGTGTCTCACATACACGCTCAGTGTCACACACACACATACGCTCAGTGTCTCACACACACACTCAGTGTCTCACACACGCTCAGTGTCTCACACGCTCAGTGTCTCACACACATGCTCAGTGTCTCACACACACACACGCTCAGTGTCTCACACACGCTCAGTGTCTCACACGCTCAGTGTCTCACACACACACACGCTCAGTGTCTCACACACACACGCTCAGTGTCTCACACACACACGCTCAGTGTCTCACACACACACGCTCAGTGTCTCACACACACTCAGTGTCACACACACACACACACGGTCAGTATCTCACACACGCTCAGTGTCTCACACACACACGCTCAGTGTCTCACACACGCTCAGTGTCACACACACACACACGGTCAGTATCTCACACACGCTCAGTGTCTCACACACACACGCTCAGTGTCTCACACACGCTCAGTGTGTCACACACGCTCAGTGTCTCACAAACACACTCAGTGTCTCACACACACGCTCAGTGTCTCACAACACGCTCAGTGTCACACACACACGCTCAGTGTCTCACACACACACACGCTCAGTGTCTCACACACACGCTCAGTGTCTCACACACACACTCAGTGTCTCACACACGCTCAGTTTCTCACACACGCTCAGTGTCTCACACACACGCTCAGTGTCACACACACACACACGCTCAGTGTCTCACACACACACACGCTCAGTGTCTCACGCACACACACGCTCAGTGTCTCACACACACACTCAGTGTCTCACACACATACGCTCAGTGTCACACACACACACACGCTCAGTGTCTCACACACGCTCAGTGTCTCACACACACACACGCTCAGTGTCACACACACACACGCTCAGTGTCTCACAAACGCTCAGTGTCTCACACACTCAGTGTCTCACACACACACTCAGTGTCACAAACACACACACGCTCAGTGTCACACACACACACACGCTCAGTGTCTAACACACACGCTCAGTGTCTCACACACGCTCAGTGTCTAACACACACACTCAGTGTCACACACACACACACGCTCAGTGTCTCACACACACACACGCTCAGTGTCTCACACACACTCAGTGTCTCACACACACACGCTCAGTGTCTCACACACACACGCTCAGTGTCTCACACACGCTCAGTGTCTCACACACGCTCAGTGTCTCACACACACACGCTCAGTGTCACAGACACACACACACTCAGTGTCTCACACACACACTCAGTGTCTCACACACACACGCTCAGTGTCACAGACACACACACGCTCAGTGTCTCACACACACACTCAGTGTCTCACACACACGCTCAGTGTCTCACACACGCTCAGTGTCTCACACACACACGCTCAGTGTCTCACACACACGCTCAGTGTCACACACAGACACACGCTCAGTGTCTCACACACACGCTCAGTGTCACACACACACACACGCTCAGTGTCTCACACACACACATGCTCAGTGTCTCACACACACACTCAGTGTCTAACACACACACACACTCAGTGTCTCACACACACGCTCAGTGTCACACACACACACACGCTCAGTGTCTCACACACACACTCAGTGTCTCACACACACACACGCTCAGTGTCTCACACACGCTCAGTGTCTCACACACAAACACGCACAGTGTCACACACACACACACACTCAGTGTCACACACACACACACGCTCAGTGTCTCACACACGCTCAGTGTCTCACACACACACACGCACAGTGTCACACACACACACACACTCAGTGTCTCACACACACACACGCTCAGTGTCTCACACACGCTCAGTGTCTCACACACACACACGCTCAGTGTCACACACACACACACGCTCAGTGTCTCACACACGATCAGTTTCTCACACACACACGCTCAGTGTCTCACACACGCTCAGTGTCTCACACACACACGCTCAGTGTCTCACACACGCTCAGTGTCTCACACACACACGCTCAGTGTCACACACACACACTCAGTGTCACACACACACACACGCTCAGTGTCTCACACACACACGCTCAGTGTCTCACACACACTCAGTGTCTCACACACACACGCTCAGTGTCACACACACACACACGCTCAGTGTCTCACACACACACGCTCAGTGTCTCACACACACTCAGTGTCTCATACACACGCTCAGTGACTCACACACACACGCTCAGTGTCATACACACACGCTCAGTGTCTCACACACACTCAATGTCTCACACACACACACGCTCAGTGTCTCACACACACATGCTCAGTGTCTCACACACACGCTCAGTGTCTCACACACACGCTCAGTGTCACACACACACACTCAGTGTCTCACACACACACGCTCAGTGTCTCACACACACGCTCAGTGTCACACACACACGCTCAGTGTCACACACACACACTCAGTGTCTCACACACACACGCTCAGTGTCTCACACACACGGTCAGTGTCTCACACACACACACGCTCAGTGTCTCACACACACGCTCAGTGTCTCACACACACACGCTCAGTGTCTCACACACACGCTCAGTGTCACACACACACGCTCAGTGTCACACACACACGCTCAGAGTCTCATACACACACGCTCAGTGTCACACACACACGCTCAGTGTCTCACACACACGCTCAGTGTCACACACACACGCTCAGTGTCTCACACACACGCTCAGTTTCTCACACACACGCTCAGTGTCTCACACACACACACGCTCAGTGTCACACACACGCTCAGTGTCTCACACACACTCAGTGTCTCACACACACGCTCAGTGTCTCACACACACACGCTCAGTGTCTCACACACACACACGCTCAGTGTCTCACACACGCTCAGTGTCTCACACACGCTCAGTGTCACACACACACTCAGTGTCTCACACACACGCGCTCAGTGTCACACACACACACACGCTCAGTGTCTCACACACGCTCAGTGTCTCACACACACACACGCTCAGTGTCTCACACACACACTCAGTGTCTCACACACACACACACTCAGTGTCTCACACACACGCTCAGTGTCACACACACACACACGCTCAGTGTCTCACACACACACTCAGTGTCTCACACACACACACACTCAGTGTCTCACACACACACTCAGTGTGTCTCACACACACACGCTCAGTGTCTCACACATACACACGCTCAGTGTCTCACACATACACACGCTCAGTGTCTCACACACACACGCTCAGTTTCTCACACACACTCAGTGTCTCACACACACACGCTCAGTGTCTCACACACACACGCTCAGTGTCATACACACACGCTCAGTGTCACACACACACTCAGTGTCTCACACACACACACGCTCAGTGTCATACACACACGCTCAGTGTCACACACACACTCAGTGTCTCACACACACACACGCTCAGTGTCTCACACACACGCTCAGTGTCACACACACACTCAGTGTCTCACACACACACACGCTCAGTGTCTCACACACACGCTCAGTGTCTCACACACACGCTCAGTGTCACACACACACACGCTCAGTGTCTCACACACACACGCTCAGTGTCTCACACACACACGCTCAGTGTCTCACACACACACGCTCAGTGTCTCACACACACGCTCAGTGTCTCACACACACGCTCAGTGTCTCACACACACGCTCAGTGTCTCACACACACACTCAGTGTCACACACACACACACGCTCAGTGTCTCACACACACACACGCTCAGTGTCTCACACACGCTCAGTGTCTCACACACACTCAGTGTCTCACACACACGCTCAGTGTCTCACACACACACTCAGTGTCACACATACACTCAGTGTCTCACACACACGCTCAGTGTCTCACACACACACGCTCAGTGTCACACACACACACACGCTCAGTGTCTCACACACACACTCAGTGTCTCACACACACGCTCAGTGTCTCACACACGCTCAGTGTCTCACACACACACACGCTCAGTGTCTCACACACACACTCAGTGTCTCACACACACACTCAGTGTCTCACACACACACACTCAGTGTCTCACACACACACTCAGTGTCTCACACACACACTCAGTGTCACACACACACGCTCAGTGTCACACACACACACACGCTCAGTGTCTCACACACACACTCAGTGTCTCACACACACACACTCAGTGTCTCACACACACACTCAGTGTGTCTCACACACACACGCTCAGTGTCACACACACACACACGCTCAGTGTCTCACACACACACTCAGTGTCACACACACACACACACTCAGTGTCTCACACACACGCTCAGTGTCACACACACACATACGCTCAGTGTCTCACACACACGCTCAGTGTCACACACACACACACGTTCAGTGTCTCACACACACGCTCAGTGTCTCACACACATGCTCAGTGTCACACACACACACACGTTCAGTGTCTCACACACACGCTCAGTGTCTCACACACACACACGCTCAGTGTCTCACACACACACACGCTCAGTGTCTCACACACGCTCAGTGTCTCACACACACACACGCTCAGTGTCTCACACACGCTCAGTGTCTCACACACGCTCAGTGTCTCACACACACACACGCTCAGTGTCTCACACACGCTCAGTGTCTCACACACACGCTCAGTGTCTCACACACGCTCAGTGTCTCACACACACGCTCAGTGTCTCACACACACACACGCTCAGTGTCTCACACACACACACGCTCAGTGTCTCACACACACTCAGTGTCTCATACACACGCTCAGTGTCTCACACACACACGCTCAGTGTCATACACACACGCTCAGTGTCTCACACACACTCAGTGTCTCACACACACACACGCTCAGTGTCTCACACACACATGCTCAGTGTCTCACACACACGCTCAGTGTCTCACACACACGCTCAGTGTCACACACACACGCTCAGTGTCTCACACACACACGCTCAGTGTCTCACACACACGGTCAGTGTCTCACACACACACACGCTCAGTGTCTCACACACACGCTCAGTGTCTCACACACACACGCTCAGTGTCTCACACACACGCTCAGTGTCACACACACACGCTCAGTGTCACACACACACGCTCAGAGTCTCATACACACACGCTCAGTGTCCACACACACACGCTCAGTGTCTCACACACACGCTCAGTGTCACACACACACGCTCAGTGTCTCACACACACGCTCAGTGTCTCACACACACACACGCTCAGTGTCACACACACGCTCAGTGTCTCACACACACTCAGTGTCTCACACACACGCTCAGTGTCTCACACACACACGCTCAGTGTCTCACACACACACACGCTCAGTGTCTCACACACGCTCAGTGTCTCACACACGCTCAGTGTCACACACACACTCAGTGTCTCACACACACGCGCTCAGTGTCACACACACACACACGCTCAGTGTCTCACACACGCTCAGTGTCTCACACACACACACGCTCAGTGTCTCACACACACACTCAGTGTCTCACACACACACACACTCAGTGTCTCACACACACGCTCAGTGTCACACACACACACACGCTCAGTGTCTCACACACACACTCAGTGTCTCACACACACACACACTCAGTGTCTCACACACACACTCAGTGTGTCTCACACACACACGCTCAGTGTCTCACACACACACACGCTCAGTGTCTCACACATACACACGCTCAGTGTCTCACACACACACGCTCAGTTTCTCACACACACTCAGTGTCTCACACACACACGCTCAGTGTCTCACACACACACGCTCAGTGTCATACACACACGCTCAGTGTCACACACACACTCAGTGTCTCACACACACACACGCTCAGTGTCTCACACACACGCTCAGTGTCTCACACACACACGCTCAGTGTCTCACACACACGGTCAGTGTCTCACACACACACACACGCTCAGTGTCTCACACACACGCTCAGTGTCTCACACACACGCTCAGTGTCACACACACACGCTCAGTGTCTCACACACACACGCTCAGTGTCTCACACACACACGCTCAGTGTCTCACACACACACGCTCAGTGTCTCACACACACACGCTCAGTGTCTCACACACACACGCTCAGTGTCTCACACACACGCTCAGTGTCTCACACACACACTCAGTGTCACACACACACACACGCTCAGTGTCTCACACACACACACGCTCAGTGTCTCACACACGCTCAGTGTCTCACACACACTCAGTGTCTCACACACACGCTCAGTGTCTCACACACACACTCAGTGTCACACATACACTCAGTGTCTCACACACACGCTCAGTGTCTCACACACACACGCTCAGTGTCACACACACACACACGCTCAGTGTCTCACACACACACTCAGTGTCTCACACACACGCTCAGTGTCTCACACACGCTCAGTGTCTCACACACACACACGCTCAGTGTCTCACACACACACTCAGTGTCTCACACACACACACACTCAGTGTCTCACACACACGCTCAGTGTCACACACACACACACGCTCAGTGTCTCACACACACACTCAGTGTCTCACACACACACACTCAGTGTCTCACACACACACTCAGTGTGTCTCACACACACACGCTCAGTGTCACACACACACACACGCTCAGTGTCTCACACACACACTCAGTGTCACACACACACACACACTCAGTGTCTCACACACACGCTCAGTGTCTCACACACACGCTCAGTGTCACACACACACATACGCTCAGTGTCTCACACACACGCTCAGTGTCACACACACACACACGTTCAGTGTCTCACACACACGCTCAGTGTCTCACACACACGCTCAGTGTCACACACACACACACGTTCAGTGTCTCACACACACGCTCAGTGTCTCACACACACACACGCTCAGTGTCTCACACACACACACGCTCAGTGTCTCACACACGCTCAGTGTCTCACACACACACACGCTCAGTGTCTCACACACGCTCAGTGTCTCACACACGCTCAGTGTCTCACACACACACACGCTCAGTGTCTCACACACGCTCAGTGTCTCACACACACGCTCAGTGTCTCACACACGCTCAGTGTCTCACACACACGCTCAGTGTCTCACACACACACACGCTCAGTGTCTCACACACGCTCAGTGTCTCACACACCCACGCTCATTGTCTCACAAACGCTCAGTGTCTCACACACACACGCTCAGTGTCACAAACACGCTCAGTGTCTCACACACACACTCAGTGTCACACACACACACACGCTCAGTGTCTCACACACACACGCTCAGTGTCTCACACACACTCAGTGTCTCACACACACGCTCAGTGTCTCACACACACACGCTCAGTGTCACACACACACACGCTCAGTGTCTCACACACACACGCTCAGTGTCACACACACACACTCTCAGTGTCTCACACACACACTCAGTGTCTCACACACACGCTCAGTGTCTCACACACACACGCACACACGCTCAGTGTCTCACACACACACTCAGTGTCTCACACACACACGCTCAGTGTCACACACACACACGCTCAGTGTCTCACACACACACGCTCAGTGTCTCACACACAAACACGCTCAGTGTCTCACACACACACACGCTCATTGTCACACACACACTCAGTGTCTCACACACACACGCTCAGTGTCTCACACACGCTCAGTGTCATACACACACGCTCAGTGTCACACACACACGCTCAGTGTCTCACACACACTCAGTGTCTCACACACACACACGCTCAGTGTCTCACACACACATGCTCAGTGTCTCACACACACACGCTCAGTGTCTCACACACACGGTCAGTGTCTCACACACACACACGCTCAGTGTCTCACACACACACACGCTCAGTGTCTCACACACACACACGCTCAGTGTCTCACACACACACACGCTCAGTGTCTCACACACACACGCTCAGTGTCTCACAAACACGGTCAGTGTCTCACACACACACACGCTCAGTGTCTCACACACACATGCTCAGTGTCTCACACACACACGCTCAGTGTCTCACACACACGCTCAGTGTCACACACACACGCTCAGTGTCTCACACACACACACGCTCAGTGTCTCACACACACACGCTCAGTGTCTCACACACACACACGCTCAGTGTCTCACACACGCTCAGTGTCTCACACACATGCTCAGTGTCTCACACACACGCTCAGTGTCACACACACACGCTCAGTGTCTCACACACACACGCTCAGTGTCACACACACACGCTCAGTGTCACACACACACGCTCAGTGTCTCACACACACACACACTCAGTGTCACACACACACGCTCAGTGTCTCACACACACACACGCTCAGTGTCTCACACACACGCTCAGTGTCACACACACACGCTCAGTGTCTCACACACACACGCTCAGTGTCACACACACACGCTCAGTGTCACACACACGCTCATTGTCTCACACACACACGCTCAGTGTCACACACACACGCTCAGTGTCTCACACACACGCTCAGTATCACACACACACGCTCACTGTCACACACACACACGCTCAGTGTCTCACACACACGCTCAGTGTCTCACACACACACACGCTCAGTGTCTCACACACACGCTCAGTGTCTCACACACACACGCTCAGTGTCACACACACACGCTCAGTGTCTCACACACACGCTCAGTGTCTCACACTACACGCTCAGTGTCTCACACACACACGCTCAGTGTCTCACACACACACACGCTCAGTGTCTCACACACACACACGCTCAGTGTCACACACACACACACGCTCAGTGTCTCACACACACACACGCTCAGTGTCTCACACACACGCTCAGTGTCTCACACACACGCTCAGTGTCTCACACACACGCTCAGTGTCACACACACGCTCAGTGTCACACACACGCTCAGTGTCTCACACACACACGCTCAGTGTCTCACACACACACACGCTCAGTGTCTCACACGCTCAGTGTCACACACACGCTCAGTGTCTCACACACACGCTCAGTGTCTCACACACACGCTCAGTGTCACACACACACGCTCAGTGTATCACACACACACGCTCAGTGTCTCACACACGCTCAGTGTCACACACACGCTCAGTGTCTCACACACACACACACACGCTCAGTGTCTCACACACACGCTCAGTGTCTCACACACACACACCACACGCTCAGTGTCACACACACACACACACTACACGCTCAGTGTCTCACACACATGCTCAGTGTCTCACACACACGCTCAGTGTCTCACACACACACTCAGTGTCTCACACACACGCTCAGTGTCTCACACACACACACGCTCAGTGTCTCACCACACGCTCAGTGTCTCACACACATGCTCAGTGTCTCACACACGCTCAGTGTCTCACACACACACGCTCAGTGTCTCACACACACGCTCAGTGTCTCACACACACGCTCAGTGTCTCACACACACACACGCTCAGTGTCTCACACACACGCTCAGTGTCACACACACACGCTCAGTGTCTCACACACACACGCTCAGTGTCACACACACACGCTCAGTGTCACACACACGCTCATTGTCACCACCACACGCTCAGTGTCTCACACACACACGCTCAGTGTCACACCACACACGCTCAGTGTCTCACACACACGCTCAGTGTCACACACACACGCTCACTGTCACACACACACACGCTCAGTGTCTCACACACACGCTCAGTGTCTCACACACACACACGCTCAGTGTCTCACCACACACGCTCAGTGTCACACACACACGCTCAGTGTCTCACACACACACACGCTCAGTGTCACACACACACGCTCAGTGTCTCACACACACGCTCAGTGTCTCACACCAACACGCTCAGTGTCTCACACACACACGCTCAGTGTCTCACACACACACACACGCTCAGTGTCACACACACACACGCTCAGTGTCTCACACACACACACGCTCAGTGTCACATACACACATGCTCAGTGTCTCACACACACGCTCAGTGTCTCACGCACACGCTCAGTGTCTCACACACACACGCTCAGTGTCTCACACAGGCTCAGTGTCTCACCACACACGCTCAGTGTCACACACTCGCTCAGTGTCTCACACACAACACGCTCAGTGTCTCACACACACACGCTCAGTGTCTCACACACACACGCTCAGTGTCTCACACACGCTCAGTGTCACACACGCTCAGTGTCTCACACACACGCTCAGTGTCTCACACACACACACACACGCTCAGTGTCTCACACACACGCTCAGTGTCTCACACACACACACACGCTCAGTGTCACCACACACACACCACACGCTCAGTGTCTCACACCACACGCTCAGTGTCTCACACACACACTCAGTGTCTCACACACACGCTCAGTGTCTCACACACACACTCAGTGTCTCACACCCACCTTACACGCTCAGTGTCTCACACTACACGCTCAGTGTCTCACACACGCTCAGTGTCTCACACACACACGCAGTGTCCTCACACACACGCTCAGTGTCTCACACACGCTCAGTGTCACATACACACGCTCAGTGTCTCACACACGCTCAGTGTCACACACACACGCTCAGTGTCTCACACACACGCTCAGTGTCACACACAGACGCTCAGTGTCTCACACACACACGCTCAGTGTCTCACACACACACGCTCAGTGTCTCACACACACACGCTCAGTGTCTCACACACACACGCTCAGTGTCTCACACACGCTCAGTGTCTCACACACACGCTCAGTGTCTCACACACACACGCTCAGTGTCTCACACACACACGCTCAGTGACTCACACACCACACGCTCAGTGTCTCACACACACACGCTCAGTGTCTCACACACGCTCAGTGTCTCACACACACGCTCAGTGTCTCACACACAAACGCTCAGTGTCTCACACACACACGCTCAGTGTCTCACACACACACGCTCAGTGTCTCACACACACACGCTCAGTGACTCACACACACACGCTCAGTGTCACACACATGCTCAGTGTCTCACACACACACACTCAGTGTCACACACACACGCTCAGTGTCTCACACACACGCTCAGTGTCACACACACACACACGCTCAGTGTCACACACACACACACGCTCAGTGTCTCACACACACACACGCTCAGTGTCACACACACACTTGCTCAGTGTCTCACACACACGCTCAGTGTCTCACACACACGCTCAGTGTCACACACACACACGCTCAGTGTCTCACACACAGGCTCAGTGTCTCACACACCACACGCTCAGTGTCTCACACACATGCTCAGTGTCTCACACACACATGCTCAGTGTCTCACACACGCTCAGTGTCTCACACACACACGCTCAGTGTCACACACACGCTCAGTGTCTCACACAACACGCTCAGTGTCTCACACACACGCTCAGTGTCACACACACGCTCAGTGTCTCACACACACGCTCAGTGTCTCACACACACACACATGCTCAGTGTCACACACACGCTCAGTGTCTCACACACACGCTCAGTGTCTCACACGACACGCTCAGTGTCACACACACGCTCAGTGTCTCACACACACACACACGCTCAGTGTCTCACACACACGCTCAGTGTCTCACACACACACACACGCTCAGTGTCTCACACACACGCTCAGTGTCTCACACACACACACCACGCTCAGTGTCTCACACGACACGCTCAGTGTCTCACACACACACACACCGCTCAGTGTCACACACACACACACACGCTCAGTGTCTCACACACGCTCAGTGTCTCACACACACACGCAGTGTCTCACACACACGCTCAGTGTCTCACACACACGCTCAGTGTCTCACACACGCTCAGTGTCTCACACACACACGCTCAGTGTCTCACACACACACACACTCGCTCAGTGTCTCACACACACGCTCAGTGTCTCACACACACACACACGCTCACTGTCTCACACACACGCTCAGTGTCTCACACACACACACACGCTCAGTGTCACACACACACACACACACGCTCAGTGTCTCACACACACGCTCAGTGTCTCACACACACACACACACACACGCTCAGTGTCACACACACATGCTCAGTGTCACACACACACACGCTCAGTGTCTCACACACGCTCAGTGTCTCACACACACACGCTCAGTGTCACACACACGCTCAGTGTCTCACACACGCTCAGTGTCTCACACACGCTCAGTGTCTCACACACGCTCAGTGTCTCACACACCACACGCCTCAGTGTCTCACACACACACGCTCAGTGTCTCACCACACGCTCAGTGTCTCACACACGCTCAGTGTCACACACACACACGCTCAGTGTCACACACACACGCTCAGTGTCTCACACACACACGCTCAGTGTCTCACACACAACACGCTCAGTGTCACACAACACGCTCAGTGTCTCACACATGCTCAGTGTCTCACACACACACGCTCAGCGTCACACACACACACGCTCAGTGTCTCACACACACACACGCTCAGTGTCTCACACACACACACTCAGTGTCACACACACGCTCAGTGTCTCACACACACACGCTCAGTGTCTCACACACCACACGCTCAGTGTCACACACACGCTCAGTGTCTCACACACACACGCTCAGTGTCTCACACACACGCTCAGTGTCTCACACACTCTCAGTGTCTCACACACACGCTCAGTGTCACACACACACACGCTCAGTGTCTCACACACACACGCTCAGTGTCTCACACACACGCTCAGTGTCTCACACACACACATGCTCAGTGTCTCTCACACACACGCTCAGTGTCACACACACGCTCAATGTCTCACACACACGCTCAGTGTCTCACACACACGCTCAGTGTCTCACACACACACGCTCAGTGTCACACACACACACGCTCAGTGTCACACACAAACACACTCAGTGTCTCACACACCAACACGCTCAGTGTCTCACACTACACGCTCAGTGTCTCACACACACACACGCTCAGTGTCTCACACACACACGCTCAGTGTCACACACACACACGCTCAGTGTCTCACACACACGCTCAGTGTCTCACACACACGCTCAGTGTCACACACACTGCTCAGTGTCTCACACACACGCTCAGTGTCTCACACACACACGCTCAGTGTCACACACACACATGCTCAGTGTCTCACACACGCTCAGTGTCTCACACACACACACGCTCAGTGTCACACACACGCTCAGTGTCTCACACACGCTCAGTGTCTCACACACACGCTCAGTGTCACACACACGCTCAGTGTCTCACACACACGCTCAGTGTCACACACACACACGCTCAGTGTCACACACACGCTCAGTGTCTCACACACGCTCAGTGTCACACACACACGCTCAGTGTCACACACACACGCTCAAGTGTCTCACACACACGCTCAGTGTCTCACACACACGTTCAGTGTCACACACAAACGCTCAGTGTCTCACACACACACACGCTCAGTGTCTCACACACACGCTCAGTGTCTCACACACGCTCAGTGTCTCACACACACACGCTCAGTGTCACACACACACACGCTCAGTGTCTCACACACACGCTCAGTGTCACACACACACGTGCTCAGTGTCTCACACACACGCTCAGTGTCCCACACACGCTCAGTGTCTCACACACACACACACACGCTCAGTGTTTCACACACGCTCGGTGTCACACACACACACACGCTCAGTGTCTCACACACGCTCAGTGTCTCACACACACGCTCAGTGTCTCACACACGCTCAGTGTCACACACACACACGTGCTCAGTGTCTCACACACACACACGCTCAGTGTCTCACACACGCTCAGTGTCACACACACACACACGCTCAGTGTCTCACACACACACGCTCAGTGTCTCACACACACACGCTCAGTGTCTCACACACACACGCTCAGTGTCTCACACACACACGCTCAGTGTCTCACACACGCTCAGTGTCACACACACACACACGTGCTCAGTGTCTCACACACACACACACACGCTCAGTGTCACACACACACACACGTGCTCAGTGTCTCACACACACGTGCTTAGTGTCTCACACACACGTGCTCAGTGTCTCACACACACGTGCTCAGTGTCTCACACACACGTGCTCAGTGTCTCACACACACGTGCTCAGTGTCTCACACACACGTGCTCAGTGTCTCACACACACACACACACACACACACAGTCTCCCCTTATCCTTTGATTTACTTCTGATTTGGAATACAGAGTTCCCTTTGAACTGCTGTTACCATCTCCACCCGTACTTGCGGTGGAGCATTTCATGTTCGAACAACCCTGCCTGATGACTCATAGAATCACAGAATGATAGAATCTTAGAATCATACAGCACAGGAGGGGGGCCATTCGGCCCATCCTGCCTGTGCCGGCTCTTTGAAAGAGCTATCCAATTAGTCCTACTCCACCCCTGCTCTTTCCCCATGGCCCGGCAAATTTCTCCTTTTTAAGTATTTATCCAATTCCCCTTTTGAAAGTTATGATTGAATCTGCTTCCACCGCCCTCTCAGGCAGCGAATTCCAGACCATAACTACATTCTAAACACGTTCGCTATAAAAGTGCGTTTTTCCAACGTCTCCTGTAGTTCTTCTGCGATTATCTTTGTTACTGTCTTCCTGACTAGTCGAAACGAGCAGTGGTTATCCTTTCGTTACGCTGCCAAAGTCTGAAAGATCCCCACCAGGTCACCCTTCCCACCGCCGGCTAAAGAGTCCAAACTCCTCAACTCCCTCCGTACCTGCGGGTCGGAGACTCCTGGAGCGTGGGGCACGCAAAGGGGGCGGATCGCGAACGGGCAGGGGTGAGGGGGGAGAGGGCGGGGGTTAGCGGGACAGTATCTTGGGGGGCTGGTGGGGGTGGGGTCTCCCTCCAACGTCTCACATTCAGCTCGGGTGGCGGGGAGGGAGATGGGTGAATAATCTGCCTCCCTCCCCTACGTCCACAGCCGGATTGGGGAGCGGGTTGGAAGGCCGGCCCCAGGCTACCCGGGAAACTCTCCTTAGGCCCGGCTGCGTGGCTTCAACTGCCGGCCTAACAAAGGCCCCAAAAGTAGACAAGAGCAGAGGGGACTAATCACCCTTTCAATGCTCCATGTTAAGGAATAATTCTTGCCTTCTTCTACGGCTCTTTAAGGGCCTCTGGCTCTCCCCCAGTGGAGCGGTTTCTTCTCGAGGTTAGCTGCCTCTGTCGTGCCTCTGCAGGCCTGGGCCACCTGCCCTGACTGTTAGAGTGACCCCGTGCCCGGGATGTGGAATGGGGTCGGGGGTCAGGGGTCAGGCGCCCCCACCCTAGGGAATCTTCGCTGCATCTTTTCTGTTGCTTTCATATCCGGTGGTTGGACCACACTTGGAGGTACTGCGCTCAGTTCTGGTCTCCACATGGCAAAAAGGGTATAGGGACAGCGGCAGAGGTAGGAAAAGGAAAAAGGAGATTTACAAGGGTGATACCGGGACTGGAGTCAGGGGAGGGGAAGGAGCAGGGGAATGGGACTAATTGGATAGCTCTTTCAAAGAGCTGGCACAGGCACGATGGGCTGAATGGCCTCCCCCCCCCCTCAATGCTGTACCCACTATGATGATAACTATCGGGAAAGATTGAACGGGCTGGGGCTCTTTTCTCCACAAAAGGGAAGACCGAGGGGTGACCTGATGGAGGTCTTCAAGATTATGAAGGGGTTTGATAGGGTAGACGTAGAGAAGATGTTCCCACTTGTGGGGGAGACCAGAACTAGAGGCCGTAAATATAAGAGAGTCACTGATAAAGGAGAAACGTCTTCACCCAGAGAGTGGTGAGAATGTGGGACTCGCTCCCACAGGGAGTAGCTGAGGTGAGTAGCGTAGATGCATTTAAGGGGAAGCTGGATAAACACATGAGGGAGAAAGGAATAGAAGGATATGCTGATAGGGTGAGATGAAGTAGGGAGGGAGGGGGCTCGTGTGGAGCATAAACACCGGCATGGACCTGTTGGGCCGAATGGCCTGTTTCTGTGCTGTACATTCCATGTAATTTCTCTCTCTCCAAGTCGTGCTGAGATCCCGGAAAGAGTTAAGATTGGAGAATCGGGCTCCTCGGAAGAAATGGCTGCTATCGTGTTCAGAGAAAACCTCATCCAACCATTACAGTAGTTCTCAAAGTAAGCACTGCATTGAGCAAATCCTGCATTTAACTCCAAGCCCGGCGATCCCACACGGCTGGAGTTTTGGTTATTGTCATTGACGAAATGGCTCTTTTCCTAAGTGTTGGGGGGAGGAGGAGGAGGAGGACAGCTGCTGATCGTGATGGGGTGGGGGCTGGGGTGGGGGAGGGAGAGAGGTCGGGGAGAGGGGGGTCAGAGAACGATGGGGGAGGGAGAGAGGGTGGGGGAGGGAGAGAGGTCGGGGAGAGGGGGGTCAGAGAACGATGGGGGAGGGAGAGAGGGTGGGGGAGGGAGAGAGGTCGGGGAGAGGGGGGTCAGAGAATAATGGGGGAGGGAGAGAGGGTGGGGGAGGGAGAGAGGTCGGGGAGAGGGGGGTCAGAGAACGATGGGGGAGGGAGAGAGTGTGGGGGAGGGAGAGAGGTCGGGGAGAGGGGGACGGAGAACGATGGGGGAGGGAGAGAGGGTGGGGGAGGGAGAGAGGTCGGGGAGAGGGGGGTCAGAGAACGATGGGGGAGGGAGAGAGGGTGGGGGAGGGAGAGAGGTCGGGGAGAGGGGGACGGAGAACGATGGGGGAGGGAGAGAGGGTGGGGGAGGGAGAGAGGTCGGGGAGAGGGGGTCAGAGAACGATGGGGGAGGGAGAGAGGGTGGGGGAGGGAGAGAGGTCGGGGAGAGGGGGACGGAGAACGATGGGGGAGGGAGAGAGGGTGGGGGAGGGAGAGAGGTCGGGGAGAGGGGGGTCAGAGAACGATGGGGGAGGGAGAGAGGGTGGGGGAGGGAGAGAGGTCGGGGAGAGGGGGGTCAGAGAACGATGGGGGAGGGAGAGAGGGTGGGGGAGGGAGAGAGGTCGGGGAGAGGGGGGTCAGAGAACGATGGGGGAGGGAGAGAGGGTGGGGGAGGGAGAGAGGTCGGGGAGAGGGGGGTCAGAGAACGATGGGGGAGGGAGAGAGGGTGGGGGAGGGAGAGAGGTCGGGGGGAGGGGGACGGAGAACGAAGGGGGAGGGAGAGAGGGTGGGGGAGGGTGAGAGGTCGGGGAGAGGGGGACGGAGAACGATGGGGGAGGGAGAGAGGGTGGGGGAGGGAGAGAGGTCGGGGAGAGGGGGGTCAGAGAACGATGGGGGAGGGAGAGAGGGTGGGGGAGGGAGAGAGGTCGGGGAGAGGGGGGTCAGAGAACGATGGGGGAGGGAGAGAGGGTGGGGGAGGGAGAGAGGTCGGGGAGAGGGGGACGGAGAACGATGGGGGAGGGAGAGAGGGTGGGGGAGGGAGAGAGGTCGGGGAGAGGGGGTCAGAGAACGATGGGGGAGGGAGAGAGGGTGGGGGAGGGAGAGAGGGTGGGGGAGGGAGAGAGGTCGGGGAGAGGGGGGTCAGAGAACGATGGGGGAGGGAGAGAGGGTGGGGGAGGGAGAGAGGTCGGGGAGAGGGGGTCAGAAAACGATGGGGGAGGGAGAGAGGGTGGGGGAGGGAGAGAGTTCGGGGAGAGGGGGACGGAGAACGATGGGGGAGGGAGAGAGAGTGGGGGAGGGAGAGAGGTCAAGGAGAGGGGGGTCAGAGAACGATGGGGGAGGGAGAGAGGGTGGGGGAGGGAGAGAGGTCGGGGAGAGGGGGGTCAGAGAACGATGGGGAGGGAGAGAGGGTGGGGGAGGGAGAGAGGTCGGGGAGAGGGGGTCAGAGAACGATGGGGGAGGGAGAGAGGGTGGGGGAGGGAGAGAGGTCGGGGAGAGGGGGGGTCAGAGAACGATGGGGGAGGGAGAGAGGGTGGGGGAGGGAGAGAGGTCGGGGAGAGGGGGTCAGAAAACGATGGGGGAGGGAGAGAGGGTGGGGGAGGGAGAGAGTTCGGGGAGAGGGGGGTCAGAGAACGATGGGGGAGGGAGAGAGGGTGGGGGAGGGAGAGAGGTCGGGGAGAGGGGGGTCAGAGAACGATGGGGGAGGGAGAGAGGGTGGGGGAGGGAGAGAGGTCGGGGAGAGGGGGACGGAGAACGATGGGGGAGGGAGAGAGGGTGGGGGAGGGAGAGAGGTCGGGGAGAGGGGGACGGAGAACGATGGGGGAGGGAGAGAGGGTGGGGGAGGGAGAGAGGTCGGGGAGAGGGGGACGGAGAACGATGGGGGAGGGAGAGAGGGTGGGGGAGGGAGAGAGGTCGGGGAGAGGGGGACGGAGAACGATGGGGGAGGGAGAGAGGGTGGGGGAGGGTGAGAGGTCGGGGAGAGGGGGACGGAGAACGATGGGGGAGGGAGAGAGGGTGGGGGAGGGAGAGAGGTCGGGGAGAGGGGGGTCAGAGAACGATGGGGGAGGGAGAGAGGGTGGGGGAGGGAGAGAGGTCGGGGAGAGGGGGGGTCAGAGAACGATGGGGGAGGGAGAGAGGGTGGGGGAGGGAGAGAGGTCGGGGAGAGGGGGGTCAGAGAACGATGGGGGAGGGAGAGAGGGTGGGGGAGGGAGAGAGGTCGGGGAGAGGGGTTCAGAGAACGATGGGGGAGGGAGAGAGGGTGGGGGAGGGAGAGAGGTCGGGGGGAGGGGGACGGAGAACGATGGGGGAGGGAGAGAGGGTGGGGGAGGGAGAGAGGTCGGGGAGAGGGGGTCAGAGAACGATGGGGGAGGGAGAGAGGGTGGGGGAGGGAGAGAGGTCGGGGAGAGGGGGGGTCAGAGAACGATGGGGGAGGGAGAGAGGGTGGGGGAGGGAGAGAGGTCGGGGAGAGGGGGACGGAGAACGATGGGGGAGGGAGAGAGGGTGGGGGAGGGTGAGAGGTCGGGGAGAGGGGGGTCAGAGAACGATGGGGGAGGGAGAGAGGGTGGGGGAGGGAGAGAGGTCGGGGAGAGGGGGGTCAGAGAACGATGGGGGAGGGAGAGAGGGTGGGGGGAGGGAGAGAGGTCGGGGAGAGGGGGGTCAGAGAACGATGGGGGAGGGAGAGAGGGTGGGGGAGGGAGAGAGGTCGGGGAGAGGGGGGTCAGAGAACGATGGGGGAGGGAGAGAGGGTGGGGGAGGGAGAGAGGTCGGGGAGAGGGGGACGGAGAACGATGGGGGAGGGAGAGAGGGTGGGGGAGGGAGAGAGGTCGGGGAGAGGGGGGTCAGAGAACGATGGGGGAGGGAGAGAGGGTGGGGGAGGGAGAGAGGTCGGGGAGAGGGGGACGGAGAACGATGGGGGAGGGAGAGAGGGTGGGGGAGGGAGAGAGGTCGGGGAGGGGTTATGTGGGTAAACTTTGGTGACATCTTGCACACCGCAAATCCACATGCAGCGATGAATGAGTGATCAGCTCATCTGCTCATTGGTGGTTTTGATTGAGGGAGGAACGTTGGCCAGGTCACCAGGAGAGCTCCCTGCCCTTATTTGAGTGCTGATACTCACCATAACCACTGAAATGGATATCGCCTTGGTTTAATGTATCGCCCTCAGCTTGGCTCAGTTGGAGGCACTCTCAGACTCTGAAGGTTGATGCAGGACTTGAGCCCGGACACTTCCAACACAACCTCTGTACAGCACGGCCTTAAAGTGCCAGCCTACGTACAGTATGTGCTCGAGTACAGGAGCGGGCCAGGACTGCAATCTCCAGACGCAGAGGCGAAAGTGCTACCAAGTTGTGAGACTGGATAGACCCAGACCTGCTGGAAGTGTACGAAGGTTTGCTTCTGGCAGGCAGCGTGTCAGAGTCCATGAGGAAAGGCATCATCACCCTCGTCGACAAGCGGAAGGGTGGACAGGGAAGAAGTCAGAAACTGGGCGACCCATTTCCTTGCTAAATTTCGACCACAAGCTTCTGTTCCCGGGCCACCGCCAACAGGCTCAAGTCTGCTCTGGACCTGGTGATCCACCCCGATCAGTGCTGTACCCGGCAGGAAGGTCTCTGACAGCCTTGCGCTGCTCAGGGATACGATCGCAGGACAGGGGGGGCGAACATCTGCCGCATCAGCCTGGGCCGGGAGGCGGCTTCCGTCAGAATATCCCAAACGTACATGATGGACGTGCTCTCCAAAACGGGGTTTGGGGAGGGACTCCGCGATTGGATCTGACTGCTCTACGCGGACATCTGTGACACGGTCCTAATCAATGGGTGGGATTCGGAGAGCTTTCCGATCAGATCTGGAGTCAGGCAGGGCTGTCCTCTCTCTGCGGTCTTGCTCGTATGTTGTGTCGAGCCATTTGCCTCGTCCATTTGGAAGGACACAGGTATCAGGGGTGATGATCCCAGGCAGCGGAGGCTCTCAGGTTAAGGCCTCCCCTGTACATTGGGTGCGTCACCATCTTTTGCTCAGATCAGTGGTCGGCCCACAGACTGATGGGCATCCGCGACCAGTTCGAGCTGGCCTCGGGGGGCCAGAGTGAACCGCAGTAAGAGCGAGGCCATGTTCTTTGGCAGGTGGGACACCCGATCCTTTGTCCCCTTCACCGTCAGGTCCGACCACCTGAAGGTGCCGGGGGGTCTGGTTCGGGGGGGGGCCCCAGGCCTGCGCCAAGAGCTGGGAGGGGCGGGTCGCCAAGGCCAAACAGAAGCTTGGTGTGTGGGAGGGGGAACTCTCTCTCTCCATGGCCGGTAGGAACTTGGTGATAAGGTGCGAGATGCTCGCAGTGTTGCTCTACGTGGCCCGGTTCTGGCCCATTCCCCGGCCGTCACAGTCAGCCGAGCCAACTCCCACTTTGTCTGCAGGTCCAAGGTAGAACGGGTCTGCAGGGCCAGAATGTACGAGCCCCCGGACAAAGGTGGGGGAAGGGCGTCTCCATCGCCTCTCTGATCCTGATGGCCACCTTTGTGCGTGGCTGCCTCAGGATGTGTGTAGAGCCCCAGTACGCAAACACCATGTGTCACTACCTGCTTCGTTTCCACCTGTCCACCACATAGAGTAGACAGGGCTGATGGCCGGCGCGGACACGATGGGCCGAAGGGCCTCTATCCGTGCTGTATGACTCTATGACTGACTCTATTGAGAAGGCTGGGTCTGGCCACACTGGCCGAGCAGACGCAGGACGTCCCGCCCAGCTGGACCGTACCCCACCGCCTGTCCCAGGTGGAGAGGTCCCTGAGGAGGAACTCTTCAACCACAAGGCCGTCAGACAGTGGTCGGCACGGAACGTTCCGGGGGGTCCTGCGGGGAAAGGAGAGGGGGTGGACCCGATCGGGCCGTTCCCCGAACCAGACGGTTCGAAACCATTTGGCACAACGTCTCGTCGCCTGAACTGACCGACAGGTATCCGCGCCGATTCATCTACGGGCCGTTCCCCGGGACGCACACCGCGACAGGTATCACCTGGGGCGGGGGGGGGGGGGTGGAAGACCATCGACTCGGGGAAGGAGGCCCTTCGGTCCGTCCGAACCCTGCTGGTCTTCCGAACCCAGCTCCAAGGAGCTGCCCACGGCCGAGTGTTGACTCCAAGGTCCAGGAGGACGTGCTGTGAGACCCAGTGAGGCGAGGTGCGGCCTACACAAAGGCTCCATGGGGAAAGGCCACCGTGTGAGGCCACCCCGCCTTGTATTGTACACCTTGTATTGGAAGGTTTGTACCGTGTTTGAACTGTAATATTGTAATCGTAGTGTGTACGATCTGTAATGTGTTGTTTTTGGATTGTAATGTGACATCTACGTTGAACTGTGTGTATCCTTAAATTTTATGAAATGAAGTAAATTTTGAAATTAAAAAAAATAACTGAGTTATATCAGCACCCGACCTCACCCAGGGGGCACCCGACCTCACCCAGGGGGCACCCGACCTCACCCAGGGGGCACACCCCCCATCTCACCCAGGGGGCACCCGACCTCACCCAGGGGGCACCCGACCTCACCCAGGGGGCACCCGACCTCACCCAGGGGGCACACCCCCCATCTCACCCAGGGGGCACCCGACCTCACCTAGGGGGCACCCGACCTCACCCAGGGGGCACTCCCCCAAACCTCACCCAGGGGGCACCCGACCTCACCCAGGGGGCACTCCCCCCATCTCACCCAGGGGGCACCCGACCTCACCCAGGGGGCACTCCCCCAAACCTCACCCAGGGGGCACTCCCCCAAACCTCACCCAGGGGGCACTCCCCCACACCTCACCCAGGGGGCACTCCCCCAAACCTCACCCAGGGGGCACTCCCCCACACCTCACCCAGGGGGCACTCCCCCACACCTCACCCAGGGGGCACTCCCCCAAACCTCACCCAGGGGGCACTCCCCCACACCTCACCCAGGGGGCACTCCCCCAAACCTCACCCAGGGGGCACTCCCGCACACCTCACCCAGGGTGCACCCCACCCGACCTCACCCAGGGGGCACTCCCCCCAAACCTCACCCAGGGGGCACTCCCGTACACCTCACCCAGGGGGCACTCCCCCAAACCTCACCCAGGGGGCACTCCCCCAAACCTCACCCAGGGGGCACTCCCCCCACACCTCACCCAGGGGGCACTCCCGCACACCTCACCCAGGGGGCACTCCCCCAAACCTCACACAGGGGGCACTCCCGCACACCTCACCCAGGGGGCACTCCCCCAAACCTCACACAGGGGGCACTCCCCCAAACCTCACCCAGGGGGCACTCCCCCAAACCTCACCCAGGGGGCATTCCCCCAAACCTCACCCAGGGGGCACTCCCCACATCTCACCCAGAGGGCTCTCCCGCACACCTCACCCAGGGGGCACTCCCCCAAACCTCACCCAGGGGGCACTCCCCCAAACCTCACCCAGGGGGCACTCCCCCAAACCTCACCCAGGGGGCACTCCCCCAAACCTCACACAGGGGGCACTCCCGCACACCTCACCCAGGGGGCACTCCCCCAAACCTCACACAGGGGGCACTCCCCCAAACCTCACCCAGGGGGCACTCCCCCAAACCTCACCCAGGGGGCACTCCCCCAAACCTCACCCAGGGGGCACTCCCCACATCTCACCCAGAGGGCTCTCCCGCACACCTCACCCAGGGGGCACTCCCCCAAACCTCACCCAGGGGGCACTCCCCCAAACCTCACCCAGGGGGCACTCCCCCAAACCTCACCCAGGGGGCACTCCCCACATCTCACCCAGAGGGCTCTCCCGCACACCTCACCCAGGGGGCACTCCCCCAAACCTCACCCAGGGGGCACTCCCGCACCTCACCCAGGGGGCACTCCCCCAAACCTCACCCAGGGGGCACTCCCGCAAACCTCACCCAGGGGGCACACCCCCAAACCTCACCCAGGGGGCACACCCCCAAACCTCACCCAGGGGGCACACCCCCAAACCTCACCCAGGGGGCACACCCCCAAACCTCACCCAGGGGGCTCTCCCGCACACCTCACCCAGGGGGCACTCCCCCAAACCTCACCCAGGGGGCACTCCCCCAAACCTCACCCAGGGGGCACACCCCTGCACCTCACCCAGGGGGCACTCCCCCAAACCTCACCCAGGGGGCACTCCCCCAAACCTCACCCAGGGGGCACACCCCTGCACCTCACCCAGGGGGACCCCGCCTGCACCTCAGCCATCTGGGCATTTTTCAGCAGGGATCCTGGGAAGTGAGTCATGTCAGGATATTCGACTGTGGAGGGAAGCACATCCGAGCGCGGAGCTGTCTTCACCCTGACACTGCCTCCCTGCTACACACTCACGTGTACGCAGACACACACACGAGCACGCACACACATACACACACACGTGCACACACACACAGCAGGCTCACTGCAGGGGCTGGGATTAAACTCCTTCCCTCCGAGACCAGAGACACTGAGGCCGACTTTAGAAGCGTCGACACCTCCCCCGGCCGAGAGCAGCAACTGACAACCGAGCTCTGGAACCGGGAGACCCCACAGGCTCCCCCTTTACCAAGGGAGGGTGGCGTCTGCCGTGGTTTGTGTCCCTGTCTGAGGCCATGATGGGGCAGCAAACCCCACCATTTATTTGAGTCTGGACCGTGATAACATGAATTATGTCGAAAGCAGCTGACTGACCGAATTGCAAGGTTCCAGACTTTGTCCACGTTGATTTTCTGACTGATTTTCCAAGGTGGGTTCCCTGACCAAGGAAGGCGCCTCACTGATTATCTGTAATCACAGGCACTGTCTAATTAGAATTGGTTTCGAAGACAAACACTCATCTCCCTGAATGAAAACCCAGAGCAAAGAGGCGAGACCTGAACCGACAGCCACAGTGGAGGCTCCGACCACTGACCCTCAGCAACACAGACTGGCCAAGCTGCAACTCCCAGAGTTAGGGATAAAGAGCTGCAAACACACACTGAGCCATCAAATCCCACCCTCTCTCCCGGACTGCCACTCCGAGACGTCCCATCCATGGAAAGGCTCGCCTCCCTCAGTACAAGATTGCGTTGGTGCTGCTTCAGAAGGAGTAAGAGTGAGTGTAGCACGGGGTATTCAGGCATGTATGGGGTATATCAGAGAGTGTGACAGTGAGGGGTGTGGGGTATATCAGAGAGTGTTACAGTGAGGGGTGTGGGGTATATCAGAGAGTGTTACACTGAGGGGTGTGGGGTATATCAGAGAGTGTTACAGTGAGGGGTGTGGGGGATATCAGAGAGAGTTACAGTGAGGGGTGTGGGGTATATCAGAGAGTGTTACAGTGAGGGGTGTGGGGTATATCAGAGAGTGTTACAGTGAGGGGTGTGGGGTATATCAGAGAGTGTTACAGTGAGGGGTGTGGGGAGTATCAGAGAGTGTTACAGTGAGGGGTGTGGGGTATATCAGAGAGAGTGACAGTGAGGGGTGTGGGGTATATCAGAGAGTGTTACAGTGAGGGGTGTGGGGTATATCAGAGAGTGTTACAGTGAGGGGTGTGGGGTATATCAGAGAGTGTTACAATGAGGGGTGTGGGGTATATCAGAGAGTGTTACAGTGAGGGGTGTGGGGAGTAACAGAGAGTGTTACAGTGAGGGGTGAGGGTTATATCAGAGAGTTTGACAGTGAGGGGTGTGGGGTATATCAGAGAGAGTTACAATGAGGGGTGTGGGGTATATCAGAGAGTGTTACAGTGAGGGGTGTGGGGAGTAACAGAGAGTGTTACAGTGAGGGGTGTGGGGTATATCAGAGAGTGTGACAGTGAGGGGTGTGGGGTATATCAGAGAGTGTTACAGTGAGGGGTGTGGGGTATATCAGAGAGTGTTACAGTGAGGGGTGTGGGGAGTATCAGAGAGTGTTACAGTGAGGGGTGAGGGTTATATCAGAGAGTTTGACAGTGAGGGGTGTGGGGTATATCAGAGAGAGTTACAATGAGGGGTGTGGGGTATATCAGAGAGTGTTACAGTGAGTGGTGTGGGGTATATCAGAGAGTGTTACAATGAGGGGTGTGTGGTATATCAGAGAGTGTTACAGTGAGGGGTGTGGGGTATATCAGAGAGTGTTACAGTGAGGGGTGTGGGGTATATCAGAGAGTGTTACAGTGAGAGGTGTGGGGTATATCAGAGAGTGTTACAGTGAGGGGTGTGGGGTATATCAGAGAGTGTGACAGTGAGGGGTGTGGGGTATATCAGAGAGTGTTACAGTGAGGGGTGTGGGGTATATCAGAGAGTGTTACAGTGAGGGGTGTGGGGTATATCAGAGAGTGTGACAGTGAGGGGTGTGGGGTATATCAGAGAGTGTTACAGTGAGGGGTGTGGGGTATATCAGAGAGTGTTACAGTGAGGGGTGTGGGGTATATCAGAGAGTGAGACAGTGAGGGTTGTGGGGTATATCAGAGAGTGTTACAGTGAGGGGTGTGGTGTATATCAGAGAGTGTTACAGTGAGGGGTGTGGTGTATATCAGAGAGTGTGACAGTGAGGGGTGTGGGGTATATCAGAGAGTGTTACAATGAGGGGTGTGGGGTATATCAGAGAGTGTGACAGTGAGGGGTGTGGGGTATATCAGAGAGTGTTACAATGAGGGGTGTGGGGTATATCAGAGAGTGTTACAGTGAGGGGTGTTGTGTATATCAGAGAGTTACAGTGAGGGGTGTGGGGTATATCAGAGAGTATTACTGTGAGGGGTGTGGGGTATATCAGAGAGTGTTACAGTGAGGGGTGTGGAATATATCAGAGAGTGTTACAGTGAGGGGTGTGGGGTATATCAGAGAGTGTTACAGTGAGGGGTGTGGAATATATCAGAGAGTGTTACAGTGAGGGGTGTGGGGTATATCAGAGAGTGTGACAGTGAGGGATGTGGGGTATATCAGAGAGTGTTACAGTGAGGGGTGTGGGGTATATCAGAGAGTGAGACAGTGAGGGGTGTGGGGTATATCAGAGAGTGTTACAGTGAGGGGGTGGGGTATATCAGAGAGTGTTACAGTGAGGGTTGTGTGGTATGTCAGAGAGTGTTACAGTGAGGGGTGTGGGGTATATCAGAGACTGTTACAGTGAGGGGTGTGGGGTATATCAGAGAGTGTCATAGTGAGGGGTGTGGGGTATATCAGAGAGAGTTACAGTGAGGGGTGTGGGGTTTATCAGAGAGTGTGAAAGTGAGGGGTGTGGGGTATATCAGAGAGTGTTACAGTGAGGGGTGTGGGGTATATCAGAGAGTGTTACAGTGAGGGGTGTGGGGTATATCAGAGACTGTTACAGTGAGGGGTGTGGGGTTTATCAGAGAGTGTTACAGTGAGGGGTGTGGGGTTTATCAGAGAGTGTTACAGTGAGGGGTGTGGGGTATATCAGAGAGAGTTACAGTGAGGGGTGTGGGGTATATCAGAGAGAGGTACAGTGAGGGGTGTGGGGTATATCAGAGAGTGTTACAGTGAGGGGTGTGGGGTATATCAGAGTGTTACAGTGATGGGTGTGGGTTATTTCATAGAGTGTTACAGTGAGGGGTGTGGGGTATATCAGAGAGTGTTACAGTGAGGGGTGTGGGGTATATCAGAGAGTGTTACAGTGAGGGGTGTGGGGTATATCAGAGAGTGTTACAGTGAGGGGTGTGGGGTATATCAGAGAGTGTTACAGTGAGGGGTGTGGGGTATATCAGAGAGTGTTACAGTGAGGGGTGTGGGGTATATCAGAGAGTGTTACAGTGAGGGGTGTGGAATATATCAGAGAGTGTTACAGTGAGGGGTGTGGGGTATATCAGAGAGTGTTACAGTGAGGGGTGTGGGGTATATCAGAGAGTGTTACAGTGAGGGGTGTGGGGTATATCAGAGAGTGTTACAGTGAGGGGTGTGGGGTATATCAGAGAGTGTTACAGTGAGGGGTGTGGGGTATATCAGAGAGTGTTACAGTGAGGGGTGTGGGGTATATCAGAGAGTGTTACAGTGAGGGGTGTGGGATATATCAGAGAGTGTTACAGTGAGGGGTGTGGGGTATATCAGAGAGTGTTACAGTGAGGGGTGTGGGGTATATCAGAGAGTGTTACAGTGAGGGGTGTGGGGTATATCAGAGAGTGTTACAGTGAGGGGTGTGGGATATATCAGAGAGTGTTACAGTGAGGGGTGTGGGATATATCAGAGAGTGTTACAGTGAGGGGTGTGGGGTATATCAGAGAGTGTTACAGTGAGGGGTGTGGGGTATATCAGAGAGTGTGACAGTGAGGGGTGTGGGGTATATCAGAGAGTTTTACAGTGAGGGGTGTTGTGTATATCAGAGAGTGTTACAGTGAGGGGTGTGGGGTATATCAGAGAGTGTGACAGTGAGGGATGTGGGGTATATCAGAGAGTGTTACAGTGAGGGGTGTGGGGTATATCAGAGAGTGTGACAGTGAGGGATGTGGGGTATATCAGAGAGTGTTACAGTGAGGGGTGTGGGGTATAACAGAGAGTGTTACAGTGAGGGGTGTGGGGTATATCAGAGAGTGTTACAGTGAGGGGGTGGGGTATATCAGAGAGTGTTACAGTGAGGGGTGTGGGGTATATCAGAGACTGTTACAGTGAGGGGTGTGGGGCATATCTGAGTGTGTTACAGTGAGGGGTGTGGGGTATATCAGAGACTGTTACAGTGAGGGGAGTGGGGTATATCAGAGAGTGTTACAGTGAGGGGTGTGGGGTATATCAGAGAGTGTTACAGTGAGGGGTGTGGGGTATATCAGAGTGTGTTACAGTGAGGGGTGTGGGGTATATCAGAGACTGTTACAGTGAGGGGTGTGGGGTATATCAGAGAGTGTCATAGTGAGGGGTGTGGGGTATATCAGAGACTGTTACAGTGAGGGGTGTGGGGTATATCAGAGACTGTTACAGTGAGGGGTGTGGGGTATATCAGAGAGAGTTACAGTGAGGGGTGTGGGGTATATCAGAGAGTGAGACAGTGAGGGGTGTGGGGCATATCAGAGAGTGTTACAGTGAGGGGTGTGGGGTATATCAGAGAGTGTGACAGTGAGGGGTGTGGGGTATATCAGAGTGTGTTACAGTGAGGGGTGTTGGTATATCAGAGAGTGTTACAGTGAGGGGTGTGGGTTATATCATAGAGTGTTACAGTGAGGGGTGTGGGTTATATCATAGAGTGTTACAGTGAGGCGTGTGGGGTATATCTGAGAGTAAGACAGTGAGGGGTGTGGGGCATATCAGAGAGAGTTACAGTGAGGGGTGTGGGGTATATCAGAGAGAGTTACAGTGAGGGATGTGGGGTATATCAGAGAGTATTAATGTGAGGAGTGTGGGGTATATCAGAGAGTGGTACAGTGAGGGGTGTGGGGTATATCAGTGAGTGTTACAGTGAGGGGTGTGGGTTATTTCATAGAGTGTTACAGTGAGGGGTGTGGGGTATATCAGAGAGTGTTACAGTGATGGGTGTGGGTTATTTCATAGAGTGTAACAGTGAGGGGTGTGGGGTATATCAGAGAGTGTTACAGTGAGGGGTGTGGTGTATATCAGAGAGTGAGACAGTGAGGGGTGTGCGGCATATCAGAGAGAGTTACAGTGAGGGATGTGGGGTATATCAGAGAGTATTAATGTGAGGAGTGTGGGGTATATCAGAGAGTGTTACAGTGAGGGGTGTGGGGTATATCAGTGAGTGTTACAGTGAGGGGTGTGGGATATATCAGAGAGTGTTACAGTGAGGGGTGTGGGGTATATCAGAGAGTGTTACAGTGAGGGGTGTGGGGTATATCAGAGAGTGTTACAGTGAGGGGTGTGGGGTATATCAGAGAGAGTTACAGTGAGGGATGTGGGGTATATCAGAGAGTATTAATGTGAGGAGTGTGGGGTATATCAGAGAGTGTTACAGTGAGGGGTGTGGGGTATATCAGTGAGTGTTACAGTGAGGGGTGTGGGATATATCAGAGAGTGTTACAGTGAGGGGTGTGGGGTATATCAGAGAGTGTTACAGTGAGGGGTGTGGGGTATATGAGAGAGAATTACTGTGAGGGGTGTGGGGTATATCAGAGTGTGTTACAGTGAGGGGTGTGGGGTATATCAGAGAGTGTTACAGTGAGGGGTGTGGGGTACATCAGAGAGTGTCATAGTGAGGGGTGTGGGGTATATCAGAGACTGTTACAGTGAGGGGTGTGGGGTTTATCAGAGAGTGTGACAGTGAGGGGTGTGGGGTTAATCAGAGAGAGTGACAGTGAGGGGTGTGGGGTATATCAGAGAGAGTTACAGTGAGGGGTGTGGGGTTAATCAGAGAGAGTGACAGTGAGGGGTGTGGGGTATATCAGAGAGTGTTACAGTGAGGGGTGTGGGGTTAATCAGAGAGAGTGACAGTGAGGGGTGTGGGGTATATCAGAGAGTGTGACAGTGAGGGGTGTGGGGTATATCAGAGAGAGTTACAGTGAGGGGTGTGGGGTTTATCAGAGAGTGTGACAGTGAGGGGTGTGGGGTTAATCAGAGAGAGTGACAGTGAGGGGTGTGGGGTATATCAGAGAGTGTTACAGTGAGGGGTGTGGGGTTTATCAGAGAGTGTTACAGTGCGGGGTGTGGGGTATATCAGAGAGTGTGACAGTGAGGGGTGTGGGGTATATCAGAGAGTGTCATAGTGAGGGGTGTGGGGTATATCAGAGAGAGTTACAGTGAGGGGTGTGGGGTATATCAGAGAGAGTTACAGTGAGGGATGTGGGGTATATCAGAGAGAGTTATAGTGAGGGGTGTGGGGTATATCAGAGAGTATTACTGTGAGGGGTGTGGGGTATATCAGAGAGTGTTACAGTGAGCGGTGTGGTGTATATCAGAGAGTGTGACAGTGAGGGGTGTGGGGTATATCAGAGAGTGTTACAATGAGGGGTGTGGGGTATATCAGAGAGTGTTACAGTGAGGGGTGTTGTGTGTATCAGAGAGTGAGACAGTGAGGGGTGTGGTGTATATCAGAGAGTGTTATAGTGAGGGGTGCGGGGTATATCAGAGAGTGTTACAGTGAGGGGTGTGGGATATATCAGAGAGTGTTACAGTGAGGGGTGTGGGGTATATCAGAGAGTGTGCCAGTGAGGGGTGTGGGATATATCAGAGAGTGTTACAGTGAGGGGGTGGGGTATATCAGAGAGTGTTACAGTGAGGGGTGTGGGGTATATCAGAGACTGTTACAGTGAGGGGTGTGGGGTATATCAGAGTGTATTACAGTGAGGGGTGTGGGGTACATCAGAGAGTGTTACAGTGAGGGGTGTGGGGTATATCAGAGAGTGTTACAGTGAGGGGTGTGGGGTATATCAGAGACTGTTACAGTGAGGGGTGTGGGGTATATCAGAGTGTGTTACAGTGAGGGGTGTGGGGTATATCAGAGACTGTTACAGTGAGGGGTGTGGGGTATATCAGAGAGTGTCATAGTGAGGGGTGTGGGGTATATCAGAGACTGTTACAGTGAGGGGTGTGGGGTATATCAGAGACTGTTACAGTGAGGGGTGTGGGGTTTATCAGAGAGTGTTACAGTGAGGGGTGTGGGGTATATCAGAGAGAGTTACAGTGAGGGGTGTGGGGTTAATCAGAGAGTGTGACAGTGAGGGGTGTGGGGTATATCAGAGACAGTTACAGTGAGGGGTGTGGAGTATATCAGAGAGTGAGACAGTGAGGGGTGTGGGGTATATCAGAGTGTTACAGTGATGGGTGTGGGTTATTTCATAGAGTGTTACAGTGAGGGGTGTGGGGTATATCAGAGAGTGTTACAGTGAGGGGTGTGGGGTATATCAGAGAGAGTTACAGTGAGGGATGTGGGGTATATCAGAGAGTATTACTGTGAGGGGTGTGGGGTATATCAGTGAGTGTTACAGTGAGGGGTGTGGGATGCATCAGAGAGTGTGACAGTGAGGGGTGTGGGGAATATCAGAGAGTGTTATAGTGAGGGGTGTGGAGTATATCAGAGAGTGAGACAGTGAGGGTTGTGTGGTATGTCAGAGAGTGTTACAGTGAGGGGTGTGGTGTATATCAGAGAGTGTGACAGTGAGGGTTGTGGGGTATATCAGAGTGTGTTGCAGTGAGGGGTGTGGGGTATATCGGAGAGTGTTACAGTGAGGGGTGTGGGGTATATCAGAGAGTGTTACAGTGAGGGGTGTGGGATATATCAGAGAGTGTGACAGTGAGGGGTGTGGGGTATATCAGAGAGTGTTACAGTGAGGGGTGTGGGGAAGATCAGAGAGTATTACTGTGAGGGGTGTGGGGTATATCAGAGAGTGTTACAGTGAGGGGTGTGGGGTATATCAGAGAGTGAGACAGTGAGGTTTGTGTGGTATGTCAGAGAGTGTTACAGTGAGGGGTGTGGTGTATATCAGAGAGTGTGACAGAGAGGGTTGTGGGGTATATCAGAGTGTGTTACAGTGAGGGGTGTGGGGTATATCGGAGAGTGTTACAGTGAGGGGTGTGGGGTATATCAGAGAGTGTCATAGTGAGGTGTGTGGGGTATATCAGAGACTGTTACAGTGAGGGTTGTGGGGTATATCAGAGAGTGGTACAGTGAGGGGTGTGGGGTATATCAGTGAGTGTTACAGTGAGGGGTGTGGGTTATTTCATAGAGTGTTACAGTGAGGGGTGTGGGGTATATCAGAGAGTGTTACAGTGATGGGTGTGGGTTATTTCATAGAGTGTAACAGTGAGGGGTGTGGGGTATATCAGAGAGTGTTACAGTGAGGGGTGTGGTGTATATCAGAGAGTGAGACAGTGAGGGGTGTGCGGCATATCAGAGAGAGTTACAGTGAGGGATGTGGGGTATATCAGAGAGTATTAATGTGAGGAGTGTGGGGTATATCAGAGAGTGTTACAGTGAGGGGTGTGGGGTATATCAGTGAGTGTTACAGTGAGGGGTGTGGGATATATCAGAGAGTGTTACAGTGAGGGGTGTGGGGTATATCAGAGAGTGTTACAGTGAGGGGTGTGGGGTATATCAGAGAGTGTTACAGTGAGGGGTGTGGGGTATATCAGAGAGAGTTACAGTGAGGGATGTGGGGTATATCAGAGAGTATTAATGTGAGGAGTGTGGGGTATATCAGAGAGTGTTACAGTGAGGGGTGTGGGGTATATCAGTGAGTGTTACAGTGAGGGGTGTGGGATATATCAGAGAGTGTTACAGTGAGGGGTGTGGGGTATATCAGAGAGTGTTACAGTGAGGGGTGTGGGGTATATGAGAGAGAATTACTGTGAGGGGTGTGGGGTATATCAGAGTGTGTTACAGTGAGGGGTGTGGGGTATATCAGAGAGTGTTACAGTGAGGGGTGTGGGGTACATCAGAGAGTGTCATAGTGAGGGGTGTGGGGTATATCAGAGACTGTTACAGTGAGGGGTGTGGGGTTTATCAGAGAGTGTGACAGTGAGGGGTGTGGGGTTAATCAGAGAGAGTGACAGTGAGGGTTGTGGGGTATATCAGAGAGAGTTACAGTGAGGGGTGTGGGGTTAATCAGAGAGAGTGACAGTGAGGGGTGTGGGGTATATCAGAGAGTGTTACAGTGAGGGGTGTGGGGTTAATCAGAGAGAGTGACAGTGAGGGGTGTGGGGTATATCAGAGAGTGTGACAGTGAGGGGTGTGGGGTATATCAGAGAGAGTTACAGTGAGGGGTGTGGGGTTTATCAGAGAGTGTGACAGTGAGGGGTGTGGGGTTAATCAGAGAGAGTGACAGTGAGGGGTGTGGGGTATATCAGAGAGTGTTACAGTGAGGGGTGTGGGGTTTATCAGAGAGTGTTACAGTGCGGGGTGTGGGGTATATCAGAGAGTGTGACAGTGAGGGGTGTGGGGTATATCAGAGAGTGTCATAGTGAGGGGTGTGGGGTATATCAGAGAGAGTTACAGTGAGGGGTGTGGGGTATATCAGAGAGAGTTACAGTGAGGGATGTGGGGTATATCAGAGAGAGTTATAGTGAGGGGTGTGGGGTATATCAGAGAGTATTACTGTGAGGGGTGTGGGGTATATCAGAGAGTGTTACAGTGAGCGGTGTGGTGTATATCAGAGAGTGTGACAGTGAGGGGTGTGGGGTATATCAGAGAGTGTTACAATGAGGGGTGTGGGGTATATCAGAGAGTGTTACAGTGAGGGGTGTTGTGTGTATCAGAGAGTGAGACAGTGAGGGGTGTGGTGTATATCAGAGAGTGTTATAGTGAGGGGTGCGGGGTATATCAGAGAGTGTTACAGTGAGGGGTGTGGGATATATCAGAGAGTGTTACAGTGAGGGGTGTGGGGTATATCAGAGAGTGTGCCAGTGAGGGGTGTGGGATATATCAGAGAGTGTTACAGTGAGGGGGTGGGGTATATCAGAGAGTGTTACAGTGAGGGGTGTGGGGTATATCAGAGACTGTTACAGTGAGGGGTGTGGGGTATATCAGAGTGTATTACAGTGAGGGGTGTGGGGTACATCAGAGACTGTTACAGTGAGGGGTGTGGGGTATATCAGAGAGTGTTACAGTGAGGGGTGTGGGGTATATCAGAGACTGTTGCAGTGAGGGGTGTGGGGTATATCAGAGTGTGTTACAGTGAGGGGTGTGGGGTATATCAGAGACTGTTACAGTGAGGGGTGTGGGGTATATCAGAGAGTGTCATAGTGAGGGGTGTGGGGTATATCAGAGACTGTTACAGTGAGGGGTGTGGGGTATATCAGAGACTGTTACAGTGAGGGGTGTGGGGTTTATCAGAGAGTGTTACAGTGAGGGGTGTGGGGTATATCAGAGAGAGTTACAGTGAGGGGTGTGGGGTTAATCAGAGAGTGTGACAGTGAGGGGTGTGGGGTATATCAGAGACAGTTACAGTGAGGGGTGTGGAGTATATCAGAGAGTGAGACAGTGAGGGGTGTGGGGTATATCAGAGTGTTACAGTGATGGGTGTGGGTTATTTCATAGAGTGTTACAGTGAGGGGTGTGGGGTATATCAGAGAGAGTTACAGTGAGGGATGTGGGATGCATCAGAGAGTGTGACAGTGAGGGGTGTGGGGAATATCAGAGAGTGTTATAGTGAGGGGTGTGGAGTATATCAGAGAGTGAGACAGTGAGGGTTGTGTGGTATGTCAGAGAGTGTTACAGTGAGGGGTGTGGTGTATATCAGAGAGTGTGACAGTGAGGGTTGTGGGGTATATCAGAGTGTGTTGCAGTGAGGGGTGTGGGGTATATCGGAGAGTGTTACAGTGAGGGGTGTGGGGTATATCAGAGAGTGTTACAGTGAGGGGTGTGGGATATATCAGAGAGTGTGACAGTGAGGGGTGTGGGGTATATCAGAGAGTGTTACAGTGAGGGGTGTGGGGAAGATCAGAGAGTATTACTGTGAGGGGTGTGGGGTATATCAGAGAGTGTTACAGTGAGGGGTGTGGGGTATATCAGAGAGTGAGACAGTGAGGTTTGTGTGGTATGTCAGAGAGTGTTACAGTGAGGGGTGTGGTGTATATCAGAGAGTGTGACAGAGAGGGTTGTGGGGTATATCAGAGTGTGTTACAGTGAGGGGTGTGGGGTATATCGGAGAGTGTTACAGTGAGGGGTGTGGGGTATATCAGAGAGTGTCATAGTGAGGTGTGTGGGGTATATCAGAGACTGTTACAGTGAGGGTTGTGGGGTATATCAGAGACTGTTACAGTGAGGGGTGTGGGGTATATCAGAGAGAGTTACAGTGAGGGGTGTGGGGTTTATCAGAGAGTGTGACAGTGAGGGGTGTGGGGTATATCAGAGAGAGTTACAGTGAGGGGTGTGGGGTTAATTTGAGTGTGACAGTGAGGGGTGTGGGGTATATCAGAGACAGTTACAGTGAGGGGTGTGGGGTATATCAGAGGGTGTGACAGTGAGGGTGTGGGGTATATCAGAGAGTGTTACAGTGAGGGGTGTGGGGTATATCAGAGAGAGATACAGTGCGGGGTGTGGGGTATATCAGAGAGTGTTACAGTGAGGGGTGTGGGGTATATCAGAGAGTGTGACAGTGAGGGGTGTGGGGTATATCAGAGAGAGTTGCAGTGCGGGGTGTGGCATATATCAGAGAGTATTACAGTTAGGGGTGAGGGGTATATTGGAGAGTATGACAGTGAGGTGTTTGGGGCATATCAGAGAGTGTTCCAGTGAGGGGTGTTGGTATATCAGAGTGTGTTACAATGAGGGGTGTGGGGTATATCAGAGAGTATGACAGTGAGGGGTGTGGGGTATATCAGAGAGTGTTACAGTGAGGGGTGTGGGGTATATCAGAGAGAGTTACAGTGAGGGGTGTGGGGTATATCAGAGAGAGTTACAGTGAGGGGTGTGGGGTATATCAGAGAGTGTGACAGTGAGGGGTGTGGGGTTAATCAGAGAGTGTGACAGTGAGGGGTGTGGGGTATATCAGAGAGTGTTACAGTGAGGATTGTGGGGTAGATCAGAGAGTGTTATAGTGAGGGGTGTGGGGTATATCAGAGAGTGTGACAGTGAGGGGTGTGGGGTATATCAGAGAGTATTACTGTGAGGGGTGTGGGGTATATCAGAGAGTGTTACAGTGAGGGGTGTGGGGTATATCAGAGAGTGTTACAGTGAGGGCTGTGGGGTATATCAGAGAGTATTACAGTGAGGGGTGTGGTGTATATCAGAGAGTGTTACAGTGAGGGGTGTGGGGTATATCAGAGTGTGTTACAGTGAGGGGTGTGGGGTATATCAGAGAGTGTTACAGTGAGGGGTGTGGGGTACATCAGAGAGTGTTACAGTGAGGGGTGTGGGGTATATGAGAGAGAATTACTGTGAGGGGTGTGGGGTATATCAGAGAGTGTTACAGTGAGGGGTGTGGGGTATATCAGAGAGTGTTACAGTGAGGGGTGTGGGGTATATGAGAGAGAATTACTGTGAGGGGTGTGGGGTATGTCAGAGTGTGTTACAGTGAGGGGTGTGGGGTATATCAGAGAGTGTTACAGTGAGGGGTGTGGGGTACATCAGAGAGTGTCATAGTGAGGGGTGTGGGGTATATCAGAGACTGTTACAGTGAGGGGTGTGGGGTTTATCAGAGAGTGTGACAGTGAGGGGTGTGGGGTTAATCAGAGAGAGTGACAGTGAGGGGTGTGGGGTATATCAGAGAGAGTTACAGTGAGGGGTGTGGGGTTAATCAGAGAGAGTGACAGTGAGGGGTGTGGGGTATATCAGAGAGTGTTACAGTGAGGGGTGTGGGGTATATCAGAGAGAGTTACAGTGAGGGGTGTGGGGTTTATCAGAGAGTGTGACAGTGAGGGGTGTGGGGTTAATCAGAGAGAGTGACAGTGAGGGGTGTGGGGTATATCAGAGAGTGTTACAGTGAGGGGTGTGGGGTTTATCAGAGAGTGTTACAGTGCGGGGTGTGGGGTATATCAGAGAGTGTGACAGTGAGGGGTGTGGGGTATATCAGAGAGTGTGACAGTGAGGGGTGTGGGGTATATCAGAGAGTGTTACAGTGAGGGGTGTGGTGTATATCAGAGAGTGAGACAGTGAGGGGTGTGGGGCATATCAGAGAGAGTTACATTGAGGGGTGTGGGGTATATCAGAGAGAGTTACAGTGAGGGATGTGGGGTATATCAGAGAGTATTAATGTGACGGGTGTGGGGTATATCAGAGCGAGTGACAGTGAGGGGTGTGGGGTATATCAGTGAGTGTTACAGTGAGGGGTGTGGGGTATATCAGAGAGTGTTACAGTGAGGGGTGTGGGGTATATCAGTGAGTGTTACAGTGAGGGGTGTGGGGTATATCAGAGAGTGTTACAGTGAGGGGTGTGGGGTATATCAGTGAGTGTTACAGTGAGGGGTGTGGGGTATATCAGAGAGTGTTACAGTGAGGGGTGTGGTGTATATCAGAGAGTGTGACAGTGAGGGGTGTGGGGTATATCAGAGAGTGTTACAATGAGGGGTGTGGGGTATATCAGAGAGTGTTACAGTGAGGGGTGTTGTGTGTATCAGAGAGTGAGACAGTGAGGGGTGTGGTGTATATCAGAGAGTGTTACAGTGAGGGGTGTGGGGTATATCAGAGAGTGTTACAGTGAGGGGTGAGGGGTATATCAGAGAGTGTTACAGTGAGGGGTGTGGGATATATCAGAGAGTGTTACAGTGAGGGGTGTGGGGTATATCAGAGAGTGTGCCAGTGAGGGGTGTGGGGTATATCAGAGTGTGTTACAGTGAGGGAGTGGGGTATATCAGAGAGTGTTACAGTGAGGGGTGTGGGGTATATCAGAGACTGTTACAGTGAGGGGTGTGGGGTATATCAGAGAGTGTCATAGTGAGGGGTGTGGGGTATATCAGAGACTGTTACAGTGAGGGGTGTGGGGTATATCAGAGTGTGTTGCAGTGAGGGGTGTGGGGTATATCAGAGACTGTTACAGTGAGGGGTGTGGGGTATATCAGAGAGTGTTACAGTGAGGGGTGTGGGGTATATCAGAGACTGTTACAGTGAGGGGTGTGGGGTATATCAGAGTGTGTTGCAGTGAGGGGTGTGGGGTATATCAGAGAGTGTTACAGTGAGGGGTGTGGGGTATATCAGAGAGTGTCATAGTGAGGGGTGTGGGGTATATCAGAGACTGTTACAGTGAGGGGTGTGGGGTATATCAGAGACTGTTACAGTGAGGGGTGTGGGGTTTATCAGAGAGTGTTACAGTGAGGGGTGTGGGATATATCAGAGAGTGTGACAGTGAGGGGTGTGGGGTATATCAGAGAGTGTTACAGTGAGGGGTGTGGGGAAGATCAGAGAGTATTACTGTGAGGGGTGTGGGGTATATCAGAGAGTGTTACAGTGAGAGGTGTGGGATATATCAGAGAGTGTGACAGTGAGGGGTGTGGGGTATATCAGAGAGTGTTACAGTGAGGGGTGTGGGGTATATCAGAGAGTGAGACAGTGAGGGTTGTGTGGTATGTCAGAGAGTGTTACAGTGAGGGATGTGGTGTATATCAGAGAGTGTGACAGTGAGGGTTGTGGGGTATATCAGAGTGTGTTACAGTGAGGGGTGTGGGGTATATCGGAGAGTGTTACAGTGAGGGGTGTGGGGTATATCAGAGACTGTTACAGTGAGGGGTGTGGGGTATATCAGAGAGAGTTACAGTGAGGGGTGTGGGGTTTATCAGAGAGTGTTACAGTGAGGGGTGTGTGGTATATCAGAGAGTGTGACAGTGAGGGGTGTGGGGTACATCAGAGAGAGTTACACTGAGGGGTGTGGGGTTAATCAGAGTGTGACAGTGAGGGGTGTGGGGTATATCAGAGACAGTTACAGTGAGGGGTGTGGGGTATATCATAGAGTGTGACAGTGAGGGGTGTGGGGTATATCAGAGAGTGTTACAGTGAGGGGTGTGGGGTATATCAGAGAGTGTCATAGTGAGGGGTGTGGGGTATATCAGAGACTGTTACAGTGAGGGGTGTGGGGTATATCAGAGACTGTTACAGTGAGGGGTGTGGGGTTTATCAGAGAGTGTTACAGTGAGGGGTGTGGGATATATCAGAGAGTGTGACAGTGAGGGGTGTGGGGTATATCAGAGAGTGTTACAGTGAGGGGTGTGGGGAAGATCAGAGAGTATTACTGTGAGGGGTGTGGGGTATATCAGAGAGTGTTACAGTGAGGGGTGTGGGATATATCAGAGAGTGTGACAGTGAGGGGTGTGGGGTATATCAGAGAGTGTTACAGTGAGGGGTGTGGGGTATATCAGAGAGTGAGACAGTGAGGGTTGTGTGGTATGTCAGAGAGTGTTACAGTGAGGGATGTGGTGTATATCAGAGAGTGTGACAGTGAGGGTTGTGGGGTATATCAGAGTGTGTTACAGTGAGGGGTGTGGGGTATATCGGAGAGAGTTACAGTGCGGGGTGTGGGGTATATCAGAGAGTGTTACAGTGAGGGGTGTGGGGTATATCAGAGAGTGTTACAGTGAGGGGTGTGGGGTATATCAGAGAGTGTGACAGTGAGGGGTGTGGGGTATATCAGAGAGTGTGACAGTGAGGGGTGTGGGGTATATCAGAGAGAGTTGCAGTGCGGGGTGTGGCATATATCAGAGAGTATTACAGTGAGGTGTTTGGGGCATATCAGAGAGTGTTCCAGTGAAGGGTGTTGGTATATCAGAGTGTGTTACAATGAGGGGTGTGGGGTATATCAGAGAGTATGACAGTGAGGGGTGTGGGGTATATCAGAGAGTGTTACAGTGAGGGGTGTGGGGTATATCAGAGAGAGTTACAGTGAGGGGTGTGGGGTATATCAGAGAGAGTTACAGTGAGGGGTGTGGGGTATAGCAGAGAGAGTTACAGTGAGGGGTGTGGGGTATATCAGAGAGAGTTTCAGTGAGGGGTGTGGGGTATATCAGAGAGTGTGACAGTGAGGGGTGTGGGGTATATCAGAGAGTGTGACAGTGAGGGGTGTGGGGTATATCAGAGAGTGTTACAGTGAGGATTGTGGGGTAGATCAGAGAGTGTTATAGTGAGGGGTGTGGGGTATATCAGAGAGTGTGACAGTGAGGGGTGTGGGGTATATCAGAGAGTATTACTGTGAGGGGTGTGGGGTATATCAGAGAGTGTTACAGTGAGGGGTGTGGGGTATGTCAGAGAGTGTTACAGTGAGGGGTGTGGTGTATATCAGAGAGTGTTACAGTGAGGGCTGTGGGGTATATCGGAGAGTGTTACAGTGAGGGGTGTGGGGTATATCAGAGACTGTTACAGTGAGGGGTGTGGGGTATATCAGAGAGAGTTACAGTGAGGGGTGTGGGGTTTATCAGAGAGTGTTACAGTGAGGGGTGTGTGGTATATCAGAGAGTGTGACAGTGAGGGGTGTGGGGTACATCAGAGAGAGTTACACTGAGGGGTGTGGGGTTAATCAGAGTGTGACAGTGAGGGGTGTGGGGTATATCAGAGACAGTTACAGTGAGGGGTGTGGGGTATATCATAGAGTGTGACAGTGAGGGGTGTGGGGTATATCAGAGAGTGTTACAGTGAGGGGTGTGGGGTATATCAGAGAGTGTCATAGTGAGGGGTGTGGGGTATATCAGAGACTGTTACAGTGAGGGGTGTGGGGTATATCAGAGACTGTTACAGTGAGGGGTGTGGGGTTTATCAGAGAGTGTTACAGTGAGGGGTGTGGGATATATCAGAGAGTGTGACAGTGAGGGGTGTGGGGTATATCAGAGAGTGTTACAGTGAGGGGTGTGGGGAAGATCAGAGAGTATTACTGTGAGGGGTGTGGGGTATATCAGAGAGTGTTACAGTGAGGGGTGTGGGATATATCAGAGAGTGTGACAGTGAGGGGTGTGGGGTATATCAGAGAGTGTTACAGTGAGGGGTGTGGGGTATATCAGAGAGTGAGACAGTGAGGGTTGTGTGGTATGTCAGAGAGTGTTACAGTGAGGGATGTGGTGTATATCAGAGAGTGTGACAGTGAGGGTTGTGGGGTATATCAGAGTGTGTTACAGTGAGGGGTGTGGGGTATATCGGAGAGAGTTACAGTGCGGGGTGTGGGGTATATCAGAGAGTGTTACAGTGAGGGGTGTGGGGTATATCAGAGAGTGTTACAGTGAGGGGTGTGGGGTATATCAGAGAGTGTGACAGTGAGGGGTGTGGGGTATATCAGAGAGTGTGACAGTGAGGGGTGTGGGGTATATCAGAGAGAGTTGCAGTGCGGGGTGTGGCATATATCAGAGAGTATTACAGTGAGGTGTTTGGGGCATATCAGAGAGTGTTCCAGTGAAGGGTGTTGGTATATCAGAGTGTGTTACAATGAGGGGTGTGGGGTATATCAGAGAGTATGACAGTGAGGGGTGTGGGGTATATCAGAGAGTGTTACAGTGAGGGGTGTGGGGTATATCAGAGAGAGTTACAGTGAGGGGTGTGGGGTATATCAGAGAGAGTTACAGTGAGGGGTGTGGGGTATAGCAGAGAGAGTTACAGTGAGGGGTGTGGGGTATATCAGAGAGAGTTTCAGTGAGGGGTGTGGGGTATATCAGAGAGTGTGACAGTGAGGGGTGTGGGGTATATCAGAGAGTGTGACAGTGAGGGGTGTGGGGTATATCAGAGAGTGTTACAGTGAGGATTGTGGGGTAGATCAGAGAGTGTTATAGTGAGGGGTGTGGGGTATATCAGAGAGTGTGACAGTGAGGGGTGTGGGGTATATCAGAGAGTATTACTGTGAGGGGTGTGGGGTATATCAGAGAGTGTTACAGTGAGGGGTGTGGGGTATGTCAGAGAGTGTTACAGTGAGGGGTGTGGTGTATATCAGAGAGTGTTACAGTGAGGGCTGTGGGGTATATCAGAGAGTATTACAGTGAGGGGTGTGGTGTATATCAGAGAGTGTTACAGTGAGGGGTGTGGGGTATATCAGAGTGTGTTACAGTGAGGGGTGTGGGGTATATCGGAGAGTGTTACAGTGAGGGGTGTGGGGTACATCAGAGAGTGTCATAGTGAGGGGTGTGGGGTATATCAGAGAGTGTCATAGTGAGGGGTGTGTGGTATGTCAGAGAGTGTGACAGTGAGGGGTGTGGGGTATATCAGAGAGAGTTACAGTGAGGGGTGTGGGGTATATCAGAGAGTGTGACAGTGAGGGGTGTGGGGTATATCAGAGAGTGTTACAGTGAGGGGTGTGGGGTATATCAGAGAGTGTGACAGTGAGGGGTGTGGGGTATATCAGAGAGTATTACTGTGAGGGGTGTGGGTTATATCAGAGAGTGTTACAATGAGGTGTGTGGGGTATATCAGAGAGTGAGACAGTGAGGGTTTGTGGTATATCAGAGAGTGTTTCAGTGAGTGGTTAGGTGCATATCAGAGAGTGTTACACTAAGGTGTACACGAAGGTTAGGTGTATATCAGAGAGTGTTCCACATCATGTTACACTAAGGGTTGTGGTGTATATCAGAGAGTGTTTCAGTGAGGAGTTAGGGGTATATCGGAGAGTGTTACAGTGAGGGGTGTGGGGTATATCGGAGAGTGTTACAGTGAGGGGTGTGTGGTATATCGGAGAGTGTTACAGTGAGGGGTGTGGGGTATATCGGAGAGTGTTACAGTGAGGGGTGTGGGGTTTATCAGAGAGTGTTACAGTGAGGGGTGTGGGGTATGTCAGAGAGTGTTACAGTGAGGGGTGTGGGGTATATCAGAGAGTGTTACAGTGAGGGGTGTGGGGTATATCAGAGAGTGTTACACTGAGGGGTTTGGGGTATATCAGAGACTGTTACAGTGAGGGGTGTGGGGTTTATCAGAGAGTGTTGCAGTGAGGGGTGTGGGGTATATCAGAGAGTCTTACACTGAGGGGTGTGGGGTATATCAGAGACTGTTACAGTGATGGGTGTGGGGTTTATCAGAGAATGTTACAGTGAGCGGTGTGGGGTATATCAGAGAGTGTTTCAGTGAGGGGTGTGGGGTATATTGGAGAGTGTTACAGTGAGGGGTGTGGGGTATATCGGAGAGTGTTACAGTGAGGGGTGTGGGGTATGTCAGAGAGTGTCACAGTGAGGGGTGTGGGGTATATCAGAGAGTGTTACAGTGAGGGGTGTGGGGTATATCAGAGAGTGTGACAGTGAGGGGTGTGGGGTATATCAGAGAGTGTTACAGTGAGGGGTGTGGGGTATATCAGAGAGTGTTACACTGAGGGGTGTGGGGTATATCAGAGAGTGTTACAGTGAGGGGTGTGGGGTATATCAGAGAGTGTTACACTGAGGGGTGTGGGGTATATCAGAGAGTGTTACAGTGAGGGGTGTGGGGTTTATCAGACAGTGTTACAGTGAGGGGTGTGGGGTATATCAGAGAGTGTTTCAGTGAGGGGTGTGGGGTATATCAGAGAGTGTTACAGTGAGGGGTGTGGGGTTTATCAGACAGTGTTACAGTGAGGGGTGTGGGGTATATCAGACAGTGTTACAGTGAGGGGTGTGGGGTATATCAGAGAGTGTTACAGTGAGGGGTGTGGGGTTTATCAGACAGTGTTACAGTGAGGGGTGTGGGGTATATCAGAGAGTGTTACAGTGAGGGGTGTGGGGTATATCAGAGAGTGTTACAGTGAGGGGTGTGGGCTATATCAGAGATTGTTACAGTGTGGGGTGTGAGGTATATCAGAGAGTGTTACAGTGAGGGGTGTGGGGTATATCAGAGAGTGTTACAGTGAGGGGTGTGGGGTATATCAGAGTGTGTTACAGTGAGGGGTGTGGGGTATATCAGAGAGTGTTACAGTGAGGGGTGTGGGGTACATCAGAGAGTGTTACAGTGAGGGGTGTGGGGTATATGAGAGAGAATTACTGTGAGGGGTGTGGGGTATATCAGAGAGTGTTACAGTGAGGGGTGTGGGGTATATCAGAGAGTGTTACAGTGAGGGGTGTGGGGTATATGAGAGAGAATTACTGTGAGGGGTGTGGGGTATGTCAGAGTGTGTTACAGTGAGGGGTGTGGGGTATATCAGAGAGTGTTACAGTGAGGGGTGTGGGGTACATCAGAGAGTGTCATAGTGAGGGGTGTGGGGTATATCAGAGACTGTTACAGTGAGGGGTGTGGGGTTTATCAGAGAGTGTGACAGTGAGGGGTGTGGGGTTAATCAGAGAGAGTGACAGTGAGGGGTGTGGGGTATATCAGAGAGAGTTACAGTGAGGGGTGTGGGGTTAATCAGAGAGAGTGACAGTGAGGGGTGTGGGGTATATCAGAGAGTGTTACAGTGAGGGGTGTGGGGTTAATCAGAGAGAGTGACAGTGAGGGGTGTGGGGTATATCAGAGAGTGTGACAGTGAGGGGTGTGGGGTATATCAGAGAGAGTTACAGTGAGGGGTGTGGGGTTTATCAGAGAGTGTGACAGTGAGGGGTGTGGGGTTAATCAGAGAGAGTGACAGTGAGGGGTGTGGGGTATATCAGAGAGTGTTACAGTGAGGGGTGTGGGGTTTATCAGAGAGTGTTACAGTGCGGGGTGTGGGGTATATCAGAGAGTGTGACAGTGAGGGGTGTGGGGTATATCAGAGAGTGTCATAGTGAGGGGTGTGGGGTATATCAGAGAGAGTTACAGTGAGGGGTGTGGGGTATATCAGAGAGAGTTACAGTGAGGGATGTGGGGTATATCAGAGAGTGTGACAGTGAGGGGTGTGGGGTATATCAGAGAGTGTGACAGTGAGGGGTGTGGGGTATATCAGAGAGTGTTACAGTGAGGGGTGTGGTGTATATCAGAGAGTGAGACAGTGAGGGGTGTGGGGCATATCAGAGAGAGTTACATTGAGGGGTGTGGGGTATATCAGAGAGAGTTACAGTGAGGGATGTGGGGTATATCAGAGAGTATTAATGTGACGGGTGTGGGGTATATCAGAGAGAGTTACAGTGAGGGGTGTGGGGTATATCAGTGAGTGTTACAGTGAGGGGTGTGGGGTATATCAGAGAGTGTTACAGTGAGGGGTGTGGGGTATATCAGTGAGTGTTACAGTGAGGGGTGTGGGGTATATCAGAGAGTGTTACAGTGAGGGGTGTGGGGTATATCAGTGAGTGTTACAGTGAGGGGTGTGGGGTATATCAGAGAGTGTTACAGTGAGGGGTGTGGTGTATATCAGAGAGTGTGACAGTGAGGGGTGTGGGGTATATCAGAGAGTGTTACAATGAGGGGTGTGGGGTATATCAGAGAGTGTTACAGTGAGGGGTGTTGTGTGTATCAGAGAGTGAGACAGTGAGGGGTGTGGTGTATATCAGAGAGTGTTACAGTGAGGGGTGTGGGGTATATCAGAGAGTGTTACAGTGAGGGGTGAGGGGTATATCAGAGAGTGTTACAGTGAGGGGTGTGGGATATATCAGAGAGTGTTACAGTGAGGGGTGTGGGGTATATCAGAGAGTGTGCCAGTGAGGGGTGTGGGGTATATCAGAGTGTGTTACAGTGAGGGAGTGGGGTATATCAGAGAGTGTTACAGTGAGGGGTGTGGGGTATATCAGAGACTGTTACAGTGAGGGGTGTGGGGTATATCAGAGAGTGTCATAGTGAGGGGTGTGGGGTATATCAGAGACTGTTACAGTGAGGGGTGTGGGGTATATCAGAGTGTGTTGCAGTGAGGGGTGTGGGGTATATCAGAGACTGTTACAGTGAGGGGTGTGGGGTATATCAGAGAGTGTTACAGTGAGGGGTGTGGGGTATATCAGAGACTGTTACAGTGAGGGGTGTGGGGTATATCAGAGTGTGTTGCAGTGAGGGGTGTGGGGTATATCAGAGAGTGTTACAGTGAGGGGTGTGGGGTATATCAGAGAGTGTCATAGTGAGGGGTGTGGGGTATATCAGAGACTGTTACAGTGAGGGGTGTGGGGTATATCAGAGACTGTTACAGTGAGGGGTGTGGGGTTTATCAGAGAGTGTTACAGTGAGGGGTGTGGGATATATCAGAGAGTGTGACAGTGAGGGGTGTGGGGTATATCAGAGAGTGTTACAGTGAGGGGTGTGGGGAAGATCAGAGAGTATTACTGTGAGGGGTGTGGGGTATATCAGAGAGTGTTACAGTGAGGGGTGTGGGATATATCAGAGAGTGTGACAGTGAGGGGTGTGGGGTATATCAGAGAGTGTTACAGTGAGGGGTGTGGGGTATATCAGAGAGTGAGACAGTGAGGGTTGTGTGGTATGTCAGAGAGTGTTACAGTGAGGGATGTGGTGTATATCAGAGAGTGTGACAGTGAGGGTTGTGGGGTATATCAGAGTGTGTTACAGTGAGGGGTGTGGGGTATATCGGAGAGTGTTACAGTGAGGGGTGTGGGGTATATCAGAGACTGTTACAGTGAGGGGTGTGGGGTATATCAGAGAGAGTTACAGTGAGGGGTGTGGGGTTTATCAGAGAGTGTTACAGTGAGGGGTGTGTGGTATATCAGAGAGTGTGACAGTGAGGGGTGTGGGGTACATCAGAGAGAGTTACACTGAGGGGTGTGGGGTTAATCAGAGTGTGACAGTGAGGGGTGTGGGGTATATCAGAGACAGTTACAGTGAGGGGTGTGGGGTATATCATAGAGTGTGACAGTGAGGGGTGTGGGGTATATCAGAGAGTGTTACAGTGAGGGGTGTGGGGTATATCAGAGAGTGTCATAGTGAGGGGTGTGGGGTATATCAGAGACTGTTACAGTGAGGGGTGTGGGGTATATCAGAGACTGTTACAGTGAGGGGTGTGGGGTTTATCAGAGAGTGTTACAGTGAGGGGTGTGGGATATATCAGAGAGTGTGACAGTGAGGGGTGTGGGGTATATCAGAGAGTGTTACAGTGAGGGGTGTGGGGAAGATCAGAGAGTATTACTGTGAGGGGTGTGGGGTATATCAGAGAGTGTTACAGTGAGGGGTGTGGGATATATCAGAGAGTGTGACAGTGAGGGGTGTGGGGTATATCAGAGAGTGTTACAGTGAGGGGTGTGGGGTATATCAGAGAGTGAGACAGTGAGGGTTGTGTGGTATGTCAGAGAGTGTTACAGTGAGGGATGTGGTGTATATCAGAGAGTGTGACAGTGAGGGTTGTGGGGTATATCAGAGTGTGTTACAGTGAGGGGTGTGGGGTATATCGGAGAGAGTTACAGTGCGGGGTGTGGGGTATATCAGAGAGTGTTACAGTGAGGGGTGTGGGGTATATCAGAGAGTGTTACAGTGAGGGGTGTGGGGTATATCAGAGAGTGTGACAGTGAGGGGTGTGGGGTATATCAGAGAGTGTGACAGTGAGGGGTGTGGGGTATATCAGAGAGAGTTGCAGTGCGGGGTGTGGCATATATCAGAGAGTATTACAGTGAGGTGTTTGGGGCATATCAGAGAGTGTTCCAGTGAAGGGTGTTGGTATATCAGAGTGTGTTACAATGAGGGGTGTGGGGTATATCAGAGAGTATGACAGTGAGGGGTGTGGGGTATATCAGAGAGTGTTACAGTGAGGGGTGTGGGGTATATCAGAGAGAGTTACAGTGAGGGGTGTGGGGTATATCAGAGAGAGTTACAGTGAGGGGTGTGGGGTATATCAGAGAGAGTTACAGTGAGGGGTGTGGGGTATATCAGAGAGAGTTTCAGTGAGGGGTGTGGGGTATATCAGAGAGTGTGACAGTGAGGGGTGTGGGGTATATCAGAGAGTGTGACAGTGAGGGGTGTGGGGTATATCAGAGAGTGTTACAGTGAGGATTGTGGGGTAGATCAGAGAGTGTTATAGTGAGGGGTGTGGGGTATATCAGAGAGTGTGACAGTGAGGGGTGTGGGGTATATCAGAGAGTATTACTGTGAGGGGTGTGGGGTATATCAGAGAGTGTTACAGTGAGGGGTGTGGGGTATGTCAGAGAGTGTTACAGTGAGGGGTGTGGTGTATATCAGAGAGTGTTACAGTGAGGGCTGTGGGGTATATCAGAGAGTATTACAGTGAGGGGTGTGGTGTATATCAGAGAGTGTTACAGTGAGGGGTGTGGGGTATATCAGAGTGTGTTACAGTGAGGGGTGTGGGGTATATCGGAGAGTGTTACAGTGAGGGGTGTGGGGTACATCAGAGAGTGTCATAGTGAGGGGTGTGGGGTATATCAGAGAGTGTCATAGTGAGGGGTGTGTGGTATGTCAGAGAGTGTGACAGTGAGGGGTGTGGGGTATATCAGAGAGAGTTACAGTGAGGGGTGTGGGGTATATCAGAGAGTGTGACAGTGAGGGGTGTGGGGTATATCAGAGAGTGTTACAGTGAGGGGTGTGGGGTATATCAGAGAGTGTGACAGTGAGGGGTGTGGGGTATATCAGAGAGTATTACTGTGAGGGGTGTGGGTTATATCAGAGAGTGTTACAATGAGGTGTGTGGGGTATATCAGAGAGTGAGACAGTGAGGGTTTGTGGTATATCAGAGAGTGTTTCAGTGAGTGGTTAGGTGCATATCAGAGAGTGTTACACTAAGGTGTACACGAAGGTTAGGTGTATATCAGAGAGTGTTCCACATCATGTTACACTAAGGGTTGTGGTGTATATCAGAGAGTGTTTCAGTGAGGAGTTAGGGGTATATCGGAGAGTGTTACAGTGAGGGGTGTGGGGTATATCGGAGAGTGTTACAGTGAGGGGTGTGTGGTATATCGGAGAGTGTTACAGTGAGGGGTGTGGGGTATATCGGAGAGTGTTACAGTGAGGGGTGTGGGGTTTATCAGAGAGTGTTACAGTGAGGGGTGTGGGGTATGTCAGAGAGTGTTACAGTGAGGGGTGTGGGGTATATCAGAGAGTGTTACAGTGAGGGGTGTGGGGTATATCAGAGAGTGTTACACTGAGGGGTTTGGGGTATATCAGAGACTGTTACAGTGAGGGGTGTGGGGTTTATCAGAGAGTGTTGCAGTGAGGGGTGTGGGGTATATCAGAGAGTCTTACACTGAGGGGTGTGGGGTATATCAGAGACTGTTACAGTGATGGGTGTGGGGTTTATCAGAGAATGTTACAGTGAGCGGTGTGGGGTATATCAGAGAGTGTTTCAGTGAGGGGTGTGGGGTATATTGGAGAGTGTTACAGTGAGGGGTGTGGGGTATATCGGAGAGTGTTACAGTGAGGGGTGTGGGGTATGTCAGAGAGTGTCACAGTGAGGGGTGTGGGGTATATCAGAGAGTGTTACAGTGAGGGGTGTGGGGTATATCAGAGAGTGTGACAGTGAGGGGTGTGGGGTATATCAGAGAGTGTTACAGTGAGGGGTGTGGGGTATATCAGAGAGTGTTACACTGAGGGGTGTGGGGTATATCAGAGAGTGTTACAGTGAGGGGTGTGGGGTATATCAGAGAGTGTTACACTGAGGGGTGTGGGGTATATCAGAGAGTGTTACAGTGAGGGGTGTGGGGTTTATCAGACAGTGTTACAGTGAGGGGTGTGGGGTATATCAGAGAGTGTTTCAGTGAGGGGTGTGGGGTATATCAGAGAGTGTTACAGTGAGGGGTGTGGGGTTTATCAGACAGTGTTACAGTGAGGGGTGTGGGGTATATCAGACAGTGTTACAGTGAGGGGTGTGGGGTATATCAGAGAGTGTTACAGTGAGGGATGTGGGGTTTATCAGACAGTGTTACAGTGAGGGGTGTGGGGTATATCAGAGAGTGTTACAGTGAGGGGTGTGGGGTATATCAGAGAGTGTTACAGTGAGGGGTGTGGGCTATATCAGAGATTGTTACAGTGTGGGGTGTGAGGTATATCAGAGAGTGTTACAGTGAGGGGTGTGGGGTATATCAGAGAGTGTTACAGTGAGGGGTGTGGGCTATATCAGAGATTGTTATAGTGTGGGGTGTGGGGTATATCAGAGAGTCAGACAGTGAGGGGTGTGGGGTATATCAGAGAGTGTGACAGTGAGGGGTGTGGGGTATATCAGAGAGTGTGAAAGTGAGGGATGTGGGGTATATCAGAGAGTGTGACAGTGAGGGGTGTGGGGTATATCAGAGAGTGTGACAGTGAGGGGTGTGGCATATATCAGAGAGTGTTACAGTGAGGGGTGTGGGGTATATCAGAGAGTGTGACAGTGAGGGGTGTGGGGTATATCAGAGAATGTGACAGTGAGGGGTGTGGGGTATATCAGAGAGTGTGACAGTGAGGGGTGTGGGGTATATCAGAGAGTGTGACAGTGAGGGGTGTGGGGTATATCAGAGAATGTGACAGTGAGGGGTGTGGGGTATATCAGAGAATGTGACAGTGAGGGGTGTGGGGTATATCAGAGAGATGACAGTGAGGGGTGTGGGGTATATCAGAGAGTGTGACAGTGAGGGGTGTGGCATATATCAGAGAGTGTTACAGTGAGGGGTGTGGGGTATATCAGAGAGTGTGACAGTGAGGGGTGTGGGGTATATCAGAGAATGTGACAGTGAGGGGTGTGGGGTATATCAGAGAATGTGACAGTGAGGGGTGTGGGGTATATCAGAGAGTGTGACAGTGAGGGGTGTGGGGTATATCAGAGAGTGTTACAGTGAGGGGTGTGGGGTAAATCAGAGAGTGTTACAGTGAGGGGTGTGGGGTATGTTAGAGAGTGTTACAGTGAGGGGTGTGGGGGATATCAGAGAGTGTTACAGTGAGGGGTGTGGGGTATGTTAGAGAGTGTTACAGTGAGGGGTGTGGGATATATCAGAGAGTGTGACAGTGAGGGGTGTGGGGTATATCAGAGAATGTGACAGTGAGGGGTGTGGAGTATATCAGAGAATGTGACAGTGAGGGGTGTGGGGTATATCAGAGAGTGTGACAGTGAGGGGTGTGGGGTACATCAGAGAGTGTTACAGTGAGGGGTGTGGGGTAAATCAGAGAGTGTTACAGTGAGGGGTGTGGGGTATGTTAGAGAGTGTTACAGTGAGGGGTGTGGGGGATATCAGAGAGTGTGACAGTGAGGGGTGTGGCATATATCAGAGAGTGTTACAGTGAGGGGTGTGGGGTATATCAGAGAGTGTGACAGTGAGGGGTGTGGGGTATATCAGAGAATGTGACAGTGAGGGGTGTGGAGTATATCAGAGAATGTGACAGTGAGGGGTGTGGGGTATATCAGAGAGTGTGACAGTGAGGGGTGTGGGGTACATCAGAGAGTGTTACAGTGAGGGGTGTGGGGTATATCAGAGAGTGTTACAGTGAGGGGTGTGGGGTATGTTAGAGAGTGTTACAGTGAGGGGTGTGGGGTATATCAGAGAGTGTTACAGTGAGGGGTGTGGGGTATGTTAGAGAGTGTTACAGTGAGGGGTGTGGGGTATATCAGAGAGTGTTACAGTGAGGGCTGTGGGGTTTATCAGAGAGTGTGACTGTGAGGGGTGTGGGGTTTATCAGAGAGTGTGACAGTGAGGGGTGTGGGGTATATCAGAGAGTGTGACAGTGAGGGGTGTGGGGTATATCAGAGAGTGTTTCAGTGAGGGGTGTGGGGTATATCAGAGAGTGTTACAGTGAGGGGTGTGGGGTTTATCAGAGAGTGTGACTGTGAGGTGTGTGGGGTGTATCAGAGAGAGTTACACTGAGGGGTGTTGGGTATATCAGAGACTGTTACAGTGAGGGGTGTGGGGTATATCAGAGAGTGTTACAGTGAGGGGTGTCGGTTTTATCAGAGAGTGTGACTGTGAGGTGTGTGGGGTATATCAGAGAGAGTTACATTGAGGGGTGTGGGGTATATCAGAGAGTGTGACAGTGAGGGGTGTGGGGTATATCAGAGAGTGTTACAGTGAGGGGTGTGGGGTATATCAGAGAGTGTTACAGTGAGGGGAGTGGGGTATATCAGAGAGTGTGACAGTGAGGGGTGTGGGGTATATCAGAGAGAGTTACAGTGAGGGGTGTGGGGTTTATCAGAGAATGTGACAGGGAGGGGTGTGGGGTATATCAGAGAGTGTTACAGTGAGGGGTGTGGGGTATATCAGAGAGTATTACTGTGAGGGTAGTGGGGTATATCAGAGAGTGTTACAGTGAGGGGTGTGGGGTATATCAGAGAGAGTTAAAGTGAGGGGTGTGGGGTATATCAGAGAGAGTTACAGTGAGGGGTGTGGGGTATATAAGAGAGTGTTCCAGTGAGGGGTGTGGGGTTAATCAGAGAGTGTGACAGTGAGGGGTGTGGGGTAACGCAGAGAGAGTTACAGTGAGGGGTGTGGGGTATATCAGAGAGTGTGACAGTGAGGGGTGTGGGGTATATCAGAGAGTGTGACAGTGAGGGGTGTGGGGTATATCAGAGAGAGTTACAGTGAGGGGTGTGGGGTATATCAGAGAGAGTTCCAGTGAGGGGTGTGGGGTTAATCAGAGAGAGTTACAGTGAGGGGTGTGGGGTATATCAGAGAGTGTGACAGTGAGGGGTGTGGGGTATATCAGAGAGTGTGACAGTGAGGGGTGTGGGGTATATCAGAGAGAGTTACAGTGAGGGGTGTGGGGTATATCAGAGAGTGTGACAGTGAGGGGTGTGGGGTGTATCAGAGAGTATTACTGTGAGGGGTGTGGGGTATATCAGAGAGTGTTACAATGAGGTGTGTGGGGTATATCAGAGAGTGTTTCAGTGAGGGGTTAGGGGTATATCAGAGAGTATTACAATGAGGGGTGTGGGGTATATCGGAGAGTGTTACAGTGAGGGGTGTGGGGTATATCAGAGAGTGTGACAGTGAGGGGTGTGGGGTATATCAGAGAGTGTTACAGTGAGGGTTGTGGGGTATATCGGAGAGTGTTACAGTGAGGGGTGTGGGGTATATCGGAGAGTGTTACAGTGAGGAGTGTGGGGTATGTCAGAGAGTGTCACAGTGAGGGGTGTGGGGTATATCAGAGAGTGTTACAGTGAGGGGTGTGGGGTATGTCAGAGAGTGTTACAGTGAGGGGTGTGGGGTATATCAGAGAGTGTTTCAGTGAGGGGTGTGGGGTTTATCAGAGAGTGTTACAGTGAGGGGTGTGGGGTATATCAGAGAGTGTTACAGTGAGGGGTGTGGGGTATATCAGAGAGTGTTACAGTGAGGGGTGTGGGGTATATCAGAGAGAGTTACAGTGAGGGGTGTGGGGTATATCAGAGAGTATTACTGTGAGGGGTGTGGGGTATATCAGAGAGTATTACTGTGAGGGGTGTGTGGTATATCAGAGAGTGTTACAGTGAGGGGTGTGGGGTATATCAGAGAGAGTTCCAGTGAGGGGTGTGGGGTTAATCAGAGAGAGTTACAGTGAGGGGTGTGGGGTATATCAGAGAGTGTGACAGTGATGGGTGTGGGGTATATCAGAGAGTGTGACAGTGAGGGGTGTGGGTTATATCAGAGAGAGTTACAGTGAGGGGTGTGGGGTATATCAGAGAGTGTGACAGTGAGGGGTGTGGGGTATATCAGAGAGTATTACTGTGAGGGGTGTGGGGTATATCAGAGAGTGTTACAATGAGGTGTGTGGGGTATATCAGAGAGTGTTTCAGTGAGGGGTGAGGGGTATATCAGAGAGTATTACAATGAGGGGTGTGGGGTATATCGGAGAGTGTTACAGTGAGGGGTGTGGGGTATATCAGAGAGTGTGACAGTGAGGGGTGTGGGGTATATCAGAGAGTGTTACAGTGAGGGGTGTGGGGTATATCGGGGAGTGTTACAGTGAGGAGTGTGGGGTATGTCAGAGAGTGTTACAGTGAGGGGTGTGGGGTATATCAGAGAGTGTTTCAGTGAGGGGTGTGGGGTTTATCAGAGAGTGTTACAGTGAGGGGTGTGGGGTATATCAGAGAGTGTTACAGTGAGGGGTGTGGGGAATATCAGAGAGTGAGACAGTGAGGGGTGTGGGGTATATCGGAGAGTGTTACAGTGAGGGGTGTGGGGTATATCAGAGAGTGTTACAGTGAGGGTTGTGGGGTATATCAGAGAGTGTTTCAGTGAGGGGTGTGGGGTTTATCAGAGAGTGTTACAGTGAGGGGTGTGGGGTATATCAGAGATTGTTTCAGTGAGGGGTGTGGGGTTTATCAGAGAGTGTTACAGTGAGGGGTGTGGGGTATATCAGAGAGTGTTACAGTGAGGGGTGTGGGGAATATCAGAGAGTGAGACAGTGAGGGGTGTGGGGTATATCGGAGAGTGTTACAGTGAGGGGTGTGGGGTATATCAGAGAGTGTTACAGTGAGGGGTGTGGGGTATATCAGAGAGTGTTACAGTGAGGGGTGTGGGGTATATGAGAGAGAATTACTGTGAGGGGTGAGGGGTATATCAGAGAGTGTGACAGTGAGGGGTGTGGGGTATATCAGAGAGTGTTACAGTGAGGGGTGTGGGGTATATCAGAGATTGTTACAGTGAGGGGTGTGGGGTATATCAGAGATTGTTACAGTGAGGGGTGTGGGGTATATCAGAAAGTGTTACAGTGAGGGGTGTGGGGTATATCAGAAAGTGTTACAGTGTGGGGTGTGGGGTATATCAGAGAGTGTTACAGTGAGGGGTGTGGGGTATATCAGAGAGTGTTACAGTGAGGGGTGTGGGGTATATCAGAAAGTGTTACAGTGTGGGGTGTGGGGTATATCAGAGAGTGTGACAGTGAGGGATGAGGTGTATCTCATGGAGTGTTACAGTGAGGGGTGTGGGGTATATCAGAGAGTGTTACAGTGAGGGGTGTGTCGTATATCAGAAAGTGTGACAGTGAGGGGTGTGGGGTAAATCAGAGAGTGTTACAGTGAGGGGTGTGGGGTATGTCAGAGAGTGTTGCAGTGAGGGGTGTGGGGTATATCAGAGAGTGTTACAGTGAGGGGTGTGGGGTATATCAGAGAGTGTTACAGTGAGGGGTGTGGTCTATATCAGAGATTGTTACAGTGTGGGGTGTGGGGTATATCAGAGAGTGTGACAGTGAGGGGTGTGGGGTATATCAGAGAATGTGACAGTGAGGGGTGTGGGGTATATCAGAGAGTGTTACAGTGAGGGGTGTGGGGTCTATCAGAGAGTGTGACAGTGAGTGGTGTGGGGTATATCAGAGAATGTGACAGTGAGGGGTGTGGGGTTTATCAGAGAGTGTGACAGTGAGGGGTGTGGGGTATATCAGAGAATGTGACAGGGAGGGATGTGGGGTATATGAGAGAGTGTTACAGTGAGGGGTGTGGGGTATATCAGAGAGTGTTACAGTGAGGGGTGTGGGGTATATCAGAGAAGAGTTACAGTGAGGGGTGTGGGGTATATCAGAGAGAGTTACAGTGAGGGGTGTGGGGTATATCAGAGACTGTTACAGTGAGGGGTGTGGGGTATATCAGAGAGTGTTACAGTGAGGGGTGTGGGGTATATCAGAGAGTGTTACAGTGAGGGGTGTGGGGTATATCAGAGAATATTACTGTGAGGGGTGTGGGGTATATCAGAGAGTGTTACAGTGAGGGGTGTGGGGTATATCAGAGAGTGTTACAGTGAGGGGTGTGGGGTATATCAGAGAGAGTTACAGTGAGGGGTGTGGGGTATATCAGAGAGTGTTATAGTGAGGGGTGTGGGGTATATCAGAGAGTGTTACAATGAGGGGTGTGGGGTATATCAGAGAGTGTTACACTAAGGGTTGTGGTGTATATCAGAGAGTGTTACATTGAGGGGTGTGGAGTATATCAGAGAGTGTTACAGTGAGGGGCATGGGGTATATTAGAGAGTGTTATAGTGAGGGGTGTGGGGTATATCAGAGAGTATTACAGTGAGGGGTGTGATGTTTTTCAGAGAGTATTACAGTGAGGGGTGTGGGGAATATTAGAGAGTGTTATAGTGAGGGGTGTGGGGTATATCAGAGAGTATTACAGTGAGGGGTGTGGGGTATATCAGAGAGTGTTACATTGAGGGGTGTGGAGTATATCAGATAGAATTACAGTGAGGGGTGTGGGGTATATCAGAGAGAGTTACAGTGAGGGGTGTGGGGTATATCAGAGAGTGTTACAGTGAGTGGTGTGGGGTTTATCAGAGAGTGTTACACAAAGGGGTGTGGGGTATATCAGAGAGTGTTACAGTGAGGGGTGTGGGGTATATCAGAGAGTGTTACAGTGAGCTGTGTGGGGTATATCAGAGAGTATGACATTGAGGGGTGTGGGGTATATCAGAGAGTGTTACACTGAGGGGTGTGAGGTATATCAGACAGTGTTACAGTGAGGGGTGTGGGGTATATCAGAGAGTGTTGCAGTGAGGGGTGTGGGGTTTTTCAGAGAGTATTACAGTGAGGGGTGTGGGGTATATCGGAGAGAGTTACAGTGAGGGATGTGGGGTATATCGGAGAGTGTTACAGTGAGGGGTGTGGGGTATATCAGAGTGTGTTACAGTGAGGGGTGTGGGGTATATCGGAGAGTGTTACAGTGAGGTGTGTGGGGTATATCAGAGTGTGTTACAGTGAGGGGTGTGGGGTATATCGGAGAGTGTTACAGTGAGGGGTGTGGGGTATATCAGAGTGTGTTACAGTGAGGGGTGTGGGGTATATCGGAGAGTGTTACAGTGAGGGGTGTGGGGTATATGAGTGAGTGTTACTGTGAGGGGTGTGGGGTATATCAGAGAGTGAGACAGTGATGGGTGTGGGGTATATGAGTGAGTGTTACTGTGAGGGGTGTGGGGTATATCAGAGAGAGTTACAGTGAGGGGTGTGGGGTATATCAGAGAGTGTGACAGTGAGGGGTGTGGGGTATATCAGAGAGTGTGACAGTGAGGGGTGTGGGGCATATCAGAGAGAGTTACAGTGAGGGGTGTGGGGTATATCAGAGAGTTTGACAGTGAGGGGTGTGGGGTATATCAGAGAGAGTTACAGTGAGGGATGTGGGGTATATCAGAGAGTGTTATAGTGAGGGGTGTGGGGTATATCAGAGAGTGTTATAGTGAGGGGTGTGGGGTATATCAGAGAGTGTTACAATGAGGGGTGTGGGGTATATCAGAGAGTGAGACAGTGAGGGTGTGGGTTGTATCAGAGAGAGTTACAGTGAGGGTTGTGGTGTATATCAGAGAGTGTGAAAGTGAGCGTTGTGGGGTATATCAGAGTGTGTTACAGAGAGGGGTGTGGGGTATATCAGAGAGTGTGACAGTGAGGGGTGTGGGGTATATCAGAGAGTATCACAGTGAGGGGTGTGGGGTATATCAGAGAGTGAGACAGTGAGGGGTGTGGGGTGTACCAGAGATTGTTACAGTGAGGGGTGTGGGGTAAATCAGAGAGTGTTACAGTGAGGGGTGTGGGGTATATCAGAGAGTGTTACAGTGAGGGGTGTGGGGTAAATCAGAGAGTGTTACAGTGAGGGGTGTGGGGTATATCAAAGAGTGTTACAGTGAGGGGTGTGGGATATATCAGAGAGTGTGACAGTTAGGGGTGTGGGATATATCAGAGAGTGTGACAGTGAGGGGTGTGGGGTATATCAGAGAGAGTTACAGTGAGGGGTGTGGGGTATATCAGAGAGTGTGACAGTGAGGTGTGTGGGGTATAACAGAGAGTGTTCCAGTGAGGGGTGCTGGTATAACAGAGAGTATGACATTGAGGGGTGTGGGGTATATCAGAGAGTGTTACACTGAGGGGTGTGAGGTATATCAGACAGTGTTACAGTGAGGGGTGTGGGGTATATCAGAGAGTGTTGCAGTGAGGGGTGTGGGGTTTTTCAGAGAGTATTACAGTGAGGGGTGTGGGGTATATCGGAGAGAGTTACAGTGAGGGATGTGGGGTATATCGGAGAGTGTTACAGTGAGGGGTGTGGGGTATATCAGAGTGTGTTACAGTGAGGGGTGTGGGGTATATCGGAGAGTGTTACAGTGAGGTGTGTGGGGTATATCAGAGTGTGTTACAGTGAGGGGTGTGGGGTATATCGGAGAGTGTTACAGTGAGGGGTGTGGGGTATATCAGAGTGTGTTACAGTGAGGGGTGTGGGGTATATCGGAGAGTGTTACAGTGAGGGGTGTGGGGTATATGAGTGAGTGTTACTGTGAGGGGTGTGGGGTATATCAGAGAGTGAGACAGTGATGGGTGTGGGGTATATGAGTGAGTGTTACTGTGAGGGGTGTGGGGTATATCAGAGAGAGTTACAGTGAGGGGTGTGGGGTATATCAGAGAGTGTGACAGTGAGGGGTGTGGGGTATATCAGAGAGTGTGACAGTGAGGGGTGTGGGGCATATCAGAGAGAGTTACAGTGAGGGGTGTGGGGTATATCAGAGAGTTTGACAGTGAGGGGTGTGGGGTATATCAGAGAGAGTTACAGTGAGGGATGTGGGGTATATCAGAGAGTGTTATAGTGAGGGGTGTGGGGTATATCAGAGAGTGTTATAGTGAGGGGTGTGGGGTATATCAGAGAGTGTTACAATGAGGGGTGTGGGGTATATCAGAGAGTGAGACAGTGAGGGTGTGGGTTGTATCAGAGAGAGTTACAGTGAGGGTTGTGGTGTATATCAGAGAGTGTGAAAGTGAGCGTTGTGGGGTATATCAGAGTGTGTTACAGAGAGGGGTGTGGGGTATATCAGAGAGTGTGACAGTGAGGGGTGTGGGGTATATCAGAGAGTATCACAGTGAGGGGTGTGGGGTATATCAGAGAGTGAGACAGTGAGGGGTGTGGGGTGTACCAGAGATTGTTACAGTGAGGGGTGTGGGGTAAATCAGAGAGTGTTACAGTGAGGGGTGTGGGGTATATCAGAGAGTGTTACAGTGAGGGGTGTGGGGTAAATCAGAGAGTGTTACAGTGAGGGGTGTGGGGTATATCAAAGAGTGTTACAGTGAGGGGTGTGGGATATATCAGAGAGTGTGACAGTTAGGGGTGTGGGATATATCAGAGAGTGTGACAGTGAGGGGTGTGGGGTATATCAGAGAGAGTTACAGTGAGGGGTGTGGGGTATATCAGAGAGTGTGACAGTGAGGTGTGTGGGGTATAACAGAGAGTGTTCCAGTGAGGGGTGCTGGTATAACAGAGAGTGTTACAATGAGGGGTGTGGGGTATATCAGAGAGTGTGACAGTGAGGGGTGTGGGGTATATCAGAGAATGTGACAGTGAGGGGTGTGGGGTATATCAGAGAGTGTTACAGTGAGGGGTGTGGGGTATATCAGAGAGTGTGACAGTGAGGGGTGTGGGGCATATCAGAGAGAGTTACAGTGAGGGGTGTGGGGTATATCAGAGAGTATTACATTGAGAGGTGTGGGGTATATCAGAGAGTGTTACAGTGAGGGGTGTGGGGTTTATCAGAGAGAGTTACAGTGAGGGGTGTGGGGTTTATCAGAGAGAGTTACAGTGAGGGGTGTGGGGTATATCAGAGAGAGTTACAGTGAGGGGTGTGGGGTATATCAGAGAGTATTACATTGAGGGGTGTGGGGTATATCAGAGAGAGTTACAGTGAGGGGTGTGGGGTTTATCAGAGAGTGTTACACTGAGGGGTGTGGGGTATATCATAGAGTATTACATTGAGGGGTGTGGGGTTTATCAGAGAGAGTTACATTGAGGGGTGTGGGGTATATCAGAGAGTATTACATTGAGGGGTGTGGGGTATATCAGAGAGTGTTACAGTGAGGGGTGTGGGGTATATCAGAGTGTGTTACAGTGAGGGGTGTGGGGTTTATCAGAGAGTGTTGCACAGAGGGGTGTGGGGTATATCAGAGAGTGGTACAGTGAGGGGTGTGGGGTATATCAGAGAGTGTTACAGTGAGGGGTGTGGTGTATATCAGAGAGTGTTGCAGTGAGGGGTGTGGGGTTTTTCAGAGAGTATTACAGTGAGTGGTGTGGGGTATATCAGAGAGAGTTACAGTGAGGCGTGTGGGGTATATCAGAGAGTGTTACAGTGAGGGGTGTGGGGTATATCGGAGAGAGTTACAGTGAGGGATGTGGGGTATATCGGAGAGTGTTACAGTGAGGGGTGTGGGGTATATCAGAGTGTGTTACAGTGAGGTGTGTGGGGTATATCAGACTGTGTTACAGTGAGGGGTGTGGGGTATATCGGAGAGTGTTACAGTGAGGGGTGTGGGGTATATCAGAGTGTGTTACAGTGAGGGGTGTGGGGTATATCGGAGAGTGTTACAGTGAGGGGTGTGGGGTATATCGTAGAGTGTTACAGTGAGGGGTGTGGGGTATATCGGAGAGTGTTACAGTGAGGGGTGTGGGGTATATCGGAGAGTGTTACAGTGAGGTGTGTGGGGTATATCAGAGTGTGTTACAGTGAGGGGTGTGGGGTATATCGGAGAGTGTTACAGTGAGGGGTGTGGGGTATATCAGAGTGTGTTACAGTGAGGGGTGTGGGGTATATCGGAGAGTGTTACAGTGAGGGGTGTGGGGTATATGAGTGAGTGTTACTGTGAGGGGTGTGGGGTATATCAGAGAGTGAGACAGTGATGGGTGTGGGGTATATGAGTGAGTGTTACTGTGAGGGGTGTGGGGTATATCAGAGAGAGTTACAGTGAGGGGTGTGGGGTATATCAGAGAGTGTGACAGTGAGGGGTGTGGGGTATATCAGAGAGTGTGACAGTGAGGGGTGTGGGGTATTTCAGAGAGAGTTACAGTGAGGGGTGTGGGGTATATCAGAGAGTGTGACAGTGAGGGGTGTGGGGTATATCAGAGAGTGTTACAGTGAGGGGTGTGGTGTTTCTCAGAGAGTGTGACAGTGAGGGGTGTGGGGCATATCAGAGAGAGTTACAGTGAGGGGTGTGGGGTATATCAGAGAGAGTTACAGTGAGGGATGTGGGGTATATCAGAGAGTGTTATAGTGAGGGGTGTGGGGTATATCAGAGAGTGTTATAGTGAGGGGTGTGGGGTATATCAGAGAGTGTTACAATGAGGGGTGTGGGGTATATCAGAGAGTGAGACAGTGAGGGTGTGGGTTGTATCAGAGAGAGTTACAGTGAGGGTTGTGGTCTATATCAGAGAGTGTGACAGTGAGCGTTGTGGGGTATATCAGAGTGTGTTACAGTGAGGGGTGTGGGGTATATCGGAGAGTGTTACAGTGAGGGGTGTGGGGTATATCAGAGAGTGTCACAGTGAGGGGTGTGGGGTATATCAGAGAGTGAGACAGTGAGGGGTGTGGGATATACCAGAGATTGTTACAGTGAGGGGTGTGGGGTAAATCAGAGAGTGTTACAGTGAGGGGTGTGGGGTATGTCAGAGAGTGTTACAGTGAGGGGTGTGGGGTAAATCAGAGAGTGTTACAGTGAGGGGTGTGGGGTATATCAGAGAGTGAGACAGTGAGGGGTGTGGGGTTTATCAGAGAGTGTTACTGTGAGGGGTGTGGGGTATATCAGAGAGAGTTACAGTGAGGGGTGTGGGATATATCAGAGAGTGTGACAGTTAGGGGTGTGGGATATATCAGAGAGTGTGACAGTGAGGGGTGTGGGGTATATCAGAGAGAGTTACAGTGAGGGGTGTGTGGTATATCAGAGAGAGTTGCAGTGAGGGGTGTGGGATATATCAGAGAGTGTGACAGTGAGGTGTGTGGGGTATATCAGAGAGTGTTCCAGTGAGGGGTGCTGGTATATCAGAGAGTGTTACAATGAGGGGTGTGGGGTATATCAGAGAGTGTGACAGTGAGGGGTGTGGGGTATATCAGAGAATGTGACAGTGAGGGGTGTGGGGTATATCAGAGAGTGTTGCAGTGAGGGGTGTGGGGTATATCAGAGAGTGTGACAGTGAGGGGTTTGGGGCATATCAGAGAGAGTTACAGTGAGGGGTGTGGGGTATATCAGAGAGAGTTACAGTGAGGGGTGTGGGGTATATCAGTGAGAGTTACAGTGAGGGATCTGGGGTATATCAGAGAGTGTTATAGTGAGGGGTGTGGGGTATATCAGAGAGTGTGACAGTGAGGGCTGTGGGGTATATCAGAGAGTGTTGCAGTGAGGGGTGTGGGGTATATCAGAGAGTGTTACAGTGAGGGGTGTGGGGTTTATCAGAGAGAGTTACAGTGAGGGGTGTGGGGTTTATCAGAGAGAGTTACAGTGAGGGGTGTGGGATATATCAGAGAGAGTTACAGTGAGGGGTGTGGGGTATATCAGAGAGTATTACATTGAGGGGTGTGGGGTATATCAGAGAGAGTTACAGTGAGGGGTGTGGGGTTTATCAGAGAGTGTTACACTGAGGGGTGTGGGGTATATCATAGAGTATTACATTGAGGGGTGTGGGGTTTATCAGAGAGAGTTACAGTGAGGGGTGTGGGGTATATCAGAGAGTATTACATTGAGGGGTGTGGGGTATATCAGAGAGTGTCACAGTGAGGGGTGTGGGGTATATCAGAGTGTGTTACAGTGAGGGGTGTGGGGTTTATCAGAGAGTGTTACACTGAGGGGTGTGGGGTATATCAGAGAGTGTTACAGTGAGGGGTGTGGGGTATATCAGAGAGTGTTACAGTGAGGGGTGTGGTGTATATCAGAGAGTATTGCATTGAGGGGTGTGGGGTATATCAGAGAGTGTTACACTGAGGGGTGTGAGGTATATCAGAGAGTGTTGCAGTGAGGGGTGTGGGGTATATCAGAGAGTGTTACAGTGAGGGGTGAGGGGTATATCAGAGAGTGTTACAGTGAGGGGTGTGGTGTATATCAGAGAGTATTACATTGAGGGGTGTGGGGTATATCAGAGAGTGTTGCAGTGAGGGGTGTGGGGTTTTTCAGAGAGTATTACAGTGAGGGGTGTGGGGTTTATCAGAGAGAGTTACAGTGAGGGGTGTGGGGTATATCAGAGAGTGTTACAGTGAGGGGTGTGGGGTATATCAGAGAGTGTTACAGTGAGTGGTGTGGGGTATATCAGAGAGTGTTGCAGTAAGAGTTGTGAAGGGAGCTTTACTCTGTATCTAACCCGTGCTGTACCTGCCCTGGGAGTGTTTGATGGGACAGTGTAGAGGGAGATTTACTCTGTATCTCACCCGTGCTGTACCTGCCCTGGGAGTGTTTGATGGGACAGTGTAGAGGGAGCTTTACTCTTTATCTAACCCGTGCTATCCCTGCCCTGGGTATTTCCCTCTGTCTTCCCTCTATGTCCCAATGTGTATTGAGCAATCGAGTTCCAGTTCCAAATGCAGAAGAGGCCCAGAGACTCCAATGTCGATGTCGGTGGTGATTCTCGGCCCTGGGTCTGTGCCCTTGGTGCCACCAATGCTGCGAGCGTGTTCCATTCCCCAACAGTGACATCACCCACCTTGCTGGCCGCAAAGCTTCGTTCAAGCATCTGGATTGTAAACAGCAGAGTGTGCTCGAACAGGAGCCGTTTCATTTAGCGGGGAAGGCACAGACAAACAGCTGAAAGCTCAACTATTTCACGCGGCAGGAAGTGAAAACCCATGCCTTTCAATTCCCCTCAACCACAGGCTGGGAAAACCAGCAATTAGAATGTGAGTTTTGCAGCCAAGAGTTGGCGAGGTCCCACTGTAAACAATACCCGGGCGGCACTGCCACCTGAGACCGAGCTCGGAGTCTCCATCCACTTCCCTTCTCTGCTCCTCCCGTTCTCCTGTCTCTTTTGTGCCCTTCCCGCCCCTCCCCCCACCGCCCGCCCCTCCCCCCACCGCCCGCCCCTCCCCCCACCGCCGTTGACAAGTTGTTGAGTGCAGCTGCCAGTGGCTGTGGTTACCGTCGGGTACCGGGCCCTAACCATTCAAGCGTGGCAGACACGGGGCCGCCATGCATTCCTGACGCCAGCCCATCCACCTTCACCAATATGGCGGGCGGTTGCACCTCCCGGCCGGAATTGAAGAGACGTTTCCTGCCCGCCATGTTGAGGGCTCAGTAGGCAGGTTCATGCCCGAAAAATGGGAGCTGTGTGGCCGAATCTCCAGGCCTACGACTCAGAGGCGAGAGAGCGCTCCCTCTAAGCCAAGGGTGATCCCCGAGGCAGTTGCTGCAGGACAAAGAACTAAAGGCTAACAGTTAATAGACTGAACTTCGGGGCTTGGGAGCGTGCAATTTCACAACACGCTGGGAATGTTTGATGGGACAGTGTAGAGAGAGCTTTACTTTGTATCTAACCCTGTACCTGCCCTGGGAGTGTTTGATGGGACAGTGTAGAGGGAGCTTTACTTTGTATCTAACCCTGTACCTGCCCTGGGAGTGTTTGATGGGACAGTGTAGAGGGAGCTTTACTTTGTATCTAACCCTGTACCTGCCCTGGGAGTGTTTGATGGGACAGTGTAGAGGGAGCTTTACTCTGTATCAAACCCGTGCTGTACCTGCCCTGGGAGTGTTTGATGGGACAGTGTAGAGGGAGCTTTACTCTGTATCTAACCCGTGCTGTACCTGCTTGGGAGTGTTTGATGGGACAGTGTAGAGGGAGCTTTACTTTGTATCTAACCCGTGCCGTACCTGCCCTGGGAGTGTTTGATGGGACAGTGTAGAGGGAGCTTTACTCTGTATCTAACCTGTGCTGTACCTGCCCTGGGAGTGTTTGATGGGACAGTGTAGAGGGAGCTTTACTCTGTATCTAACCCGTGCTGTACCTGCCCTGGGAGTGTTTGATGGGACAGTGTAGAGGGAGCTTTACTCTGTATCTAACCCGTGCTGTACCTGCTTGGGAGTGTTTGATGGGACAGTGTAGAGGGAGCTTTACTCTGTATCTAAACCGTGCTGTACCTGCCCTGGGAGTGTTTGATGGGACAGTGTAGAGGGAGCTTTACTCTGTATCTAACCCTGTACCTGCCCTGGGAGTGTTTGATGGGACAGTGTAGAGGGAGCTTTACTCTGTATCTAACCCGTGCTGTACCTGCCCTGGGAGTGTTTGATGGGACAGTGTAGAGGGAGCTTTACTCTGTATCTAACCCGTGCTGTACCTGCTTGGGAGTGTTTGATGGGACAGTGTAGAGGGAGCTTTACTCTGTATCTAAACCGTGCTGTACCTGCCCTGGGAGTGTTTGATGGGACAGTGTAGAGGGAGCTTTACTCTGTATCTAACCCTGTACCTGCCCTGGGAGTGTTTGATGGGACAGTGTAGAGGGAGCTTTACTCTGTATCTAACCCGTGCTGTACCTGCCCTGGGAGTGTTTGATGGGACAGTGTAGTTTCCCCCTCACTTTGCTGTATGTACTAATTTGTATTCAGCAATGTAGCTGAGGGGCCAAGTACAAAATAGGAGTGGACAATACAAGGTAGATGTCGGGCGGTGATCCAGGGTACACCAGGGGATCAGTAGCGGGTTTTATAGACCACTTAAACATCCCTGGCTATAAAATTCTCGAGAGAGAGATAAAGAAATAAACAGGAAGGGAGGGGGTGGGGTGGCAGCCATATTATTTGGAGACAAATGGGTGGATTTTAACACTAACTGCCCAGCGGAAACTGTGCGCCTGGGTAGTTAAAAATGAGCAGATTACTTACTCGCTCGTAACTCGACCCTTTCGCGCCATTTCTCATTTGGACCTTCAGGCGGATGAAGCGTCCGCCTAAAGGAACATAGGGACAGGAGGAGGCCATTCAGCCCTTCGAGCCTGTTCCGCCATTCAATTAGATCATGGCTGAATTTCCCCTCGTGCTCCTCCAAATACTTCCAACTCATCTCCCTCTCCGTGCTGAACCCCACACTCGTGGCCCTGTCTCCTATTAGGGATGTCGCAACAAGGAGTCGGCCATTCAGCCCGTCGAGCCTGTTCCGCCATTCAATTAGATCATGGCTGATCTGTATCTTAACTCCATCTACCCGCCTTGGTTCCATTTCCAGTAATACCCTTGCCTAACAAAAATCTATCAATCTCAGTTTTTGAAATTTTCAATTGACCCCCGGCCTCAACAGCTTTTTTGGGGGGAGAGAGTTCCAGATTTCCACTCCCCTTTGTGTGAAGAAGTGCTTCCTGACATCACCCCTGAATGGCCTTGCTCAAATTAGGATTGTATTCTCTAGAGTTTAGAAGGTTAAGGGGTGATCTGATCGAAGTTTGTAAGATATTAAGGGGAACGGATAGGGTGGATAGAGAGAAACTATTTCCGCTGGTTGGGGATTCTTGGAGTAGGGGGCACAGTCTAAAAATTAGAGCCAGACCTTTCAGGAGTGAGATTAGAAAATATTTCTCGACATAAAGGGTGGTAGAAGTTTGGAACTCTCTTCCGCAAACGGCAATTGATGCTAGCTCAATTGCTAAATTTAAATCTGAGATAGATAGCTTTTTGGCAACCAAAGGTATTAAGGGATATGGGCCAAAGGCAGGTATATGGAGTTAGAACACAGATCAGCCATGATCTTATCAAATGGCGGAGCAGGCACAAGGGGCTGAATGGCCTCCTCCTGTTCCTATGTTCCTATGGTAAGGTTCTGCCCCCTTGTTCTGGACTCCCTCACCAGAGGAAATAGTTTCTCTCCACCTACACTATCAAGTCCTTTAATCATCTTAAACACCTCAATGAGATCACCCCTTGATCTTCTATACTCGAGGGAATACAAGCCTGGTCTACGTAACAAAAGCAGGTGAGGGGGTCCTCATGAATTTATGCAAACATGTGACATCAATGGGATCCTGACTGTATTCTCACCCTACGGGGCCTGAGTGGGGGATCTGCCACAGATTTCCCCGACAATCTGACGCAGGTCCCCAGTCAGAAGAGAACTCTCCAAGGTAAGAGTGAAGCTTTCCTTTCGTGGGGCTAGGAGCAGCAGGAGTGACCCCCCTCTCTTCCTTCCAGCGAGACCTAACGACAGCAGTAGGCCGTCCAGCCCCTCCAGCCTGCTCCGAGGCCCTCCCGAGTCTCCCCATACCCAGCGAGCCTTCCCTTAGCGCCCATCGGCCAGCTGCCGCTCTCTGCCCATTTCGGGCCCGCGTCTGCCCAGCCCAGTAGATGTTGAAATACCCCGGGCCTGAATCTTGGGCCAGCGAGTGCGTCTTACCCTTGCCCCCTCCCCTCACCGCCAGCCCCCCCTCTCGAAACCCACCCCGAAACCTGCTCAGCCTTAATATCGACCCCAAAAACGTCAACCTTTGTTGATGTTGGCGCTCGGAGGGGCCTCGATCTTCTGCCTCAGCTCTACGGGTGCAGGTGGGGAGCGGGTACCAGGGAATTGAGAACCCTCAGCCTGTGATTCTTCGAACGCTTTCAAAGTCGCGTTCGGAAAGTCAGGGGGTCGGGGGAGCGATGGGCTGAATTTCTTGATGGGTTCTGTCAGTGTGCAGCAGCACTGTTGGAAGGTGAGATCCCAGACTGCCTGCCTGGGCCGGATTAAGAAATCGTGAGGGATCTGTTATCTTATTGGGAGTACGTTAGTAACGAGAGGATATTGGAAAAGAAATCAGGAAATAATATTTTGGGATACGGTATATGAGTAACTTGTGGTAAGTGTATCAGTCTTGGGAGGAACAAGGGAGCTATGGTTCCCAAAGCTCTCCACCACTACGGGTGTCCTCGCCTCATGTCTGGGTCTGTAGACGCACTCAAAAGGATATAGAGAAGGTGCAAAAAAGATTTATGAGGATGATATCAGAACTGAGAGGTTAGACCTATCAGTAAAGACTGAGCAGGCTGGGGCTCTTTTCTCTAGAAAAGAGAAGACTGAGAGGTGACCTGATAGAGGTCTTTAAAATTATGAAGGGGTTTTGATAGGGTAGACGTAGAGAAGATGTGAGAGGAGTCCAAAACTAAATATAAGATAGTCACTAATAAATCCAATAGGGAATTCAGGAGAAACTTCTTCACCCAGAGAGTGGTGAGAATGTGGGACTCGCTCCCACAAGGAGTAGTTGAGGTGAGTAGCATAGATGCATTTAAGGGGAAGCTAGATAAACACACGGGGGAGAAAGGAATAGAAGGTTATGTTGATAGGGTGAGATGAAGTAGAGAGGGAGGAGGCTTGTGTGGAGCATAAACACCAGCATAGACCGGTTGGGCAGAATGGACTGATTCTGTGCTGTAAATTCTATGCAATTCTATGGGTCTGTTGTAGACTAATTGATAGAGATCGATTGCTATGACCTCCCATCTTCCACCCTCCATAAACTTGAGCTCATCCAAAACTCTGCTGCCCGTATCCTAACTCTCACCATGTCCCGTTCTCCCATCACCCCCTGTGCTCGCTGACCGACATTGGCTCCCGGTCCGGGAACGCCTCGATTTTAAAATTCTCATTCTTGTTTTCAAATCGCTCCGTGGCCTCAACCCTCCCTATCTCTGTAACCTCCTCCAGCCCTACAACCCTCCGAGATCTCTGCGCTCCTCCAATTCTGGCCTCTTGCGCATTCCCGAATTTCATCGCTCCACCATTGGCGGCCGTGCCTTTCAGCTGCCTGGGCCCTAAGCTCTGGAATTCCCTCCCTAAACCTCTCCGCCTCTCTCTCCTCCTTTAAGACGCTCCTTAAAACCTACCTCTCTGACCAAGCTTTTGGTCACCTGTCCTGATATCTCCTTATGTGGCTCGGTGTCAAATTTTGTTGATAATCGCTCCTGTGAAGCGCCTTGGGATGTTTTACTTTAAAGGCGCTACATAAATGCAAGATGTTGCTGTGACATTAGTCAATAACTCCATTATCACTGTATCATGAGACTACCAGGATGGTAGAACGCGAACTAGACAGACTTTTCTTGCCTACGAATTCGCAAGTCCCTTCCATCGATGTCAAAGGGGAAAAAGTGAATGGCAGTGCTGCCATGGTTTCCTGATAGACCACCCGCGATGGGTAAGATCCCAGCGATGGCCGCAGAAAATCCCGCTCTTGCAGTCCGTCTCACAGGATGAAATTCATGAAGACTTAGAAAGGGGTTGCATAGACTTACACAGAATTTTACAGCATAGAAACAGGCCATTCGGCCCAACTGGCCAATGGCGGAGTTTATGCTTCACATGAGCCTTCTCCCACTCTCCTATCAACGTATCAGCGTTGGGGGAGGCAATCAGCATGGATTATAATGGACATTGTAAACAATAAGCAAAACAACCTGCCGGAAAATCTGAAACAAGAACAGAAAATGCTGGAAACCAGTTCCGATAGAGGGTTTGTACCTGAAGCTTTCAATTTAATCTCTCTCCACCGAGGTTGCCTGACCCGTTGAGTGAATACAGCACCATCTGCCTTTTGTTTTATAAGGGTTGTGCTTGGCAAATTAAATTTTTTGAGGGTGCGTAGAGCAATGGGAGATGCAATGGATGACGTACATCATGGATTTTCAGGAGGCATTTGATGTAAAAGTGCCACATAAGAGACTTGTGAAAATTGAAACAGTCGTCTCGTTCCTTTTTTTGTGGGATCTTGCTGTGCGCAAATTGGCTGCCGCGTTTCCGACATTACAACAGTGACTACACTTCAAAAGTACTTCATTGGCTGTAAAGCGCTTTGGGACGTCCTGAGGTTGTGAAAGGCGCTATATAAATGCAAGTCCTTTCTGGAGGGATGAACTCATATGGGACAAATTGCTTCCTTAGAATCATAGTATCATTTCAGCACAGAAGGAGGCCATTCGGCCCGTCGAGCCCATGCCGGCTCTTCATCCCGTGTGATCTTGCCAGTTGGTCACCAGGAGACATGGACTCAGGGTTATCACTGGAAGAACGGCGGAGGGTAAAGTTTTTTTTTCCCAGCCGGGTGGGGCTGGCCTGTGCCCGTGATGTGCTCGCGGTGGCGCAGGTGCCCGCCTGGAGGGGAAATGCGACTGAGGGGCGGTTCGGAGTACGGCCGAGTGGGTCTCTCACATCGTGGCTGCTTGCCGTGCCCTCCACAGCTTTGCTCCGGAGGGCGAGGAAGCTGGAACTTAGCGTCAGCACCATCGTCCACTCCAGCTGCAAGGGAAATCCGCGGGCAGATCATTGGCAATGCATTCCCCTTGGATAAAAGCTGACGGCGCAGCCCCGATGGGCCAAACGGCCTCATTCTATGATTCTAAAGCTTTGAAAACTTCCATTGCTGCAAGTCCCCGGCCTTCATTCCAGCTCCACTCATTCTACGACCAAAAAAAAATCTATCTTTGTGTCTCACTAAACAAACCTGTCATTTCGAGCAAGCCTCACAAGGACTAATGAGCTCCAAGAACAACAGAGCCAATTCGCTCAACAGCTTCTCATTTATTATTACATAAACGCAATTCAACTTTACTCTAATACCCTACTTCTTATTGCTGTGTTTCATTGTGTCCGCTGTGGTTCTGTGGGTATCACTCTGGTCTCTGGAGTTAGGAGGTTGTGGGTTCAGAATCCCACTCCAGAGATTTAAGCATAAAATCTAGTCTGGCACTCCAATGTAGTAATGAGGGCGTCCTGCATTGTCCAGGGGAGCTGTTTTCCAGCTTGTAAAGTTAAACCCAGGCTCCGTCTGCCCTCTCAAGTGGACATAAAAGATCCCACGGTGTTGTCACAAAAGTAGAAGTTTCGACTGGGCTAATTATATTTTTGAGAAAATCAGAGGCTGTGTGGAGATGGGATGCAATGGTTAACGTAGAAGGCTTTTGATGAGGTGCCACGTAAGAGACGTGGAAATTAAAACAATTATTGCTGTTTGCGGGATCTTGCTGTGCACAAACTGGCTGCTGAATTCCCTTTTGGGACGTCCTGAGGTCATGAAAGGCGCCATATAAATGCAAGTTCTCTCTCTGGGTGCCGAGGCAGGCTTTCCAGTGACCTGCCCTCGCTAGGTGCCACCTGAGGGCCTGTCTCACCAGAGGAGGTTTGCCACTGGGTTTTTGGAGTCCCTTGGGACTGTGGGTGGCCCTGGTCTCTTCACCTACTCGGGGAGCAGGTTCTGTGGGCTGCACCTCTTGCCCGGCTGCCCGGGCAGCTTGGCCCTGCGCCCCATCGGTTGGCTCAGCGGGCCTTCTGGGCGGCTGGGCCGGAGGACTGGCATCCGCGGGTCACCCGTGAAACGGCAGCACCGTGCCAGTCAACTCCCGGCGTACCACTGGTACCAGGGTGGCAGATCTAATGGTTCCCACCAGATCCTGAAGGCCCTGGGCGAGAGTGTCTGGGCAAGCTGGTCCTGGTCCTGGGGCGGGGGGGGGGGGAGCTGGGGGGAATGCAGGGCTCTCTCAAGCTTGTCCCCCAGGGCTACAGTCTGTGCTTCCAAGGATGAGTTGCCAACTTGTCCTGGGCCACTTCTGCGGTGGGGGGGGGGCAATGGAGGACTGCCCACAGGCTCTGATGAAGCTACTACAGGGTCCACCGATGTATGTCAGCCATGAAGTAGATGCTTCCCTGATGTTGCTGTATAGAAGGTCAGAGAACTCCATCGAACACCCTCCCCACCGCCCCCGTCATCTGCTGCACACTCTGGGGAGCGAGACCTCAGGGCATGAGGAGGCAATGGCGTGGTGCTCCTCAGGCTCCTCTCTTCTCGCGGGCCTGACCGATCAGATACGAGTCCTCTGGCTCCCCCTCGGCCCCCCTCCTGCCCTGCATATCAACCAGTGCAAAATCCTCGTCGCCACCACCACCTCCCTCCCCCAGCCCACCACCGGGTGAACGCCTCAGAGCCGGTGAAGAGGGCAGAGGGGATGATGGAGACAGGGGGCAGAATCGATGTGGGAGGGAACAGAAACAAATGGGACAGAATTATCATCATTATAATTTCCCCCTCGTTCTTTGTTTCCTCCTTGCCCCGGCCCACCATTGCTAATAATTTGTGTGCAGCACCAGGAGAAGGTGAGGCGTTCGAGTCAGCTCTGGAGTTCAGTGGCAGCTGGGCCTTCTTTAAGGTGCCGTCGCGGGTGCAGGTGCTGCTCTGGCACCTGCTCACGTACAGCCGGCACTGGCCCAGTCAGGGCCGAGCGCCTCCCCGGGGGATCTCCACTGCCTGCTCCTTGAAGTGGAGTTAGGTCTCTGATAGCCTCCATTCCACCACCACTGACCTGCTGCTCCTCGGGCATCGGGAGCGAGATTTGTTCCAGAACAAGATTCACAGTTTTAGTTGGAGGCAAGCATCCGATGTGTGTATAGCTGCGTGTGGGACCGTCGCCATGTATCCTGTCAGTCGTGGCTCAGTGGTCTAACACGCTTGCCTCTGAGTCAGAAGTTTGTGGGTTCTAAACCTCCTACTCCAGAGACTTGAGCACATAATCCAGGCCGACACTCCCAGCGCGGTACTGAGGGGGTGCTGCACTGTCGGAGGTGCCGTATTTCGGATGAGACATTAAACCGAGGCTCCGCCTGCCCTCTCAGGTGGACGTAAACGATCCCATGGCACGATTTCGAGGAAGAAGAGGGGCGTTCTCCCAATGTCATGGCCAATATTTATTCCTTAATCAATATTACTAAAAACAGATTATCTCATTGTTGTGTTTGTGTATATTCATGTAGACGTGTGTCGGTTAAAACTGCGGAACAGGAGCAGGCCATTCAGCTCCTCGAGTCTGTTCGACCATTCAATTAGATCGTGTGTCAGCTGTGGCTCGGTGGGGTAGTACTCTCGCACCTGACAGTGAGAAGGTCATGGGTTCAAGTCCTGCTCCAGAGAGATGTTAAGCACAAAATCTAGGCTGACGCTCCAGTGCCGCACTGAGGGAGTGCTGCATTGTTGGAGGTGCCATCCCTCAGGTGAGATGTTAAACTGAGGCCCAGTCTACCCTCTCAGGTGGGTGTAAAATATCTATTTCAAAGTCGAGCAGGGGAGCTCTCCCTGGTAAACATTTATTCCTCAACCAACATCACTAAAACAGATTATCTGGTCATTATCAAATTGTTGTTTGTGGGACCTTGCTGTGTGCAACCCTCAGGTGCGGTAGCATAGTGGTCGTGTTACTGGACTAGTAATCCAGAGGCCCGGACTAATAATTTGCAGTCGTGAGTTCAAATCCCGCCACAGCAGCTGGGGAATTTAATTCAATAAAATCTGGAATTGAAAATACTAGTATCAGTAATGGTGGCCATGAAACTACTGGATTGTCGTAAAAACCCATCTGGTTCACTAATGTCCTTTAGGGAAGGAAACCTGCCGTCCTTACCCGGTCTGGCCTATATGTGACTCCAGATCCACAGCAATGTGGTTGATTCTTAATCACCCTCTGAAATGGCCGAGCAAGCCTCACAGTTGTAAAATCTCTGCTCCGAAAAGTCATAATAAGAATAAAACCAGACGGGTCACTAAGCACCGGACACGACAAAGGCAAACCAAGCCCAGGCGACCCTGCAAAGTCCTCCTCACTAACATCTGGGGACTTGTGCCAAAATTGGGAGAGCTGTCCCACAGACTCGTCAAGCAACAGCCTGATATAGCCATAATCACAGAATCATACCTTTCAGCCAATGGCCCAGACTCTTCCATCACCATTCTTGGGTATGTCCTGTCCCACCGGCAGGACAGACCCACCAGAGGTGGCGGTACAGTGATATACAGTCAGGAGGGAGTGGCCCTGGGAGTCCTCAACATTGACTCTGGACCCCATGAAATCTCATGGCATCAGGTCAAACATGGGCAAGGAAACCTCCTGGGCCATCCAGCAGCAGCAGAATTGTATTCCAGCACAATCTGTAACCTCATGGCCCGGCATATTCCTCACTCTACCATTACCAACAAGCCAGGGGATCAACCCTGGTTCAATGAGGAGTGTAGAAGAGCATGCCAGGAGCAGCACCAGGCGTACCTAAAAATGAGATGCCAACCTGGTGAAGCTACAACACAGGACTACATGCATGCTAACCAATGGAAGCAACATGCTATAGACAGAGCTAAGCGATTCCACAACCAACGGATCAGATCAAAACTCTGCAGTCCTACCACATCGAGTTGTGAATGGTGGTGGACAATTAAACAACTAACGGGAGGAGGAGGCTTTGTAAACATCCCCATCCTCAATAATGGCAGAGTCCAGCACATGAGTGCAAGAAGACAAGGCTGAAGCGTTCGCAACCATCTTCAGCCAGAAGTGCCGAGTGGATGATCCATCTCAGCCTCCTCCCGATATCCCCACCATCACAGAAGCCAGTCTTCAGCTAATTCGATTCACTCCACGTGATATCAAGAATGGGCTGAGTGTACTGGATACAGCAAAGGCTATGGGCCCCGACAACATCTCAGCTGTAGTGCTGAAGACTTGTGCTCCAGAACTAGCTGCGCCTCCAGCCAAGCTGTTCCAGTACAGCTACAACACTGGCATCTACCCGACAATGTGGAAAATTGCCCAGGTATGTCCTGTCCACAAAAAGCAGGACAAATCCAATCCGGCCAATTACCGCCCCATCAGTCTACTCTCAATCATCAGCAAAGTGATGGAAGGTGTCGTCGACAATGCTATCAAGCGGCACTTACTCACCAATAACCTGCTCACCGATGCTCAGTTTGGGTTCCGCCAGGACCACTCGGCTCCTGACCTCATTACAGCCTTGGTCCAAACATGGACAAAAGAGCTGAATTCCAGAGGTGAGGTGAGAGTGACTGCCCTTGACATCAAGGCAGCATTTGACCGAGTGTGGCACCAAGGAACCCAAGTAAAAGTGAAGTCAATGGGAATCAGGGGGAAAACTCTCCAATGGCTGGAGTCATACCGAGCACAAAGGAAGATGGTAGTGGTTGTTGGATGCCAATCATCTCAGCCCCATGATATTGCTGCAGGAGTTCCTCAGTGTCCTAGGCCCAATCATCCTCAGCTGCTTCATCAATGACCTTCCCTCCATCATTAGGTCAGAAATGGGGATGTTCGCTGATTGCAAAGTGTTCAGTTCCATTCGCAACCCCTCAGAAAATGAAGCAGTCCGTGCCCACATGCAGCAAGACCTGGACAACATCCAGGCTTGGGCTCATAAGTGGCAAGTAACATTCGCACCAGATAAGTGCCAGGCAATGACCATCTCCAACAAGAGAGAGTCTAACCACTTCCCCTTGACATTCAACGGGATTACCATCGCCGAATCCCCCACCATCAACATCCTGGGGGGTCACCATTGACCAGAAATTTAACTGGACCAGCCACATAAATACTGTGGCTACAAGAGCAGGTCAGAGTCTGGGTATTCTGCAGTGAGTGACTCACCTCCTGACTCCCCAAAGCCTTTCCACCATCTACAAGGCACAAGTCAGGAGTGTGATGGAATACTCTCCACTTGCCTGGATGAGTGCAGCTCCAACAACACTCAAGAAGCTCGACACCATCCACGACAAAGCAGCCCGCTTGATTGACACCCCATCCACCACCCTAAACATTCACTCCCTTCACCACCGGCGCTCTGTGGCTGCAGTGTGTACCATCCATAGGATGCACTGCAGCAACTCGCCAAGGCTTCTTCGACAGCAGCTCCCAAAACCACAAATTCTAGAAGGACAAGGGCAGCAGGCACATGGGAACAACACCACCTGCACGTTCCCCTCCAAGTCACACACCATCCCAACTTGGAAAAATATCGTCGTTCCTTTATCGTCGCTGGGTCAAAATCCTGGAATTCCCTTCCTAACAGCACTGTGGGAGAACCTTCACCACATGGACTGCAGCGGTTCAAGAAGGCGGCTCACCACCACCTTCTCAAGGGCAATTAGGGATGGGCAATAAATGCCGGCCTCGCCAGCGACGCCCACATCCCATGAACGAACTTAAAAAAATTTGTCTGCTGCGTTTCCTACATTACAACAGTGACCACAATTGAAAAATACTTCATGGCTGTAAAATCCTTTGGCACGTCCTAATATTGTGAAAAGTGCGATATAAATACAAGTCTCTATGTGGCTGATCTGTATCTTAACTCCTTCTACCCGCCTTGGTTCCATAAACCTTAATACCCTTACCTAACAAAAATCTATCAATCTCAGTTTAGAAATTTTCAATTGACCCCCAGCCTCAACAGCTTTTGGGGGAGAGAGTTCCAGATTTCCACTCCGCTTTGTGTGAAGAAATGCTTCCTGACATCACCCCTGAACATCCTAGCTCTGATTTTAAGGTTATGCCCCCTTGTTCTGGACTCTCCCACCAGAGGAAATAGTTTCTCTCTATCTACCCTATCAAATCCTTTAATCATTTTAAACACCTCAATTAGATCACCCCTTAATCTTCTTTACTCGAGGGAATACAAGCCCAGTCTGTGCAACCTGGCCTCATAATTTAACCCTTTTAGCCCCGGTATCATTCTGGTGAATCTGCCCTGCACCCCCTCCAAGGCCAATATATCCTTCCTGAGGTGCGGTGCCCAGAACTGAATGCAGTATCTCCAGATGTGGTCTAACCAGAGCTCTGTACAGCTGGAACATAACTTCCTTCCCTTTGTATTCCAGTCCCCGAGATGAAGGCCAACATTCCATTAGCCTTTTTAATTATTTTTTGCACCTGTCCACTTGCTTTTAGTGATTTTTGCACTTGGACCCCCAAATCTCTCTGCTCCTCCACAGTTACTAACTTCTCACCATTTAGAAAACACTCTGATCGATCTTTCTTAGGTCCAGAGTGGATGACCTCACACTTTCCCACATTGAACTCCATCTGCCACAGTTTTGCCCACTCACTCAATCTCTCAATGTCCCTTTGCAACTTCCTGCTCACATCCACACTATTTACTGTGCCACCATCTTAGTGTTGTCAGCAAACTTAATTATATGGCTCTCTATTCCTGCATCCAAGTCATTTATAAATATAGTGAAAAGCTGTGGCCCCAGGGGGACATCACTAGTCACATCCTGCCAATTTGACTACATACCCATTATCCCTACTCTCTGAGCCCTACCCCCTAACCAATTTCCCATACAAGCCAGTAGGTTGCCTCAATTCCATGCGTTCTCATTATTGTTAACAGTCTCTCATGTGGAACCTTGTCGAATGCTTTCTGGAAGTCCATAGAAATAAGATCCATAGACACTCCCTTATCGAACACGATTGTTGCCTCCACAATACATTCAATTAAGTTTCTTAGACATGACTTACCCTTTACAATTCCAGACTGGCTCTTCCTGATCAGCTCGCGTGTGTCCAAATGCCCTGTCCCCAATAACAGTTTTTAATAACTTCCCCACAACTGACGTCAGACTAATCATAGAATCATAGAATGGTTGCAGCACAGAAGGAGGCCATTCGGCCCTTCGGGCCTGTGCTGGATTTTTGTAAGAGCAATCCAGTTAGTCCCATTAACCCCACTCCTTCCCTGTAGCCCTGCAAACTTTTTCCCTTCAAATATTTATCCAGTAATAGGTCTTTAATGTCCTCCTTTATCTCTCCTATCCTTCGTAAATAATGAAGGGGCAATGACAGCTTTCCAATCCAAGGGGACATTTGCTGAATCGAGTATCTGTGTATATATAGATGTGTATGGGTCTATCTGTGTATATGTAGATATGTGTGGGTCTATCTATGTATATGTAGATGTGTGTGGGTCTATCTGTGTATGTTTAGATTGTGTGTGGATCTATCTTTGTATATGTAGATGTGTGTGGGTCCGTCTGTGTATTATTAGTGGAGGGTGGGTCTATCTGTGTATATGTGGATGTGTATGGGTCTATTTGTGTATATGTGGATTGTGTGTGGATCTATCTTTGTATATGTAGATGTGTGCGGGTCTGTCTATGTAAATGTGTTTGGGTTTATCTGTATATATGAGGATGTGTGTGGTCTATCTGTGTATACATAGATGTGTGTGGGTCTATCTGTGTATATGTAGATGTGTTTGGATCTGCCTGTGTATATGTAGATGTGTGTGGGTCTATCTATTTATATGTAGATGTGTGTGGGTCTATCTTTCTATATGTAGATGTGTGCGGGTCTGTCTGTGTATTATTAGTGGAGTGTGGGTCTATCTGTGTATATGTGGATGTGTATGGGTCTATTTGTGTATATGTGGATTGTGTGTGGATCTATCTTTGTATATGTAGATGTGTGCGGGTCTGTCTGTGTGTATTTAGTAGTGTGTGGGTATATCTGTGTATATGTGGAAGTGTGTGGATATATCTGTATATGTAAACGTGTTTGTGTCGATGTGTATATGCAGATATGTTTGGTTCCATCTGTGTAGATGTAGATGTGTGTTGGTCTATCTATTTATAAATGTAAGGAATCTTACAACACCAGGTTATAGTCCAACAAATTTATTTTAAAATCACAAGCTTTCGGAGATTATACACATCTACACATCTATGTGTAGATGTGTTTGGGTCAATCTGTGTATATGTAGATGTGTGTGAGTCAATCAGTGTATATGTAGGTTGTGTGTGGGTCTGTCTGTGCATGTGGAGATGTGTGAGGGTCTATCTGTGTATGTGTGTTTGGGTCTGTCCATGTAAATGTGTTTGGGTCTAACTATATGTATGAGGATGTGTGTGGGTCTATCTGTGTATATGTAGATGTGTGTGGGTCTATCTGTGTATATGTAGATGTGTGTGGGTCTATCTGTGTATATGTAGATGTGTGTGGGTCTGTCTGTGTATATGTAGATGTGTGTGGGTCTATCTGTGTATATGTAGATGTGTGTGGGTCTATCTGTGTATATGTAGATGTGTGTGGGTCTATCTGTGTATATGTAGATGTGTGTGGGTCTGTCTGTGCATGTGTAGATGTGTAGATGTGTTTGGGTCTATCTGTGTTCATGTAGATTGCGTCTGGGTCTATCTGTGTATATGTAGAGTTTGTGTGGGTCTATCTGTATATGGAGATGTGTTTAGGTCTGTCTGTGTATATGCAGATGTGTGTGGATCTATCTGTGTTTGTGTAGATGTGTGTGGGTCTATATGTAGATGTTTGTGCATCTATCTGTATATAAGTCGATAGTGTTTGGGTCAATCTGTGTGTATGTAGATGTATGTGGGTCAATCTGTGTATATGTAGATGTGTGTGCGTTCGTCTGTGTATATGGAGATGTGTTTGGATCTATCGATTTATATATGTAGATGTGTGTGGGTCTATCTGTGTATATGATGATTGTATGTGGGTCTATCTGTGTATATGTAAATGTGTGTGAGTCTATCTATGTAAATGTGTTTGTGTCTATCTGTATATATGAGGATGTGTGTGGGTCTATCTGTGTATATTCAGATATGAGTGGGTCTATCAGTGTATGTGTAGTTATGTTTGGGTCTATCCATGTTTATATAGATGTGTGTGTGTCTATCTGTATATATCTAGTTGTGTGGGTCTACCTGTTTCTATGTGGATGTGCGTGAGTCTAACTGTGTATATGTAGATGTGTGTGGGTCTATCTATGTATATGCAGATGTCTGTGGGTCTGTTTGTGTACATGTAGATTGTGTCTGGGTCTGTCTGTGTATATATGGATTATGTCTGAAACTATCTGTGTATATGTAGATTGTGTGTGGGTCCGTCTGTATATATGTAGCTGTGTGTCGGGCTATCTGTTTATATGTGTATGTGTGTGGGTCTATAAGTGTATATGTAGATGTGTATGCCTATCGGTGTATATACAGATGTGTGTGTCTATCTGAGTATATGTAGATTGTGTGTGGTTCTATCTGTGTTTAATTATAGGTGTATGGGTTTGTCTGTATATATTTAGATGTGTGTGAGTTTATCTGTGTATGTGTAGATTGTGTGGGTCTATTGGTGTATAATTAGATGTGTGTGTCTATCTGTATATATGAAGTTGTGTGGGTCTATCTGTTTCTATGTGGATGTGTGCGACTCTGTGAATAAGAAGGTGTGCGTGAGTCTATCTGTGTATATGTAGATGTGTGTCGGTCTATCTGTGTATATGTAGAATTGTGTGAGTCCGTCTGTGTAGATGTAGATTGTGTATGGGTCTATCTGTGTGTAAGTAGATTGTGTGTGGGTCTATCTGTGTATATGTAGATATGTGAGAGTCAATCTGTGTATTTGTACATTGTGTGTGGGTCAACCTTTGTATATGTAGATGAGTGTTGGTCTATCTGTGTATATGGAGTTGTGTGTGGGTCTGTCAGTGTATATGTAGATGTGTTTGGGTCTGTCTGTTTATATGTAGCTGTGTGTGGGTCTATCTGTGTATATGCAGTTGTGTGTGGGTCTATCTGTGTATATGTAGTTGTGATTGGACCTGTCTGTGTACATGTAGATGTGTGTGGGTTTATATGAGGATGTGTGTGGGTCTATCTGTGTATAGGCAGAAGTGTGTAGGTCTGTTTGTGTATATGTGGATGTTTGTGCATCTACCTTTGTATAAGTAGATTGTGTTCGGGTCAATCTGTGTATATGTAAATTGTGTGTGGGTCGACCTTTGTATATGTAGATGTGTGTGTGTCTATCTGTGTATATGTGGACATGTATGGGTCTATCAGTGTATATGTAGATGGTGTGTGGGTCCATCTGTATATATGTAGTTGTCTGTGGGTTTGTCTGTGTATATGTAGAAGTGTTTGGATCTGTCTGTGTATATGTAGATATGTGTTGGTCTACCTGTGCATATATAGAGCGGTGTGGATCTGTTTGTCTTTAAGTATATGTGTTTGGGTCTGTCTGTGTGTATGTTAGTTGTGTGTGGGCCTGTCTGTGTATATGTTAATTGAGTGTGGGTTGGTCTGTGTATATGTCGATTGTGTGTGGATCTATCAGTTTTTATGTAGATGTGTGTGGGTCAAGCTGTGTATATGTAAATGTATGTGGGTCTATTTGTGTATATGGAGTTGTGTGTGGGTCTGTGTATGTGTAGATGTGTTTGGGTCTGTCTGTTTATATGTAGATATGTGTGGGTCTATCTGTGAATATGCAGATGTGTGTGGGTGTGTATATATAGTTGTGATTGGATCTGTCTGTTTATATGTAGATATTGTGTGTCTCTAAGAGGATGTGTATGGGTCTATCTGTGTATATGAAGATGTGTGTGTGTCTGTCTGTGTGGATATAGTTGTGTGTTGGTCTCTCTGTGTATATGTAGATGTTTGTGCATCTATCTTTGTATAAGTAGATTGTGTTTGAGTCAATCTGTGTATATGTAGATTGTATGTGGGTCGGCCTTTGTATCTGTAGATGTGTGTGTGTCTATCTGTGTATATGTCGATGTGTGGGTCTATCTGTGTATATGTCGATGTGTGGGTCTATCTGTGTATATGTTGATGTGTGGGTCTATCTGTGTATATGTCGATGTGTGGGTCTATCTGTGTATATGTCGATGTGTGGGTCTATCTGTGTATATGTTGATGTGTGGGTCTATCTGTGTATATGTCGATGTGTGGGTCTATCTGTGTATATGTTGATGTGTGGGTCTATCTGTGTATATGTTGATGTGTGGGTCTATCTGTGCAAATGGAGTTGTGTGTGGCCTATCTGTTTATATTTGGACATGTGTGGTTCTATCGGTGTATATGTAGATTGTGAGTGGGCCTATCTGTATATATGTAGATGTGTGTGGGTCTATCTGTGTACATAGGACAAGGGCAGTAGGCACATTGGAACAACACCACCTGCACGTTCCCCTCCAAGTCACACACCATCCCGACTTGGAAATATATCGCCGTTCCTTCATCGTCGCTGGGTCAAAATCCTGGAACTCCCTTCCTAACAGCACTGTGGGAGAACCTTCACCACATGGACTGCAGCGGTTCAAGAAGGCGGCTCACCACCACCTTCTCAAGGGGCAATTAGGGATGGGCAATAAATGCCGACCTCGCCAGCGACGCCAACATCCCATGAACGAACTTTAAAAAATTTGTCTGCTGCGTTTCCTACATTACAACAATGACCACAATTGAAAAATACTTCATGGCTGTAAAATCCTTTGGCACGTCCTGATATTGTGAAAAGTGCGATATAAATGCAAGTCTCTATGTGGCTGATCTGTATCTTAACTCCTTCTACCCGCCTTGGTTCCATAAACCTTAATACCCTTACCTAACAAAAATCTATCAATCTCAGTTTAGAAATTTTCAATTGACCCCCAGCCTCAACAGCTTTTGGGGGAGAGAGTTCCAGATTTCCACTCCCCTTTGTGTGAAGAAGTGCTTCCTGACATCACCCCTGAACGGCCTGGCTCTGATTTTAAGGTTATGCCCCCCTTGTTCTGGACTCTCCCACCAGAGGAAATAGTTTCTCTCTATCTACCCTATCAAATCCTTTAATCATCTTAAACACCTCAATTAGATCACCCCTTAATCTTCTTTACTCGAGGGAATACAAGCCCAGTCTGTGCAACCTGGCCTCATAATTTAACCCTTTTAGCCCCGGTATCATTCTGGTGAATCTGCCCTGCACCCCCTCCAAGGACGATATATCCTTCCTGAGGTGCGGTGCCCAGAACTGAATGCAGTATCTCCAGATGTGGTCTGACCAGAGCTCTGTACAGCTGGAACATAATTTCCTCCTCTTTGTATTCCAGCCCTCTGAGATAAAGGCCAACATTCCAATAGCCTTTTTAATTATTTTTTGCACCTGCCCACTTGCTTTTAGTGATTTTTGCACTCGGACCCCCAAATCTCTCTGCTCCTCCCCAGTTCCGAGCTTCTCACCATTTAGAAAATACTCTGATTGATCTTTCTTAGCTCCAGAGTGGATGACCTCACACTTTCCCACATTGAACTCCATCTGCCACAGTTTTGCCCACTCACTCAATCTCTCAATGTCCCTTTGCAACTTCCTGCTCACATCCACACTATTTACTGTGCCACCATCTTAGTGTTGTCAGCAAACTTAATTATATGGCTCTCTATTCCTGCATCCAAGTCATTTATAAATATAGTGAAAAGCTGTGGCCCCAGGGGGACATCACTAGTCACATCCTGCCAATTTGACTACATACCCATTATCCCTACTCTCTGAGCCCTACCCCCTAACCAATTTCCCATACAAGCCAGTAGGTTGCCTCAATTCCATGCGTTCTCATTATTGTTAACAGTCTCTCATGTGGAACCTTGTCGAATGCTTTCTGGAAGTCCATAGAAATAAGATCCATAGACACTCCCTTATCGAACACGATTGTTGCCTCCACAATACATTCAATTAGGTTTCTTAGACATGACTTACCCTTTACAATTCCAGACTGGCTCTTCCTGATCAGCTCGCGTGTGTCCAAATGCCCTGTCCCCAATAACAGGTTTTAATAACTTCCCCACAACTGACGTCAGACTAATCATAGAATCATAGAATGGTTGCAGCACAGAAGGAGGCCATGCGGCCCTTCGGGCCTGTGCTGGATTTTTGTAAGAGCAATCCAGTTAGTCCCATTAACCCCACTCCTTCCCTGTAGCCCTGCAAACTTTTTCCCTTCAAATATTTATCCAGTAATAGGTCTTTGATGTCCTCCTTTATCTCTCCTATCCTTCGTAAATAATGAAGGGACAATGACAGCTTTCCAATCCAAGGGGACATTTGCTGAATCGAGTATCTGTGTATATATAGATGTGTATGGGTCTATCTGTGTATATGTAGATATGTGTGGGTCTATCTATGTATATGTAGATGTGTGTGGATCTATCTGTGTATGTTTAGATTGTGTGTGGATCTATCTTTGTATATGTAGATGTGTGTGGGTCCGTCTGTGTATATTTAGTGGAGGGTGGGTCTATCTGTGTATATGTGGATGTGTATGGGTCTATTTGTGTATATGTGGATTGTGTGTGGATCTATCTTTGTATATGTAGATGTGTGCGGGTCTGTCTATGTAAATGTGTTTGGGTTTATCTGTATATATGAGGATGTGTGTGGTCTATCTGTGTATATGTAGATGTGTTTGGATCTGCCTGTGTACATGTAGATGTGTGTGGGTTTATCTATTTATATGTAGATGTGTGTGGGTCTATCTGTGTATATGTGGATGTGTGTGGGTCTATCTGTGTATATGTGGATGTGTGTGGGTCTATCTGTGTATATGTAGATTGTGTGTGGATCTATCTTTCTATATGTAGATGTGTGCGGGTCTGTCTGTGTGTATTTAGTAGTGTGTGGGTATATCTGTGTATATGTGGAAGTGTGTGGATATATCTGTGTATATGTAAACGTGTTTGTGTCGATGTGTATATGTAGATATGTTTGGTTCCATCTGTGTATATGTAGATGTGTGTTGGTCTATCTATTTATCTGTAGAGATGTGTGGGTCTGTCTGTGTATATGTAGATTGCATGTGGGTCTATCTGTGTATATGTAAATGTGTGTGGGGCTATCTATGTAAATGTGTGTGGGTTTGTCTGTGTATATGTAGATGTGTGTGGGTCTATCTGTTTATATGTAGTTATGTTTGGGTCTATATGTGTATACATAGAAGTATTTCGGTCTATCAGTGCACATGTAGATGTGTGTTTGTCTATATATGTGGATGTGTGTGGGTCTATTGGTGTATATATAGACCGTGTGTGGGTCTATCTGTGTATATGTAGATGTGTGTGGGTCTATCGGTGTATGTTTAGATTGCGTGTGGATCTATCTGTGTATATGTAGATGTGTGTTGGTCAGTCTGCGTATATTTAGTAGAGTGTGGGTCTATCTGTGTATATGTAGATGTGTTTGTGTCTATATGTGTCTACGTAGATGTGTTTGGGTCTATCTTTGTATATGTAGATGTGTTTGGGTCAATCTGTGTATATGTAGATGTGTGTGAGTCAATCAGTGTATATGTAGGTTGTGTGTGGGTCTGTCTGTGCATGTGGAGATGTGTGAGGGTCTATCTGTGTATGTGTGTTTGGGTCTGTCTATGTAAATGTGTTTGGGTCTAACTATATGTATGAGGATGTGTGTGGGTCTATCTGTGTATATGTAGATGTGTGTGGGTCTATCTGTGTATATGTAGATGTGTGTGGGTCTATCTGTGTATATGTAGATGTGTGTGGGTCTGTCTGTGTATATGTAGATGTGTGTGGGTCTGTCTGTGTATATGTAGATGTGTGTGGATCTGTCTGTGTATATGTAGATGTGTGTGGGTCTGTCTGTGCATGTGTAGATGTGTTTGGGTCTATCTGTGTTCATGTAGATTGCGTCTGGGTCTATCTGTGTATATGTAGAGTTTGTGTGGGTCTATCTGTATATGGAGATGTGTTTAGGTCTGTCTGTGTATCTGTAGATGTGTGTGGGTCTACCTGTGTATATGCAGATGTGTGTGGATCTATCTGTGTTTGTGTAGATGTGTGTGGGTCTATATGAGGATGTGTGTGGGTCTATATGTAGATGTTTGTGCATCTATCTGTATATAAGTCGATAGTGTTTGGGTCAATCTGTGTGTATGTAGATGTATGTGGGTCAATCTGTGTATATGTAGATTGTGTGTGCGTCAACTTTTGTATATGTAGATGTGTGTGCGTCCGTCTGTGTATATGGAGATGTGTTTGGATCTATCGATTTATATATGTAGATGTGTGTGGGTCTATCTGTGTATATGATGATTGTATGTGGGTCTATCTGTGTATATGTAAATGTGTGTGAGTCTATCTATGTAAATGTGTTTGTGTCTATCTGTATATATGAGGATGTGTGTGGGTCTATCTGTGTATATTCAGATATGAGTGGGTCTATCAGTGTATGTGTAGTTATGTTTGGGTCTATCCATGTTTATATAGATGTGTGTGTGTCTATCTGTATATATCTAGTTGTGTGGGTCTACCTGTTTCTATGTGGATGTGCGTGAGTCTAACTGTGTATATGTAGATGTGTGTGGGTCTATCTATGTATATGCAGATGTCTGTGGGTCTGTTTGTGTACATGTAGATTGTGTCTGGGTCTGTCTGTGTATATATGGATTATGTCTGAAACTATCTGTGTATATGTAGATTGTGTGTGGGTCCGTCTGTATATATGTAGCTGTGTGTCGGGCTATCTGTTTATATGTGTATGTGTGTGGGTCTATAAGTGTATATGTAGATGTGTATGCCTATCGGTGTATATACAGATGTGTGTGTCTATCTGAGTATATGTAGATTGTGTGTGGTTCTATCTGTGTTTAATTATAGGTGTATGGGTTTGTCTGTATATATTTAGATGTGTGTGAGTTTATCTGTGTATGTGTAGATTGTGTGGGTCTATTGGTGTATAATTAGATGTGTGTGTCTATCTGTATATATGAAGTTGTGTGGGTCTATCTGTTTCTATGTGGATGTGTGCGACTCTGTGAATAAGAAGGTGTGCGTGAGTCTATCTGTGTATATGTAGATGTGTGTCGGTCTATCTGTGTATATGTAGAATTGTGTGAGTCCGTCTGTGTAGATGTAGATTGTGTATGGGTCTATCTGTGTGTAAGTAGATTGTGTGTGGGTCTATCTGTGTATATGTAGATATGTGAGAGTCAATCTGTGTATTTGTACATTGTGTGTGGGTCAACCTTTGTATATGTAGATGAGTGTTGGTCTATCTGTGTATATGGAGTTGTGTGTGGGTCTGTCAGTGTATATGTAGATGTGTTTGGGTCTGTCTGTTTATATGTAGCTGTGTGTGGGTCTATCTGTGTATATGCAGTTGTGTGTGGGTCTATCTGTGTATATGTAGTTGTGATTGGACCTGTCTGTGTACATGTAGATGTGTGTGGGTTTATATGAGGATGTGTGTGGGTCTATCTGTGTATAGGCAGAAGTGTGTAGGTCTGTTTGTGTATATGTGGATGTTTGTGCATCTACCTTTGTATAAGTAGATTGTGTTCGGGTCAATCTGTGTATATGTAAATTGTGTGTGGGTCGACCTTTGTATATGTAGATGTGTGTGTGTCTATCTGTGTATATGTGGACATGTATGGGTCTATCAGTGTATATGTAGATGGTGTGTGGGTCCATCTGTATATATGTAGTTGTCTGTGGGTTTGTCTGTGTATATGTAGAAGTGTTTGGATCTGTCTGTGTATATGTAGATATGTGTTGGTCTACCTGTGCATATATAGAGCGGTGTGGATCTGTTTGTCTTTAAGTATATGTGTTTGGGTCTGTCTGTGTGTATGTTAGTTGTGTGTGGGCCTGTCTGTGTATATGTTAATTGAGTGTGGGTTGGTCTGTGTATATGTCGATTGTGTGTGGATCTATCAGTTTTTATGTAGATGTGTGTGGGTCAAGCTGTGTATATGTAAATGTATGTGGGTCTATTTGTGTATATGGAGTTGTGTGTGGGTCTGTGTATGTGTAGATGTGTTTGGGTCTGTCTGTTTATATGTAGATATGTGTGGGTCTATCTGTGAATATGCAGATGTGTGTGGGTGTGTATATATAGTTGTGATTGGATCTGTCTGTTTATATGTAGATATTGTGTGTCTCTAAGAGGATGTGTATGGGTCTATCTGTGTATATGAAGATGTGTGTGTGTCTGTCTGTGTGGATATAGTTGTGTGTTGGTCTCTCTGTGTATATGTAGATGTTTGTGCATCTATCTTTGTATAAGTAGATTGTGTTTGAGTCAATCTGTGTATATGTAGATTGTATGTGGGTCGGCCTTTGTATCTGTAGATGTGTGTGTGTCTATCTGTGTATATGTCGATGTGTGGGTCTATCTGTGTATATGTCGATGTGTGGGTCTATCTGTGTATATGTCGATGTGTGGGTCTATCTGTGTATATGTCGATGTGTGGGTCTATCTGTGTATATGTCGATGTGTGGGTCTATCTGTGTATATGTCGATGTGTGGGTCTATCTGTGTATATGTCGATGTGTGGGTCTATCTGTGTATATGTTGATGTGTGGGTCTATCTGTGCAAATGGAGTTGTGTGTGGCCTATCTGTTTATATTTGGACATGTGTGGTTCTATCGGTGTATATGTAGATTGTGAGTGGGCCTATCTGTATATATGTAGATGTGTGTGGGTCTATCTGTGTACATAGGACAAGGGCAGTAGGCACATTGGAACAACACCACCTGCACGTTCCCCTCCAAGTCACGCACCATCCCGACTTGGAAATATATCGCCATTCCTTCATCGTCGCTGGGTCAAAATCCTGGAACTCCCTTCCTAACAGCGCTGTGGGAGAACCGTCACCACACGGACTGCAGCGGTTCAAGAAGGCGGCTCACCACCACCTTCTCGAGGGCAATTAGGGATGGGCAATAAATGCCGACCTCGCCAGCGGCGCCCACATCCCATGAACGAATTTTAAAAAAACATGTAGTTGTGTGTGTGTTTATCTCTGTATACATTGATGTGTTTGTGTCTATCTGTGTATGCGTAGATGCCATGATGTGGAGATGCCGGTGATGGACTGGGGTGGACAAATGTAAGGACTTGCACAACACCAGGTTATAGTCCAACAGTTTTATTTTAAATCACAGAATCCCTTCACTCACCTGACGGAGGAGGAAAGCTCCGAAAGCTTGTGATTTAAAATAAAACTGTTGAACTATAACCTGGTGTTGTGCAAGTCCTTACATATGTGTAGATGTGTTTGGGTCTGTCTGAGTATATGTAGATTGTGAGTGGGTATACCTGTGTATAGGTAGATGTGTGTGGGTCTGTCTGTTTATATGTAGATGTGTGTGGGTCTATCTGTGTATTGGCAGAAGTGTGTGGGTCTATCTGTGTATATGAAGATGTGTGTGTGGCTGTCTGTGTGGCTATAGTTGTGTGTTGGTCTCTCTGTGTATATGTAGATGTTTGTGCATCTATCTTTGTATAAGTAGATTGTGTTTGGGTCAATCTGTGTATATGTAGATTGTGTGTGGGTCGACCTTTGTATATGTAGATATGTGTAAGTCTATCTGTGTATATGTTGATGTGTTTGGGTCTACCTGTGTATAGGCAGAAGTGTGTGGGTCTGTTTGTGTATATGTAGTTGTGTGTGTGTTTATCTGTGTATATTTAGTGTGCGTGGGTCTATCTGTGTAATTGTAGATGTGTGTGGGTCTATCTGTTTATATGTGGATGTCTGTGTATATGAAGATGTGTTTGTGTCTATCTGTGTATATGTAGATGTGTTTGGGTCAGTCTGTGTATATGTAGATGCATTTGGGTCTATCAGTGTATTTGTGGATGTGTGTGGGTTTATGTGTTTATATGTGGATGTGTGTGGGTCTATCTGTGTATATGTAGATTGTGTGTGGGTGTATCTGTGTATACGTAGATGTGTGTGGGTCTGTCTGTGTATATGTAGATTGTGTGTGGGTCTGTTTGTTTATATGTGGTTGCGTGTGGGTCTATCTGTGTATAGGCAGATGTGTGTGGGTCTGTCTGTGTATATGTAGATTGTGTGTGGGTGTATCTGTGTATAGGCAGATGTGTGTGGGTCTGTTTGTGTATATGTAGATGTGTGTCTGTCTGTCTGTGTGGCTATAGTTGTGTGTTGGTCTATCTGTGTACATGTAGATGTTTGTGCATCTATCTTTGTATAAGTAGATTGTGTTCGGGTCAATCTGTGTATATGTAGATTGTGTGTGGGTCAACCTTTGTATATGTAGATGTGTGTGTGTCTATCTGTGTATCTGTTGATGTGTGTGGGTCTATCTGCATAAATGAGGAAGTGTGTGGGTCTATATTTGTATATGTTAATGTGTGTGGGTTTATCTGTGTATATGTAATTGTGTGTGGGTTTATCTGTGTATATGTAGATGTGCTTGGGTCTGTCTGTGTACATTGGTTTGTGCGTGGGTCTATCACTGTATATGTATATTGTTTGTGGGTCTGTCTGTGTATATGTACTTGTGTGTAGGTCTATGTTTGTATATGTTGATGTATGTGATTCTATCTGTGTATATGTAATTGTGTGTGGATCTATCTGTGTATATGTAGATGTGTTTGGTTCTGTCTGTGTTTTTTAAAAATTCGTTCATGGGATGTTGGCGTCGCTGGCAAGGCCGGCATTTATTGCCCATCCCTAATTGCCCTTGAGAAGGTGGTGGTGAGCCGCCTTCTTGAACCGCTGCAGTCCGTGTGGTGAAGGTTCTCCCACAGTGCTGTTAGGAAGGGAGTTCCACGATTTTGACCCAGCGACAATGAAGGAACGTCGATATATTTCCAAGTCGGGATGGTGTGTGACTTGGAGGGGAACGTGCAGGTGGTGTTGTTCCTATGTACCTGCTGCTCTTGTCCTTCTAGGTGGTAGAGGTCGCGGGTTTGGGAGGTGCTGTCGAAGAAGCCTTGGTGAGTTGCTGCAGTGCATCCTGTGGATGGTACACACTGCAGCCACTGTGCGCCGGTGGTGAAGGGAGTGAATGTTTAAGGTGGTGGATGGGGTGCCAATCAAGCGGGCTGCTTTGTCCTGGATGGTGTCGAGCTTCTTGAGTGTTGTTGGAACTGCACTCATCCAGGCAAGTGGAGAGTATTCCATCACACTCCTGACTTGTGCCTTGTAGATGGTGGAAAGGCTTTGAGAGTCAGGTGGTGAGTCACTCGCCACAGAATACCCAGCCTCTGACCTGCTCTTGTAACCACAGTATTTATATGGCTGGTCCAGTTAAGTTTCTGGTCAATAGTGACCCTCAGGATGTTGATGGTGGGGGATTCGGCGATGGTAATACCGTTGAATGTCAAGGGGAAGTGGTTAGACTCTCTCTTGTTGGAGATGGTCATTGCCTGGCACTTTTCTGGCACGAATGTTACTTGCCACTTATCAGCCCAAGCCTGGATGTTGTCCTGGTCTTGCTGCATGCGGGCTCGGATTGCTTCATTATCTGAGGGGTTGCGAATGGAACTGAACACTGTGCAATCATCAGCGAACATCCCCATTTCTGACCTTATGATGGAGGGAAGGTCATTGACGAAGCAGCTGAAGATGATTGGGCCTCGGCCACTGCCTTGAGGAACTCCTGCAGCAACGTCCTGGGGCTGAGATGATTGGCCACCAACAACCATTACCATCTTCCTTTGTGCTAGGTATGACTCCAGCCACTGGAGAGTTTTCCCCTGATTCCCATTGACTTCAATTTTACTTGGGCTCCTTGGTGCCACACTCGGTCAAATGCTGCCTTGATGTCAAGGGCAGTCATTCTCACCTCACCTCTGGAATTCAGCTCTTTTGTCCATGTTTGGACCAAGGCTGTAATGAGGTCTGGAGCTGAGTGGTCCTGGTGGAACCCAAACTGAGCATCGGTGAGCAGGTTATTGGTGAGTAAGTGCCGCTTGATAGCACTGTCGACGACACCTTCCATCACTTTGCTGATGATTGAGAGTAGACTGATGGGGCAGTAATTGGCCGGATTGGATTTGTCCTGCTTTTTGTGGACAGAACATACAGGACTGGGCAATTTCCACATTGTCAGGTAGATGTAGCTGTACTGGAACTGCTTGGCTAGAGGCGCAGCTAGTTCTGGGGCACCGAGTCTTGAGCACGACAGCCGGGATGTTGTCGGGGCCCATAGCCTTTGTTGTATCCAGTGCACTCAGCCGTTTCTTGATATCACGTGGAGTGAATCGAATTGGCTGAAGACTGGCTTCTATGATGGTGGGGATATCGGGAGGCGGCCGAGATGGATCATCCACTCAGCACTTCTGGCTGAAGATGGTTGCAAACACTTCAGCCTTGTCTTTTGCACTCACATGCTGGACTCCGCCATCATTGAGGATGGGGATGTTTACAGAGCTTCCTCCTCCCGTTAGTTGTTTAATTGTCCACCACCATTCACGACTGGATGTGGCAGGACTGCAGAGCTTTGATCTGATCGGTTGGTTGTGGAATCGCTTAGCTCTGTCTATAGCATGTTGCTTCCGCTGTTTAGCATGCATGTAGTCCTGTGTTGTAGCTTCACCAGGTTGGCACCTCATTTTTAGGTACGTCTGGTGCTGCTCCTGGCATGCTCTTCTACACTCTTTCTTGAACCAGGGTTGATCCCCTGGCTTGTTGGTAATGGTAGAGTGAGGAATATGCCGGGCCATAAGGTTACAGATTGTGCTGGAATACAATTCTGCTGCTTCTGATGGCCCACAGCGCCTCATGGATGCCCAGTTTTGAGCTGCTTGATCTGTTCTGAATCTATCCCATTTAGCACGGTGGTAGTGCCACACAACACGTTGGATGGTGTCCTCAGTGCGAAGACAGGACTTTGTCTCCACGAGGACTGTGCGGTGGTCACTCCTACCAATACTGTCATGGACAGGTGCATCTGCGACAGGTAGATTGGTGAGGACGAGGTCAAGTAGGTTTTTCCCTCACCACCTGTCGCAGGCCCAGTCTGGCAGCTATGTCCTTCAGGACTCGGCCAGTAGTGGTGCTACCGAGCCACTCGTGGTGATGGACATTGAAGTCCCCCACCCAGAGTACATTCTGTGCCCTTGCTATCCTCAGTGCTTCTCAACATGGAGGAGGACTGATTCATCAGCTGAGGGAGGGCGGTAGGTGGTAATCGGCAGGAGGTTTCCTTGCCCATGTTTGACCTGATGCCATGAGATTTCATGGGGTCCAGAGTCAATGTTGAGGACTGAGGGCCACTCCCTCCTGACTGTATATCACTGTACCACCACCTCTGGTGGGTCAGGACATACCCAGGGATTGTGATGGAAGAATCTGGGACATTGGCTGAAAGGTATGATTCTGTCAGTATGGCTCTGTCAGGCTGTTGCTTGACGAGTCTGTGGGACAGCTCTCCCAATTTTGGCACAAGTCCCCAGATGTTAGTGAGGAGGACTTTGCAGGGTCGACTGGGCTTGGTTTAGCCTTTGTCGTGTCCGATGCCTAGTGGTCCATCCGGTTTTATTCTCAGTGGCTTCCTAGGCCATTTCAGAGTGCAAATTAAGAATCAAACAGATTGCTGTGGGTCTGGAGTCACATAATGGCCAGACCGGGTAAGGACGGCAGGTTTCCTTCCCTAAAGGACATTAGTGAACCAGATGGGTTTTTACGACAATCCGGTAGTTTCATGGCCATCATTACTGATACTAGTATTTTAATTCCAGATTTTATTTAATTAATTGAATTTAAATTCCCCAGCTACCGTGGCAGGATGTGAACTCATAACACCAGATTATTGGTCCAGGCCTCTGGATTACTAGTCCAGTAACATAACAACTATGCTACCGTACATGTAGTTTGTGCTTGGGTCTATCAGTGTAAATGAGAAAGTGTGTGAATCTATCTGTGTATATGTAGATTGTGTGTAGGTCTATCTGTGTAAATGAGGATGTGTGTGGGTTTATCTTTGTATATGTTAATCTGTGTGAGTCTATCTGTGTATATGTATTTGTGCATGAGTCTATCTGTGTATATGTAGATGCGTGTGGGTCTGTGTATATCTGGATGTGCGTGCATCTAAATGTGCATATGTAGATGTGTGTCAGTCTGTCTGTATATCTAGATGTGTTTGGGTCTGTCTGTGTATATATAGATTGCGTGTGGTTCTGTTTGTGTATATGTAGATTGTGTGTGTGTATAACCATTTATGTGTAGATGTGTGTGGGTCTGTCTGTGTATCTGTAGTTGTATGTGGGTCTATCAGTGTATATGAGTAACTTTGTGGATATATCTGTGTATATGTGGATGTGTGTGGGTCTATCTGTATATATATAGTTGAGTGTGGGTCTGTCTGTGTAAATGTAGTTGTGTGTGGGCTTATCTGTGTATATGCACATGTGTGGTGTCTATCTGTGTATATGTAGCTGTATGTGGGTCTATCTGTGTTTCTGTAGATGTATTTGGTTCTGTCTGTGTATATGTACATGTGTGTGGGCCTATCTTTGTAGATGTAGATTGTATGTGGTTCTATTTTTGTATATGTAGATGTGTGTGGCCCTGTCTGTGCATATGTAGATTGTGTTTGGTCTGTTTGTGTAAATGAGGATGTGTGTAGGTCTATCGTTGTATGTTTTGATATGTGTAGGTCTATCTGTGTATATGCAGTTGTGCGTGGGACTATCTGTGTAAATGTAGATGTGTCTGTGTATGTTTGTGTAAATGTAGGTGCGGGGGCCTATCTGTGTAGATGTGTGTGGGTCTCTCTGCTTATATATATATGAGTGTGGGTCTGTCTGTGTATATGTAGATTGTGTGTGGGTCTGTCCGTGCATATGTAGATGTGTTTGGGTCTGTCTGCATATATGTAGTTGTTTGTGGGTCTATCTGTTTATATATGAATGAGTGTGGGTCTGCCTGTGTACATGTAGTTGTGTGTGTATCTATCTTTGTATATGTAGATTGAGTGTGGGTCTATCTGTGTATATGTAGATGTGGTGGGTTTATCTGTGTGAATACAGATTGTGTGTGGGTCTACCTTTGTATATGTAGATGTGTGTGGGTCTATCTGTGTATATGTGGTTGTGTGTGGGTCCATCTGTATAAATGAGGATGTGTGTGGGTCTATCTTTGTATATGTTAATGTGTGTGGGTCTATTTTTGTATGTGTAGTTCTGTGTGGGTCTCTCTGTGTATATGAGAAAGTGTGTGGATCTATATGTTTATATGTAGATGTGTCTGTGTCTATCTTTATCAATGTAGTTGTATGTGGGTCTATCTGTTGATATGTGGTGTGTGTGGGTCTGCCTGTGTATATGTAGATATGTTTGGGTGTATCTGTGTATATGTAGATGTGTTTGGGTCTGTCTTTGTATATGTAAATGTGTGTGGTTCTGTCTGTGTATATGTAGATGAGTTTGGGCCTGTCTGTGTATCTGTAGATGAGTTTGGGCCTGTCTGTGTACATGCAGTTTGTGTGTGGGTCCATCTGTTTATACGTAGTTGTGTCTGGGTCCATCAGTATACATGAGAAAGTGTATGGATCTATCTGGGTAAATGTAGATGTGTGTGAGTCTATCTTTATATGTGTAGTTGTGTGTTGGTCAATCTGTTTATGAGTGGTGTGTTTGGGTCTGTCTGTGTATATGTAAATGTGTGTGGGTCTATGTGCATATGTGTATGTGTATGGTTCTGTCTGTTTATATGTTGATGTGTTTGGGACTATCTCTGTATATGTAGATATGTGTGGGTCTATCTGTGTCTATGTAGATTGTGTGTGGGTCTGTCTATGTATCTGTAGAGTGTGTGTGTGTGTCTCTCTCTCTCCGTGTATATGTAGATTGTGTGTAGGTCTGTCTGTTTATATGTCAATTGTGTGTAGGTCTATCTGTGTATATGTAGATTGTGTGTTGGTCTGTCTGTATATTTTGAATGTGTGTGGGTCTATAAGTGTAGATGAGGATGTGTGTGGATCTATCTGTGTATATGTAATGTGTGTGGGTCTGTCTCTGTCTATCTAGATTGTGTGTGGGCATGTCTGTGTATACGTTGTTGTGTGTGGGTCTATCTGTGTATATAAGGATGTGTGTGGGTCTATCTGTGTATATGTAGATACGTTTGTGCCTGTCTCTGTCTATCTAGATTGTGTGTGGGTAAGTCTGTGTATATGTAGATTGTGTATGGGTCAGTCAGTGTATATGAGGATGTGTGTGAGTCTATCTGTGTATATGAAGATGTGTTTGGGTCTATCTATCAATCTATCTATATATATGTAGTTGTGTGTGGGTATATCTGCGTATATGTAGGTCTGTGTGGGTCTATATGTGAATATGTAGAAGTGTTTGCATCTCTCCATGCATATGTATATGTGTTTGCATCTGTCTGTGTATATTTGGTGTGTGTGTGTCTGTCTGTATATGTAGATGTGTGTGGATCTGTCTGTTTATACGTAGGTGTGATTGGGGCTGTCTGTGTATATGTAGATATGTGTGGGTCTGTCTGTGTACATGCAGATTGCGTGTGGGTCTCTGTGTATATGTGGATATGTGTGGGTCTATTTGTGTATATGTAAATGTGTGTAGGTCTATCTGTGTATATGTGGATGTGTTTGAGTCTGTTCATGTATATATAGATTTGTTTGGGTCTGTCTGTGTATATGTAGATATGTTTGGGTCTGCCTCTGTAGATCTAGATTGTTTGTGGGTATGCCTGTGTAAGTAGATTGCATATGAGTCTGTCTGTGTATATGTCTATTGTGTGGGGGGTCTATCATTGTATATGAGGATGTGTGTTAGTCTATCTGTGTATATGATGATGTATGTGGGTTTATCTGTAGATATGAAGATTTGTGTGGGTCTATCTGTGTATATGTGGATGTGTTTGCATCTGTCCGTGTAAGTGTGGATGTGTTTGTGTCTCTCTGTCTAGATGTAGATGTGTGTGCGTCTATCTGTATATATGTAGATGTATGTTGGTCTGTCTATGTATATGCATATTGTGTGTGGTTCTGTCTGTCTATATGTAGGTGTATTTGCGTCTGTGTATATGTAGAGGTGTGTGGGTATGTCTGTGTATATGTAGTTGTGTGTGCGTCTATCTGTGTATATGTAGATGGTGTGTTGGTCTGTCTATGTATATATAGATGTGTGTGTGTCCACCAGTGTATAGATAGATTGCGTGTGGGTCTATCTGTGTAAATGAGGATGTGTAAGAATCTATCTGTGTATATGTAGATGTGTGTGGGTCTGTCTGTGTATATGTAGATTGTGTGTGAGTCTGTCTATGTATAAGTAGATGGGTGTTGGTCTGTCTGTATTTGTAGATATGTGTGGCTCTGTCTGTGTATATGTAGATGTGTGTCGGTCTATCTGTATATGTAGATGTGTGTAGATCTGTCTGTGTATATGTAGATGTGTGTGGGTCTGCCTCTGAATATGTAGATGTGTGTGGATATATCTGTGTATATGTAGATTGTGTGTGGGTCCGTCTGTGTATAAGTAGATTGTGTGTGGGTCCGTCTGTGTATATGTTGAATGTTTGTGGGTCTATCGGTGTTGATGAGGATGTGTGTGGATCTATCTGTGTATATGTAGAAGCGCTTGCGTCTCTCCATGTATATGTAGATGTGTTTGTGTCTGACTGTGTATATGTAATGTGTGTTGGTCTATCTGTGTATTTGCACATGTGTGTGGATCTGTCTGTGTTTATGTAGATGTGTGTGGGACCGTCTGTGTACATGTAGATTTTGTGTGGGTCTGTCTGTGTATATATGGATGTTTGTGGGTCTGTCTGTTTATATGTAGATGTGTGTGGGTCTATGTATGTATATGTAGTTGTGTGTGGGTCTATCTGTGTATATGTGAATGTGTTGCGTTTGCTTGTGTACATGTAGATGTATTTGGATCTGTCTCTGTATATCGATATTGTGTGTGGGTGTGTCTGTGTATGTGTCGATTGTGTGGGAGTCTATCAGTGTATATGAGGATTTGTGTGCATCTACCTGTGTATATGAAGATGTGTGTAGGTCTGCCTGTGTACATGTGGATGTCTGTGGGTTTATCTCTGTATATGTAGAAGTTTTTGCACCTGTCTGTGTATCTGTGGATGTGTTTGGGTCTGTCTGTGTACATGTAGATTGTGTGTGGGTCTGCCTGTTTTTATGTACATGTGTGTGGGTCTATCTCTATAGATGTGAGTGGGTCTGCCTGTGTATATTTAGATGTGTTTTGGTCTGTCTGTGTACATGTAGATTGTGTGTGGGTCTACCTGTGTGTATGCAAATTTGTGTGGGTCTATCTCTGTATATGTAGATGTGTTTGGGTCCATCTGTGTATAGTTAGATTGTGTGTAGGTCTGTCTGCGTATATATAGAATGTGTGTGGGTCTGTCTATGTATATGTGTATGCAAAATGTATATGTCCTGTCCACAAAAAGCAGGACAAATCCAATCCGGCCAATTACCGCCCCATCAGTCTACTCTCGATCATCAGCAAAGTGATGGAAGGTGTCGTCGACAGTGCTATCAAGCGGCACTTACTCACAAATAACCTGCTCACCGATGCTCAGTTTGGGTTCCGCCAGGGCCACTCGGCTCCAGACCTCATTACAGCCTTGGTCCAAACACGGACAAAAGAGCTGAATTCCAGAGGTGAGGTGAGAGTGACTGCCCTTGACATCAAGGCAGCATTTGACCAAGTGTGGCACCAAGGAGCCCTAGTAAAATTGAAGTCAATGGGAATCAGGGGCAAAAACTCTCCAATGGCTGGAGTCATACCTAGCACAAAGGAAGATGGTACTGGTTGCTGGTGGCCAATCATCTCAGCCCCAGGACATTGCTGCAGGAGTTCCTCAGGGCAGTGTCCTAGGCCCAACCATCTTCAGCTGCTTCATCAATGACCTTCCCTCCATCATAAGGTCAGACATGGGGATGTTCGCTGATGATTGCACAGTGTTCAGTTCCATTCGCAACCCCTCAGATAATGAAGCAGTCCGTGCCCACATGCAGCAAGACCTGGACAACATCTAGGCTTGGGCTCATAAGTGGCAAGTAACTTTCGCGCCAGATAAGTGCCAGGCAATGACCATCTCCAACAAGCGAGAGTCTAACCACCTCCCCTTGACATTCAACGGCATTACCATCGCCGAATCCCCCACCATCAACATCCTGGGGGTCACCATTGACCAGAAACTTAACCGGACCAGCCATATAAATACTGTGACTACATGAGCAGGTCAGAGGCTGGGTATTCTGCGGCGAGTGACTCGCCTCCTGACTCCCCAAAGCCTTTCCACCATCTACAAGGCACAAGTCAGGAGTGTGATGGAATACTCTCCACTTGCCTGGATGAGCGCAGTTCCAACAACACTCAAGAAGCTCGACACCATCCAGGACAAAGCAGCCCGCTTGATTGGCACCCCATCCACCACCCTAAACATTCACTCCCTTCACCACCGGCGCACAGTGGCTGCAGTGTGTACCATCCACAGGATGCACTGCAGCAACTCACCAAGGCTTCTTCGACAGCACCTCCCAAACCCGCGACCTCTACCACCTAGAAGGACAAGGGTAGCAGGCACATGGGAACGACACCACCAGCACGTTCCCCTCCAAGTCACACACCATCCCGACTTGGAAATATATCGGCCGTTCCTTCATCATCGCTGGGTCAAAATCCTGGAACTCACTTCCTAACAGTGCTGTGGGAGAACCTTCACCACACGGACTGCAGCGGTTCAATAAGACGGCTCACCACCACCTTCTCAAGGGCAATTAGGGATGGGCAATAAATGCCAGCCTCGCCAGTGATGCCCACATCCATTGAACGAATAAAAAAAAATGTAAATGTGTGAGGATCTGTCTATTTATATGTACATGTGCCTGCTTCTGTCTGTGTATATGTAGATGTGAGTGAGTCTGTCTATGTACATGTAGATTTTGTGTAAGTCTATCTGTGAAAATGTGGATGTGTCTGGGTCTGTCTATATATGTAGATGTGTTTGATTGTGTGGGCGTCTATCAGTGTGTATAAGGATGTGTGTGAGTCTATCTCTGTATATGAAGATGCGTATGGTTCTATCTCTATATATGTAGTTGTCTGTGGGTCTATCAGTGTATACGTAGAAGTGTTTGCATCTGTCTGTGTATATGTAGATGTGTACGGGTTTGACTGTGGATATGTAGATGTGTGTGGGTCTATCTATGTATTTGCAGATGTGAGTGGGTCTGTCTGTGTATATGTAGATGTGTTTGGGTCTGTCTGTGTCTATGTAGATTGTGTATGGGTCTGTCTGTGTATATGTTGAATGTTTGTGGGTCTATCGGTGTTGATGAGGACGTGTGTAGATCTATCTGTGTATATGTTGATTGTGTGGGGGTCTATCATTGTGTATGAGGATGTGTGTGAGTGTGTATATGTTGGTGTCTGTCGGTCTATCTGTGTATTTGCAGATGTGTGTGGATCTGTCTGTGTTTATGTAGATGAGTTCATGTCTATCTCTGTGGGTCTGTCCAGGTATATTTAGATATGCTTTGGTCTGTCTGTGTATATCTATATTGTGTGTGGGTCTATTTGAGAATATGTAGAAGTGTGAGGGCCTGTCTGTTTATACGTACATGTGTGTGGGTCTGTCTATGTATATGTAGAATTTGTGTGTGTCTGTGTATATGTGGATGTGTTTGGGTCTGTCTGTGTACATGTAGATTGTGTGTGGGTCTGCCTGTGTTTATGTACATTTGTGTGGGTCTATCTCTGCAGATGTAGATGTGAGTGTGTCTGTCTGTGTATATGTAGATGTCTATCGGTCTGTCTGTATATATTTAGATGTGCTTTGGTCTGTCTGTGTACATGTTGATTGTGTGTGGTTCTGCCTGTGTGTATGTAAATTTGTATGGGTCTATCTCTGTATATGTGGATGTGTGTAGGCCTGTCTGTGTATATGTAGATGTGTGTGGGTCTGTCTGTGTACATGCAGATTTTGTGTGTGTCTGTCTGTGTATATGTGGGTGTGTGTCGGTCTGTCTATATATGTAGATGTGTGTGGGCCTGTCCATGTATATGTAGATGTGTTTGAGTCTGTCTGTGTATATGTAGATTGAGTGAGGGTCTGTCCATGTATATGTAGATGTGTTTTGGTCTGTCTGTGTATATGTATAATGTGCATGGGTCTATTTGAATGTATGTAGATTTTGTGTGGGTCTGTCTGTGTATATGTGGATGTGCATGGGTCTGTCTGTATAAATGTAGATATGTGTGGGTCTGTGTGTGTTTATGTAGATTGTCTGTGGGTCTGTCTGTGCATATGTGGATGTGTGTGCGTCTGTCTGTGTATATGTAGATGTGTGTGGGTGTTTCTGTATATATGTCGTTGTGTGTGGATCTATCTGTTTATATGTGGATGTGTGAGGGTCTGTCTGTGTATATTTAGATGTGTGTCGGTCTATCTGTGTATATGTAGATCTGTTTGAGTCTGTTTGTGTATTTGTAGTTGTGTGTGGGTCTGTCTGTATATATAGATGTGTTTGGGTCTGTCTCTGTATATCTAGATTGCATGTGGGTGTGTCTGTATATATATATATTGTGTATGTGTCTGTCTGTGTATATGCTGATTGTGTGGGGGTCTATCAGTGTGTATAAGGATGTGTGTGAATCTATCTGTGTATTTGAAGATGTGTGTGGATCTATCTATATGTGTAGTTGTCTGTGGATCTATCAGTGTATATGTAGAAGTGTTTGTATCTGTCCATGTATATGTAGATGTGTATGAGTTTGACTGTGGATATGTAGATGTGTGTGGGTCTATCTGTGTATTTGCAGATGTGTGTGGGTCTGTCGGTGTATATGTAGATTGAGTGTGGGTCTGTCCATGTACATATAGATGTGTGTGGTTCTGTCTGTGTAAATGTAGATGTGTGTGGGTCTGTGTGTGTTTATGTAGATTGTGTGTGGGTCTGCCTGTGTATATGTAGATGTGTGTGGGTTTGTCTGTGTATATGTAGATGTGTGTGGGTCTATCTGTTTTTATGTGGATGTGTGTTGTTCTGTCTGTGTATATGTAGATATCTGTGTGGGTTTGTCTGTGTATATGTAGATGTGTTTGGGTCTGTCTGTGTATATTTATATTGTGTGTAGGTCTGTCTGTGTATGTGGATTGTGTGTGGGTATGTCTATGTATATGTAAATGTGTGAGGTTCTGTCTGTGTATATATAGATTTGTTTGGGTCCGTCTGTGTGTATGTACATGTGTGTGTGTCTATTGTTGTACATGTGGATGTGTGTGGGTCAATCTGTGTATATGTAGGTGTGTGTGTGGGTCAATCTGTGTATATGTAGGTGTGTGTGGGTCTATCTGTGTATATGTAGAAGTGTGTGCAACTGTCTGTATATATGTACATGTGTGTGGGTCTGTCTATGTATATGTAGATGTGTGTGGGACAGTCTGTGTACATGTAGATTTTGTGTGGGTCTGTCTATGTATATATGGATGTTTGTGGGTCTGTCAGTATATGTCGATGTGTGTGGGTCTGTCTGTTTATATGTAGATGTGTGTGGATCTATGTATGTATATGTAGTTGTGTGTGGGTCTATCTGTGTATATGTGGATGTGTGTGGGTCTGCTTGTGTATGCATAGATGTGTTTGGGTCTGTCTGTGTATATCCAGATTGTGTGTGGGTGTGTATATATCGATTGTGTGGGGGTCTATCAGTGTGTATGAGGATTTGTGTTTGTCTACCTGTGTATATGAAGATGTGTGTGTGTCTATCTGTGCACATGGGATGTGTGTGGGTCAATCTGTGTATATGTAGATATGCGTGGGTCTATCTGTGTATGTGTAGATGTTTTTGCTTCTGTCCCTGCATATGTGATGCGGTTGCGTCTGTATGTGTATACGTAGATGTGTAGAGGTTTGACTGTGTATATGTAGATGTGTGTCGGTCTATCTGTGTATTTGCAGATGTGTTTTGGTCTGCCTGTGTATATGTAGATGTGTTTGGGTCCGTCTATATATATCTATATTATGTGTGGGTCTATTTGTGTATATGTAGAAGTGTGAGGGTCTATGTATGTATATGTAGTTGTGTGTGGGTCTATCTGTGTATATGTGGATGTGTGTGGGTCTGCTTGTGTATATGTAGATGTGTTTGGGTCTGGCTCTGTTTATCTAGATTGTGTGGGTGTGTCTGTGTATATGTCGATTGTGTGGGGGTCTATCAGTGTGTATGAGGATTTGTGTGCCTCTACCTGTGTATATGAAGATGTGTGTGAGCCTATCTGTGCACATGTGGATGTGTGTGGGTCTATCTGTGTATTTGCAGATGTGTGTGGGTCTGTCTGTTTATATGGAGATTGGGTGTGGTTCTGTCCGTGTATACATAGATGTGTTTGGGTCTGTCTGTGTATATGTATATTGTGTTTGGGTTTATTTGAGTATATGTAGAAGTGTGAGAGTCTGTCTGTTTATGTGTACATGTGGGTCTGTCTATGTACATGTAGAATTTGTGTGGGTCTGTCTTTGTATATGTGGATGTAAGTGGGTCTATGTGTATATGTTGATGTGTGTGGATCTGTCTGTGTATATGTAGATGTATGTCGGTCTATCTGTTTATATGTGGATTTTTTTTGGCCTGTCTGTGTATGTGTAGATGTTTTTGGTCTGTCTGTTTATATATATTTGTGCGTGTGTCTATCTGTGTATATGTAGATGTCTGTCTCTGTAGATGTAGATTTGAGTGGGTCTGTCTGTGTATATGTAGATGTCTGTGGGTCTGTCTGTGTATATGTAGATTGTGTGTGGCTCTGTTCATGGATATGTTGATGTGTTTGTGTTTATCTGTGTATATTTAGATTGTGTGTGGGTCTGTCTGTGTATATGTAGGTTATGTGTGGATCTGCCTATGTATATGTAGATGTGTGAGGTTCTGTTTGTTTATAGGTGCATGTCTGTGGTTCTATCTATGTATATGTAGATTTTGTGTGGGTCTGTCTATATATGGATGTTTGTTGGTCTGTTCTGTGTATATATGGATGTTTGTTGGTCTGTTCTGTGTATATATGGATGTTTGTGGGTCTGTCAGTATATGTAGATGTGTGTGGGTCTGTGTTTATATGTAGATGTGTGGATCTATGTATGTATATTTAGTTGTGTGTGGGTCTTCTTTTGTATATGTAGATGTGTTTGGGTCTGTCTCTTTATATCTAGATTATGTGTGGGTGTGTCTTTGTATATGGTGATTGTGTGGGTGTCTATCAGTGTGTATGAGGATTTGTGTGCATCCACCTGTGTATATGAAGATGTGTGTGGTTCTATCTGTGTACATGTGGACGTGTGTGGGTTGATCTGTGTATATGTAGAGAGGTTTTTGCATCTCTCCATGTATATGTAGATGCGTTTGCATCTGTCTGTGTATTTGTGGATGTGTACCAGTTTGACTGTGTATATGTAGATATGTGTGGGTCTATCTGTGTATTTGCAGATGTGTGTGGGTCTATCCGTGTATATGTAGATTGGGTGTGGTTCTGTCCGTGTATATGTAGATTGGGTGTGGTTCTGTCCATGTATATGTAGATGTGTTTGGGTCTGTCTGTGTGCATGTAGAATTTGTGTGGGACCGTCTGTGTATATGTAGATGTATGTGGATATATCTGTGTATATGTAGATTGTGTGTAGGTCTGTCTGTGTATATGTTGAATGTGTGTGAGGCTATCAGTGTAGATGAGGATATGTGTGGATCTATCTGTGTATATGCAGATATGTGTGGTCCTATCTGTATATAAGTAGTTGTGTGTGTGTCTATCTGTGTATATGTCGATGTGTCTGTCTCTGTAGATGTAGATGTGAGTGGGTCTGTCTGTGTATATGTAGATTGTGTGTGGATCTGCCTATGTATATGTAGATGTGTGAGGTTCTGTCTGTTTATAAGTACATGTGTGTGGTTCTATCTATGTATATGTAGATGCATGTGCGTCTGTTTGTGTACATGTAGATTTTGTACGCTTCTGTCTGTGTATATGTGGATGTGTTTGGGTCTGTCTATGTATATGTAGATTGTGTGCGGGTCTGTCCGTATATATGTAGATATTTTTGGGTCTGTCTGTGTATATGTGGATGTGTGGGTCTGTCTCTATATGTAGATGTGTGTGGGTCTGTCTGTATATTTGTAGATGTGTGTAGATCCATCTGTGTATATGTAGATCTGTTCGAGTCTGTTCGTGTGTATGTAAATGTGTTTAGGTCTCTCTGTGTATATGTAAATGTGTGTGGGTCTGTCTGTGTATATGTAGTTTTGTGTGGGTTTATCTCTGTACATGTAGAGTGTGTGTTTGTCTGATTGTGTATATGTAGATTGTGTGTTTTTAAAAATTTGTTCATGGGATGTGGGCATCGCTGGCAAGGCCAGCATTTGATCCCCATCCCTAATTGCCCTTGAGAAGGTGGTGGTGAGCCGTCTTCTTGAACCGCTGCAGTCCGTGTGGTGAAGGTTCTCCCACTGTGCTGTTAGGTCGGATTTTGACCCAACAATGATGAAGGAAGGAACGACGATATATTTCCAAGTCGGGATGATGTGTGACTTGGAGGGGAACGTGCAGGTGATGTTTATCCCATGTTCCTGCTGCCCTTGTCCTTCTAGGTGGTAGAGGTCGCGGGTTTGGGAGGTGCTGTCGAAGAAGCCTTGGCGAGTTGCTGCAGTGCATCCTGTGGATGGTACACACTGCAGCCACTGTGCGCCGGTTATGGAGGGAATGAAAGTTTAGGGTGGTGGGTGGTCTGTCCATATATGCAGAGGTGTGTGGGTCTTTCTGTGTATATGTAGATGTGTGTAGGTCTTTCTGTGTATATGTAGATATATTTGAGTTGCTCCTTTCATATGTGGATGTGTGTGGGTCTGCCCGTGTATATGTAGATTGTGTGTGGGTCTGTCCGTGCATATGTAGATGTGTTTAGTTCTGTCTGTGTATATTTAGATTGTTTGTGGGTGTATCTGTGTATATATAGATGTGTGAGGATCTGTCTGTTTATATGTACATGTGTTTGGGTCTGCCTATGTATATGTGGATGTGTGTGGGTTGGGCAGTGTACATGTAGATTTTGTGTGGGTCTGTCTGTGTATTTGTAGATTTGTGTGAGTCTCTCTGTGTATATGTAGATTGTGGATGTGTTTGGGTATGTCTATGTATATGTAGATGTGTGTGGGTCTGTTTGTGTATATGTGGAAGTGTGTGGGTCTGTTTGTGTATATTTGAATGTGTTTAGTCTATCTGTGTATATGTGGATTGTGTGTAGGTCTGTCTTTGTATATGTGGTTGTGTGTGGGTCTGTCTGCGTATATGTAGTTGTGTGTGGATTTGTCTGTGTATATGTGATGTGTGTGGGTCTGCCCGTGTATATGTAGATTGTGTGTGTGTCTGTCTGTTTATGTGTAGATATTGTGTGGGTCTGTCTGTGTATATGTAGATTGCGTGTGGGTCTGTGTGTAAATGTAATGTGAGTGTGCCTGTCGGTATACATTTAGACTGTGTGTGGGTCTGTCTGTGTATATGTAGATGTGTTTAGTCTGTGTATATGAACATAAGAACATAAGAAATAGGAGCAGGAGTAGGCCAATCGGCCCCTCGAGCCTGCTCCGCCATTCAATAAGATCATGGCTGATCTGATCCTAACCTCAAATCTAAATTCATGTCCAATTTCCTGCCCGTTCCCCGTAACCCCTAATTCCCTTTACTTCTAGGAAACTGTCTATTTCTGTTTTAAATTTATCTAATGATGTAGCTTCCACAGCTTCCTGGGGCAGCAAATACCACAGACCTACTACCCTCTGAGTGAAGAAGTTTCTCCTCATCTCAGTTTTGAAAGAGCAGCCCCTTATTCTAAGATTATGCCCCCTAGTTCTAGTTTCACCCATCCTTGGGAACATCCTTACCGCATCCACCCGATCAAGCCCCTTCACAATCTTATATGTTTCAATAAGATCGCCTCTCATTCTTCTGAACTCCAATGAGTCGAGTCCCAATCTACTCAACCTCTCCTCATATGTCCGCTCCCTCATCCCCGGGATTAACCGAGTGAACCTTCTTTGTACTGCCTCGAGAGCAAGTATGTCTTTTCTTAAGTATGGAGACCAAAACTGTATGCAGTATTCCAGGTGCGGTCTCACCAATACCTTATATAACTGCAGCAATACCTCCCTGTTTTTATATTCGATCCCCCTAGCAATAAAAGCCAACATTCCGTTGGCCTTCTTGATCACCTGCTGCACCTGCATACTAACTTTTTGATCTTCTTGCACTAGGACCCCCAGATCCCTTTGTACTGCAGTACTTTCCAGTTTCTCGCCTTTATGATAATAACTTGCTCTCTGATTTTTCCTGCCAAAGTGCATAACCTCACATTTTCCAATATTGTATTGCATCTGCTAAATCTCCACCCACTCACCCAGCCTGTCTATATCCCCTTGTAGGATTTTTATGTCCTCCTCACTCTCCACTTTCCCTCCCATCTTTGTATCATCTGCAAACTTTGATATGTTACACTTGGACCCCTCCTCCAAATCGTTAATATAGATTGTAAAGAGTTGGGGACCCAGCACCGACCCCTGTGGAACACCACTGGCTACAGGTTGCCAGTCCGAGAATGAACCATTTATCCCAACTCTCTGCTTCCTGTTAGATAACCAATCCTCCACCCATGCCAGAATATTACCCCCAATCCAGTGATTCTTTATCTTGAGCAATAATCTTTTATGTGGCACCTTGTCGAATGCCTTCTGGAAGTCTAAATACACTACGTCCACTGGTTCCCCTTTATCCACCCTGCAAGTTATGTCCTCAAAGAACTCAAGCAAATTTGTCAGACATGACTTCCCCTTCGTAAATCCATGCTGACTATGTAGATGTGTGTGGGTCTATCTGTGTATATGTAGATGTGTTTCGTCTGTCTGTGTATATGTGCATTGTGTGTGTGTCTCACTGTGTATATTTGATGTGTTTAGTCTGTCGGTGTATATGTGGATTGTGTGTGTGTGGGTCTATCTGTGTATATGTAGATGTGTTTAGTCTGTCTGTGTATATGTGGATTTTGTGTGTGTCTGTCTGTGTATATGTGGATTGTGTGTGTCTGTCTGTGTATATGTGGATTGTGTGTGTGTCTGTCTGTGTATATGTGGATTGTGTGTGTCTGTCTGTGCATATGTGGATTGTGTGTCGGTCTGTCTGTGTATATGTGGATTGTGTGTATGTGTCTGTCTGTGTATATGTGGATTGTGTGTGTGTGTCTGTCTGAGTATATGTGGATTGTGTGTGTCTGTCTGTGTATATGTGGATAGTGTGTGTGTCTGTCTGTGTATATGTGGATTGTGAGTATCTGTCTGTGCATATGTGGATTGTGTGTCGGTCTGTCTGTGTATATGTAGACTGTATGTCAGTCTGTCGGTGTATGTGTGGATTGTATGTGTCTGTCTGTGTATATGTGGATTGTGTGTGTGTCTGTCTGTGTATATGTGGATTGTGTGTGTGTCTGTCTGTGTATATGCGAGTGAGTGAGGTGAAGCCCGCTTACAGCAACTCCATCACCATCCCCTATAAAGCCTGGTCCAAGTTCGGCAGCACCTTCAGCAAGTCCGCCGAGGAGATGAAGGAGATCCAGGATAAGCATCGGGACAAGAAGGAAAAAGCAGGAACTAAGTGTCACAAAACATATTTGAAAGTTCTTTATCTGAATGTACGTAGCATTCGTAACAAAATGGACGAGTTAACGGCTCAAATAACTACGTATGGGTATGATCTTGTGGCCATTACAGAAACATGGCTTCAGGGTGACAACGACTGGGAATTAAATATGCCAGGGTATTTAACAATCAGGAAGGACAGGCAGGAAGGAAGGGGAGGTGGGGTGGCTATGTTAATAAAGGAAGGAATCACTGTAATACAGAGAAATGATATTGGGACAAAGGATCAGGATAATGAAACAGTTTGGGTAGAGATAAGGAATAATAAGGGGAAAAAAACACTAGTGGGCGTAGTATATAGGCCTCCTAATAGTTGCAACTCTGCTGGAAGAAGTATTAATCAGGAAATAGTCGGGGCATGTAATAAGGGAACAGCTATAATTATGGGGGATTTTAACTATCATATTAACTGGACAAATCAAATTGGGCAGGGCAGCCTTGAGGAAGAGTTTATTGAGTGTATTAGGGATGGATTTCTTGAGCAGTATGTAACTGATCCTACAAGGGGGCAAGCAACCTTGGACCTGGTCCTGTGTAATAACCCAGAATTAATTAATAATGTCCAAGTTAAGGATCCCCTTGGAATGAGTGACCATAACATGGTGACATTCCATATCCAATTAGAGGGTGAGAAGGTTGGTTCTCAAACAAGCGTACTGAGCTTGAATAAAGGAGACTATGATGGTATGAGGGCGGAATTGATTAAAGTGGACTGGGAAAATAGATTAAGGGGTAAGACGGTACATGAGCAGTGGTGTTCATTTAAGGAGTTATTTTACAACTTTCAAAACAAATCTATTCCACTGAGGAAAAAAGGGTGTAAAAGAAATGACAGCCATCCATGGCTAAGTAAAGAAATTAAGGATAGTATCCGACTAAAAACAAGGACATATATGGTAGCCAAACTTAGTGGGAGGATAGAAGATTGGGAAGTCTTCAAAAGACAGCACAAAGTAACTAAAGGATTGATTAAGAAAGGGAAGATAGATTATGAAAATAAATTAGCAAAAAATATAAAAACAGATAGCAAGAGTTTCTATCATTATATAAAAAGAAAAAGGGTGGCTAAGGCAAACATAGGTCCCTTAGAGGATGAGACCGGGAAATTAATGGTGGGAAACATGGAGATGGCAAAAATGCTGAACAAATATTTTGTTTCAGTCTTTATGGTAGAGGACACTAAGAATATCCCAACACTGGACAAACAGGGGGCTCTAGGGGGGGAGGAGCTAAATACAATTAAAATCACTAAGGAATTGGTACTTAGTAAATTAATGGAACTCAAGGTGGATAAATCGCCTGGACCTGATGGCTTACATCCTAGGGTCTTGAGGGAAGTGGCAGTAGGGATTGTGGATGGTTTGGTAATAATTTTCCAAAATTCTCTGGACTCGGCAAAGGTCCCGGCAGATTGGAAAACTGCTAATGTAGCATCCTTATTTAAAAAGGGTAGTAGACAGAAGGCTGGAAATTATAGACCAGTTAGCCTAACATCTGTGGTGGGTAAAATTTTGGAGTCTATTATTAAGGAGACAGTAGCAGAACATTTGGACAAACATAATATAATAGGACAAAGTCAGCATGGCTTTACGAAGGGGAAGTCATGTCTTACAAATTTGCTTGAGTTCTTTGAGGACATAACGTACAGGGTGGACAAAGGGGAACCAGTGGACATAGTGTATTTAGACTTCCAGAAGGCATTCGACAAGGTGCCACATAAAAGATTATTGCTCAAGATAAAGAATCACTGGATTGGGGGTAATATTCTGGCATGGGTGGAGGATTGGTTATCTAACAGGAAGCAGAGAGTTGGGATAAATGGTTCATTCTCGGACTGGCAACCTGTAGCCAGTGGTGTTCCGCAGGGGTCGGTGCTGGGTCCCCAACTCTTTACGATCTATATTAACGATTTGGAGGAGGGGACCGAGTGCAACATATCAAAGTTTGCAGATGATACAAAGATGGGAGGGAAAGTGGAGAGTGAGGAGGACATAAAAAACCTACAGGGGGATATAGACAGGCTGGGTGAGTGGGCGGAGATTTGGCAGATGCAATACAATATTGGAAAATGTGAGGTTATGCACTTTGGCAGGAAAAATCAGAGAGCAAGTTATTTTCTTGATGGCAAGAGACTGGAAAGTACTGCAGTACAAAGGGATCTGGGGGTCCTAGTGCAAGAAAATCAAAAAGTTAGTATGCAGGTGCAGCAGGTGATCAAGAAAGCCAACGGAATGTTGGCATTTATCGCTAGGGGGATCGAATATAAAAACAGGGAGGTATTGCTGCAGTTATATAAGGTATTGGTGAGACCGCACCTGGAATACTGCATACAGTTTTGGTCTCCATACTTAAGAAAAGACATACTTGCCCTCGAGGCAGTACAAAGAAGGTTCACTCGGGTAATTCCGGGGATGAGGGGGCGGACATATGAGGAGAGGTTGAGCAGATTGGGACTCTACTCATTGGAGTTCAGAAGAATGAGAGGCGATCTTATTGAAACATATAAGATTGCGAAGGGGCTTGATCGGGTGGATGCGGTAAGGATGTTCCCAAGGATGGGTGAAACTAGAACTAGGGGGCATAATCTTAGAATAAGGGGCTGCTCCTTCAAAACTGAGATGAGGGGAAACTTCTTCACTCAGAGGGTGGTAGGTCTGTGGAATTTGCTGCCCCAGGAAGCTGTGGAAGCTACATCATTGAATAAATTCAAAGCAGAAATAGACAGTTTCCTAGAAGTAAAGGGAATTAGGGGTTACGGGGAGCGGGCAGGAAATTGGACATGAATTTAGATTTGAGGTTCGGATCAGATCAGCCATGATCATATTAAATGGCGGAGCAGGCTCGAGGGGCCGATTGGCCGACTCCTGCTCCTAATTCTTATGTTCTTATGTTCTTACATGTGGATTGTGTGTCAGTCTGTCTGTGTATATGTGTAAACAATTTTACAACACCAAGTTATAGTCCAACGATTTTATTTTTAATCCCACAAGCTTTCGGGGGCTTGTGGGATTAAAAATAAAATCGTTGGACTATAACTTGGTGTTGTAAAATTGTTTACAATTATTAACCCCAGTCCATCACCGGCATCTCCACATCATGTGTATATGTGGATTGTATGTTGGTCTGTCTGTGTATATGTGGATTGTGTATCGGTCTGTCTGTGTCTATGTGGATTGTGTGTCGGTCTGTCTGTGTATTTGTAGACTGTGTGTCGGTCTGTCTGTGTATATGTGGATTGTGTGTTGGTCTGTTTGTGTATATGTGGACTGTCTGTGTGTCTGTCTGTGTATATGTGGATTGTGTGTTGGTCTGTTTGTGTATATGTGGACTGTGTGTGTGTCTGTCTGTGTATATGTGGATTGTGTGTTGGTCTGTTTGTGTATATGTGGACTGTGTGTCGGTCTGTCTGTGTATATGTGGATTGTGTGTTGGTCTGTCTGTGTATATGTGGATTGTGTGTCAGTCTGTCTGTGTCTATGTGGATTGTGTGTCGGTCTGTCTGTGTATTTGTAGACTGTGTGTCGGTCTGTCTGTGTATATGTGGATTGTGTGTTGGTCTGTTTGTGTATATGTGGACTGTGTGTGTGTCTGTCTGTGTAAATGTGGATTGTGTGTTGGTCTGTTTGTGTATATGTGGACTGTGTGTGTGTCTGTCTGTGTATATGTGGATTGTGTGTGTCTGTCTGAGTATATGTGGATTGTGTGTGTCTGTCTGTGCATATGTGGATTGTGGGTGTGTCTGTCTGTGTATATGTGGATTGTGTGTGTGTGTCCGTCTGTGTATATGTGGATAGCGTGTGTGTCTGTCTGTGTATATGTGGATTGTGTGTGTCTGTCTGTGCATATGTGGATTGTGTATCGGTCTGTCTGTGTATATGTGGATTGTATGTCGGTCTGTCTGTGTATATGGGGATTGTGTGTGTCTGTCTGTGTATATGTGGATTGTGTGTGTGTCTGTCTGTGTATGTGTGGATTGTGTGTGTGTCTGTCTGTGTACATGTGGATTGTGTGTGTGTCTGTCAGTGTATATGTGGATTGTGTGTGTGTCTGTCTGTGCACATGTGGATTGTGTGTGTGTCTGTCAGTGTATAAGTGGATTGTGTGTGTCTGTCTGTGTATCTGTTGATTTTGTGTCCTTCTGTCTGTGTATATTTGGATTGTGTGTGTGTGTCCACCTCTGTATATGTGGATTGTGTGTGTGTCTGTCTGTGTATATGGGGATTTTGTGTGTCTGTCTGTGTATATGGGGATAGTGTGTGTGTCTGTCCGTGTATATTGGGATAGTGTGTGTGTCTGTCTGTGTATATTTGGATTGTGTGTGTCTGTCTGTGCATATTTGGATTGTGTGTCGGTCTGTCTGTGTATATGTGGATTGTGTGTGGGTCTGTCTGTGTATATGTGGATTGTGTATCGGTCTGTCTGTGTATATGTGCATTGTGTGTCGGTCTGCCTCTGAATATGTGGATTGTGTGTTGGTCTGCCTGTGTATATGTAGACTGTGGCTCGGTCTGTCTGTGTATATGTGGATTGTGTGTGTCTGTCTGTGCATATGTGGTTTGTGTGTGTGTCTGTCTGTGTATATATGTATTGTGTGTGTCTGTCTGTGTATCTGTTGATTGTGTGTCCTTCTGTCTGTGTATATGTGGTTTGTGTGTGTGTGTCTGTCTGTGTATATATGGATTGTGTGTGTGTCTGTCTGTGTATGTGTGGATTGTGTGTGTGTCTGTCTGTGTGCATGTGGATTGTGTGTGTGTCTGTCAGTGTATAAGTGGATTGTGTGGGTCTGTCTGTGTATGTGTAGATTGTGTGTGACTGTCTGTGTATATGTGGACTGTGTGTGTGCCTGTCTGTGTATATGTGGATTGTGTGTTGGTCTGTTTGTGTATATGTGGACTGTGTGTGTGTCTGTCTGTGTATATGTGGATTGTGTGTTGGTCTGTTTGTGTATATGTGGACTGTGTGTGTGTCTGTCTGTGTATATGTGGATTGTGTGTTGGTCTGTTTGTGTATATGTGGACTATGTGTGTGTCTGTCTGTGTATATGTGGATTGTGTGTTGGTCTGTTTGTGTATATGTGGACTGTGTGTGTGTCTGTCTGTGTATATGTGGATTGTGTGTTGGTCTGTTTGTGTATATGTGGACTGTGTGTCGGTCTGTCTGTGTATATGTGGATTGTGTGTCGGTCTGTCTGTGTCTATGTGGATTGTGTGTCGGTCTGTCTGTGTATTTGTAGACTGTGTGTCGGTCTGTCTGTGTATATGTGGATTGTGTGTTGGTCTGTTTGTGTATATGTGGACTGTGTGTGTGTCTGTCTGTGTATATGTGGATTGTGTGTTGGTCTGTTTGTGTATATGTGGACGATGTGTGTGTCTGTCTGTGTATATGTGGATTGTGTGTGTCTGTCTGAGTATATGTGGATTGTGTGTGTCTGTCTGTGCATATGTGGATTGTGGGTGTGTCTGTCTGTGTATATGTGGATTGTGTGTGTGTGTCCGTCTGTGTATATGTGCATAGTGTGTGTGTCTGTCTGTGTATATGTGGATTGTGTGTGTCTGTCTGTGCATATGTGGATTGTGTATCGGTCTGTCTGTGTATATGTGGATTGTATGTCGGTCTGTCTGTGTATATGGGGATTGTGTGTGTCTGTGTATATGTGGATTGTGTGTGTGTCTGTCTGTGTATGTGTGGATTGCGTGTGTGTCTGTCTGTGTACATGTGGATTGTGTGTGTGTCTGTCAGTGTATATGTGGATTGTGTGTGTGTCTGTCTGTGTACATGTGGATTGTGCGTGTGTCTGTCAGTGTATAAGTGGATTGTGTGTGTCTGTCTGTGTATCTGTTGATTTTGTGTCCTTCTGTCTGTGTATATGTGGATTGTGTGTGTGTGTCCACCTCTGTATATGTGGATTGTGTGTGTGTCTGTCTGTGTATATGGGGATTTTGTGTGTCTGTCTGTGTATATGGGGATAGTGTGTGTGTCTGTCCGTGTATATTGGGATAGTGTGTGTGTCTGTCTGTGTATATTTGGATTGTGTGTGTCTGTCTGTGCATATTTGGATTGTGTGTCGGTCTGTCTGTGTATATGTGGATTGTGTGTGGGTCTGTCTGTGTATATGTGGATTGTGTATCGGTCTGTCTGTGTATATGTGCATTGTGTGTCGGTCTGCCTCTGAATATGTGGATTGTGTGTTGGTCTGCCTGTGTATATGTAGACTGTGGCTCGGTCTGTCTGTGTATATGTGGATTGTGTGTGTCTGTCTGTGCATATGTGGTTTGTGTGTGTGTCTGTCTGTGTATATATGTATAGTGTGTGTCTGTCTGTGTATCTGTTGATTGTGTGTCCTTCTGTCTGTGTATATGTGGTTTGTGTGTGTGTGTCTGTCTGTGTATATATGGATTGTGTGTGTGTCTGTCTGTGTGCATGTGGATTGTGTGTGTGTCTATCAGTGTATAAGTGGATTGTGTGGGTCTGTCTGTGTATGTGTAGATTGTGTGTGCCTGTCTGTGTATATGTGGACTGTGTGTGTGTCTGTCTGTGTATATGTGGATTGTGTGTTGGTCTGTTTGTGTATATGTGGACTGTGTGTGTGTCTGTCTGTGTATATGTGGATTGTGTGTTGGTCTGTTTGTGTATATGTGGACTGTGTGTGTGTCTGTCTGTGTATATGTGGATTGTGTGTTGGTCTGTTTGTGTATATGTGGACTGTGTGTCGGTCTGTCTGTGTATATGTGGATTGTGTGTTGGTCTGTCTGTGTATATGTGGATTGTGTGTCGGTCTGTCTGTGTCTATGTGGATTGTGTGTCGGTCTGTCTGTGTATTTGTAGACTGTGTGTCGGTCTGTCTGTGTATATGTGGATTGTGTGTTGGTCTGTTTGTGTATATGTGGACTGTGTGTGTGTCTGTCTGTGTATATGTGGATTGTGTGTTGGTCTGTTTGTGTATATGTGGACTGTGTGTGTGTCTGTCTGTGTATATGTGGATTGTGTGTGTCTGTCTGAGTATATGTAGATTGTGTGTGTCTGTCTGTGCATATGTGGATTGTAGGTGTGTCTGTCTGTGTATATGTGGATTGTGTGTGTGTGTCCGTCTGTGTATATGTGGATTGTATGTCGGTCTGTCTGTGTATATGGGGATTTTGTGTGTTTGTCTGTGTATATGGGGATAGTGTGTGTGTCTGTCCGTGTATATTGGGATAGTGTGTGTGTCTGTCTGTGTATATTTGGATTGTGTGTGTCTGTCTGTGCAAATTTGGATTGTGTGTCGGTCTGTCTGTGTATATGTGGATTGTGTGTGGGTCTGTCTGTGTATATGTGGATTGTGTATCGGTCTGTCTGTGTATATGTGCATTGTGTGTCGGTCTGCCTCTGAATATGTGGATTGTGTGTTGGTCTGCCTGTGTATATGTAGACTGTGGCTCGGTCTGTCTGTGTATATGTGGATTGTGTGTGTCTGTCTGTGCATATGTGGTTTGTGTGTGTGTCTGTCTGTGCATATATGTATTGTGTGTGTCTGTCTGTGTATCTGTTGATTGTGTGTCCTTATGTCTGTGTATATGTGGTTTGTGTGTGTGTGTCTGTCTGTGTATATATGGATTGTGTGTGTGTCTGTCTGTGTTTGTGTGGATTGTGTGTGTGTCTGTCTGTGTGCATGTGGATTGTGTGTGTGTCTGTCAGTGTATAAGTGGATTGTGTGGGTCTGTCTGTGTATGTGTAGATTGTGTGTGTCTGTCTGTGTATTTGTAGACTGTGTGTCGGTCTGTCTGTGTATATGTGGATTGTGTGTTGGTCTGTTTGTGCATATGTGGACTGTGTGTGTGTCTGTCTGTGTATATGTGGATTGTGTGTTGGTCTGTTTGTGTATATGTGGACTGTCTGTGTGTCTGTCTGTGTATATGTGGATTGTGTGTTGGTCTGTTTGTGTATATGTGGACTGTGTGTGTGTCTGTCTGTGTATATGTGGATTGTGTGTTGGTCTGTTTGTGTATATGTGGACTGTGTGTCGGTCTGTCTGTGTATATGTGGATTGTGTGTTGGTCTGTCTGTGTATATGTGGATTGTGTGTTGGTCTGTTTGTGTATATGTGGACTGTGTGTGTGTCTGTCTGTGTATATGTGGATTGTGTGTTGGTCTGTTTGTGTATATGTGGACTGTGTGTCGGTCTGTCTGTGTATATGTGGATTGTGTGTTGGTCTGTCTGTGTATATGTGGATTGTGTGTCGGTCTGTCTGTGTCTATGTGGATTGTGTGTCGGTCTGTCTGTGTATTTGTAGACTGTGTGTCGGTCTGTCTGTGTATATGTGGATTGTGTGTGTGTCTGTCTGTGTATGTGTGGATTGTGTGTGTGTCTGTCTGTGTGCATGTGGATTGTGTGTGTGTCTGTCAGTGTATAAGTGGATTGTGTGGGTCTGTCTGTGTATGTGTAGATTGTGTGTGACTGTCTGTGTATATGTGGATTGTGTGTGTGTCTGTCTGTGCATATGTGGATTGTGTGTCGGTCTGTCTGTGTATATGTGGATTGTGTGTCGGTCTGTCTGTGTATTTGTAGACTGTGTGTCGGTCTGTCTGTGTATATGTGAATTGTGTGTTGGTCTGTGTATATGTGGACTGTGTGTGTGTCTGTGTGTGTATATGTGGATTGTGTGTTGGTCTGTTTGTGTATATGTGGACTGTGTGTGTGTCTGTCTGTGTATATGTGGATTGTGTGTGTCTGTCTGAGTATATGTGGATTGTGTGTGTCTGTCTGTGCATATGTGGATTGTGGGTGTGTCTGTCTGTGTATATGTGGATTGTGTGTGTGTGTCCGTCTGTTTATATGTGGATAGTGTGTATGTCTGTGTGTGTATATGTGGATTGTGTTTGTCTGTCTGTGCATATGTGGATTGTGTATCGGTCTGTCTGTGTATATGTGGATTGTATGTCGGTCTGTCTGTGTATATGGGGATTGTGTGTGTCTGTCTGTGTATATGTGGATTGTGTGTGTTTCTGTCTGTGTATGTGTGGATTGTGTGTGTGTCGGTCTGTGTACATGTGGATTGTGTGTGTGTGTCCACCTCTGTATATGTGGATTGTGTGTGTGTCTGTCTGTGTATATGGGGATTTTGTGTGTCTGTCTTTGTATATGGGGATAGTGTGTGTGTCTGTCCGTGTATATTGGGATAGTGTGTGTGTCTGTCTGTGTATATTTGGATTGTGTGTGTCTGTCTGTGCGTATTTGGATTGTGTGTCGGTCTGTCTGTGTATATGTGGATTGTGTGTGGGTCTGTCTGTGTATATGTGGATTGTGTATCGGTCTGTCTGTGTATATGTGCATTGTGTGTCGGTCTGCCTCTGAATATGTGGATTGTGTGTTGGTCTGCCTGTGTATATGTAGACTGTGGCTCGGTCTGTCTGTGTATATGTGGATTGTGTGTGTCTGTCTGTGCATATGTGGTTTGTGTGTGTGTCTGTCTGTGTATATATGTATTGTGTGTGTCTGTCTGTGTATCTGTTGATTGTGTGTCCTTCTGTCTGTGTATATGTGGTTTGTGTGTGTGTGTCTGTCTGTGTATATATGGATTGTGTGTGTGTCTGTCTGTGTATGTGTGGATTGTGTGTGTGTCTGTCTGTGTGCATGTGGATTGTGTGTGTGTCTGTCAGTGTATAAGTGGATTGTGTGGGTCTGTCTGTGTATGTGTAGATTGTGTGTGACTGTCTGTGTATATGTGGATTGTGTGTGTGTCTGTCTGTGCATATGTGGATTGTGTGTCGGTCTGTCTGTGTATATGTGGATTGTGTGTCGGTCTGTCTGTGTATATGTGGATTGTGTGTCGGTCTGTCTGTGTATATGTGGATTATGTGTTGGTCTGTCTGTGTATATGTGTATTGTGTCTGTCTGTGGATCTGTCGATTTTGTGTGTGTCAGTCTGTGTATATGTGGATTGTGTGTGTGTCTGTCTGTGTATATGTGGATTGTGTGTGTGTCTGTCTGTGTGCATGTGGATTGTGTGTGTCTGTCTATGTATAAGTGGATTGTGTGTGTCTGTCTGTGTATGTGTCGATTGTGTATGTGTCTGTGCATATGTGGATTGTGTGTGTGTCTGTCTGTGTATATGTGGATTGTGTGTCGGTCTGTCTGTGTCTATGTGGATTGTGTGTCGGTCTGTCTGTGTATATGTGGATTATGTGTCGGTCTGTCTGTGTATATGTGTATTGTGTGTGTCTGTCTGTGTATCTGTTGATTGTTTGTGTGTCAGTCTGTGTATATGTGGATTGTGTGTGTGTCTGTCTGTGTATATGTGGATTGTGTGTGTGTCTGTCTGTGTATATATGCATTGTGTGTTGGTCTGTCTGTGTATTTGTGGATTGTGTGTGTGTCTGTCTGTGTATATGTGGATTGTGTGTTGGTCTGTCTGTGTATATGTGGATTGTGTGTGTGTGTCTGTCTGTGTAAATGTGGATTGTGTGTCGGTCTGTCTGTGTATATGTGGATTGTGTGTTGGTCTGTCTGTGTATATGTGAATTCTGTGTGTGTCTGTCCGTGTATATGTGGATTGTGTGTGTTTCTGTCTGTGCACATGTGGATTGTGTGTGTGTCTGTCAGTGTATAAGTGGATTGTGTGTGTCTGTCTGTGTATGTGTAGATTGTGTATGTGTCTGTGGATCTGTGGATTGTGTGTCAGTATGTCTGTGTCTATGTGGATTGTGTGTCGGTCTGTCTGTGTATATGTGGATTATGTGTCGGTCTGTCTGTGTATATGTGTATTGTGTGTGTCTGTCTGTGTATCTGTTGATTGTGTGTCCTTCTGTCTGTGTATATGTGGTTTGTGTGTGTGTGTCTGTCTGTGTATATGTGGATTGTGTGTGTGTCTGTCTGTGTATAAATGGATTGTGTGGGTCTGTCTGTGTATAAGTGGATTGTGTGGGTCTGTCTTTGTATCTGTTGATTGTGTGTCCTTCTGTCTGTGTACATGTGGTTTGTGTGTTTGTGTCTGTCTGTGTATATGTGGATTGTGTGTGTGTCTGTCTGTGTATGTGTGGATTGTGTGTCTGTCTGTCTGTGTGCATGTGGATTGTGTGTGTGTCTGTCAGTGTATAAGTGGATTGTGTGGGTCTGTCTGTGTATGTGTAGATTGTGTGTGTGTCTGTCTGTGCAGATGTGGATTGTGTGTCGGTCTGTCTGTGTATATGTGGATTGTGTGTGTGTGTCCGTCTGCATATATGTGGATAGTGTGTGTGTCTGTCTGTGTATTGGTGGATTGTGTGTGTCTGTCTGTGCATATGTGGATCGTGTGTCCTTCTGTCTGTGTCTATGTGGATTGTGTGTCGGTCTGTCTGTGTATATGTGGATTGTGTGTCAGTCTGTCTGTGTATATGTGGATTGTGTGTCGGTCTGTCTGTTTCTATTTGGATTGTGTGTCGGTCTGTCTGTGTATATGTGGATTGTGTGTGTGTCTGTCTGTGTATATGTGGATTGTGTGTGTGTCTGTCTGTGTATATGTGGATTGTGTGTGTGTCTGTCTGTGTATATGTGGATTGTGTATTGGTATGTCTGTGCATATGTGGATTTTGTGTGTGTCTGTCAGTGTATAAGTGGATTGTGTGTGTCTTTCTGTGTATGTGTAGATTGTGTATGATTCTGTGTATATGTAGACTGTGTGTCGGTCTGTCTGTGTATATGTGGACTGTGTGTTGGTCTGTTTGTGTATATGTGGATTGTGTGTGTGTCTGTCTGTGTATATGTAGATTGTGTGTGTGTCTGTCCGTGTATGTTTGGATTGTGTGTGCCTGTCTGTTTATATGTGGATTGTGTGTGTGTCTGTCTGTGTATGTGTAGATTGTGTGGGTCTGTCTGTGTATGTGTAGATTGTGTGTGGGTCTGTCTGTGTATATGTGGATTGTGTATCGGTCTGTCTGTGTATATGTGGATTGTGTGTCGGTTTGCCTCTGTATATGTGGATTGTGTGTTGGTCTGCCTGTGTATATGTGGATTGTGTGTGTGTCTGTCTGTGCATATGTGGATTGTGTGTCGGTCCGTCTGTGTATATGTGGATTGTGTGTGTGTGTGTCTGTGTATATGTGGATTGTGTGTGTGTCTGTCTGTGTATATGTGGATTGTGTGTGTGTCTGACTGTGTATATGTGGATTGTATGTTGGTCTGTCTGTGTATATGTGGATTGTGTGTGTGTCTGTCAGAGTATAAGTGGATTGTGTGTGTCTGTCTGTGTATGTGTAGATTGTGTATGTTTCTGTGTATATGTGGATTGTGTGTCGGTCTGTCTGTGTATATATGGATTGTGTGTCGGTCTGTCTGTGTCTATGTGGACTGTGTGTCTGTCTGTGTATATGTGGATTATGTGTCGGTCTGTCTGTGTATATGTGGATTGTGTGTGTCTGTCTGTGTATCTGTTGATTGTGTGTCCTTCTGTCTGTGTATATGTGGATTGTGTGTCGGTCTGTCTGTGTCTATGTGGATTGTGTGTCGGTCTGTCTGTGTATATGTTGATTGTGTGTCCTTCTGTCTGTGTATATGTGGTTTGTGTGTGTGTGTCTGTCTGTGTATATATGGATTGTGTGTGTGTCTGTCTGTGTATGTGTGGATTGTGTGTGTGTCTGTCTGTGTGCATGTGGATTGTGTGTGTGTCTGTCAGTGTATAAGTGGATTGTGTGGGTCTGTCTGTGTATGTGTAGATTGTGTGTGTCTGTCTGTGTATATGTGGACTGTGTGTGTGTCTGTCTGTGTCTCTGTGGATTGTGTGTCGGTCTGTTTGTGTATATGTGGACTGTGTGTGTGTCTGTGTATATGTGGATTGTGTGGTGGTCTGTTTGTGTATATGTGGACTGTGTGTCGGTCTGTCTGTGTATATGTGGATTGTGTGTCGGTCTGTCTGTGTCTATGTGGATTGTGTGTCGGTCTGTCTGTGTATTTGTAGACTGTGTGTCGATCTGTCTGTGTATATGTGGATTGTGTGTTGGTCTGTTTGTGTATATGTGGACTGTGTGTGTTTCTGTCTGTGTATATGTGGATTGTGTGTTGGTCTGTTTGTGTATATGTGGACTGCGTGTGTGTCTGTCTGTGTATATGTGGATTGTGTGTGTCTGTCTGAGTATATGTGGATTGTGTGTGTCTGTCTGTGCATATGTGGATTGTGGGTGTGTCTGTCTGTGTATATGTGGATTGTGTGTGTGTGTCCGTCTGTTTATATGTGGATAGTGTGTGTGTCTGTGTGTGTATATGTGGATTGTGTGTGTCTGTCTGTGCATATGTGGATTGTGTATCGGTCTGTCTGTGTATATGTGGATTGTATGTCGGTCTGTCTGTGTATATGGGGATTGTGTGTGTCTGTCTGTGTATATGTGGATTGTGTGTGTGTCTGTCTGTGTATGTGTGGATTGTGTGTGTGTCTGTCTGTGTACATGTGGATTGTGTGTGTGTCTGTCAGTGTATAAGTGGATTGTGTGTGTCTGTCTGTGTATCTGTTGATTTTGTGTCCTTCTGTCTGTGTATATGTGGATTGTGTGTGTGTGTCCACCTCTGTATATGTGGATTGTGTGTGTGTCTGTCTGTGTATATGGGGATTTTGTGTGTCTGTCTTTGTATATGGGGATAGTGTGTGTGTCTGTCCGTGTATATTGGGATAGTGTGTGTGTCTGTCTGTGTATATTTGGATTGTGTGTGTCTGTCTGGGCGTATTTGGATTGTGTGTCGGTCTGTCTGTGTATATGTGGATTGTGTGTGGGTCTGTCTGTGTATATGTGGATTGTGTATCGGTCTGTCTGTGTATATGTGCATTGTGTGTCCGTCTGCCTCTGAATATGTGGATTGTGTGTTGGTCTGCCTGTGTATATGTAGACTGTGGCTCGGTCTGTCTGTGTATATGTGGACTGTGTGTTGGTCTGTTTGTGTATATGTGTATTGTGTCTGTCTGTCTGTGCATATGTGGTTTGTGTGTGTCTGTCTGTGTATATATGTATTGTGTGTGTCTGTCTGTGCATATGTGGATTGTGTGTCCTTCTGTCTGTGTATATGTGGTTTGTGTGTGTGTGTCTGTCTGTGTATATATGGATTGTGTGTGTGTCTGTCTGTGTATGTGTGGATTGTGTGTGTGTCTGTCTGTGTGCATGTGGATTGTGTGTGTGTCTGTCAGTGTATAAGTGGATTGTGTGGGTCTGTCTGTGTCTGTGTAGATTGTGTGTGTCTGTCTGTGCATATGTGGATTGTGTGTCGGTCTGTCTGTGTATATGTGGATTGTGTGTCGGTCTGTCTGTGTATATGTGGATTGTGTGTCGGTCTGTCTGTGTATATGTGGATTATGTGTTGGTCTGTCTGTGTATATGTGTATTGTGTCTGTCTGTCTGTGGATCTGTCGATTTTGTGTCTGTCAGTCTGTGTATATGTGGATTGTGTGTGTGTCTGTCTGTGTATGTGTGGATTGTGTGTGTGTCTGTCTGTGTGCATGTGGATTGTGTGTGTGTCTGTCAGTGTATAAGTGGATTGTGTGGGTCTGTCTGTGTATGTGTAGATTGTGTGTGTCTGTCTGTGCATATGTGGATTGTGTGTCGGTCTGTCTGTGTATATGTGGATTGTGTGTCGGTCTGTCTGTGTATATGTGGATTGCGTGTCGGTCTGTCTGTGCATATGTGGATTATGTGTTGGTGTGTCTGTGTATATGTGTATTGTGTGTGTCTGTCTGTGGATCTGTCGATTGTGTGTGTGTCAGTCTGTGTATATGTGGATTGTGTGTGTGTCTGTCTGTGTATATGTGGATTGTGTGTCTGTCTGTCTGTGTACATGTGGATTGTGTGTGTGTCTGTCTATGTATAAGTGGATTGTGTGTGTCTGTCTGTGTATGTGTCGATTGTGTATGTGTCTGTGTATATGTGGATTATGTGTTGGTCTGTCTGTGTATATGTGTATTGTGTGTGTCTGTCTGTGGATCTGTCGATTGTGTGTGTGTCAGTCTGTGTATATGTGTATTGTGTGTGTCTGTCTGTGTATCTGTTGATTGTGTGTCCTTCTGTCTGTGTATATGTGGTTTGTGTGTGTGTGTCTGTCTGTGTATATGTGGATTGTGTGTGTGTCTGTCTGTCTATAAATGGATTGTGTGGGTCTGTCTGTGTATAAGTGGTTTGTGTGGGTCTGTCTTTGTATCTGTTGATTGTGTGTCCTTCTGTCTGTGTACATGTGGTTTGTGTGTGTGTGTCTGTCTGTGTATATGTGGATTGTGTGTGTGTCTGTCTGTGTATGTGTGGATTGTGTGTCTGTCTGTCTGTGTGCATGTGGATTGTGTGTGTGTCTGTCAGTGTATAAGTGGATTGTGTGGGTCTGTCTGTGTATGTGTAGATTGTGTGTGTGTCTGTCTGTGCAGATGTGGATTGTGTGTCGGTCTGTCTGTGTATATGTGGATTGTGTGTGTGTGTCCGTCTGCATATATGTGGATAGTGTGTGTGTCTGTCTGTGTATTGGTGGATTGTGTGTGTCTGTCTGTGCATATGTGGATCGTGTGTCCTTCTGTCTGTGTCTATGTGGATTGTGTGTCGGTCTGTCTGTGTATATGTGGATTGTGTGTCAGTCTGTCTGTGTATATGTGGATTGTGTGTCGGTCTGTCTGTTTCTATTTGGATTGTGTGTCGGTCTGTCTGTGTATATGTGGGTTGTGTGTGTGTCTGTCTGTGTATATGTGGATTGTGTGTGTGTCTGACTGTGTATATGTGGATTGTGTGTGTGTCTGTCTGTGTATATGTGGATTGTGTATTGGTATGTCTGTGCATATGTGGATTTTGTGTGTGTCTGTCAGTGTATAAGTGGATTGTGTGTGTCTTTCTGTGTATGTGTAGATTGTGTATGATTCTGTGTATATGTAGACTGTGTGTCGGTCTGTCTGTGTATATGTGGACTGTGTGTTGGTCTGTTTGCGTATATGTGGATTGTGTGTGTGTCTGTCTGTGTATATGTAGATTGTGTGTGTGTCTGTCCGTGTATGTGTGGATTGTGTGTGCCTGTCTGTTTATATGTGGATTGTGTGTGTGTCTGTCTGTGTATGTGTAGATTGTGTGGGTCTGTCTGTGTATGTGTAGATTGTGTGTGGGTCTGTCTGTGTATATGTGGATTGTGTATCGGTCTGTCTGTGTATATGTGGATTGTGTGTCGGTTTGCCTCTGTATATGTGGATTGTGTGTTGGTCTGCCTGTGTATATGTGGATTGTGTGTGTGTCTGTCTGTGCATATGTGGATTGTGTGTCGGTCCGTCTGTGTATATGCGGATTGTGTGTGTGTGTGTCTGTGTATATGTGGATTGTGTGTGTGTCTGTCTGTGTATATGTGGATTGTGTGTGTGTCTGACTGTGTATATATGGATTGTATGTTGGTATGTCTGTGTATATGTGGATTGTGTGTGTGTCTGTCAGAGTATAAGTGGATTGTGTGTGTCTGTCTGTGTATGTGTAGATTGTGTATGTTTCTGTGTATATGTGGATTGTGTGTCGGTCTGTCTGTGTATATATGGATTGTGTGTCGGTCTGTCTGTGTCTATGTGGACTGTGTGTCTGTCTGTCTGTGTATATGTGGATTATGTGTCGGTCTGTCTGTGTATATGTGGATTGTGTGTGTCTGTCTGTGTATCTGTTGATTGTGTGTCCTTCTGTCTGTGCATATGTGGATTGTGTGTCGGTCTGTCTGTGTCTATGTGGATTGTGTGTCGGTCTGTCTGTGTATATGTTGATTGTGTGTCCTTCTGTCTGTGTATATGTGGTTTGTGTGTGTGTGTCTGTCTGTGTATATATGGATTGTGTGTGTGTCTGTCTGTGTATGTGTGGATTGTGTGTGTGTCTGTCTGTGTGCATGTGGATTGTGTGTGTGTCTGTCAGTGTATAAGTGGATTGTGTGGGTCTGTCTGTGTATGTGTAGATTGTGTGTGTCTGTCTGTGTATATGTGGACTGTGTGTGTGTCTGTCTGTGTCTCTGTGGATTGTGTGTCGGTCTGTTTGTGTATATGTGGACTGTGTGTGTGTCTGTGTATATGTGGATTGTGTGGTGGTCTGTTTGTGTATAAGTGGACTGTGTGTCGGTCTGTCTGTGTATATGTGGATTGTGTGTGTGTCAGTCTGTGTCTATGTGGATTGTGTGTCGGTCTGTCTGTGTATTTGTAGACTGTGTGTCGATCTGTCTGTGTATATGTGGATTGTGTGTTGGTCTGTTTGTGTATATGTGGACTGTGTGTGTGTCTGTCTGTGTATATGTGGATTGTGTGTTGGTCTGTTTGTGTATATGTGGACTGCGTGTGTGTCTGTCTGTGTATATGTGGATTGTGTGTGTCTGTCTGAGTATATGTGGATTGTGTGTGTCTGTCTGTGCATATGTGGATTGTGGGTGTGTCTGTCTGTGTATATGTGGATTGTGTGTGTGTGTCCGTCTGTTTATATGTGGATAGTGTGTGTGTCTGTGTGTGTATATGTGGATTGTGTGTGTCTGTCTGTGCATATGTGGATTGTGTATCGGTCTGTCTGTGTATATGTGGATTGTATGTCGGTCTGTCTGTGTATATGGGGATTGTGTGTGTCTGTCTGTGTATATGTGGATTGTGTGTGTGTCTGTCTGTGTATGTGTGGATTGTGTGTGTGTCTGTCTGTGTACATGTGGATTGTGTGTGTGTCTGTCAGTGTATAAGTGGATTGTGTGTGTCTGTCTGTGTATCTGTTGATTTTGTGTCCTTCTGTCTGTGTATATGTGGATTGTGTGTGTGTGTCCACCTCTGTATATGTGGATTGTGTGTGTGTCTGTCTGTGTATATGGGGATTTTGTGTGTCTGTCTTTGTATATGGGGATAGTGTGTGTGTCTGTCCGTGTATATTGGGATAGTGTGTGTGTCTGTCTGTGTATATTTGGATTGTGTGTGTCTGTCTGTGCGTATTTGGATTGTGTGTCGGTCTGTCTGTGTATATGTGGATTGTGTGTGGGTCTGTCTGTGTATATGTGGATTGTGTATCGGTCTGTCTGTGTATATGTGCATTGTGTGTCCGTCTGCCTCTGAATATGTGGATTGTGTGTTGGTCTGCCTGTGTATATGTAGACTGTGGCTCGGTCTGTCTGTGTATATGTGGACTGTGTGTTGGTCTGTTTGTGTATATGTGTATTGTGTCTGTCTGTCTGTGCATATGTGGTTTGTGTGTGTCTGTCTGTGTATATATGTATTGTGTGTGTCTGTCTGTGTATCTGTTGATTGTGTGTCCTTCTGTCTGTGTATATGTGGTTTGTGTGTGTGTGTCTGTCTGTGTATATATGGATTGTGTGTGTGTCTGTCTGTGTATGTGTGGATTGTGTGTGTGTCTGTCTGTGTGCATGTGGATTGTGTGTGTGTCTGTCAGTGTATAAGTGGATTGTGTGGGTCTGTCTGTGTCTGTGTAGATTGTGTGTGTCTGTCTGTGCATATGTGGATTGTGTGTCGGTCTGTCTGTGTATATGTGGATTGTGTGTCGGTCTGTCTGTGTATATGTGGATTGTGTGTCGGTCTGTCTGTGTATATGTGGATTATGTGTTGGTCTGTCTGTGTATATGTGTATTGTGTCTGTCTGTCTGTGGATCTGTCGATTTTGTGTCTGTCAGTCTGTGTATATGTGGATTGTGTGTGTGTCTGTCTGTGTATGTGTGGATTGTGTGTGTGTCTGTCTGTGTGCATGTGGATTGTGTGTGTGTCTGTCAGTGTATAAGTGGATTGTGTGGGTCTGTCTGTGTATGTGTAGATTGTGTGTCGGTCTGTCTGTGTATATGTGGATTGCGTGTCGGTCTGTCTGTGCATATGTGGATTATGTGTTGGTCTGTCTGTGTATATGTGTATTGTGTGTGTCTGTCTGTGGATCTGTCGATTGTGTGTTTGTCAGTCTGTGTATATGTGGATTGTGTGTGTGTCTGTCTGTGTATATGTGGATTGTGTGTCTGTCTGTCTGTGTACATGTGGATTGTGTGTGTGTCTGTCTATGTATAAGTGGATTGTGTGTGTCTGTCTGTGTATGTGTCGATTGTGTATGTGTCTGTGTATATGTGGATTGTGTGTGTGTCTGTCTGTGTATATGTGGATTGTGTGTCGGTCTGTCTGTGTCTATGTGGATTGTGTGTCGGTCTGTCTGTGTATATGTGGATTATGTGTCGGTCTGTCTGTGTATATGTGTATTGTGTGTGTCTGTCTGTGTATCTGTTGATTGTTTGTGTGTCAGTCTGTGTATATGTGGATTGTGTGTGTGTCTGTCTGTGTATATGTGGATTGTGTGTGTGTCTGTCTGTGTATATGTGCATTGTGTGTTGGTCTGTCTGTGTATTTGTGGATTGCGTGTGTGTCTGTCTGTGTATATGTGGATTGTGTGTTGGTCTGTCTGTGTATATGTGGATTGTGTGTGTGTGTCTGTCTGTGTAAATGTGGATTGTGTGTCGGTCTGTCTGTGTATATGTGGATTGTGTGTTGGTCTGTCTGTGCATATGTGAATTCTGTGTGTGTCTGTCCGTGTATATGTGGATTGTGTGTGTTTCTGTCTGTGCACATGTGGATTGTGTGTGTGTCTGTCAGTGTATAACTGGATTGTGTGTGTGTGTCTGTGTATGTGTAGATTGTGTATGTGTCTGTGTATATGTGGATTGTGTGTCGGTCTGTCTGTGTCTATGTGGATTGTGTGTCGGTCTGTCTGTGTATATGTGGATTATGTGTCGGTCTGTCTGTGTATATGTGTATTGTGTGTGTCTGTCTGTGTATCTGTTGATTGTGTGTCCTTCTGTCTGTGTATATGTGGTTTGTGTGTGTGTGTCTGTCTGTGTATATGTGGATTGTGTGTGTGTCTGTCTGTGTATAAGTGGATTGTGTGGGTCTGTCTGTGTATAAGTGGATTGTGTGGGTCTGTCTGTGTATCTGTTGATTGTGTGTCCTTCTGTCTGTGTACATGTGGTTTGTGTGTGTGTGTCTGTCTGTGTATATGTGGATTGTGTGTGTGTCTGTCTGTGTATGTGTGGATTGTGTGTCTGTCTGTCTGTGTGCATGTGGATTGTGTGTGTGTCTGTCAGTGTATAAGTGGATTGTGTGGGTCTGTCTGTGTATGTGTAGATTGTGTGTGTGTCTGTCTGTGCAGATGTGGATTGTGTGTCGGTCTGTCTGTGTATATGTGGATTGTGTGTGTGTGTCCGTCTGCATATATGTGGATAGTGTGTGTGTCTGTCTGTGTATTGGTGGATTGTGTGTGTCTGTCTGTGCATATGTGGATCGTGTGTCCTTCTGTCTGTGTCTATGTGGATTGTGTGTCGGTCTGTCTGTGTATATGTGGATTGTGTGTCGGTCTGTCTGTGTATATGTGGATTGTGTGTCGGTCTGTCTGTGTATATGTGGATTGTGTGTCGGTCTGTCTGTGTATATGTGGATTATGTGTTGGTCTGTCTGTGTATATTTGTATTGTGTGTGTCTGTCTGTGTAATCTGTCGATTTTGTGTGTGTAGTCTGTGTATATGTGGATTGTGTGTCAGTCTGTCTGTGTATATGTGGATTGTGTGTCGGTCTGTCTGTTTCTATTTGGATTGTGTGTCGGTCTGTCTGTGTATATGTGGATTGTGTGTGTGTCTGTCTGTGCATATGTGGATTGTGTGTGTGTCTGTCTGTGTATCTGTGGATTGTGTGTGTGTCTGTCTGTGTATATGTGGATTGTGTGTTGGTATGTCTGTGCATATGTGGATTGTGTGTGTGTCTGTCTGTGTATATGTAGATTGTGTGTGTGTCTGTCCGTGTATGTGTGGATTGTGTGTTGCCTGTCTGTTTATATGTGGATTGTGTGTGTGTCTGTCTGTGTATATGTGGATTGTGTGTGTGTCTGTCTGTGTATATGTGGATTGTGTGTTGGTCTGTCTGTGTACATGTGGATTGTGTGTGTGTCTGTCAGAGTATAAGTGGATTGTGTGTGTCTGTCTGTGTATGTGTAGATTGTGTATGTTTCTGTGTATATGTGGATTGTGTGTCGGTCTGTCTGTGTATATGTGGATTGTGTGTGTGTGTCTGTCTGTGTATATGTGGATAGTGTGTGTGTCTTTCTGTGTATATGTGGATTGTGTGTGTCTGTCTGTGCATATGTGGATTGTGTGTCGGTCTGTTTGTGTATATGTGGATTGTGTGTGGGTCTGTCTGTGTATATGTGGATTGTGTATCGGTCTGTCTGTGTATATGTGGATTGTGTGTCGGTCTGCCTCTGTATATGTGGATTGTGTGTTGGTCTGCCTGTGTACATGTAGACTGTGGCTCGGTCTGTCTGTGTATATGTGGATTGTGTGTCGGTCTGTCTGTGTATATGTGGATTGTGTGTGGGTCTGTCTGTGTATATGTGGATTGTGTATCGGTCTGTCTGTGTATATGTGGATTGTGTGTCGGTTTGCCTCTGTATATGTGGATTGTGTGTTGGTCTGCCTGTGTATATGTAGACTGTGGCTCGGTCTGTCTGTGCATATGTGGATTGTGTGTCGGTCCGTCTGTGTACATGTGGATTGTGTGTGTGTCTGTGTATATGTGGATTGTGTGTGTGTCTGCCTGTGTATATGTGGATTGTGTGTGTGTCTGTCTGTGCATATGTGGATTGTGTGTCGGTCCGTCTGTGTATATGTGGATTGTGTGTGTGTGTCTGTGTATATGTGGATTGTGTGTGTGTCTGTCTGTGTAAATGTGGATTGTGTGTGTGTCTGACTGTGTATATGTGGATTGTATGTTGGTCTGTCTGTGTATATGTGGATTGTGTGTGTGTCTGTCAGAGTATAAGTGGATTGTGTGTGTCTGTCTGTGTATGTGTAGATTGTGTATGATTCTGTGTATATGTGGATTGTGTGTCGGTCTGTCTGTGTATATGTGGATTGTGTGTCGGTCTGTCTGTGTCTATGTGGATTGTGTGTCGGTCTGTCTGTGTATATGTGGATTATGTGTCGGTCTGTCTGTGTATATGTGGATTGTGTGTGTCTGTCTGTGTATAAGTGGATTGTGTGTGTCTGTCTGTGTATATGTGGATTGTGTGTCGGTCTGTCTGTGTATTTGTGGATTGTGTGTCAGTCTGTCTGTGTCTCTGTGGATTGTGTGTCTGTCTGTCTGTGTATATGTGGATTATGTGTTGATCTGTCTGTGTATATGTGTATTGTGTGTGTCTGTCTGTGTATAAGTGGATTGTGTGTGTCTGTCTGTGTATGTGTCGATTGTGTGTGTGTCTGTCTGTGTTTCTATGGATTGTGTGTCGGTCTGTTTGTGTATTTGTGGATTGTGTATTGGTCTGTCTGTGTATATGTGGATTATGTGTCGGTCTGTCTGTGTTTTTGTGGATTGTGTCTGTCTGTCTGTGTATCTGTTGATATTGTGTGTGTCTGTCTGTGTACATGTGGATTGTGTGTGTGTGTCCGTCTGTGTATATGTGGATTGTGTGTGTGTCTGTCTGTGTATCTGTGGATTGTGTGTGTCTGTCTGTGTGTATGGGGATAGTGTGTGTGTCTGTCTGTGTATATGTGGATTGTGTGCGTCTGTCTGTGCATATTTGGATTGTGTGTCGGTCTGTCTGTGTATATGTGGATTGTGTGTGGGTCTGTCTGTGTATGTGTGGATTGTGTATCGGACTGTCTGTGTATATGTGGATTGTGTGTCGGTCTGCCTCTTTATATGTGGATTGCGTGGTGGTCTGCCTGTGTATATGTAGACTGTGGCTCGGGCTGTCTGTGTATATGTGGATTGTGTGTGTGTCTGTCTGTGCATATGTGGATTGTGTGTGTGTCTGTCTGTGTGCATGTGGATTGTGTGTGTGTCTGTCTGTGTATAAGTGGATTGTGTGTGTCTGTCTGTGTATGTGTGGATTGTGTATGTGTCTGTGTATATGTGGATTGTGTGTCGGTCTGTCTGTGTCTCTGTGGATTGTGTGTCTGTCTGTCTGTGTGTATGTGGATTATGTGTCTGTCTGTCTGTCTGTGTATATGTGTATTGTGTGTGTCTGTCTGTGTATCTGTTGATTGTGCATGTGTCAGTCTGTGTCTATGTGGATTGTGTGTGTGTCTGTCTGTGTATATGTGGATTGTGTGTCGGTCTGTCTGTGTATATGTGGATTATGTGTTGGTCTGTCTGTGTATATTTGTATTGTGTGTGTCTGTCTGTGTAATCTGTCGATTTTGTGTGTGTAGTCTGTGTATATGTGGATTGTGTGTCAGTCTGTCTGTGTATATGTGGATTGTGTGTCGGTCTGTCTGTTTCTATTTGGATTGTGTGTCGGTCTGTCTGTGTATATGTGGATTGTGTGTGTGTCTGTCTGTGCATATGTGGATTGTGTGTGTGTCTGTCTGTGTATCTGTGGATTGTGTGTGTGTCTGTCTGTGTATATGTGGATTGTGTGTTGGTATGTCTGTGCATATGTGGATTTTGTGTGTGTCTGTCAGTGTATAAGTGGATTGTGTGTGTCTTTCTGTGTATGTGTAGATTGTGTATGATTCTGTGTATATGTAGACTGTGTGTCGGTCTGTCTGTGTATATGTGGACTGTGTGTTGGTCTGTTTGTGTATATGTGGATTGTGTGTGTGTCTGTCTGTGTATATGTAGATTGTGTGTGTGTCTGTCCGTGTATGTGTGGATTGTGTGTTGCCTGTCTGTTTATATGTGGATTGTGTGTGTGTCTGTCTGTGTATATGTGGATTGTGTGTGTGTCTGTCTGTGTATATGTGGATTGTGTGTTGGTCTGTCTGTGTACATGTGGATTGTGTGTGTGTCTGTCAGAGTATAAGTGGATTGTGTGTGTCTGTCTGTGTATGTGTAGATTGTGTATGTTTCTGTGTATATGTGGATTGTGTGTCGGTCTGTCTGTGTATATGTGGATTGTGTGTGTGTGTCTGTCTGTGTATATGTGGATAGTGTGTGTGTCTTTCTGTGTATATGTGGATTGTGTGTGTCTGTCTGTGCATATGTGGATTGTGTGTCGGTCTGTTTGTGTATATGTGGATTGTGTGTGGGTCTGTCTGTGTATATGTGGATTGTGTATCGGTCTGTCTGTGTATATGTGGATTGTGTGTCGGTCTGCCTCTGTATATGTGGATTGTGTGTTGGTCTGCCTGTGTACATGTAGACTGTGGCTCGGTCTGTCTGTGTATATGTGGATTGTGTGTCGGTCTGTCTGTGTATATGTGGATTGTGTGTGGGTCTGTCTGTGTATATGTGGATTGTGTATCGGTCTGTCTGTGTATATGTGGATTGTGTGTCGGTTTGCCTCTGTATATGTGGATTGTGTGTTGGTCTGCCTGTGTATATGTAGACTGTGGCTCGGTCTGTCTGTGCATATGTGGATTGTGTGTCGGTCCGTCTGTGTACATGTGGATTGTGTGTGTGTCTGTGTATATGTGGATTGTGTGTGTGTCTGCCTGTGTATATGTGGATTGTGTGTGTGTCTGTCTGTGCATATGTGGATTGTGTGTCGGTCCGTCTGTGTATATGTGGATTGTGTGTGTGTGTCTGTGTATATGTGGATTGTGTGTGTGTCTGTCTGTGTAAATGTGGATTGTGTGTGTGTCTGACTGTGTATATGTGGATTGTATGTTGGTCTGTCTGTGTATATGTGGATTGTGTGTGTGTCTGTCAGAGTATAAGTGGATTGTGTGTGTCTGTCTGTGTATGTGTAGATTGTGTATGATTCTGTGTATATGTGGATTGTGTGTCGGTCTGTCTGTGTATATGTGGATTGTGTGTCGGTCTGTCTGTGTCTATGTGGATTGTGTGTCGGTCTGTCTGTGTATATGTGGATTATGTGTCGGTCTGTCTGTGTATATGTGGATTGTGTGTGTCTGTCTGTGTATAAGTGGATTGTGTGTGTCTGTCTGTGTATATGTGGATTGTGTGTCGGTCTGTCTGTGTATATGTGGATTGTGTGTCAGTCTGTCTGTGTCTCTGTGGATTGTGTGTCTGTCTGTCTGTGTATATGTGGATTATGTGTTGATCTGTCTGTGTATATGTGTATTGTGTGTGTCTGTCTGTGTATAAGTGGATTGTGTGTGTCTGTCTGTGTATGTGTCGATTGTGTGTGTGTCTGTCTGTGTTTCTATGGATTGTGTGTCGGTCTGTTTGTGTATTTGTGGATTGTGTATTGGTCTGTCTGTGTATATGTGGATTATGTGTCGGTCTGTCTGTGTTTTTGTGGATTGTGTCTGTCTGTCTGTGTATCTGTTGATATTGTGTGTGTCTGTCTGTGTACATGTGGATTGTGTGTGTGTGTCCGTCTGTGTATATGTGGATTGTGTGTGTGTCTGTCTGTGTATCTGTGGATTGTGTGTGTCTGTCTGTGTGTATGGGGATAGTGTGTGTGTCTGTCTGTGTATATGTGGATTGTGTGCGTCTGTCTGTGCATATTTGGATTGTGTGTCGGTCTGTCTGTGTATATGTGGATTGTGTGTGGGTCTGTCTGTGTATGTGTGGATTGTGTATCGGACTGTCTGTGTATATGTGGATTGTGTGTCGGTCTGCCTCTTTATATGTGGATTGCGTGTTGGTCTGCCTGTGTATATGTAGACTGTGGCTCGGGCTGTCTGTGTATATGTGGATTGTGTGTGTGTCTGTCTGTGCATATGTGGATTGTGTGTGTGTCTGTCTGTGTGCATGTGGATTGTGTGTGTGTCTGTCTGTGTATAAGTGGATTGTGTGTGTCTGTCTGTGTATGTGTGGATTGTGTATGTGTCTGTGTATATGTGGATTGTGTGTCGGTCTGTCTGTGTCTCTGTGGATTGTGTGTCTGTCTGTCTGTGTGTATGTGGATTATGTGTCTGTCTGTCTGTCTGTGTATATGTGTATTGTGTGTGTCTGTCTGTGTATCTGTTGATTGTGCATGTGTCAGTCTGTGTCTATGTGGATTGTGTGTGTGTCTGTCTGTGTATATATGGATTGTGTGTCGGTCTGTTTGTGTATTTGTGGATTGTGTATTGGTCTGTCTGTGTATATGTGGATTGTGTGTGTGTGTGTCTGTGTATATGTGGATTGTGTGTTGGTCTGTCTGTGTATATGTGGATTGTGTGTGTTTCTGTCTGTGTAAATGTGGATTGTGTGTCGGTCTGTCTGTGTATATGTGGATTGTGTGTCGGTCTGTCTGTGTATATGTGGATTGTGTGTCGGTCTGTCTGTGTATATGTGGATTGTGTGTCGGTCTGTCTGTGTATATGTGTATTGTGTGTCGGTCTGTCTGTGTATATGTGGATTGTGCATGTGTCAGTCTGTGTATATGTGGATTGTGTGTGTGTCTGTCTGTGTATATATGGATTTTGTGTCGGTCTGTTTGTGTATTTGTGGATTGTGTATTGGTCTGTCTGTGTATATGTGGATTGTGTGTGTGTGTGTCTGTGTATATGTGGATTGTGTGTTGGTCTGTCTGTGTATATGTGGATTGTGTATCGGTCTGTCTGTGTGTATGTGGATTGTGTGTCGGTCTGCCTCTGTATATGTGGATTGTGTGTTGGTCTGCCTGTGTACATGTAGACTGTGGCTCGGTCTGTCTGTGTATATGTGGATTGTGTGTCGGTCTGTCTGTGTATATGTGGATTGTGTGTGGGTCTGTCTGTGTATATGTGGATTGTGTATCGGTCTGTCTGTGTATATGTGGATTGTGTGTCGGTTTGCCTCTGTATATGTGGATTGTGTGTTGGTCTGCCTGTGTATATGTAGACTGTGGCTCGGTCTGTCTGTGCATATGTGGATTGTGTGTCGGTCCGTCTGTGTACATGTGGATTGTGTGTGTGTCTGTGTATATGTGGATTGTGTGTGTGTCTGCCTGTGTATATGTGGATTATGTGTGTGTCTGTCTGTGCATATGTGGATTGTGTGTCGGTCCGTCTGTGTATATGTGGATTGTGTGTGTGTGTCTGTGTATATGTGGATTGTGTGTGTGTCTGTCTGTGTAAATGTGGATTGTGTGTGTGTCTGACTGTGTATATGTGGATTGTATGTTGGTCTGTCTGTGTATATGTGGATTGTGTGTGTGTCTGTCAGAGTATAAGTGGATTGTGTGTGTCTGTCTGTGTATGTGTAGATTGTGTATGATTCTGTGTATATGTGGATTGTGTGTCGGTCTGTCTGTGTATATGTGGATTGTGTGTCGGTCTGTCTGTGTCTATGTGGATTGTGTGTCGGTCTGTCTGTGTATATGTGGATTATGTGTCGGTCTGTCTGTGTATATGTGGATTGTGTGTGTCTGTCTGTGTATAAGTGGATTGTGTGTGTCTGTCTGTGTATATGTGGATTGTGTGTCGGTCTGTCTGTGTATATGTGGATTGTGTGTCAGTCTGTCTGTGTCTCTGTGGATTGTGTGTCTGTCTGTCTGTGTATATGTGGATTATGTGTTGATCTGTCTGTGTATATGTGTATTGTGTGTGTCTGTCTGTGTATAAGTGGATTGTGTGTGTCTGTCTGTGTATGTGTCGATTGTGTGTGTGTCTGTCTGTGTTTCTATGGATTGTGTGTCGGTCTGTTTGTGTATTTGTGGATTGTGTATTGGTCTGTCTGTGTATATGTGGATTATGTGTCGGTCTGTCTGTGTTTTTGTGGATTGTGTCTGTCTGTCTGTGTATCTGTTGATATTGTGTGTGTCTGTCTGTGTACATGTGGATTGTGTGTGTGTGTCCGTCTGTGTATATGTGGATTGTGTGTGTGTCTGTCTGTGTATCTGTGGATTGTGTGTGTCTGTCTGTGTGTATGGGGATAGTGTGTGTGTCTGTCTGTGTATATGTGGATTGTGTGCGTCTGTCTGTGCATATTTGGATTGTGTGTCGGTCTGTCTGTGTATATGTGGATTGTGTGTGGGTCTGTCTGTGTATGTGTGGATTGTGTATCGGACTGTCTGTGTATATGTGGATTGTGTGTCGGTCTGCCTCTTTATATGTGGATTGCGTGTTGGTCTGCCTGTGTATATGTAGACTGTGGCTCGGGCTGTCTGTGTATATGTGGATTGTGTGTGTGTCTGTCTGTGCATATGTGGATTGTGTGTGTGTCTGTCTGTGTGCATGTGGATTGTGTGTGTGTCTGTCTGTGTATAAGTGGATTGTGTGTGTCTGTCTGTGTATGTGTGGATTGTGTATGTGTCTGTGTATATGTGGATTGTGTGTCGGTCTGTCTGTGTCTCTGTGGATTGTGTGTCTGTCTGTCTGTGTGTATGTGGATTATGTGTCGGTCTGTCTGTGTATATGTGTATTGTGTGTGTCTGTCTGTGTATCTGTTGATTGTGCATGTGTCAGTCTGTGTCTATGTGGATTGTGTGTGTGTCTGTCTGTGTATATATGGATTGTGTGTCGGTCTGTTTGTGTATTTGTGGATTGTGTATTGGTCTGTCTGTGTATATGTGGATTGTGTGTGTGTGTCTGTGTATATGTGGATTGTGTGTTGGTCTGTCTGTGTATATGTGGATTGTGTGTGTTTCTGTCTGTGTAAATGTGGATTGTGTGTCGGTCTGTCTGTGTATATGTGGATTGTGTGTCGGTCTGTCTGTGTATATGTGGATTGTGTGTCGGTCTGTCTGTGTATATGTGGATTGTGTGTCGGTCTGTCTGTGTATATGTGTATTGTGTGTCGGTCTGTCTGTGTATATGTGGATTGTGCATGTGTCAGTCTGTGTATATGTGGATTGTGTGTGTGTCTGTCTGTGTATATATGGATTTTGTGTCGGTCTGTTTGTGTATTTGTGGATTGTGTATTGGTCTGTCTGTGTATATGTGGATTGTGTGTGTGTGTGTCTGTGTATATGTGGATTGTGTGTTGGTCTGTCTGTGTATATGTGGATTGTGTGTGTGTGTCCGTCTGCATATATGTGGATAGTGTGTGTGTCTGTCTGTGTATTGGTGGATTGTGTGTGTCTGTCTGTGCATATGTGGATCGTGTGTCCTTCTGTCTGTGTCCATGTGGATTGTGTGTCGGTCTGTCTGTTTCTATTTGGATTGTGTGTCGGTCTGTCTGTGTATATGTGGATTGTGTGTGTGTCTGTCTGTGTATATGTGGATTGTGTGTGTGTCTGTCTGTGTATATGTGGATTTTGTGTGTGTCTGTCAGTGTATAAGTGGATTGTGTGTGTCTTTCTGTGTATGTGTAGATTGTGTATGATTCTGTGTATATGTAGACTGTGTGTCGGTCTGTCTGTGTATATGTGGACTGTGTGTTGGTCTGTTTGTGTATATGTGGATTGTGTGTGTGTCTGTCTGTGTATATGTAGATTGTGTGTGTGTCTGTCCGTGTATGTGTGGATTGTGTGTGCCTGTCTGTTTATATGTGGATTGTGTGTGTGTCTGTCTGTGTATATGTGGATTGTGTGTGTGTCTGTCTGTGTATATGTGGATTGTGTGTTGGTCTGTCTGTGTACATGCGGATTGTGTGTGTGTCTGTCAGAAAATAAGTGGATTGTGTGTGTCTGTCTGTGTATGTGTAGATTGTGTATGTTTCTGTGTATATGTGGATTGTGTGTCGGTCTGTCTGTGTATATGTGGATTGTGTGTGTGTGTGTCTGTCTGTGTATATGTGGATAGTGTGTGTGTCTTTCTGTGTATATGTGGATTGTGTGTGTCTGTCTGTGCATATGTGGATTGTGTGTCGGTCTGTCTGTGTATATGTGGATTGTGTGTGGGTCTGTCTGTGTATATGTGGATTGTGTATCGGTCTGTCTGTGTATAAATGGATTGTGTGTCGGTCTGCCTCTGTATATGTGGATTGTGTGTTGGTCTGCCTGTGTATATGTAGACTGTGGCTCGGTCTGTCTGTGTATATGTGGATTGTGTGTCGGTCTGTCTGTGTATATGTGGATTGTGTGTGGGTCTGTCTGTGTATATGTTGCTTGTGTATCGGTCTGTCTGTGTATATGTGGATTGTGTGGCGGTTTGCCTCTGTATATGTGGATTGTGTGTTGGTCTGCCTGTGTATATGTAGACTGTGGCTCGGTCTGTCTGTGCATATGTGGATTGTGTGTCGGTCCGTCTGTGTACATGTGGATTGTGTGTGTGTCTGTGTATATGTGGATTGTGTGTGTGTCTGTCTGTGTATATGTGGATTGTGTGTGTGTCTGTCTGTGCATATGTGGATTGTGTGTCGGTCCGTCTGTGTATATGTGGATTGTGTGTGTGTGTGTCTGTGTATATGTGGATTGTGTGTGTGTCTGTCTGTGTATATGTGGATTGTGTGTGTGTCTGACTGTGTATATGTGGATTGTATGTTGGTCTGTCTGTGTATATGTGGATTGTGTGTGTGTCTGTCAGAGTATAAGTGGATTGTGTGTGTCTGTCTGTGTATGTTTAGATTGTGTATGATTCTGTGTATATGTGGATTGTGTGTCGGTCTGTCTGTGTATATGTGGATTGTGTGTCGGTCTGTCTGTGTCTATGTGGATTGTGTGTCGGTCTGTCTGTGTATATGTGGATTATGTGTCGGTCTGTCTGTGTATATGTGGATTGTGTGTGTCTGTCTGTGTATAAGTGGATTGTGTGTGTCTGTCTGTGTATATGTGGATTGTGTGTCGGTCTGTCTGTGTATATGTGGATTGTGTGTCAGTCTGTCTGTGTCTCTGTGGATTGTGTGTCTGTCTGTCTGTGTATATGTGGATTATGTGTCGATCTGTCTGTGTATATGTGTATTGTGTGTGTCTGTCTGTGTATAAGTGGATTGTGTGTGTCTGTCTGTGTATGTGTCGATTGTGTGTGTGTCTGTCTGTGTATATATGGATTGTGTGTCGGTCTGTTTGTGTATTTGTGGATTGTGTATTGGTCTGTCTGTGTATATGTGGATTATGTGTCAGTCTGTCTGTGTATATGTGGATTGTGTCTGTCTGTGTATCTGTTGATATTGTGTGTGTCTGTCTGTGTATATGTGGATTGTGTGTGTGTGTCCGTCTGTGTATATGTGGATTGTGTGTGTGTCTGTCTGTGTATCTGTGGATTGTGTGTGTCTGTCTGTGTGTATGGGGATAGTGTGTGTGTCTGTCTGTGTATATGTGGATTGTGTGCGTCTGTCTGTGCATATTTGGATTGTGTGTCGGTCTGTCTGTGTATATGTGGATTGTGTGTGGGTCTGTCTTTGTATGTGTGGATTGTGTATCGGACTGTCTGTGTATATGTGGATTGTGTGTCGGTCTGCCTCTTTATATGTGGATTGCGTGTTGGTCTGCCTGTGTATATGTAGACTGTGGCTCGGGCTGTCTGTGTATATGTGGATTGTGTGTGGGTCTGTCTGTGTATGTGTGGATTGTGTATCGGACTGTCTGTGTATATGTGGATTGTGTGTCGGTCTGCCTCTGTATATGTGGATTGTGTGTTGGTCTGCCTGAGTATATATAGACTGTGGCTCGGGCTGTCTGTGCATATGTGGATTGTGTGTCGGTCCGTCTGTGTATATGTGGATTGTGTGTGTGTCTGTCTGTGTCTATGTGGATTGTGTGTCGGTCTGTCTGTGTATATGTGGATTATGTGTCGGTCTGTCTGTGTATATGTGGATTGTGTGTGTCTGTCTGTGTATATGTGGATTGTGTTTTGGTCTGTCTGTGTATATGTGGATTGTGTGTGTGTCTGTCTGTGTATATGTGGATTGTGTGTTGTTCTGTCTGTGTATCTGTCGATTTTGTGTGTGTCAGTCTGTGTATATGTGGATTGTGTGTGTGTCTGTCTGTGCATATGTGGATTGTGTGTGTGTCTGTCTGTGTGCATGTGGATTGTGTGTGTGTCTGTCTGTGTATAAGTGGATTGTGTGTGTCTGTCTGTGTATATGTGGATTATGTGTCGATCTGTCTGTGTATATGTGTATTGTGTGTGTCTGTCTGTGTATAAGTGGATTGTGTGTGTCTGTCTGTGTATGTGTCGATTGTGTGTGTGTCTGTCTGTGTATATATGGATTGTGTGTCGGTCTGTTTGTGTATTTGTGGATTGTGTATTGGTCTGTCTGTGTATATGTGGATTATGTGTCGGTCTGTCTGTGTATATGTGGATTGTGTCTGTCTGTCTGTGTATCTGTTGATATTGTGTGTGTCTGTCTGTGTATATGTGGATTGTGTGTGTGTGTCCGTCTGTGTATATGTGGATTGTGTGTGTGTCTGTCTGTGTATCTGTGGATTGTGTGTGTCTGTCTGTGTGTATGGGGATAGTGTGTGTGTCTGTCTGTGTATATGTGGATTGTGTGCGTCTGTCTGTGCATATTTGGATTGTGTGTCGGTCTGTCTGTGTATATGTGGATTGTGTGTGGGTCTGTCTGTGTATGTGTGGATTGTGTATCGGACTGTCTGTGTATATGTGGATTGTGTGTCGGTCTGCCTCTTTATATGTGGATTGCGTGTTGGTCTGCCTGTGTATATGTAGACTGTGGCTCGGGCTGTCTGTGTATATGTGGATTGTGTGTGGGTCTGTCTGTGTATGTGTGGATTGTGTATCGGACTGTCTGTGTATATGTGGATTGTGTGTCGGTCTGCCTCTGTATATGTGGATTGTGTGTTGGTCTGCCTGAGTATATATAGACTGTGGCTCGGGATGTCTGTGCATATGTGGATTGTGTGTCGGTCCGTCTGTGTATATGTGGATTGTGTGTGTGTCTGTCTGTGTCTATGTGGATTGTGTGTCGGTCTGTCTGTGTATATGTGGATTATGTGTCGGTCTGTCTGTGTATATGTGGATTGTGTGTGTCTGTCTGTGTATATGTGGATTGTGTTTTGGTCTGTCTGTGTATATGTGGATTGTGTGTGTGTCTGTCTGTGTATATGTGGATTGTGTGTTGTTCTGTCTGTGTATCTGTCGATTTTGTGTGTGTCAGTCTGTGTATATGTGGATTGTGTGTGTGTCTGTCTGTGCATATGTGGATTGTGTGTGTGTCTGTCTGTGTGCATGTGGATTGTGTGTGTGTCTGTCTGTGTATAAGTGGATTGTGTGTGTCTGTCTGTGTATATGTGGATTGTGTGTCGGTCTGTCTGTGTCTCTGTGGATTGTGTGTCTGTCTGTCTGTGTATATGTGGATTATGTGTCGGTCTGTCTGTGTATATGTGTATTGTGTGTGTCTGTCTGTGTATCTGTTGATTGTGCATGTGTCAGTCTGTGTATATGTGGATTGTGTGTGTGTCTGTCTGTGTATATATGGATTGTGTGTCGGTCTGTTTGTGTATTTGTGGATTGTGTTTTGGTCTGTCTGTGTATATGTGGATTGTGTGTGTGTGTCTGTGTATATGTGGATTGTGTGTTGGTCTGTCTGTGTATATGTGAATTGCGTGTGTGTCTGTCTGTGTATATGTGGATTGTGTGTTGGTCTGTCTGTGTATATGTGGATTGTGTGTGTTTCTGTCTGTGTAAATGTGGATTGTGTGTCGGTCTGTCTGTGCATATGTGGATTGTGTGTTGGTCTGTCTGTGTATATGTGGATTGTGTGTGTGTCTGTCTGTGTATATGTGGATTGTGTGTGTGTCTGTCTGTGTACATGTGGATTGTGTGTTGGTCTGTCTGTGTATATGTGGATTGTGTGTGTGTCTGTCTGTGTGCATGTGGATTGTGTGTTGGTCTGTCTGTGTATATGTGGATTGTGTGTGTGTCTGTCTGTGTATATGTGGATTGTGTGTGTGCATGTCTGTGTATGTGAGGATTGTGTATGTGTCTGTCTGTGTATAAGTGGATTGTGTGTGTGTCTGTCTGTGTATCTGTCGATTTTGTGTGTACCAGTCTGTGTATATGTGGATTGTGTATCTGTCTGTCTGTATTTATGTGGATTGTGTGTCGGTCTGTCTGTGTATACGTAGAATGTCTGTCGGTCTGTCTGTGTATATGTGGACTGTGTGTTGGTCTGTTTGTGCATATGTGGATTGTGTGTGTGTCTGTCTGTGTATATGTAGATTGTGTGTGTGTCTGTCCGTGTATGTGTGGATTGTGTGTGTCTGTCTGTTTATATGTGGATAGTGTGTCTGTCTGTCTGTGTATATGTGGATTGTGTGTCGGTCTGTCTGAGTCTGTGTGGATTGTGTGTGGGTCTGTCTGTGTCTGTGTGGATTGTGTATCGGTCTGTCTGTGCACATGTCGACTGTGTGTCGGTCTGTCTGTGTATATGTGGACTGTGTGTTGGTCTCTTTGTGTATATGTGGATTGTGTGTGTGTCTGTCTGTGTATATGTAGATTGTGTGTGTGTCTGTCCGTGTATGTGTGGATTGTGTGTGTCTGTCTGTGTATATGTGGATTGTGTGTGTGTCTGTCTGTGTATATGTGGATTGTGTGTGTCTATCTGTGCATATGTGGATTGTGTGTCGGTCTATCTGTGTATATGTGGATTGTGTGTGTGTGTCCGTCTGTGTATATGTGGATAGTGTGTGTGTCTGTCTGTGTATATGTGGATTGTGTGTGTCTGTCTGTGCATATGTGGATTGTGTGTCGGTCTGTCTGTGTATATGTGGATTGTATGTGTGTCTGACTGTGTATATGTGGATTGTGAGTGTGTCTGTCTGTGTACATGTGAATTGTGTGTGTGTCTGTCTGTGAACATGTGGATTGTGTGTGTCTGTCTGTGTATAATTAGATTATGTGTGTCTGTCTGTGTATGTGTAGATTGTGTATGTGTCTGTGTATCTGTGGATTGTGTGTCAGTCCGTCTGTGTCAATGTGGATTGTGTGTCGGTCTGTCTGTGCATATGTGGATTGTGTGTGTCTGTCTGTGTATCTGTTGCTTTTGTCTGTGTTTGTCTGTGTATATGTGGATTGTGTGTCAGTCTGTCTGTGTATATGTGGATTGTGTGTCGGTCTGTCTGTGCATATGTGGATTATGTGTCGGTCTGTCTGTGTCTATGTGGATTGTGTGTGTGTGTCTTTGTATGTGTGGATTGTGTGTCGGTCTGTCTGTGTATATGTGGATTGTGTGTGTGTGTCCGTCTGTGTATATGTGGATTGTGTGTGTGTCTGTCTGCGTATATGTGGATTGTGTGTGTCTGTCTGTGTATATGGGGATATTGTGTGTGTCTGTCTGTGTATATGTGGATTGTGTCTGTCTGTCTGTGTACATTTGGATTGTGTGTGTGTCTGTCTTTGCATGTGTGGATTGTGTGTCCTTCTGTCTGTGTATTAGTGGATTGTGTGTGTGTGTCCATCTGTGTATATGTGGATTGTGTGTGTGTCTGTCTGCGTATATGTGGATTGTGTGTGTCTGTCTGTGTATATGGGGATAGTGTGTGTGTCTGTCTGTGTATATGTGGATTGTGTGCGTCTGTCTGTGCATATTTGGATTGTGTGTCGGTCTGTCTGTGTATATGTGGATTGTGTGTGGGTCTGTCTGTGTAAATGTGGATTGTGTATCGGTCTGTCTGTGTATATGTGGATTGTGTGTCGGTCTGCCTCTGTATATGTGGATTGTGTGTTGGTCTGCCTGTGTATATGTAGACTGTGGCTCGGTCTGTCTGTGTATATGTGGATTGTGTGTGTCTGCCTGTGCATATGTGGATTGTGTGTCGGTCTGTCTGTGTATATGTGGATTGTGTGTCGGTCTGTCTGTGTATATGTGGTTTGTGTGTGTGTCTGTCTGTGTATATGTGGATTGTGTGTCGGTCTGTCTGTGTATAGCTTGATTGTGTGTCGGTCTGTCTGTGTATATGTGGATTGTGTGTCGGTCTGTCTGTGTATCTATGTATTGTGCGTGTCTGTCTGTGTATCTGTTGATTGTGTGTGTGTCAGTCTGTGTATATGTGGATTGTGTGTCTGTCTGTCTGTGTATATGTGGATTGTGTGTCGGTCTGTTTGTGTATTTGTGGATTGTGTATTGGTCTGTCTGTGTATATGTGGATTGTGTGTGTGTCCGTCTGTGTATATGTGGATTGTGTGTTGGTCTGTCTGTGTATATGTGAATTGTGTGTGTGTCTGTCTGTGTACATGTGGATTGTGTGTTGGTCTGTCTGTGTATATGTGGATTGTGTGTGTGTCTGTCTGTGTAAATGTGGATTGTGTGTCGGTCTGTCTGTGTATATGTGGATTATGTGTTGGTCTGTCTGTGTATATGTGGATTGTGTGTGTGTGTGTCTGTGTATAAGTGGATTGTGTGTGTGTATGTCTGTGTATATGAGGATTGTGTGTGTGTCTGTCTGTGTATAAGTGGATTGTGTGTGTGTCTGTCTGTGTATCTGTCGATTTTGTGTGTATCAGTCTGTGTATATGTGGATTGTGTGTCAGTCTGTCTGAGTCTGTGTGGATTGTGTGCGGGTCTGTCTGTGTACATGTGGATTGTGTATCGGTCTGTCTGTGTATATGTAGACCGTGTGTCGGTCTGTCTGTGTATATGTGGATTGTGTGTTGGTCTGTTTGTGTATATGTGGATTTTGTGTGTCTGTCTGTTTATATGTGGATTGTGTGTCTCTCTGTCTGTGTCTATGTGGATTGTGTGTGTCTATCTGTGCATATGTGGATTGTGTGTCGGTCTGTCTGTGTATATGTGGATTGTGTGTGTGTGTCCGTCTGTGTATATGTGGATAGTGTGTGTGTCTGTCTGTTTATATGTGGATCGAGTGTCGGTCTGTCTGTGCATATGTGGATTGTATGTGTGTCTGTCTGTGTATATGTGGATTGTGAGTGTGTCTGTCTGTGTACATGTGAATTGTGTGTGTGTCTGTCTGTGAACATGTGGATTGTGTGTGTCTGTCTGTGTATAATTGGATTATGTGTGTCTGTCTGTGTATGTGTAGATTGTGTATGTGTCTGTGTATATGTGCATTGTGTGTCAGTCTGTCTGTGTATATGTGGATTGTGTGTCGGTCTGTCGATGCATATGTGGATTATGTGTCGGTCTGTCTGTGTGTATGTGGATTGTGTGTGTGTGTCTCTGTATGTGTGGATTGTGTGTCCTTCTGTCTGTGTATATGTGGATTGTGTGTGTGTGTCCGTCTGTGTATATGTGGATTGTGTGTGTGTCTGTCTGTGTATATGGGGATAGTGTGTGTGTCTGTCTGTGTATATGTGGATTGTGTCTGTCTGTCTGTGTATATTTGGATTGTGTGTGTGTCTGTCTATGTATGTGTGGATTGTGTGTCCTTCTGTCTGTGTATATGTGGATTGTGTGTGTGTGTCCGTCTGTGTATATGTGGATTGTGTGTGTGTCTGTCTGCGTATATGTGGATTGTGTGTGTCTGTCTGTGTATATGGGGATAGTGTGTGTGTCTGTCTGTGTATATGTGGATTGTGTGCGTCTGTCTGTGCATATTTGGATTGTGTGTCGGTCTGTCTGTGTATATGTGGATTGTGTGTGGGTCTGTCTGTGTATATGTGGATTGTGTATCGGTCTGTCTGTGAATATGTGGATTGTGTGTCGGTCTGCCTCTGTATATGTGGATTTTGTGTTGGTCTGCCTGTGTATATGTAGACTGTGGCTCGGTCTATCTGTGTATATGTGGATTGTGTGTGTCTGTCTGTGCATATGTGGATTGTGTGTCGGTCTGTCTGTGTATATGTGGTTTGTGTGTGTGTCTGTCTGTGTATATGTGGTTTGTGTGTCGGTCTGTCTGTGTATAGCTTGATTGTGTGTCGGTCTGTCTGTGTATATGTGGATTGTGTGTCGGTCTGTCTGTGTATCTGTGTATTGTGCGTGTCTGTCTGTGTATCTGTTGATTGTGTGTGTGTCAGTCTGTGTATATGTGGATTGTGTGTCTGTCTGTCTGCGTATTTGTGGATTGTGTGTCGGTCTGTTTGTGTATTTGTGGATTGTGTATTGGTCTGTCTGTGTTTTTGTGGATTGTGTGTGTGTCTGTCTGTGTGTATGTGGATTGTGTGTTGGTCTGTCTGTGTATATGTGAATTGTGTGTGTGTCTGTCTGTGTACATGTGGATTGTGTGTTGGTCTGTCTGTGTATATGTGGATTGTGTGTGTGTCTGTCTGTGTAAATGTGGATTGTGTGTCGGTCTGTCTGTGTATATGTGGATTGTGTGTTGGTCTGTCTGTGTATATGTGGATTGTGTGTGTGTGTGTGTGTCTGTGTATATGTGGATTGTATGTGTGTATGTCTGTGCATATGAGGATTGTGTGTGTGTCTGTCTGTGTATAAGTGGATTGTGTGTGTGTCTGTCTGTGTATATGTGGATTGTGTGTCGGTCTGTCTGTGTATATGTAGATTGTGTGTTGGTCTGTCTGTGTATATGTGGATTGTGTGTGTGTGTGTCTGTGTATATGTGGATTGTGTGTGTGTCTGTCTGTGTATATTTGGATTGTGTGTGTGTCTGTCTATGTATGTGTGGATTGTGTGTCCTTCTGTCTGTGTATATGTGGATTGTGTGTGTGTGTCCGTCTGTGTATATGTGGATTGTCTGTGTGTCTGTCTGCGTATATGTGGATTGTGTGTGTCTGTCTGTGTATATGGGGATAGTGTGTGTGTCTGTCTGTGTATATGTGGATTGTGTGCGTCTGTCTGTGCATATTTGGATTGTGTGTCGGTCTGTCTGTGTATATGTGGATTGTGTGTGTGTCTGTCTGTGTCTATGTGGATTGTGTATCGGTCTGTCTGTGTATACGTAGACTGTGTGTCGGTCTGTCTGTGTATATGTGGACTGTGTGTTGGTCTGTTTGTGTATATGTGGATTGTGTGTGTGTCTGTCTGTGTATATGTAGATTGTGTGTGTGTCTGTCCGTGTATGTGTGGATTGTGTGTGTCTGTCTGTGTATATGTGGATTGTGTGTCTGTCTGTCTGTGTATATGTGGATTGTGTGTGTCTATCTGTGCATATGTGGATTGTGTGTCGGTCTATCTGTGTATATGTGGATTGTGTGTGTGTGTCCGTCTGTGTATATGTGGATAGTGTATGTTTCTGTCTGTGTATATGTGGATTGTGTGTGTCTGTCTGTGCATATGTGGATTGTGTGTCGGTCTGTCTGTGTATATGTGGATTGTATGTGTGTCTGACTGTGTATATGTGGATTGTGAGTGTGTCTGTCTGTGTACATGTGAATTGTGTGTGTGTCTGTCTGTGAACATGTGGATTGTGTGTGTCTGTCTGTGTATAATTAGATTATGTGTGTCTGTCTGTGTATGTGTAGATTGTGTATGTGTCTGTGTATCTGTGGATTGTGTGTCAGTCTGTCTGTGTCTATGTGGATTGTGTGTCGGTCTGTCTGTGCATATGTGGATTATGTGTCAGTCTGTCTGTGCATATGTGGATTGTGTGTGTCTGTCTGTGTATCTGTTGATTTTGTCTGTGTTTGTCTGTGTATATGTGGATTGTGTGTCAGTCTGTCTGTGTATATGTGGATTGTGTGTCGGTCTGTCTGTGCATATGTGGATTATGTGTCGGTCTGTCTGTGTATATGTGGATTGTGTGTGTGTGTCTTTGTTTGTGTGGATTGTGTGTGTGTCTGTCTGTGTATATGTGGATTGTGTGTGTGTGTCCGTCTGTGTATATGTGGATTGTGTGTGTGTCTGTCTGCGTATATGTGGATTGTGTGTGTCTGTCTGTGTATATGGGGATATTGTGTGTGTCTGTCTGTGTATATGTGGATTGTGTCTGTCTGTCTGTGTATATTTGGATTGTGTGTGTGTCTGTCTTTGTATGTGTGGATTGTGTGTCCTTCTGTCTGTGTATTAGTGGATTGTGTGTGTGTGTCCATCTGTGTATATGTGGATTGTGTGTGTGTCTGTCTGCGTATATGTGGATTGTGTGTGTCTGTCTGTGTATATGGGGATAGTGTGTGTGTCTGTCTGTGTATATGTGGATTGTGTGCGTCTGTCTGTGCATATTTGGATTGTGTGTCGGTCTGTCTGTGTATATGTGGATTGTGTGTGGGTCTGTCTGTGTAAATCTGGATTGTGTATCGGTCTGTCTGTGTATTTGTGGATTGTGTGTCGGTCTGCCTCTGTATATGTGGATTGTGTGTTGGTCTGCCTGTGTATATGTAGACTGTGGCTCGGTCTGTCTGTGTATATGTGGATTGTGTGTGTCTGCCTGTGCATATGTGGATTGTGTGTCGGTCTGTCTGTGTATATGTGGATTGTGTGTCGGTCTGTCTGTGTATATGTGGTTTGTGTGTGTGTCTGTCTGTGTATATGTGGATTGTGTGTCGGTCTGTCTGTGTATCGCTTGATTGTGTGTCGGTCTGTCTGTGTATATGTGGATTGTGTGTCGGTCTGTCTGTGTATCTATGTATTGTGCGTGTCTGTCTGTGTATCTGTTGATTGTGTGTGTGTCAGTCTGTGTATATGTGGATTGTGTGTCTGTCTGTCTGTGTATATGTGGATTGTGTGTCGGTCTGTTTGTGTATTTGTGGATTGTGTGTTGGTCTGTCTGTGTATATGTGGATTGTGTGTGTGTCTGTCTGTGTAAATGTGGATTGTGTGTCGGTCTGTCTGTGTATATGTGCATTGTGTGTTGGTCTGTCTGTGTATATGTGGATTGTGTGTGTGTCTGTCTGTGTAAATGTGGATTGTGTGTCGGTCTGTCTGTGTATATGTGGATTGTGTGTTGGTCTGTCTGTGTATATGTGGATTGTGTGTGTGTGTGTCTGTGTATATGAGGATTGTGTGTGTGTATGTCTGTGTATATGAGGATTGTGTGTGTGTCTGTCTGTGTATAAGTGGATTGTGTGTGTGTCTGTCTGTGTATCTGTCGATTTTGTGTGTATCAGTCTGTGTATATGTGTATTGTGTGTCAGTCTGTCTGAGTCTGTGTGGATTGTGTGCGGGTCTGTCTGTGTACATGTGGATTGTGTATCGGTCTGTCTGTGTATATGTAGACCGTGTGTCGGTCTGTCTGTGTATATGTGGATTGTGTATCGGTCTGTCTGTGTATATGTAGACCGTGTGTCGGTCTGTCTGTGTATATGTGGATTGTGTATCGGTCTGTCTGTGTATATGTGGATTGTGTGTCGGTCTGTCTGTGTGTATGTGGTTTGTGTGTGTGTCTGTCTGTGTATATGTGGATTGTGTGTCGGTCTGTCTGTGTATAGCTTGATTGTGTGTCGGTCTGTCTGTGTATATGTGGATTGTGTGTCGGTCTGTCTGTGTATCTATGTATTGTGCGTGTCTGTCTGTGTATCTGTTGATTGTGTGTGTGTCAGTCTGTGTATATGTGGATTGTGTGTCTGTCTGTCTGTGTACATGTGGATTGTGTGTCGGTCTGTTTGTGTATTTGTGGATTGTGTATTGGTCTGTCTGTGTAAATGTGGATTGTGTGTCGGTCTGTCTGTGTATATGTGGATTGTGTGTGTGTGTGTCTGTGTATATGTGGATTGTGTGTGTGTGTGTCTGTGTATATGTGGATTGTGTGTGTGTATGTCTGTGTATATGAGGATTGTGTGTGTGTCTGTCTGTGTATAAGTGGATTGTGTGTGTGTCTGTCTGTGTATCTCTCGATTTTGTGTGTATCAGTCTGTGTATATGTGGATTGTGTGTCAGTCTGTCTGAGTCTGTGTGGATTGTGTGCGGGTCTGTCTGTGTACATGTGGATTGTGTATCGGTCTGTCTGTGTATATGTAGACCGTGTGTCGGTCTGTCTGTGTATATGTGGATTATGTGTTGGTCTGTTTGTGTATATGTGGATTTTGTGTGTGTCAGTCTGTGTATATGTAGATTGTGTGTGTGTCTGTCCGTGCATGTGTGGATTGTGTGTGTCTGTCTGTTTATATGTGGATTGTGTGTCTCTCTGTCTGTGTCTATGTGGATTGTGTGTGTCTATCTGTGCATATGTGGATTGTGTGTCGGTCTGTCTGTGTATATGTGGATTGTGTGTGTGTGTCCGTCTGTGTATATGTGGATAGTGTGTGTGTCTGTCTGTTTATATGTGGATTGTGTGTCGGTCTGTCTGTGCATATGTGGATTGTATGTGTGTCTGTCTGTGTATATGTGGATTGTGAGAGTGTCTGTCTGTGTACATGTGAATTGTGTGTGTGTCTGTCTGTGAACATGTGGATTGTGTGTGTCTGTCTGTGTATAATTGGATTATGTGTGTCTGTCTGTGTATGTGTAGATTGTGTATGTGTCTGTGTATCTGTGGATTGTGTGTCAGTCCGTCTGTGTCTATGTGGATTGTGTGTCGGTCTGTCTGTGCATATGTGGATTATGTGTCAGTCTGTCTGTGCATATGTGGATTGTGTGTGTCTGTCTGTGTATCTGTTGATTTTGTCTGTGTTTGTCTGTGTATATGTGGATTGTGTGTCAGTCTGTCTGTGTATATGTGGATTGTGTGTCGGTCTGTCGATGCATATGTGGATTATGTGTCGGTCTGTCTGTGTGTATGTGGATTGTGTGTGTGTGTCTCTGTATGTGTGGATTGTGTGTCCTTCTGTCTGTGTCTATGTGGATTGTGTGTGTGTGTCCGTATGTGTATATGTGGATTGTGTGTGTGTCTGTCTGCGTATATGTGGATTGTGTGTGTCTGTCTGTGTATATGGGGATAGTGTGTGTGTCTGTCTGTGTATATGTGGATTGTGTCTGTCTGTCTGTGTATATTTGGATTGTGTGTGGGTCTGTCTGTGTATATGTGGATTGTGTATCGGTCTGTCTGTGTATATGTGGATTGTGTGTCGGTCTGTCTGTGCATATGTGGATTATGTGTCAGTCTGTCTGTGCATATGTGGATTGTGTGTGTCTGTCTGTGTATCTGTTGATTTTGTCTGTGTTTGTCTGTGTATATGTGGATTGTGTGTCAGTCTGTCTGTGTATATGTGGATTGTGTGTCGGTCTGTCTGTGCATATGAGGATTATGTGTCGGTCTGTCTGTGTATATGTGGATTGTGTGTGTGTGTCTTTGTTTGTGTGGATTGTGTGTCGGTCTGTCTGTGTATATGTGGATTGTGTGTGTGTGTCCGTCTGTGTATATGTGGATTGTGTGTGTGTCTGTCTGCTTATATGTGGATTGTGTGTGTCTGTCTGTGTATATGGGGATATTGTGTGTGTCTGTCTGTGTATATGTGGATTGTGTCTGTCTGTCTGTGTATATTTGGATTGTGTGTGTGTCTGTCTTTGTATGTGTGGATTGTGTGTCCTTCTGTCTGTGTATTAGTGGATTGTGTGTGTGTGTCCATCTGTGTATATGTGGATTGTGTGTGTGTCTGTCTGCGTATATGTGGATTGTGTGTGTCTGTCTGTGTATATGGGGATAGTGTGTGTGTCTGTCTGTGTATATGTGGATTGTGTGCGTCTGTCTGTGCATATTTGGATTGTGTGTCGGTCTGTCTGTGTATATGTGGATTGTGTGTGGGTCTGTCTGTGTAAATGTGGATTGTGTATCGGTCTGTCTGTGTATTTGTGGATTGTGTGTCGGTCTGCCTCTGTATATGTGGATTGTGTGTTGGTCTGCCTGTGTATATGTAGACTGTGGCTCGGTCTGTCTGTGTATATGTGGATTGTGTGTGTCTGCCTGTGCATATGTGGATTGTGTGTCGGTCTGTCTGTGTATATGTGGATTGTGTGTCGGTCTGTCTGTGTATATGTGGTTTGTGTGTGTGTCTGTCTGTGTATATGTGGATTGTGTGTCGGTCTGTCTGTGTATAGCTTGATTGTGTGTCGGTCTGTCTGTGTATATGTGGATTGTGTGTCGGTCTGTCTGTGTATCTATGTATTGTGCGTGTCTGTCTGTGTATCTGTTGATTGTGTGTGTGTCAGTCTGTGTATATGTGGATTGTGTGTCTGTCTGTCTGTGTATATGTGGATTGTGTGTCGGTCTGTTTGTGTATTTGTGGATTGTGTGTTGGTCTGTCTGTGTATATGTGGATTGTGTGTGTGTCTGTCTGTGTAAATGTGGATTGTGTGTCGGTCTGTCTGTGTATATGTGGATTGTGTGTTGGTCTGTCTGTGTATATGTGGATTGTGTGTGTGTCTGTCTGTGTAAATGTGGATTGTGTGTGTGTGTCTGTGTATATGTGGATTGTGTGTGTGTATGTCTGTGTATATGAGGATTGTGTGTGTGTCTGTCTGTGTATAAGTGGATTGTGTGTGTGTCTGTCTGTGTATCTGTCGATTTTGTGTGTATCAGTCTGTGTATATGTGTATTGTGTGTCAGTCTGTCTGAGTCTGTGTGGATTGTGTGCGGGTCTGTCTATGTACATGTGGATTGTGTATCGGTCTCTCTGTGTATATGTAGACCGTGTGTCGGTCTGTCTGTGTATATGTGGATTGTGTGTTGGTCTGTTTGTGTATATGTGGATTTTGTGTGTGTCAGTCTGTGTATATGTAGATTGTGTGTGTGTCTGTCCGTGCATGTGTGGATTGTGTGTGTCTGTCTGTTTATATGTGGATTGTGTGTCTCTCTGTCTGTGTCTATGTGGATTGTGTGTGTCTATCTGTGCATATGTGGATTGTGTGTCGGTCTGTCTGTGTATATGTGGATTGTGTATGTGTGTCCGTCTGTGTATATGTGGATAGTGTGTGTGTCTGTCTGTTTATATGTGGATTGTGTGTCGGTCTGTCTGTGCATATGTGGATTGTATGTGTGTCTGTCTGTGTATATGTGGATTGTGAGAGTGTCTGTCTGTGTACATGTGAATTGTGTGTGTGTCTGTCTGTGAACATGTGGATTGTGTGTGTCTGTCTGTGTATAATTAGATTATGTGTGTCTGTCTGTGTATGTGTAGATTGTGTATGTGTCTGTGTATCTGTGGATTGTGTGTCAGTCTGTCTGTGTCTATGTGGATTGTGTGTCGGTCTGTCTGTGCATATGTGGATTATGTGTCAGTCTGTCTGTGCATATGTGGATTGTGTGTGTCTGTCTGTGTATCTGTTGATTTTGTCTGTGTTTGTCTGTGTATATGTGGATTGTGTGTCAGTCTGTCTGTGTATATGTGGATTGTGTGTCGGTCTGTCTATGCATATGTGGATTATGTGTCGGTCTGTCTGTGTGTATGTGGATTGTGTGTGTGTGTCTCTGTATGTGTGGATTGTGTGTCCTTCTGTCTGTGTATATGTAGATTGTGTGTGTGTGTCCGTATGTGTATATGTGGATTGTGTGTGTGTCTGTCTGCGTATATGTGGATTGTGTGTGTCTGTCTGTGTATATGGGGATAGTGTGTGTGTCTGTCTGTGTATATGTGGATTGTGTCTGTCTGTCTGTGTATATTTGGATTGTGTGTGGGTCTGTCTGTGTATATGTGGATTGTGTATCGGTCTGTCTGTGTATATGTGGATTGTGTGTCGGTCTGCCTCTGTATATGTGGATTGTGTGTTGGTCTGCCTGTGTATATGTGGACTGTGGCTCGGTCTGTCTGTGTATATGTGGATTGTGTGTGTCTGTCTGTGCATATGTGGATTGTGTGTCGGTCTGTCTGTGTATATGTGGTTTGTGTGTGTGTCTGTCTGTGTATATGTGGATTGTGTGTCGGTCTGTCTGTGTATAGCTTGATTGTGTGTCGGTCTGTCTGTGTATATGTGGATTGTGTGTCGGTCTGTCTGTGTATCTGTGTATTGTGCGTGTCTGTCTGTGTATCTGTTGATTGTGTGTGTGTCAGTCTGTGTATATGTGGATTGTGTGTCTGTCTGTCTGCGTATATGTGGATTGTGTGTCGGTCTGTTTGTGTATTTGTGGATTGTGTATTGGTCTGTCTGTGTATATGTGGATTGTGTGTGTGTCTGTCTGTGTATATGTGGATTGTGTGTTGGTCTGTCTGTGCATATGTGAATTGTGTGTGTGTCTGTCTGTGTACATGTGGATTGTGTGTTGGTCTGTCTGTGTATATGTGGATTGTGTGTCGGTCTGTCTGTGTAAATGTGGATTGTGTGTCGGTCTGTCTGTGTATATGTGGATTGTGTGTTGGTCTGTCTGTGTATATGTGGATTGTGTGTGTGTGTGTGTCTGTGTATATGTGGATTGTATGTGTGTATGTCTGTGCATATGAGGATTGTGTGTGTGTCTGTCTGTGTATAAGTGGATTGTGTCTGTCTGTCTGTGTATATTTGGATTGTGTGTGTGTCTGTCTATGTATGTGTGGATTGTGAGACCTTCTGTCTGTGTATATGTGGATTGTGTGTGTGTGTCCGTCTGTGTACATGTGGATTGTGTGTGTGTCTGTCTGCGTATATGTGGATTGTATGTGTCTGTCTGTGTATATGGGGATAGTGTGTGTGTCTGTCTGTGTATATGTGGATTGTGTGCCTCTGTCTGTGCATATTTGGATTGTGTGTCGGTCTATCTGTGTATATGTGGATTGTGTGTGGGTCTGTCTGTGTATATGTGGATTGTGTATCGGTCTGTCTGTGTATATGTGGATTGTGTGTCGGTCTGCCTCTGTATATGTGGATTGTGTGTTGGTCTGCCTGTGTATATGTAGACTGTGGCTCGGTCTGTCTGTGTATATGTGGATTGTGTGTGTCTGTCTGTGCATATGTGGATTGTGTGTCGGTCTGCCTGTGTATATGTGGATTGTGTGTCGGTCTGTCTGTGTATATGTGGTTTGTGTGTGTGTCTGTCTGTGTATATGTGGATTGTGTGTCGGTCTGTCTGTGTATAGCTTGATTTTGTGTCGGTCTGTCTGTGTATATGTGGATTGTGTGTCGGTCTGTCTGTGTATCTATGTATTGTGCGTGTCTGTCTGTGTATCTGTTGATTGTGTGTGTGTCAGTCTGTGTATATGTGGATTGTGTGTCTGTCTGTCTGTGTATATGTGGATTGTGTGTCGGTCTGTTTGTGTATTTGTGGATTGTGTATTGGTCTGTCTGTGTATATGTGGATTGTGTGTGTGTCTGTCTGTGTATATGTGGATTGTGTGTTGGTCTGTCTGTGTATATGTGAATTGTGTGTGTGTCTGTCTGTGTACATGTGGATTGTGTGTTGGTCTGTCTCTATATATGTGGATTGTGTGTGTGTCTGTCTGTGTAAATGTGGATTGTGTGTCGGTCTGTCTGTGTATATGTGGATTGTGTGTTGGTCTGTCTGTGTATATGTGGATTGTGTGTGTGTGTCTGTGTATATGTGGATTGTGTGTGTGTATGTCTGTGCATATGAGGATTGTGTGTGTGTCTGTCTGTGTATAAGTGGATTGTGTGTGTGTCTGTCTGTGTATCTGTCGATTTTGTGTGTATCAGTCTGTGTATATGTGGATTGTGTGTCAGTCTGTCTGTGTATATGTGGATTGTGTGTCGGTCTGTCTGAGTCTGTGTGGATTGTGTGCGGGTCTGTCTGTGTACATGTGGATTGTGTATCGGTCTGTCTGTGTATATGTGGATTGTGTGTTGGTCTGTTTGTGTATATGTGGATTTTGTGTGTGTCAGTCTGTGTATATGTAGATTGTGTGTGTGTCTGTCCGTGCATGTGTGGATTGTGTGTGTCTGTCTGTTTATATGTGGATTGTGTGTCTCTCTGTCTGTGTATATGTGGATTGTGTGTGTGTGTCCGTCTGTGTATATGTGGATAGTGTGTGTGTCTGTCTGTGTATATGTGGATTGTGTGTCGGTCTGTCTGTGCATATGTGGATTATGTGTCGGTCTGTCTGTGTATATGTGGATTGTGTGTGTGTCTGTCTATGTATGTGTGGATTGTGTGTCCTTCTGTCTGTGTATATGTGGATTGTGTGTGTGTGTCCGTCTGTGTATATGTGGATTGTGTATGTGTCTGTCTGCGTATATGTGGATTGTGTGTGTCTGTCTGTGTATATGGGGATAGTGTGTGTGTCTGTCTGTGTATATGTGGATTGTTTCTGTCTGTCTGTGTATATTTGGATTGTGTGTGTGTCTGTCTATGTATGTGTGGATTGTGTGTCCTTCTGTCTGTGTCTATGTGGATTGTGTGTATGTGTCCGTCTGTGTATATGTGGATTGTGTGTGTGTCTGTCTGCGTATATGTGGATTGTGTGTGTCTGTCTGTGTATATGGGGATAGTGTGTGTGTCTGTCTGTGTATATGTGGATTGTGTGTGACTGTCTGTGCATATGTGGATTGTGTGTCGGTCTGTCTGTGTATATGTGGATTGTGTGTCGGTCTGTCTGTGTATATGTGGTTTGTGTGTGTGTCTGTCTGTGTATATGTGTATTGTGTGTCGGTCTGTCTGTGTATCGCTTGATTGTGTGTCGGTCAGTCTGTGTATATGTGGATTGTGTGTCTGTCTGTGTATATGTGGATTGTGTGTCGATCTGTTTGTGTATTTGTGGATTGTATATTGGTCTGTCTGTTTATATGTGGATTGTGTGTGTGTCTGTCTGTGTATATGTGGATTGTGTGTTGGTCTGTCTGTGTATATGTGAATTGTGTGTGTGTCTGTCTGTGTACATGTGGATTGTGTGTTGGTCTGTACGTGTATATGTGGATTGAGTGTGTGTCTGTCTGTGTAAATGTGGATTGTGTGTGTGTCTGTCTGTGTATATGAGGATTGTGTGTGTGTCTGTCTGTGTATAAGTGGATTGTGTGTGTGTCTGCGTATCTGTCGATTTTGTGTGTATCAGTCTGTGTATATGTGGATTGTGTGTCAGTCTGTCTCTGTATATGTGGATTGTGTGTCGGTCTGTCTGAGTCTGTGTGGATTGTGTGTGGGTCTGTGTGTGTACATGTGGATTGTGTATCGGTCTGTCTGTGTATATGTAGACCGTGTGTCGGTCTGTCTGTGTATATGTGGATTGTGTGTTGGTCTGTTTGTGTATATCTGGATTTTGTGTGTGTCAGTCTGTGTATATGTAGATTGTGTGTGTGTCTGTCCGTGCATGTGTGGATTGTGTGTGTCTGTCTGTTTATATATGGATTGTGTGTCTCTCTGTCTGTGTCTATGTGGATTGTGTGTGTCTATCTGTGCATATGTGGATTGTGTATTGGTCTGTCTGTGTATATGTGGACTGTGGCTCGGTCTGTCTGTGTATATGTGGATTGTGTGTGTCTGTCTGTGCATATGTGGATTGTGTGTCGGTCTGTCTGTGTATATGTGGTTTGTGTGTGTGTCTGTCTGTGTATATGTGGATTGTGTGTCGGTCTGTCTGTGTATAGCTTGATTGTGTGTCGGTCTGTCTGTGTATATGTGGATTGTGTGTCGGTCTGTCTGTGTATCTGTGTATTGTGCGTGTCTGTCTGTGTATCTGTTGATTGTGTGTGTGTCAGTCTGTGTATATGTGGATTGTGTGTCTGTCTGTCTGCGTATATGTGGATTGTGTGTCGGTCTGTTTGTGTATTTGTGGATTGTGTATTGGTCTGTCTGTGTATATGTGGATTGTGTGTGTGTCTGTCTGTGTATATGTGGATTGTGTGTTGGTCTGTCTGTGCATATGTGAATTGTGTGTGTGTCTGTCTGTGTACATGTGGATTGTGTGTTGGTCTGTCTGTGTATATGTGGATTGTGTGTCGGTCTGTCTGTGTGAATGTGGATTGTGTGTCGGTCTGTCTGTGTATATGTGGATTGTGTGTTGGTCTGTCTGTGTATATGTGGATTGTGTGTGTCTGTCTGTGTATATTTGGATTGTGTGTGTGTCTGTCTATGTATGTGTGGATTGTGAGACCTTCTGTCTGTGTATATGTGGATTGTGTGTGTGTGTCCGTCTGTGTACATGTGGATTGTGTGTGTGTCTGTCTGCGCATATGTGGATTGTATGTGTCTGTCTGTGTATATGGGGATAGTGTGTGTGTCTGTCTGTGTATATGTGGATTGTGTGCGTCTGTCTGTGCATATTTGGATTGTGTGTCGGTCTATCTGTGTATATGTGGATTGTGTGTGGGTCTGTCTGTGTATATGTGGATTGTGTATCGGTCTGTCTGTGTATATGTGGATTGTGTGTCGGTCTGCCTCTGTATATGTGGATTGTGTGTTGGTCTGCCTGTGTATATGTAGACTGTGGCTCGGTCTGTCTGTGTATATGTGGATTGTGTGTGTCTGTCTGTGCATATGTGGATTGTGTGTCGGTCTGCCTGTGTATATGTGGATTGTGTGTCGGTCTGTCTGTGTATATGTGGTTTGTGTGTGTGTCTGTCTGTGTATATGTGGATTGTGTGTCGGTCTGTCTGTGTATAGCTTGATTTTGTGTCGGTCTGTCTGTGTATATGTGGATTGTGTGTCGGTCTGTCTGTGTATCTATGTATTGTGCGTGTCTGTCTGTGTATCTGTTGATTGTGTGTGTGTCAGTCTGTGTATATGTGGATTGTGTGTCTGTCTGTCTGTGTATATGTGGATTGTGTGTCGGTCTGTTTGTGTATTTGTGGATTGTGTATTGGTCTGTCTGTGTATATGTGGATTGTGTGTGTGTCTGTCTGTGTATATGTGGATTGTGTGTTGGTCTGTCTGTGTATATGTGAATTGTGTGTGTGTCTGTCTGTGTACATGTGGATTGTGTGTTGGTCTGTCTCTATATATGTGGATTGTGTGTGTGTCTGTCTGTGTAAATGTGGATTGTGTGTCGGTCTGTCTGTGTATATGTGGATTGTGTGTGTGTGTCTGTGTATATGTGGATTGTGTGTGTGTATGTCTGTGCATATGAGGATTGTGTGTGTGTCTGTCTGTGTATAAGTGGATTGTGTGTGTGTCTGTCTGTGTATCTGTCGATTTTGTGTGTATCAGTCTGTGTATATGTGGATTGTGTGTCAGTCTGTCTGTGTATATGTGGATTGTGTGTCGGTCTGTCTGAGTCTGTGTGGATTGTGTGCGGGTCTGTCTGTGTACATGTGGATTGTGTATCGGTCTGTCTGTGTATATGTGGATTTTGTGTGTGTCAGTCTGTGTATATGTAGATTGTGTGTGTGTCTGTCCGTGCATGTGTGGATTGTGTGTGTCTGTCTGTTTATATGTGGATTGTGTGTCTCTCTGTCTGTGTATATGTGGATTGTGTGTGTGTGTCCGTCTGTGTATATGTGGATAGTGTGTGTGTCTGTCTGTGTATATGTGGATTGTGTGTCGGTCTGTCTGTGCATATGTGGATTATGTGTCGGTCCGTCTGTGTATATGTGGATTGTGTGTGTGTCTGTCTATGTATGTGTGGATTGTGTGTCCTTCTGTCTGTGTATATGTGGATTGTGTGTGTGTGTCCGTCTGTGTATATGTGGATTGTGTGTGTGTCTGTCTGCGTATATGTGGATTGTGTGTGTCTGTCTGTGTATATGGGGATAGTGTGTGTGTCTGTCTGTGTATATGTGGATTGTGTCTGTCTGTCTGTGTATATTTGGATTGTGTGTGTGTCTGTCTATGTATGTGTGGATTGTGTGTCCTTCTGTCTGTGTCTATGTGGATTGTGTGTATGTGTCCGTCTGTGTATATGTGGATTGTGTGTGTGTCTGTCTGCGTATATGTGGATTGTGTGTGTCTGTCTGTGTATATGGGGATAGTGTGTGTGTCTGTCTGTGTATATGTGGATTGTGTGTGACTGTCTGTGCATATGTGGATTGTGTGTCGGTCTGTCTGTGTATATGTGGATTGTGTGTCGGTCTGTCTGTGTATATGTGGTTTGTGTGTGTGTCTGTCTGTGTATATGTGTATTGTGTGTCGGTCTGTCTGTGTATCGCTTGATTGTGTGTCGGTCAGTCTGTGTATATGTGGATTGTGTGTCTGTCTGTGTATATGTGGATTGTGTGTCGATCTGTTTGTGTATTTGTGGATTGTGTATTGGTCTGTCTGTTTATATGTAGATTGTGTGTGTGTCTGTCTGTGTATATGTGGATTGTGTGTTGGTCTGTCTGTGTATATGTGAATTGTGTGTGTGTCTGTCTGTGTACATGTGGATTGTGTGTTGGTCTGTACGTGTATATGTGGATTGAGTGTGTGTCTGTCTGTGTAAATGTGGATTGTGTGTGTGTCTGTCTGTGTATATGAGGATTGTGTGTGTGTCTGTCTGTGTATAAGTGGATTGTGTGTGTGTCTGCGTATCTGTCGATTTTGTGTGTATCAGTCTGTGGATATGTGGATTGTGTGTCAGTCTGTCTCTGTATATGTGGATTGTGTGTCGGTCTGTCTGAGTCTGTGTGGATTGTGTGTGGGTCTGTGTGTGTACATGTGGATTGTGTATCGGTCTGTCTGTGATGTAGACCGTGTGTCGGTCTGTCTGTGTATATGTGGATTGTGTGTTGGTCTGTTTGTGTATATGTGGATTTTGTGTGTGTCTGTCTGTGTATATGTAGATTGTGTGTGTGTCTGTCCGTGCATGTGTGGATTGTGTGTGTCTGTCTGTTTATATATGGATTGTGTGTCTCTCTGTCTGTGTCTATGTGGATTGTGTGTGTCTATCTGTGCATATGTGGATTGTGTATTGGTCAGTCTGTGTATATGTGGATTGTGTGTGTGTCTGTCTGTGTATATGTGAATTGTGCGTGTGTCTGTCTGTGTATATGTGGATTGTGTGTCGGTCTGTCTGTGCATATGTGGATTGTGTGTCGGTCTGCCTTTGTATATGTGGATTGTGTGTCGGTCTGTCTGTGTATATGTGGATTGTGTGTTGGTCTTTCTGTGTATATGTGGATTGTGTGTTGGTCTGTCTGTGTATCTTTGGATTGTGTGTGTGTGTCTGTCTGTGTATATGTGGATTGTGTGTTGGTCTGTGTGTGTATCTGTGGATTGTGTGTGTGTCTGTCTGTGTATATGTGGATTGTGTGTTGGTCTGTCTGTGTGTATGTGGATCGTGTGTGTGTCTGTCAGTGGATAAATGGATTGTGTGTGTCTGTCTGTGTATGTGTCGATTGTGTATGTGTCTGTGTATATGTGGATTGTGTGTCGGTCTGTCTGTGTATATGTGGATTGTGTGTCGGTCTGTCTGTGTCTATGTGGATTGTGTGTCGGTCTGTCTGTGTATATGTGGATTGTGTGTTAGTCTGTCTGTGTATATATGGATTGTGTGTGTGTCTGTCTGTGTAAATATGAATTGTGTGTGTGTCTGTCTGCGTATATTTGGATTGTGTCTGTCTGTCTGTGTATATGTGGATAGTGTGTGTGTCTGTCTGTGTATATGTGGATTGTTTCTGTCTGTCTGTGTATATTTGGATTGTGTGTGTGTCTGTCTATGTATGTGTGGATTGTGTGTCCTTCTGTCTGTGTCTATGTGGATTGTGTGTATGTGTCCGTCTGTGTATATATGGATTGTGTGTGTGTCTGTCTGCGTACATGTGGATTGTGTGTGTCTGTCTGTGTATATGGGGATAGTGTGTGTGTCTGTCTGTGTATATGTGGATTGTGTGTGACTGTCTGTGCATATGTGGATTGTGTGTCGGTCTGTCTGTGTAAATGTGGATTGTGTGTCGGTCTGTCTGTGTATATGTGGTTTGTGTGTGTGTCTGTCTGTGTATATGTGGATTGTGTGTCGGTCTGTCTGTGTATCGCTTGATTGTGTGTCGGTCTGTCTGTGTATATGTGGATTGTGTGTCGGTCTGTCTGTGTATCTATGTATTGTGCGTGTCTGTCTGTGTATCTGTTGATTGTGTGTGTGTCAGTCTGTGTATATGTGGATTGTGTGTCTGTCTGTCTGTGTATATGTGGATTGTGTGTCGATCTGTTTGTGTATTTGTGGATTGTGTATTGGTCTGTCTGTTTATATATGGATTGTGTGTGTCTGTCTGTGTATATGTGGATTGTGTGTTGGTCTGTCTGTGTATATGTGAATTGTGTGTTGGTCTGTACGTGTATATATGTATTGAGTGTGTGTCTGTCTGTGTAAATGTGGATTGTGTGTGTGTCTGTCTGTGTATATGAGGATTGTGTGTGTGTCTGTCTGTGTATAAGTGGATTGTGTGTGTGTCTGTGTATCTGTCGATTTTGTGTGTATCAGTCTGTGTATATGTGGATTGTGTGTCAGTCTGTCTCTGTATATGTGGATTGTGTGTCGGTCTGTCTGAGTCTGTGTGGATTGTGTGTCGGTCTGCCTGTGTATATGTGGATTGTGTGTTAGTCTGTCTGTGTATATATGGATTGTGTGTGTGTCTGTCTGTGTAAATGTGAATTGTGTGTCGGTCTGTCTGTGTATATGTGGATTGTGTGTTGGTCTGTCTGTGTATATGTGGATTGTGTGTGTGTCTGTCTGTGTATCTGTGGATTGTGTGTGTGTCTGTCTGTGTATAAGTGGATTGTGTGTGTGTCTGTCTGTGTACATGTGGATTGTGTGTGTCTGTCTGCGTATAAGTGGATTGTGTGTGTCTGTCTGTGTATGTGTCGATTGTGTATGTGTCTGTGTATATGTGGATTGTGTGTTGGTCTGTCTGTGTATATGTGGATTGTGTGTGTGTTTGTCAGTGTAAAAGTGGATTGTTTGTGTCTCTCTGTTTGTGTCTAGATTGTGTATGTGTCTGTGTATATGTGGATTGTGTGTCGGTCTGTCTGTGTATATGTGGATTGTGTGTCGGTCTGTCTGTGTCTATGTGGATTGTGTGTCGGTCTGTCTGTGTATATGTGAATTGTGCGTGTGTCTGTCTGTGTATATGTGGATTGTGTGTCGGTCTGTCTGTGCATATGTGGATTGTGTGTCGGTCTGCCTTTGTATATGTGGATTGTGTGTCGGTCTGTCTGTGTATATGTGGATTGTGTGTTGGTCTTTCTGTGTATATGTGGATTGTGTGTTGGTCTGTCTGTGTATCTTTGGATTGTGTGTGTGTCTGTCTGTGTATATGTGGATTGTGTGTTGGTCTGTGTGTGTATCTGTGGATTGTGTGTGTGTCTGTCTGTGTATATGTGGATTGTGTGTTGGTCTGTCTGTGTGTATGTGGATCGTGTGTGTGTCTGTCAGTGGATAAATGGATTGTGTGTGTCTGTCTGTGTATGTGTCGATTGTGTATGTGTCTGTGTATATGTGGATTGTGTGTCGGTCTGTCTGTGTATATGTGGATTGTGTGTCGGTCTGTCTGTGTCTATGTGTATTGTGTGTCGGTCTGTCTGTGTATATGTGGATTGTGTGTTAGTCTGTCTGTGTATATATGGATTGTGTGTGTGTCTGTCTGTGTAAATATGAATTGTGTGTGTGTCTGTCTGCGTATATGTGGATTGTGTGTGTCTGTCTGTGTATATGGGGATAGTGTGTGTGTCTGTCTGTGTATATGTGGATTGTGTCTGTCTGTCTGTGTATATTTGGATTGTGTGTGTGTCTGTCTATGTATGTGTGGATTGTGTGTCCTTCTGTCTGTGTCTATGTGGATTGTGTGTATGTGTCCGTCTGTGTATATGTGGATTGTGTGTGTGTCTGTCTGCGTACATGTGGATTGTGTGTGTCTGTCTGTGTATATGGGGATAGTGTGTGTGTCTGTCTGTGTGTATGTGGATTGTGTGTGACTGTCTGTGCATATGTGGATTGTGTGTCGGTCTGTCTGTGTATATGTGGATTGTGTGTCGGTCTGTCTGTGTATATGTGGTTTGTTTGTGTGTCTGTCTGTGTATATGTGGATTGTGTGTCGGTCTGTCTGTGTATCGCTTGATTGTGTGTCGGTCTGTCTGTGTATATGTGGATTGTGTGTCGGTCTGTCTGTTTATCTATGTATTGTGCGTGTCTGTCTGTGTATCTGTTGATTGTGTGTGTGTCAGTCTGTGTTTTTGTGGATTGTGTGTCTGTCTGTCTGTGTATATGTGGATTGTGTGTCGATCTGTTTGTGTATTTGTGGATTGTGTATTGGTCTGTCTGTTTATATGTGGATTGTGTGTGTCTGTCTGTGTATATGTGGATTGTGTGTTGGTCTGTCTGTGTATATGTGAATTGTGTGTGTGTCTGTCTGTGTACATGTGGATTGTGTGTTGGTCTGTACGTGTATATGTGGATTGAGTGTGTGTCTGTCTGTGTAAATGTGGATTGTGTGTGTGTCTGTCTGTGTATATGAGGATTGTGTGTGTGTCTGTCTGTGTATAAGTGGATTGTGTGTGTGTCTGTGTATCTGTCGATTTTGTGTGTATCAGTCTGTGTATATGTGGATTGTGTGTCAGTCTGTCTCTGTATATGTGGATTGTGTGTCGGTCTGTCTGAGTCTGTGTGGATTGTGTGTCGGTCTGTCTGTGTATATGTGGATTGTGTGTTAGTCTGTCTGTGTATATATGGATTGTGTGTGTGTCTGTCTGTGTAAATGTGAATTGTGTGCCGGTCTGTCTGTGTATATGTGGATTGTGTGTTGGTCTGTCTGTGTATATGTGGATTGTGTGTGTGTCTGTCTGTGTATCTGTGGATTGTGTGTGTGTCTGTCTGTGTATAAGTGGATTGTGTGTGTGTCTGTCTGTGTACATGTGGATTGTGTGTGTCTGTCTGTGTATAAGTGGATTGTGTGTGTCTGTCTGTGTATGTGTCGATTGTGTATGTGTCTGTGTATATGTGGATTGTGTGTTGGTCTGTCTGTGTATATGTGGATTGTGTGTGTGTTTGTCAGTGTAAAAGTGGATTGTTTGTGTCTCTCTGTTTGTGTCTAGATTGTGTATGTGTCTGTGTATATGTGGATTGTGTGTCGGTCTGTCTGTGTATATGTGGATTGTGTGTCGGTCTGTCTGTGTCTATGTGGATTGTGTGTCGGTCTGTCTGTGTATATGTGGATTATGTGTCGGTCTGTCTGTGTATGTGTGGATTATGTGTCGGTCTGTCTGTGTATATGTGGATTGTGTGTGTCTGTCTTTTTATATGTGGATTGTGTGTTGGTCTGCCTGAGTGTATATAGACTGTGGCTCGGGCTGTCTGTGCATATGTGGATTGTATGTCGGTCCGTCTGTGTATATGTGGATTGTGTGTGTGTGTGTCTGTGTATATGTGGATTGTGTGTTGGTCTGTCTGTGTATATGTGGATTGTGTGTGTGTCTGTCTGTGTATATGTGGATTGTGTGCGTGCATGTCTGTGTATGTGAGGATTGTGTGTGTGTCTGTCTGTGTATAAGTGGATTGTGTGTGTGTCTGTCTGTGTATCTGTCGATTTTGTGTGTACCAGTCTGTGAAGATGTGGATTGTGTATCTGTCTGTCTGTATTTATGTGGATTGTGTGTCGGTCTGTCTGTGTATACGTAGAATGTGTGTCGGTCTGTCTGTGTATATGTGGACTGTGTGTTGGTCTGTTTGTGCATATGTGGATTGTGTGTGTGTCTGTCTGTGTATATGTAGATTGTGTGTGTGTCTGTCCGTGTATGTGTGGATTGTGTGTGTCTGTCTGTTTATATGTGGATTGTGTGTCTGTCTGTCTGTGTATATGTGGATTGTGTGTCGGTCTGTCTGAGTCTATATGGATTGTGTGTGGGTCTGTCTGTGTCTATGTGGATTGTGTATCGGTCTGTCTGTGTATACGTAGACTGTGTGTCGGTCTGTCTGTGTATATGTGGACTGTGTGTTGGTCTGTTTGTGTATATGTGGATTGTGTGTGTGTCTGTCTGTGTATATGTGGATTGTGTGTGTGTCTGTCTGTGTATCTGTGGATTGTGTGTGTGTCTGTCTGTGTATAAGTGGATTGTGTGTGTGTCTGTCTGTGTACATGTGGATTGTGTGTGTCTGTCTGTGTATAAGTGGATTGTGTGTGTCTGTCTGTGTATGTGTCGATTGTGTATGTGTCTGTGTATATGTGGATTGTGTGTTGGTCTGTCTGTGTATATGTGGATTGTGTGTGTGTTTGTCAGTGTAAAAGTGGATTGTTTGTGTCTCTCTGTTTGTGTCTAGATTGTGTATGTGTCTGTGTATATGTGGATTGTGTGTCGGTCTGTCTGTGTATATGTGGATTGTGTGTCGGTCTGTCTGTGTCTATGTGGATTGTGTGTCGGTCTGTCTGTGTATATGTGGATTATGTGTCGGTCTGTCTGTGTATGTGTGGATTATGTGTCGGTCTGTCTGTGTATATGTGGATTGTGTGTGTCTGTCTTTTTATATGTGGATTGTGTGTTGGTCTGCCTGAGTGTATATAGACTGTGGCTCGGGCTGTCTGTGCATATGTGGATTGTATGTCGGTCCGTCTGTGTATATGTGGATTGTGTGTGTGTGTGTCTGTGTATATGTGGATTGTGTGTTGGTCTGTCTGTGTATATGTGGATTGTGTGTGTGTCTGTCTGTGTATATGTGGATTGTGTGCGTGCATGTCTGTGTATGTGAGGATTGTGTGTGTGTCTGTCTGTGTATAAGTGGATTGTGTGTGTGTCTGTCTGTGTATCTGTCGATTTTGTGTGTACCAGTCTGTGAAGATGTGGATTGTGTATCTGTCTGTCTGTATTTATGTGGATTGTGTGTCGGTCTGTCTGTGTATACGTAGAATGTGTGTCGGTCTGTCTGTGTATATGTGGACTGTGTGTTGGTCTGTTTGTGCATATGTGGATTGTGTGTGTGTCTGTCTGTGTATATGTAGATTGTGTGTGTGTCTGTCCGTGTATGTGTGGATTGTGTGTGTCTGTCTGTTTATATGTGGATTGTGTGTCTGTCTGTCTGTGTATATGTGGATTGTGTGTCGGTCTGTCTGAGTCTATATGGATTGTGTGTGGGTCTGTCTGTGTCTATGTGGATTGTGTATCGGTCTGTCTGTGTATACGTAGACTGTGTGTCGGTCTGTCTGTGTATATGTGGACTGTGTGTTGGTCTGTTTGTGTATATGTGGATTGTGTGTGTGTCTGTCTGTGTATATGTAGATTGTGTGTGTGTCTGTCCGTGTATGTGTGGATTGCGTGTGTCTGTCTGTGTATATGTGGATTGTGTGTCTGTCTGTCTGTGTATATGTGGATTGTGTGTGTCTATCTGTGCATATGTGGAATGTGTGTCGGTCTATCTGTGTATATGTGGATTGTATGTGTGTCTGACTGTGTATATGTGGATTGTGAGTGTGTCTGTCTGTGCACATGTGAATTGTGTATGTGTCTGTCTGTGAACATGTGGATTGTGTGTGTCTGTCTGTGTATAATTAGATTATGTGTGTCTGTCTGTGTATGTGTAGATTGTGTATGTGTCTGTGTATCTGTGGATTGTGTGTCAGTATGTCTGTGTCTATGTGGATTGTGTGTCGGTCTGCCTCTGTATATGTGGATTGTGTGTTGGTCTGCCTGTGTATATGTAGACTGTGGCTCGGGCTGTCTGTGTATATGTGGATTGTGTGTGTCTGTCTGTGCATATGTGTATTGTGTGTCGGTCCGTCTGTGTATATGTGGATTGTGTGTGTGTGTGTCTGTGTATATGTGGATTGTGTGTGTGTCTGTCTGTGTATATGTGGATTGTGTGTGTGTCTGTCTGTGCATATGTGGATTGTGTGTCGGTCCGTCTGTGTATATGTGGATTGTGTGTGTGCGTGTCTGTGTATATGTGGATTGTGTGTGTGTCTGTCTGTGTATATGTGGATTGTGTGTGTGTCTGTCTGTGTATATGTGAATTGTGTGTGTGTCTGTCTGTGTACATGTGGATTGTGTGTTGGTCTGTACGTGTATATGTGGATTGAGTGTGTGTCTGTCTGTGTAAATGTGGATTGTGTGTGTGTCTGTCTGTGTATATGAGGATTGTGTGTGTGTCTGTCTGTGTATAAGTGGATTGTGTGTGTGTCTGTGTATCTGTCGATTTTGTGTGTATCAGTCTGTGTATATGTGGATTGTGTGTCAGTCTGTCTCTGTATATGTGGATTGTGTGTCGGTCTGTCTGAGTCTGTGTGGATTGTGTGTCGGTCTGTCTGTGTATATGTGGATTGTGTGTTAGTCTGTCTGTGTATATATGGATTGTGTGTGTGTCTGTCTGTGTAAATGTGAATTGTGTGCCGGTCTGTCTGTGTATATGTGGATTGTGTGTTGGTCTGTCTGTGTATATGTGGATTGTGTGTGTGTCTGTCTGTGTATCTGTGGATTGTGTGTGTGTCTGTCTGTGTATAAGTGGATTGTGTGTGTGTCTGTCTGTGTACATGTGGATTGTGTGTGTCTGTCTGTGTATAAGTGGATTGTGTGTGTCTGTCTGTGTATGTGTCGATTGTGTATGTGTCTGTGTATATGTGGATTGTGTGTTGGTCTGTCTGTGTATATGTGGATTGTGTGTGTGTTTGTCAGTGTAAAAGTGGATTGTTTGTGTCTCTCTGTTTGTGTCTAGATTGTGTATGTGTCTGTGTATATGTGGATTGTGTGTCGGTCTGTCTGTGTATATGTGGATTGTGTGTCGGTCTGTCTGTGTCTATGTGGATTGTGTGTCGGTCTGTCTGTGTATATGTGGATTATGTGTCGGTCTGTCTGTGTATGTGTGGATTATGTGTCGGTCTGTCTGTGTATATGTGGATTGTGTGTGTCTGTCTTTTTATATGTGGATTGTGTGTTGGTCTGCCTGAGTGTATATAGACTGTGGCTCGGGCTGTCTGTGCATATGTGGATTGTATGTCGGTCCGTCTGTGTATATGTGGATTGTGTGTGTGTGTGTCTGTGTATATGTGGATTGTGTGTTGGTCTGTCTGTGTATATGTGGATTGTGTGTGTGTCTGTCTGTGTATATGTGGATTGTGTGCGTGCATGTCTGTGTATGTGAGGATTGTGTGTGTGTCTGTCTGTGTATAAGTGGATTGTGTGTGTGTCTGTCTGTGTATCTGTCGATTTTGTGTGTACCAGTCTGTGAAGATGTGGATTGTGTATCTGTCTGTCTGTATTTATGTGGATTGTGTGTCGGTCTGTCTGTGTATACGTAGAATGTGTGTCGGTCTGTCTGTGTATATGTGGACTGTGTGTTGGTCTGTTTGTGCATATGTGGATTGTGTGTGTGTCTGTCTGTGTATATGTAGATTGTGTGTGTGTCTGTCCGTGTATGTGTGGATTGTGTGTGTCTGTCTGTTTATATGTGGATTGTGTGTCTGTCTGTCTGTGTATATGTGGATTGTGTGTCGGTCTGTCTGAGTCTATATGGATTGTGTGTGGGTCTGTCTGTGTCTATGTGGATTGTGTATCGGTCTGTCTGTGTATACGTAGACTGTGTGTCGGTCTGTCTGTGTATATGTGGACTGTGTGTTGGTCTGTTTGTGTATATGTGGATTGTGTGTGTGTCTGTCTGTGTATATGTAGATTGTGTGTGTGTCTGTCCGTGTATGTGTGGATTGCGTGTGTCTGTCTGCGTATATGTGGATTGTGTGTCTGTCTGTCTGTGTATATGTGGATTGTGTGTGTCTATCTGTGCATATGTGGAATGTGTGTCGGTCTATCTGTGTATATGTGGATTGTATGTGTGTCTGACTGTGTATATGTGGATTGTGAGTGTGTCTGTCTGTGCACATGTGAATTGTGTGTGTGTCTGTCTGTGAACATGTGGATTGTGTGTGTCTGTCTGTGTATAATTAGATTATGTGTGTCTGTCTGTGTATGTGTAGATTGTGTATGTGTCTGTGTATCTGTGGATTGTGTGTCAGTATGTCTGTGTATATGTGGATTGTGTGTCGGTCTGCCTCTGTATATGTGGATTGTGTGTTGGTCTGCCTGTGTATATGTAGACTGTGGCTCGGGCTGTCTGTGTATATGTGGATTGTGTGTGTCTGTCTGTGCATATGTGTATTGTGTGTCGGTCCGTCTGTGTATATGTGGATTGTGTGTGTGTGTGTCTGTGTATATGTGGATTGTGTGTGTGTCTGTCTGTGTATATGTGGATTGTGTGTGTGTCTGTCTGTGCATATGTGGATTGTGTGTCGGTCCGTCTGTGTATATGTGGATTGTGTGTGTGCGTGTCTGTGTATATGTGGATTGTGTGTGTGTCTGTCTGTGTATATGTGGATTGTGTGTGTGTCTGTCTGTGTACATGTGGATTGTATGTTGGTCTGTCTGTGTATATGTGGATTGTGTGTGTGTCTGTCAGAGTATAAGTGGATTGTGTGTGTCTGTCTGTGTATGTGTAGATTGTGTATGATTCTGTGTATATGTGGATTGTGTGTCGGTCTGTCTGTGTATATGTGGATTGTGTGTCGGTCTGTCTGTGTCTATGTGGATTGTGTGTCGGTCTGTCTGTGTATATGTGGATTATGTGTCGGTCTGTCTGTGTATATGTGGATTGTGTGTGTCTGTCTGTGTATAAGTGGATTGTGTGTGTCTGTCTGTGTATGTGTCGATTGTGTATGTGTCTGTGTATATGTGGATTGTGTGTCAGTCTGTCTGTGTCTCTGTGGATTGTGTGTCTGTCTGTCTGTGTATATGTGGATTATGTGTCGATCTGTCTGTGTATATGTGTATTGTGTGTGTCTGTCTGTGTATAAGTGGATTGTGTGTGTCTGTCTGTGTATGTGTCGATTGTGTGTGTGTCTGTCTGTGTATATATGGATTGTGTGTCGGTCTGTTTGTGTATTTGTGGATTGTGTATTGGTCTGTCTGTGTATATGTGGATTATGTGTCGGTCTGTCTGTGTATATGTGGATTGTGTCTGTCTGTCTGTGTTTCTGTTGATTTTGTGTGTGTCTGTCTGTGTATATGTGGATTGTGTGTGTCTCTCTGTGTGTATGGGGATCGTGTGTGTGTCTGTCTGTGTATATGTGGATTGTGTGCGTCTGTCTGTGCATATTTGGATTGTGTGTCGGTCTGTCTGTGTATATGTGGATTGTGTGTGGGTCTGTCTGTGTATGTGTGGATTGTGTATCGGTCTGTCTGTGTATATGTGGATTGTGTGTCGGTCTGCCTCTTTATATGTGGATTGTGTGTTGGTCTGCCTGTGTATATGTAGACTGTGGCTAGGGCTGTCTGTCTATATGTGGATTGTGTGTGGGTCTGTCTGTGTATATGTGGATTGCGTATCGGTCTGTCTGTGTATATGTGGATTGTATGTCGGTCTGCCTCTGTATATGTGGATTGTGTGTTGGTCTGCCTGGTCATATGTAGACTGTGGCTCGGTCTGTCTGTGTATATGTGGATTGTGTGTCGGTCTGCCTCTGTATATGTGGATTGTGTGTTGGTCTGCCTGAGTATATATAGACTGTGGCTCGGGCTGTCTGTGCATATGTGGATTGTGTGTCGGTCCGTCTGTGTATATGTGGATTGTGTGTGTGTGTGTCTGTGTATATGTGGATTGTGTGTTGGTCTGTCTGTGTATATGTGGATTGTGTGTGTGTCTGTCAGAGTATAAGTGGATTGTGTGTGTCTGTCTGTGTATGTGTCGATTGTGTATGTTTCTGTGTATATGTGCATTGTGTGTCGGTCTGTCTGTGTATATGTGGATTGTGTGTCGGTCTGTCTGTGTCTATGTGGATTGTGTGTCGGTCTGTCTGTGTATATGTGGATTATGTGTCGGTCTGTCTGTGTATATGTGGATTGTGTGTCTGTCTGTCTGTGTATATGTGGATTGTGTGTTGTTCTGTCTGTGTATCTGTCGATTTTGTGTGTGTCAGTCTGTGTATATGTGGATTGTGTGTGTGTCTGTCTGTGCATATGTGGATGATGTGTGTGTCTGTCTGTGTGCATGTGGATTGTGTGTGTGTCTGTCTGTGTATAAGTGGATTGTGTGTGTCTGTCTGTGTATGTGTGGATTGTGTATGTGTCTGTGTATATGTGGATTGTGTGTCGGTCTGTCTGTGTCTCTGTGGATTGTGTGTCTGTCTGTCTGTGTATATGTGGATTATGTGTCGGTCTGTCTGTGTATATGTGTATTGTGTGTGTCTGTCTGTGTATCTGTTGATTGTGCATGTGTCAGTCTGTGTATATGTGGATTGTGTGTGTGTCTGTCTGTGTATATATGGATTGTGTGTCGGTCTGTTTGTGTATTTGTGGATTGTGTATTGGTCTGTCTGTGTGTATGTGGATTGTGTGTGTGTGTGTGTCTGTGTATATGTGGATTGTGTGTTGGTCTGTCTGTGTATATGTGAATTGCGTGTGTGTCTGTCTGTGTATATGTGGATTGTGTGTTGGTCTGTCTGTGTATATGTGGATTGTGTGTGTGTCTGTCTGTGTAAATGTGGATTGTGTGTCGGTCTGTCTGTGTATATGTGGATTGTGTGTTGGTCTGTCTGTGTATATGTGGATTGTGTGTTGGTCTGTCTGTGTATATGTGGATTGTGTGTGTGTCTGTCTGTGTGCATGTGGATTGTGTGTTGGTCTGTCTGTGTATATGTGGATTGTATGTGTGTCTGTCTGTGTATATGTGGATTGTGTGTGTGCATGTCTGTGTATGTGAGGATTGTGTATGTGTCTGTCTGTGCAAAGTGGATTGTGTGTGTGTCTGTCTGTGTATCTGTCGATTTTGTGTGTACCAGTCTGTGTATATGTGGATTGTGCATCTGTCTGTCTGTATTTATGTGGATTGTGTGTCGGTCTGTCTGTGTATACGTAGAATGTGTGTCGGTCTGTCTGTGTATATGTGGACTGTGTGTTGGTCTGTTTGTGCATATGTGGATTGTGTGAGTGTCTGTCTGTGGAAATGTAGATTGTGTGTGTGTCTGTCCGTGTATGTGTGGATTGTGTGTGTCTGTCTGTTTATATGTGGATTGTGTGTCTGTCTGTCTGTGTATATGTGGATTGTGTGTCGGTCTGTCTGAGTCTATGTGGATTGTGTGTGGGTCTGTCTGTGTCTATGTGGATTGTGTATCGGTCTGTCTGTGTATACGTAGACTGTGTGTCGGTCTGTCTGTGTATATGTGGACTGTGTGTCTGTCTGTCTGTGTATATGTGGATTGTGTGTGTCTATCTGTGCATATGTGGATTGTGTGTCGGTCTATCTGTGTATATGTGGATTGTGTGTCTGTCTGTCTGTGTATATGTGGATTGTGTGTGTCTATCTCTGCATATGTGGATTGTGTGTCGGTCTATCTGTGTATATGTGGATTGTGTGTGTGTGTCCGTCTGTGTATATGTGGATAGTGTGTGTGTCTGTCTGTGTATATGTGGATTGTGTGTGTCTGTCTGTGCATATGTGGATTGTGTGTCGGTCTGTCTGTGTATATGTGGATTGTATGTGTGTCTGACTGTGTATATGTGGATTGTGAGTGTGTCTGTCTGTGCACATGTGAATTGTGTGTGTGTCTGTCTGTGAACATGTGGATTGTGTGTGTCTGTCTGTGTATAATTAGATTATGTGTGTCTGTCTGTGTATGTGTAGATTGTGTATGTGTCTGTGTATCTGTGGATTGTGTGTCAGTCTGTCTGTGTATATGTGGATTGTGTGTCGGTCTGCCTCTGTATATGTGGATTGTGTGTTGGTCTGCCTGTGTATATGTAGACTGTGGCTCGGGCTGTCTGTGTATATGTGGATTGTGTGTGTCTGTCTGTGCATATGTGTATTGTGTGTCGGTCCGTCTGTGTATATGTGGATTGTGTGTGTGTGTGTCTGTGTATATGTGGATTGTGTGTGTGTCTGTCTGTGTATATGTGGATTGTGTGTGTGTCTGTCTGTGCATATGTGGATTGTGTGTCGGTCCGTCTGTGTATATGTGGATTGTGTGTGTGCGTGTCTGTGTATATGTGGATTGTGTGTGTGTCTGTCTGTGTATATGTGGATTGTGTGTGTGTCTGTCTGTGTACATGTGGATTGTATGTTGGTCTGTCTGTGTATATGTGGATTGTGTGTGTGTCTGTCAGAGTATAAGTGGATTGTGTGTGTCTGTCTGTGTATGTGTAGATTGTGTATGATTCTGTGTATATGTGGATTGTGTGTCGGTCTGTCTGTGTATATGTGGATTGTGTGTCGGTCTGTCTGTGTCTATGTGGATTGTGTGTCGGTCTGTCTGTGTATATGTGGATTATGTGTCGGTCTGTCTGTGTATATGTGGATTGTGTGTGTCTGTCTGTGTATAAGTGGATTGTGTGTCTGTCTGTCTGTGTATATGTGGATTATGTGTCGATCTGTCTGTGTATATGTGTATTGTGTGTGTCTGTCTGTGTATAAGTGGATTGTGTGTGTCTGTCTGTGTATGTGTCGATTGTGTGTGTGTCTGTCTGTGTATATATGGATTGTGTGTCGGTCTGTTTGTGTATTTGTGGATTGTGTATTGGTCTGTCTGTGTATATGTGGATTATGTGTCGGTCTGTCTGTGTATATGTGGATTGTGTCTGTCTGTCTGTGTTTCTGTTGATTTTGTGTGTGTCTGTCTGTGTATATGTGGATTGTGTGTGTGTGTCCGTCTGTGTATATGTGGATTGTGTGTGTGTCTGTCTGTGTATATGTGGATTGTGTGTGTCTCTCTGTGTGTATGGGGATCGTGTGTGTGTCTGTCTGTGTATATGTGGATTGTGTGCGTCTGTCTGTGCATATTTGGATTGTGTGTCGGTCTGTCTGTGTATATGTGGATTGTGTGTGGGTCTGTCTGTGTATGTGTGGATTGTGTATCGGTCTGTCTGTGTATATGTGGATTGTGTGTCGGTCTGCCTCTTTATATGTGGATTGTGTGTTGGTCTGCCTGTGTATATGTAGACTGTGGCTAGGGCTGTCTGTCTATATGTGGATTGTGTGTGGGTCTGTCTGTGTATATGTGGATTGCGTATCGGTCTGTCTGTGTATATGTGGATTGTATGTCGGTCTGCCTCTGTATATGTGGATTGTGTGTTGGTCTGCCTGGTCATATGTAGACTGTGGCTCGGTCTGTCTGTGTATATGTGGATTGTGTGTCGGTCTGCCTCTGTATATGTGGATTGTGTGTTGGTCTGCCTGAGTATATATAGACTGTGGCTCGGGCTGTCTGTGCATATGTGGATTGTGTGTCGGTCCGTCTGTGTATATGTGGATTGTGTGTGTGTGTGTCTGTGTATATGTGGATTGTGTGTTGGTCTGTCTGTGTATATGTGGATTGTGTGTGTGTCTGTCAGAGTATAAGTGGATTGTGTGTGTCTGTCTGTGTATGTGTCGATTGTGTATGTTTCTGTGTATATGTGCATTGTGTGTCGGTCTGTCTGTGTATATGTGGATTGTGTGTCGGTCTGTCTGTGTCTATGTGGATTGTGTGTCGGTCTGTCTGTGTATATGTGGATTATGTGTCGGTCTGTCTGTGTATATGTGGATTGTGTGTCTGTCTGTCTGTGTATATGTGGATTGTGTGTTGTTCTGTCTGTGTATCTGTCGATTTTGTGTGTGTCAGTCTGTGTATATGTGGATTGTGTGTGTGTCTGTCTGTGCATATGTGGATGATGTGTGTGTCTGTCTGTGTGCATGTGGATTGTGTGTGTGTCTGTCTGTGTATAAGTGGATTGTGTGTGTCTGTCTGTGTATGTGTGGATTGTGTATGTGTCTGTGTATATGTGGATTGTGTGTCGGTCTGTCTGTGTCTCTGTGGATTGTGTGTCTGTCTGTCTGTGTATATGTGGATTATGTGTCGGTCTGTCTGTGTATATGTGTATTGTGTGTGTCTGTCTGTGTATCTGTTGATTGTGCATGTGTCAGTCTGTGTATATGTGGATTGTGTGTGTGTCTGTCTGTGTATATATGGATTGTGTGTCGGTCTGTTTGTGTATTTGTGGATTGTGTATTGGTCTGTCTGTGTGTATGTGGATTGTGTGTGTGTGTGTGTCTGTGTATATGTGGATTGTGTGTTGGTCTGTCTGTGTATATGTGAATTGCGTGTGTGTCTGTCTGTGTATATGTGGATTGTGTGTTGGTCTGTCTGTGTATATGTGGATTGTGTGTGTGTCTGTCTGTGTAAATGTGGATTGTGTGTCGGTCTGTCTGTGTATCTGTGGATTGTGTGTTGGTCTGTCTGTGTATATGTGGATTGTGTGTTGGTCTGTCTGTGTATATGTGGATTGTGTGTGTGTCTGTCTGTGTGCATGTGGATTGTGTGTTGGTCTGTCTGTGTATATGTGGATTGTATGTGTGTCTGTCTGTGTATATGTGGATTGTGTGTGTGCATGTCTGTGTATGTGAGGATTGTGTATGTGTCTGTCTGTGCAAAGTGGATTGTGTGTGTGTCTGTCTGTGTATCTGTCGATTTTGTGTGTACCAGTCTGTGTATATGTGGATTGTGCATCTGTCTGTCTGTATTTATGTGGATTGTGTGTCGGTCTGTCTGTGTATACGTAGAATGTGTGTCGGTCTGTCTGTGTATATGTGGACTGTGTGTTGGTCTGTTTGTGCATATGTGGATTGTGTGAGTGTCTGTCTGTGGAAATGTAGATTGTGTGTGTGTCTGTCCGTGTATGTGTGGATTGTGTGTGTCTGTCTGTTTATATGTGGATTGTGTGTCTGTCTGTCTGTGTATATGTGGATTGTGTGTCGGTCTGTCTGAGTCTATGTGGATTGTGTGTGGGTCTGTCTGTGTCTATGTGGATTGTGTATCGGTCTGTCTGTGTATACGTAGACTGTGTGTCGGTCTGTCTGTGTATATGTGGACTGTGTGTCTGTCTGTCTGTGTATATGTGGATTGTGTGTGTCTATCTGTGCATATGTGGATTGTGTGTCGGTCTATCTGTGTATATGTGGATTGTGTGTCTGTCTGTCTGTGTATATGTGGATTGTGTGTGTCTATCTCTGCATATGTGGATTGTGTGTCGGTCTATCTGTGTATATGTGGATTGTGTGTGTGTGTCCGTCTGTGTATATGTGGATAGTGTGTGTGTTTGTCTGTGTATATGTGGATTGTGTGTGTCTGTCTGTGCATATGTGGATTGTGTGTCGGTCTGTCTGTGTATATGTGGATTGTATGTGTGTCTGACTGTGTATATGTGGATTGTGAGTGTGTCTTTCTGAGTACATGTGAATTGTGTGTGTGTCTGTCTGTGAACATGTGGATTGTGTGTGTCTGTCTGTGTATAATTAGATTATGTGTGTCTGTCTGTGTATGTGTAGATTGTGTATGTATCTGTGTATCTGTGGATTGTGTGTCAGTCTGTCTGTGTCTATGTGGATTGTGTGTCGGTCTGTCTGTGTATATGTGGATTGTGTGTCGGTCTGTCTGTGCATATGTGGATTATGTGTCGGTCTGTCTGTGTATATGTGGATTGTGTGTGTGTGTCTTTGTATGTGTGGATTGTGTGTCGGTCTGTCTCTGTATATGTGGATTGTGTGTCGGTCTGTCTGAGTCTGTGTGGATTGTGTGTGGGTCTGTCTGTGTACATGTGGATTGTGTATCGGTCTGTCTGTGTATATGTAGACCGTGTGTCGGTCTGTCTGTGTATATGTGGATTGTGTGTTGGTCTGTTTGTGTATATGTGGATTTTGTGTGTGTCTGTCTGTGTATATGTAGATTGTGTGTGTGTCTGTCCGTGCATGTGTGGATTGTGTGTTTCTGTCTGTTTATATATGGATTGTGTGTCTCTCTGTCTGTGTCTATGTGGATTGTGTGTGTCTATCTGTGCATATGTGGATTGTGTATTGGTCTGTCTGTGTATATGTGGATTGTGTGTGTGTCTGTCTGCGTATATGTGGATTGTGTGTGTCTGTCTGTGTATATGGGGATATTGTGTGTGTTTGTCTGTGTATATGTGGATTGTGTCTGTCTGTCTGTGTATATTTGGATTGTGTGTGTGTCTGTCTTTGTATGTGTGGATTGTGTGTCCTTCTGTCTGTGTATTAGTGGATTGTGTGTGTGTGTCCATCTGTGTATATGTGGATTGTGTGTGTGTCTGTCTGCGTATATGTGGATTGTGTGTGTCTGTCTGTGTATATGGGGATAGTGTGTTGGTCTGTCTGTGTATATGTGAATTGTGTGTGTGTCTGTCTGTGTACATGTGGATTGTGTGTTGGTCTGTCTCTATATATGTGGATTGTGTGTGTGTCTGTCTGTGTACATGTGGATTGTGTGTTGGTCTGTCTCTATATATGTGGATTGTGTGTGTGTCTGTCTGTGTAAATGTGGATTGTGTGTCGGTCTGTCTGTGTATATGTGGATTGTGTGTTGGTCTGTCTGTGTATATGTGGATTGTGTGTGTGTGTGTCTGTGTATATGTGGATTGTGTGTGTGTATGTCTGTGTATATGAGGATTGTGTGTGTGTCTGTCTGTGTATAAGTGGATTGTGTGTGTGTCTGTCTGTGTATCTGTCGATTTTGTGTGTATCAGTCTGTGTATATGTGGATTGTGTGTCAGTCTGTCTGAGTCTGTGTGGATTGTGTGCGGGTCTGTCTGTGTACATGTGGATTGTGTATCGGTCTGTCTGTGTATATATAGACCGTGTGTCGGTCTGTCTGTGTATATGTGGATTGTGTGTTGGTCTGTTTGTGTATATGTGGATTTTGTGTGTGTCAGTCTGTGTATATGTAGATTGTGTGTGTGTCTGTCCGTGCATGTGTGGATTGTGTGTGTCTGTCTGTTTATATGTGGATTGTGTGTCTCTCTGTCTGTGTCTATGTGGATTGTGTGTGTCTATCTGTGCATATGTGGATTGTGTGTCGGTCTGTCTGTGTATATGTGGATTGTGTGTGTGTGTCCGTCTGTGTATATGTGGATAGTGTGTGTGTCTGTCTGTTCTTTGTGGATTGTGTGTCGGTCTGTCTGTGCATATGTGGATTGTATGTGTGTCTGTCTGTGTATATGTGGATTGTGAGTGTGTCTGTCTGTGTACATGTGAATTGTGTGTGTGTCTGTCTGTGAACTTGTGGATTGTGTGTGTCTGTCTGTGTATAATTGGATTATGTGTGTCTGTCTGTGTATGTGTAGATTGTGTATGTGTCTGTGTATCTGTGGATTGTGTGTCAGTCCGTCTGTGTCTATGTGGATTGTGTGTCGGTCTGTCTGTGCATATGTGGATTATGTGTCAGTCTGTCTGTGCATATGTGGATTGTGTGTGTCTGTCTGTGTTTGTCTGTGTATATGTGGATTGTGTGTCAGTCTGTCTGTGTATATGTGGATTGTGTGTCGGTCTGTCTATGCATATGTGGATTATGTGTCGGTCTGTCTGTGTGTATGTGGATTGTGTGTGTGTGTCTCTGTATGTGTGGATTGTGTGTCCTTCTGTCTGTGTATATGTGGATTGTGTGTGTGTGTCCGTCTGTGTATATGTGGATTGTGTGTGTGTCTGTCTGCGTATATGTGGATTGTGTGTGTCTGTCTGTGTATATGGGGATAGTGTGTGTGTCTGTCTGTGTATATGTGGATTGTGTCTGTCTGTCTGTGTATATTTGGATTGTGTGTGTGTCTGTCTATGTATGTGTGGATTGTGTGTCCTTCTGTCTGTGTATATGTGGATTGTGTGTGTGTGTCCGTCTGTGTATATGTGGATTGTGTGTGTGTCTGTCTGCGTATATGTGGATTGTGTGTGTCTGTCTGTGTATATGGGGATAGTGTGTGTGTCTGTCTGTGTATATGTGGATTGTGTGCGTCTGTCTGTGCATATTTGGATTGTGTGTCGGTCTGTCTGTGTATATGTGGATTGTGTATCGGTCTGTCTGTGCATATGTGGATTGTGTGTCGGTCTGCCTGTGTATATGTGGATTGTGTGTCGGTCTGTCTGTGTATATGTGGTTTGTGTGTGTGTCTGTCTGTGTATATGTGGATTGTGTGTCGGTCTGTCTGTGTATAGCTTGATTGTGTGTCGGTCTGTCTGTGTATATGTGGATTGTGTGTCGGTCTGTCTGTGTATCTGTGTATTGTGCGTGTCTGTCTGTGTATCTGTTGATTGTGTGTGTGTCAGTCTGTGTATATGTGGATTGTGTGTCTGTCTGTCTGCGTATATGTGGATTGTGTGTCGGTCTGTTTGTGTATTTGTGGATTGTGTATTGGTCTGTCTGTGTATATGTGGATTGTGTGTGTGTCTGTCTGTGTATATGTGGATTGTGTGTTGGTCTGTCTGTGTATATGTGAATTGTGTGTGTGTCTGTCTGTGTACATGTGGATTGTGTGTTGGTCTGTCTGTGTATATGTGGATTGTGTGTGTGTCTGTCTGTGTAAATGTGGATTGTGTGTCGGTCTTTATGTGTATATGTGGATTGTGTGTTGGTCTGTCTGTGTATATGTGGATTGTGTGTGTGTGTGTGTCTGTGTATATGTGGATTGTATGTGTGTATGTCTGTGCATATGAGGATTGTGTGTGTGTCTGTCTGTGTATAAGTGGATTGTGTGTGTGTCTGTCTGTGTATATGTGGATTGTGTCTGTCTGTCTGTGCATATTTGGATTGTGTGTGTGTCTGTCCATGTATGTGTGGATTGTGTGTCCTTCTGTCTGTGTATATGTGGATTGTGTGTGTGTCTCCGTCTGTGTATATGTGGATTGTGTGTGTGTCTATCTGCGTATATGTGGATTGTGTGTGTCTGTCTGTGTATATGGGGATAGTGTGTGTGTCTGTCTGTGTCTATGTGGATTGTGTGCGTCTGTCTGTGCATATTTGGATTGTGTGTCGGTCTGTCTGTATATATGTGGATTGTGTGTGGGTCTGTCTGTGTATATGTGGATTGTGTATCGGTCTGTCTGTGTATATGTGGATTGTGTGTCGGTCTGCCTCTGTATATGTGGATTGTGTGTTGGTCTGCCTGTGTATATGTAGACTGTGGCTCGGTCTGTCTGTGTATGTGTGGATTGTGTGTGTCTGTCTGTGCATATGTGGATTGTGTGTCGGTCTGTCTGTGTGTATGTGGTTTGTGTGTGTGTCTGTCTGTGTATATGTGGATTGTGTGTCGGTCTGTCTGTGTATAGCTTGATTGTGTGTCGGTCTGTCTGTGTATATGTGGATTGTGTGTCGGTCTGTCTGTGTATCTATGTATTGTGCGTGTCTGTCTGTGTATCTGTTGATTGTGTGTGTGTCAGTCTGTGTATATGTGGATTGTGTGTCTGTCTGTCTGTGTACATGTGGATTGTGTGTCGGTCTGTTTGTGTATTTGTGGATTGTGTATTGGTCTGTCTGTGTAAATGTGGATTGTGTGTCGGTCTGTCTGTGTATATGTGGATTGTGTGTGTGTGTGTCTGTGTATATGTGGATTGTGTGTGTGTGTGTCTGTGTATATGTGGATTGTGTGTGTGTATGTCTGTGTATATGAGGATTGTGTGTGTGTCTGTCTGTGTATAAGTGGATTGTGTGTGTGTCTGTCTGTGTATCTCTCGATTTTGTGTGTATCAGTCTGTGTATATGTGGATTGTGTGTCAGTCTGTCTGAGTCTGTGTGGATTGTGTGCGGGTCTGTCTGTGTACATGTGGATTGTGTATCGGTCTGTCTGTGTATATGTAGACCGTGTGTCGGTCTGTCTGTGTATATGTGGATTATGTGTTGGTCTGTTTGTGTATATGTGGATTTTGTGTGTGTCAGTCTGTGTATATGTAGATTGTGTGTGTGTCTGTCCGTGCATGTGTGGATTGTGTGTGTCTGTCTGTTTATATGTGGATTGTGTGTCTCTCTGTCTGTGTCTATGTGGATTGTGTGTGTCTATCTGTGCATATGTGGATTGTGTGTCGGTCTGTCTGTGTATATGTGGATTGTGTGTGTGTGTCCGTCTGTGTATATGTGGATAGTGTGTGTGTCTGTCTGTTTATATGTGGATTGTGTGTCGGTCTGTCTGTGCATATGTGGATTGTATGTGTGTCTGTCTGTGTATATGTGGATTGTGAGTGTGTCTGTCTGTGTACATGTGAATTGTGTGTGTGTCTGTCTGTGAACTTGTGGATTGTGTGTGTCTGTCTGTGTATAATTGGATTATGTGTGTCTGTCTGTGTATGTGTAGATTGTGTATGTGTCTGTGTATCTGTGGATTGTGTGTCAGTCCGTCTGTGTCTATGTGGATTGTGTGTCGGTCTGTCTGTGCATATGTGGATTATGTGTCAGTCTGTCTGTGCATATGTGGATTGTGTGTGTCTGTCTGTGTATCTGTTGATTTTGTCTGTGTTTGTCTGTGTATATGCGGATTGTGTGTCAGTCTGTCTGTGTATATGTGGATTGTGTGTCGGTCTGTCTATGCATATGTGGATTATGTGTCGGTCTGTCTGTGTGTATGTGGATTGTGTGTGTGTCTCTGTATGTGTGGATTGTGTGTCCTTCTGTCTGTGTATATGTGGATTGTGTGTGTGTGTCCGTCTGTGTATATGTGGATTGTGTGTGTCTGTCTGCGTATATGTGGATTGTGTGTGTCTGTCTGTGTATATGGGGATAGTGTGTGTGTCTGTCTGTGTATATGTGGATTGTGTCTCTCTGTCTGTGTATATTTGGATTGTGTGTGTGTCTGTCTATGTATGTGTGGATTGTGTGTCCTTCTGTCTGTGTATATGTGGATTGTGTGTGTGTGTCCGTCTGTGTATATGTGGATTGTGTGTGTGTCTGTCTGCGTATATGTGGATTGTGTGTGTCTGTCTGTGTATATGGGGATAGTGTGTGTGTCTGTCTGTGTATATGTGGATTGTGTGCGTCTGTCTGTGCATATTTGGATTGTGTGTCGGTCTGTCTGTGTATATGTGGATTGTGTGTGGGTCTGTCTGTGTATATGTGGATTGTGTATCGGTCTGTCTGTGTATATGTGGATTGTGTGTCGGTCTGCCTCTGTATATGTGGATTGTGTATTGGTCTGCCTGTGTATATGTAGACTGTGGCTCGGTCTGTCTGTGTATATGTGGATTGTGTGTGTCTGTCTGTGCATATGTGGATTGTGTGTCGGTCTGCCTGTGTATATGTGGATTGTGTGTCGGTCTGTCTGTGTATATGTGGTTTGTGTGTGTGTCTGTCTGTGTATATGTGGATTGTGTGTCGGTCTGTCTGTGTATAGCTTGATTGTGTGTCGGTCTGTCTGTGTATATGTGGATTGTGTGTCGGTCTGTCTGTGTATCTGTGTATTGTGCGTGTCTGTCTGTGTATCTGTTGATTGTGTGTGTGTCAGTCTGTGTATATGTGGATTGTGTGTCTGTCTGTCTGTGTATATGTGGATTGTGTGTCGGTCTGTTTGTGTATTTGTGGATTGTGTATTGGTCTGTCTGTGTATATGTGGATTGTGTGTGTGTCTGTCTGTGTATATGTGGATTGTGTGTTGGTCTGTCTGTGTATATGTGAATTGTGTGTGTGTCTGTCTGTGTACATGTGGATTGTGTGTTGGTCTGTCTGTGTATATGTGGATTGTGTGTGTGTCTGTCTGTGTAAATGTGGATTGTGTGTCGGTCTGTCTGTGTATATGTGGATTGTGTGTTGGTCTGTCTGTGTATATGTGGATTGTGTGTGTGTGTGTCTGTGTATATGTGGATTGTGTGTGTGTATGTCTGTGCATATGAGGATTGTGTGTGTGTCTGTCTGTGTATAAGTGGATTGTGTGTGTGTCTGTCTGTGTATCTGTCGATTTTGTGTGTATCAGTCTGTGTATATGTGGATTGTGTGTCAGTCTGTCTGTTAATATGTGGATTGTGTGTCGGTCTGTCTGAGTCTGTGTGGATTGTGTGCGGGTCTGTCTGTGTACATGTGGATTGTGTATCGGTCTGTCTGTGTATATGTGGACCGTGTGTCGGTCTGTCTGTGTATATGTGGATTGTGTGTTGGTCTGTTTGTGTATATGTAGATTGTGTGTGTGTCAGTCTGTGTATATGTAGATTGTGTGTGTGTCTGTCCGTGCATGTGTGGATTGTGTGTGTCTGTCTGTTTATATGTGGATTGTGTGTCTCTCTGTCTGTGTATATGTGGATTGTGTGTGTGTGTGTCCGTCTGTGTATATGTGGATAGTGTGTGTGTCTGTCTGTGTATATGTGGATTGTGTGTCGGTCTGTCTGTGCATATGTGGATTATGTGTCGGTCTGTCTGTGTATATGTGGATTGTGTGTGTGTCTGTCTGTGTACATGTGGATTGTGTGTTGGTCTGTACGTGTATATGTGGATTGAGTGTGTGTCTGTCTGTGTAAATGTGGATTGTGTGTGTGTCTGTCTGTGTATATGAGGATTGTGTGTGTGTCTGTCTGTGTATAAGTGGATTGTGTATGTGTCTGTGTATCTGTCGATTTTGTGTGTATCAGTCTGTGTATATGTGGATTGTGTGTCAGTCTGTCTCTGTATATGTGGATTGTGTGTCGGTCTGTCTGAGTCTGTGTGGATTGTGTGTGGGTCTGTCTGTGTACATGTGGATTGTGTATCGGTCTGTCTGTGTATATGTAGACCGTGTGTCGGTCTGTCTGTGTATATGTGGATTGTGTGTTGGTCTGTTTGTGTATATGTGGATTTTGTGTGTGTGTCTGTCTGTGTATATGTAGATTGTGTGTGTGTCTGTCCGTGCATGTGTGGATTGTGTGTGTCTGTCTGTTTATATATGGATTGTGTGTCTCTCTGTCTGTGTCTATGTGGATTGTGTGTGTCTATCTGTGCATATGTGGATTGTGTATTGGTCTGTCTGTGTATATGTGAATTGTGTGTGTGTCTGTCTGTGTATATGTGGATTGTGTGTCGGTCTGTCTGTGTATATGTGGATTGTGTGTCGGTCTGTCTGTGTATATGTGGATTGTGTGTTGGTCTTTCTGTGTATATGTGGATTGTGTGTTGGTCTGTCTGTGTATCTTTGGATTGTGTGTGTGTCTGTCTGTGTATATGTGGATTGTGTGTTGGTCTGTGTGTGTATCTGTGGATTGTGTGTGTCTGTCTGTGTATATGTGGATTGTGTGTTGGTCTGTCTGTGTATATGTGGATCGTGTGTGTGTCTGTCAGTGGATAAATGGATTGTGTGTGTCTCTCTGTGTATGTGTCGATTGTGTATGTGTCTGTGTATATGTGGATTGTGTGTCGGTCTGTCTGTGTATATGTGGATTGTGTGTCGGTCTGTCTGTGTCTATGTGGATTGTGTGTCGGTCTGTCTGTGTATATGTGGATTGTGTGTTAGTCTGTCTGTGCATATATGGATTGTGTGTGTGTCTGTCTGTGTAAATGTGAATTGTGTGTCGGTCTGTCTGTGTATATGTGGATTGCGTGTTGGTCTGTCTGTGTATATGTGGATTGTGTGTGTGTCTGTCTGTGTATATGTGGATTGTGTGTGTGTCTGTCTGTGTATAAGTGGATTGTGTGTGTGTCTGTCTGTGTACATGTGGATTGTGTGTGTGTCTGTCTGTGTATAAGTGGATTGTGTGTGTCTGTCTGTGTATGTGTCGATTGTGTATGTGTCTGTGTATATGTGGATTGTGTGTTGGTCTGTCTGTGTATATGTGGATTGTGTGTGTGTTTGTCAGTGTAAAAGTGGATTGTTTGTGTCTCTCTGTTTGTGTCTAGATTGTGTATGTGTCTGTGTATATGTGGATTGTGTGTCGGTCTGTCTGTGTATATGTGGATTGTGTGTCGGTCTGTCTGTGTCTATGTGGATTGTGTGTCGGTCTGTCTGTGTATATGTGGATTATGTGTCGGTCTGTCTGTGTATATGTGGATTATGTGTCGGTCTGTCTGTGTATATGTGGATTGTGTGTGTCTGTCTTTTTATATGTGGATTGTGTGTTGGTCTGTCTGTGTATATGTGGATTCTGTGTGTGTCTGTCTGTGTATATGTGGATTGTGTGTTGTTCTGTCTGTGTATCTGTCGATTTTGTGTGTGTCAGTCTGTGTATATGTGGATTGTGTGTGTGTCTGTCTGTGTATAAGTGGATTGTGTGTGTGTCTGTCTGTGTACATGTGGATTGTGTATGTGTCTGTCTGTGTATAAGTGGATTGTGTGTGTCTGTCTGTGTATGTGTGGATTGTGTATGTGTCTGTGTATATGTGGATTGTGTGTCGGTCTGTCTGTGTCTCTGTGGATTGTGTGTCTGTCTGTCTGTGCATATGTGGTTTATGTGTCGGTCTGTCTGTGTATATGTGTATTGTGTGTGTCTGTCTGTGTATCTGTTGATTGTGTGTGTGTCAGTCTGTGTATATGTGGATTGTGTGTGTGTCTGTCTGTGTATATGTGGATTGTGTGTCGGTCTGTTTGTGTATTTGTGGATTGTGTATTGGTCTGTCTGTGTATATGTGGATTGTGTGTGTGTCTGTCTGTGTATATGTGGATTGTGTGTGTGTCTGTCTGTGTATATGTGGATTGTGTGTCGGTCTGTCTGTGTATATGTGGATTTTATGTCGGTCTGCCTTTGTTTTTTGAATTGTGTGTCGGTCTGTCTGTGTTTATGTGGATTGTGTGTTGGTCTTTCTCTGTATATGTGGATTGTGTGTGTGTCTGTCTGTGTATATGTGGATTGTGTGTTGGTCTGTGTGTGTATCTGTGGATTGTGTGTGTGTCTGTCTGTGTATAAGTGGATTGTTTGTCCATCTGTCTGTATATATGTGGATTGTGTGTCTGTCTGTCTGTGTGTATGTGGATTGTGTGTTGGTCTGCCTGTGTATATGTGGATTGTTTGTGTGTCTGTATATATGTGGATTGTGTGTCGGTCTGTCTGTGTATATGTGGATTGTGTGTTGGTCTGTCTGTGTATATGTGGATTGTTTGTGTGTCTGTGTATATGTGGATTGTGTGTCGATCTGTCTGAGTCTATGTGGATTGTGTGTCGATCTATCTGTGTATATGTGCATTGTGTGTTGGTCTGTCTGTGTATATGTGGATTGTGTGTCGGCCTGTCTGTGCATATGTGGTTTGTGTGTGTGTCTGTCTGTGTATATGTGGATTGTGTGTCAGTCTGTCTGTGTATATGTGGATTGTGTGTCGGTCTGTCTGTGTATATGTGGATTGTGTGTCGGTCTGTCTGTATATATGTGGATTGTGTGTATGTCTGTCTGTGTATATGTGGATTGTGTGTCGGTCTTTCTGTGTATATCTGAATTGTGTGTCGGTCTGTCTGTGTATATGCGGATTGTGTGTCGGTCTGTCTGTGTATATGTGGATTGTGTGTCGGCCTGTCTGTGCATATGTGGTTTGTGTGTGTGTCTGTCTGTGTACATGTGGATTGTGTGTCAGTCTGTCTGTGTGTATGTGGATTGTGTGTCGGTCTGTCTGTGTATATGTGGATTGTGTGTCGGTCTGTCTGTGTCTATGTGGTTTTTGAGTCGTTCTGTCTGTGTATACGTGGATTGTGTGTCGGTCTGTCTGTGTCTATGTGGATTGTGTGTCGGTCTGTCTGTGTATATGTGGATTGTGTGTCGGTCTTTCTGTGTATATGTGGATTGTGTGTCGGTCTGTCTGTGTCTATGTGGATTGTGTGTCGGTCTGTCTATTTGTACCCGGGACCCTGTCTGTTTCGTTTCGACCCTTGTGTTACTTTCACTGTTTGAAGTTGCCGCCGCCCGTGTGCAAGGCTCACCTCCCCGAGCCACCGCATTGGTCGGGACTCCGCCCTGACGTCGTGGAAGCCCGCCCCCTTGGCCGCCGGGGGCTCCTCCCAGTCGCCGCCCCTCAGCCAATGGGCAAAGGCGGCGGCAGCGCAGGTAGTGGAGGCGAGGCGATTGGCGCAAAAGTTTGAGCCAGGGGCCGGCTTGCGATTGGCCGGAGCGGAGCGACGGAGCGGAGTTGGGGAAAGTTGTGAGTTGCGCCAGTGGGTCATTCGAGTGAGTGGCGGACCCGGAGCAGAAGGAGGCATGGTTCATTCAGTGCACATCACTCCCATCTGAGCCGAGACAGGGCACACACACACACACACACACAAAAAGCACCGGTAACTTAAGGCAAAAAGGCAGCCCTCCTCTGCCCCACAGCAGCACCAGACACAGACAGACAGAGAAACCATTCCAATCCAATACATGGAGCTATAGACTGGACACAGTGGGGGCTTCCAAAAAAAAACACACTCAGAACTTTCTTCCTTGCTGAAGCTTTCTTACACCCCCCCTCCCTCTCTCTCTTCCTCCTCCTCCTCCTCCCCCGACCTTTTTTTGGACGCCACCCTCCAGTAAAAGTGACCCTTTTTACTGGTGGGAACCAAAGACCATGGATTTGCAGAGCTCGCCTTCCCGAAGGAAAAGAAAACGCTGGACGTGGGACACGAGTTTATCTATTTTAACTTTGACATTAGTCCTGTGGCAATCGTCGGGAGTCCGGGCAGGTAAGAAAAGTGCTTTAACTTTTTTTGATTTTTAAACGTGATTAATTTGAAATCGCGTATTATTATTGCTGACTGGTCGAACTGTGTGGATCGTTCTCCACTGGACTATATCCACGGGATAGTCCAGTGGAGTGTTGGTGGGGAGTGAGGGAGGGCGGGGGGAGACAGTTGAATAAAGATTGCACTGTAGGGCACTGCTAAAAAGTTGAGTTAAAGGAAGCTCATTGTGGGAACAAGTCTCTCATTTCTATCTCTGTGTAGTTGTGTACTGTGTTGCTAAAATGATCGGATCAGGAGTCATAATGCAGGTTGCAAAGTTTGCAAAAGTTCTGCTGCAAGAACTGTTTTTTTTATTTTTAAAAAATGTGAACTTCATCTGATTTTCATGGGTGAACGGCGATTCGAAATGTATTTGAGCCAGAGCGAAATCTGCTGCGGAATGGAGGATTGTTTCCTGTGAAGATGTCAATCAGAGCAGGGCTGTCTGTCAAAGCCCCTCTCGCTCTCTCTCTCTCTCTGAATGGGACTTGTATAAGTGGGAGGTTGTGGAACAGGAGGACCAGCTGGTCGAGGCTTCTGCCAACGATACCTTTTCTCCAGCAGGGTTGGGGAATGCGGTTCCAGGCGGGCTCTGATCACATACTGAAGGGGGGAGAGAGGGAGAGAGGGTGAGAGGGTGAGCGACGCCATCTGTTGGTCTCAGATAGAGCTCCACCCCTTCTCAAGCCGGTATCCCTCACCTCTGCACTTTGCTGAAACCAGCGCGACTCATTCTGTAGTCACTCCATTGCAATATAACTGTGTGACCGTGATTAAGTCAAAAGCATTGTAACCGCATTGTGTTTTATCTCAATATCCTGGCTGATCCAGGTTATCTGAGTTTGGCATTACTCGGATGCTTTATTCCGGGTAATGTTTCGAAGTGGGGGGGGTGACACAATTGTTGTGCGATATCGTGATATTTAAGACAATTACACTGTACCGTCAGAGACTGGCATCCTTTCTGGTCGCGGTTGACCACCCAATGCAGTCTGACCAATGTCAGAGCCATGGTCTCAGCTCGCTGGGGGCCAGATCTGGTCTCCAACAACCCTCGCCGGCGTCCACCTAATGCACCCATCGAGAGGGTGTTCTGCCAGATAAGGATGGGTTAGTCACCCAATTTGTCAACAGGTTGTGACAGAATGACTAAAGGGGACCCTATAATGGACCATTGTGTTCGGGGTCTCCCACACTCCTTTGGTTCTTTCCTTTTTAACCAAGGCTCTTTCTCAATCTCTCATTGACCTCTTTGTAGTCTCTCTCTCTCTCTCTCTCACACACACACACACACACAGTTGTCTTGATATCTATTGTTGAATGGTTCACCATTGTTGGCCATTGAGCCAACTGGTAATTGACTGGTCCACTGTCAGGGGCTCTTTGCCAGTGTGCGTGGTAGATATGGGTCAAGCCTTTGTTGACTTTAATCCTGGCCAACAGCCTCTCTCCGGGCACTGAGGGTGTCAAGGGTCGCTGGAGTGACAGATGTCAATATTTGCATCCTTTCACCATCAAGAGGCGTTTCGGGGAACGGGGCTGTTCAATTATTGACTGAACGTCAACATTCCTGATCCTATTAGACCACCGGACACAATCCAAGTCTTTGAAACGGGTCGACACGTAATGTATGGGTTGTGTCGGGGCAAAGGCGCGGGGTGACAGGCCAGTCGCACCCCAGTGCCTATCAGTTGAAATGAATCCAGTTGGTGAACATGAACTGCCAAAGGCTTTTTTCTTTGAAATATTGCTGCATTTTAAAATAAAGCGCATTCCTCCCATCCTGTGTATTTTTAAATTGCGGTTGGCCTCTGATTATCACTCTGAATAATCCGTGTTAGAAATAGACAAGTGGTCCTGCCTGAAAAACGTGGCAGTCCGCTCTCAACCCAGACTCCCAGGAGCGTGAGGAGAACGCACAGCAAATGTACTCAACCATCCCATACATTATACAGAGGCCGTTCAATAACCCCCTCCCTCCCTCAGCAGATCACGGCTATGATGAATTCTCATTAACCATTAGTGTGCCGAGTGTCACGTGGGAAATGTGGAAAAAGAATCATTTGCGAAACCACCTTTGAATGGTGTTCTGATAAAAAGCCACATCGTTTCCCACAGACCCTCCTCTCCCAGTCTGCAGATATCCCACCCTGTGTACACTGGCCCTTTCAATGCAGGTACAATGTTGGGATGAAAGTCCTATCGGATTCTCCTGAGTTCGACAAACATTTCTCGCACTTTTAAAGAAAACTGCATTCCAAAAAATATGAATCCAGATTTTCTAATCGAACTACTCCCCTCCCTCCCTCCCTCCCTCTCTCTCACTCCCAGCCTGGATATTTGCCTCAGTTCTCACAAGCCAGTCGTTGTGTGCACGAGAGAAATTCCAACTGCATTCCTCTGCTCTTTTAGCAGCCGGGCTGTGTTTTTCGTGAGTGTGTGACAGCAAACAACGTGTGAGCGCTGAAAACCCCCCCACCACCCCCCGGCAGCCCGGTGCCAACGGGCGTTTTAAGGACAGCCAGATTTTAATGAACTACAATCCGGTAATAGGGCTTTGAAGTCATGCCTCAAAGTGTGACTTAAACCTGAAAGGGCGGTGGAAGCTGATTTCAATAGTAAACTTTCAAAGAGCCGGGCACCGGCACGATGGAATATAGGAACAGGAGTAGGCCATTCGGCCCCTCCAACCTGCTCCGCCATTTGATAAGATCATGGCTGATCTTTGATCTAACTCCATAGACCTGCCTTTGGCCCATATCCCTTAATACCCTTTGGTTGCCAAAAAGCTATCTACCTCAGATTTAAATTTAGCAATTGAGCTAGCATCAATTGCCGTTTGCGGAAGAGAGTTCCAAACTTCTACCACCCTTTGTGTGTAGAAATGCCGAATGGCCTCCTATTGCAAGTTTTCGATGAAGACAGATGGCATCTCCAGAGCTGGCAAGATTTTGGCCCGTCTCGGGGCTGGTCACTGCCCAGTCTGGGAACGGGCAGAGATGCCAAGGTTGTGGTGGGTTTTTTTTTTGTTATATGTGTTGCAATATTTTAATCGCTCGCCTCCAGTGATCTGCCTTTCCGAGATCCAGAATGAAGCTGGGAGTAACTAGCGGAACAAGTAGCACTGTACCCGCACTGATGTGTTGGCGTCTCAAGACCAATGATCAGGAACCGAGTAACGAACATGGGCTCTGCGTTTGCCAACCCTGCCAAACTTTTTCTACTAACCCCTCACCTTTTACAGCAAACTTGGAAACGTTGCAGGATCCTGGACTCCTCCCCATTCCGGGCAATCTAGCGTTGTTTTGTTTTCCGTTTTGCCAACTGGGAGATGTTAATATGAACGGATCTAGGAGATGGTTAATCATTAGCATCAGATGCAGGGAGGTGGCCCGGGGGAGGGGGGAATCAGACTCCAGCTGCCCCCTACCGGCCTTGGCTGTCAATTATCTACAATCTATGACCCCCCCACCCACCCTTGCCAGCAAAGTGGGGGGTGGGGGAAAGCAAGGTTTCTAAGAAAGAATCTGGGGCAATGAATTACGTTAGTGGGTTGAGTCCACTGTCTTAGAGTGGGCTCTTGGTGTCTATTTTACAGGTAAGGAGGTAGCGCCGACTGCTCGCGGACTTGCAGTGGTATTGTCACAGTTATAGTTGGAAGGGCTGGGGAATTTGATGGGGAGGGGGTGGGATTTGGCTCCCCTGTTTTGTTGCAGAAGCGGGGGGAAACTCCGCTACCGGCTATTCATGGGCTCCAACGCTTCGCTGCTGGGACCTTCTCCGGCCACGGGCCGCGAATTCCTTCTCCCACCAGCTCAACCTTGTTCCCCCACAAACAGCACCGGGGGGTCCACGGAGCTTGAGAGGTTTTGGCAATAGGGCCGGGAGCAAGGCTGGGGAATCCTAAGAAGGAGGAGGAGTGGGGGGTTAGAAGATTCTTCTGCTGGGGAGCGGCGTGAGATGGTGGATTGACTCGTCCAGTTGGATTAACGGGGCAAGGTGGAATGAGATAAGACAGGGGACTCCACCGTGAAGGCATCGCCTTTTGCCTTGGGTGAGGCTTCTCATTCGATGGCCTCAGGTAAAAGACGTGGGGTGAAGTTGGATTCCATTTAATGAGATGCCACTGGACCTCTTGCTGACGACTTCGTTTCTATTGGGACTCTGAGGACAATTTTGTTGAGGAGCAAGAATGATATTGCCCAAAGCTTCATTAGCACGGAATACTTGGCGACCACAACACTCAGAGTACAGCACTATAAACACAGCTCATACTGGCGGAGTACTGTATCTTATACTTCAATATTTTAATACTTGTGTGAACAGATGTGGATATTTTTTGTGTATGTGTGTGGGGGGTATTCTATCAAAGGATAGAGTGCTATCGAGCCCCCCCCCCAGCCCCCTCTTTCTCTCCCCCCCTCCTCCTCCTCCCCCCAATCCCCAACCCTCTCTCGCCTTTCATTACCGAGCTCCCCAGGCAGACAGGGGCTCTGATATTGCACCGCCAATGAAAGGAACTCTTGTCCAATGTGTTCGACCAGCCCCCGATTGGCCAGGAAGCGAGGATAAATGGAGCCAGTCAGGATGCAGTTTTTGCGGTCGAGGAGAGAGGGAGAGGAGGGGGGGGGGGGGGGGGAAGGCAAGGCACAGGGGACGCGTTTCAGACTGTGTGGTTGAAAGGGCTTTTAAGGAAAGCAACAGCCCGGGTGTAAACGTGGCACAACACTCGGAGGTGTTCAATCCATTGATGTTACCCCCAACCGGCCCAGGTGCCCAACTCCTGCCTGAAGTCCATCAATTTTTCTTTGCATGTCCTTTTGACCAGGTGACCAGTACAGAGTGGGACAGGGGTCGGTTATTGTTCACACAGGGTCCCGGTTAAAGTGAGCCCCCCAACTTTCCACGCGAACTTTTTTCTCTCCTCAGAGTTATGGATAGCGAGCTGAAGTCCAGCGCTCTAGGATTACACCCTCCCACCACCCGTCAGGGACAGGGCCCGAACCCACGGTCAAAGTGTGTGGGAGGGGGGCTGACTGAGGATTAACCTCCCTCAGTAGGCCTGTTTACCTACATGGCGGATGGTTCTGGAGGGAATTCGAATCATTCAACTCTACCGGGCCAATAGATTGGGAAATTCGCACGTCTAAGCAAATTTAAGTGCAATTTTGGATGGGACGCTTTCCAAAGTTACCAGCTCGCAGAATGGCCCACTCTCCATTGAACCTGATTCCGATCTGGAGGTTCTGCTATCTCTCTCTCTCTCTCTCCCCCCAACCATCTATGCCTTTGCTTATTTCTCCTAACTCGGTGTAGCTAGTTCCTGGATTGAGCTGAGACATCAGGAGATGGGCAGAGAAACGGGGGCTTTTCCCGGATTGAGCCGCACTGGTGGGCGCACTGTCCTGACCTCTCCAAAGGGGCTTTGGCCGCAGTCCGAGTGCGCCCACCGCTTCTCAACGTCGTTCCCAGTCGCTGCGTTTTATGATTTGTTTCCTGGACTCTGGTGGCAGTGACCGGGATCCAGTCACACTTGTAACCGCAAGAACACCGGTGCGAAAATGGAACTGATGGCCAATTCATTGGATGTAGGGTGGAGTGAATTCGAAGAAGCGACCGAGCGATTTGTCACAGCTAAAATAACGAATACCGGCTGGAATCCCAATTATGAATGGCGGATCGTGAAGGCGGGGAGGGAGATGTGACTTAATAAACGCAGAAACAATAGAGAGAGGAGTGGAAAGACCAGATATTCGAGGCTTAATGGGAGAATAAGTCGTTATGTGGTGTGATGAATGAATGGAGTGTGTGGAGAAAGTTTGGCCCAGATCCCAATTGACTGTTGCTGACGGTTCAGTAGGTGCCCTGGGTGACTCAGGAGAGTGTGAACTCGATTGTAGTTTGGGAGCTGAACACAGATCTGGTTTCCTCCCTTGCTTGAGGTTGTGTTGAGCTATTCTGCACTGTGCAAACTTAAGACCGGACGCTTCTGGAGTCCAGGACTGGGGCACAGACCTAACACTGGAGTGAGAGCTTACATTGCAAACTCAAAGAGGGGGAGAGAGAACAAAAAAGCTCACCTTTTGGACATAAGATCTGAGTTTGGCTGCGATACCAGTCTGAGACTGCACTAAGGAATGTGCTTTAAATTCAGAGTAAGAGAAACATGTCCTTTGACCTAGAGGTGCCAATAATTGACTTTGTTTCTAACCCGGCTTTTGGAGAGTGGTTCCAAACACATCACGCGGTCTGCCCAAATAGACATAAAGTGCTTGATTAACTCGCAGCGAGAGATGGGCCTATTTTTAACCCACGCCAGACCTGAATGCAGATGGTCAACCCGATAATCCCAGACCGACGTAAAGAGGCCTCCACTGACCAACCCATAATCTTCACAGGCAAATAGAGGGAACGGCTTCTCAATCATATTACATACTTGCAAAATAAGCGTGCAGTGTGCCAGATAGCAAGAACTCTAAGGACTCAGATACTGAAAGAGGTTGCATCAAGTTTGAATTGTGATCTTTTGCAGGAAATTTCTGAGGAAAACTTTTCGTAGGAGCTAAGGTGAAGAGTCCAGCATGTAGCTCGAGAAGGTTCATTTATAGAAGATTTAAAGGGACATTGTAATCCGTACATGTCACAGGGTGTACTGTAAATAAACACTTGTTCCATACACTCACTGTGTCTTTGTATAAATGTGTCTTTTATCCTCTGCTGTGTTAATGACTGCCTGTCAATCGATGTACCACATGGGGGATTTGTTGAAAATTGGTGGGTTGGATTGTTTGATGAGGTGGGCTGGGTGATTGGGGTGGATCAGTGGGGTGGAGAGAGTCAGTGGGGTGGGCTGGGTGATTGGGGTGGATCAGTGGGGTGGAGAGAGTCAGTGGGGTGGCTGATTTGATGGATCAGTGGGGTGGAGAGAGTCAGTGGGGTGGGGTGGATCAGTGGGGTGGAGAGAGTCAGTGGGGTGGGCTGGGTGATTGGGGTGGATCGATGGGGTGGAGAGAGTCAGTGGGGTGGGTGATTTGATGGATCAGTGGGGTGGAGAGAGTCAGTGGGGTGGATCAGTGGGGTGGAGAGAGTCAGTGGGGTGGATGATTTGATGGATCAGTGGGGTGGAGAGAGTCAGTGGGGTGGAGAGAGTCAGTGGGGTGGGCTGGGTGATTTGATGGACTTGTCGATAGGGTGGTTGGTTGCCAGAATTGTGTGGGCTAATCAGTTTGGGTAGGGGGGCTGGTCAGTTGTTTGACTTGGCAGTTGGTGTGGGGTAGTAGGTTGGTTGGCTGTTTAGCATTCTAGTTCGATCAGTTGGGTGTGCTAGTTAATATGGTGGCTGTTCAAATGGACTGGTTGGTCAATTGGCTGGGCTAATGGGTATGTTGGCTATACAGTTGTGGAGCCTGATGAGTGGGGTATCTGATGGAGCACTTGTTGGGTTGGTGGAATGGCAAGGTGGCTTGATGGGGTAATTGATGAAGTTGCTGGTTGGAATGGTGAGGTGGATAACTGTCTGAATGGGTGGCTTAATAGGATTCCTGGTTGGATGTGGGTGTGACCGGGTGGGATGTCTGGCTGGTTATCTGGAGTAAATATTCTCCTACACTGAGTGGAAGGTAACTGTGCTCAGCCCCCCTGAAGGACTAACCAGCTGAGCTGGAGTGTGCCAACTCAGGAAGGGAAGGCAGAAACTGATAGGGAACAGTTGTCCTGCTGCACTGGAATGTTCCATCTCTAGGGTCATGGAAGGAAAGGAAAAATGGTCAGTGTCTGTCCAATTGGTTAACCCATGGGATCATTTCAATTAAACACACTATTGTGATATGACCCCTGATTGCCCTCTGCCCTCAACCAACCATAGGTCATAATGTGTGACGTGGTTCCAATCTAGCCCATTTCGCATCTTAGGGGCTACTTCTAGAATCTTCTCTTGAGTTGGTCCTTCTCATTTCCTCCATGAGTCTGGGTCAATAAACCAATGGATAAAAATCTGAAGCTCCTCACTGAACGTGGTTTTTAGATTTGTCAAAGCAACGTTTAGCACCTCACTCATTCCCTGAATGTCACAGGGAGGTCAACTTGAATCTTAGTTTGACAATGGGATTACTATTAATACTAATGAGGATTAATATTACAGCGAGTACAACTGTGGGTATTAATATTAATGTACATATTAGTATGTGCAGATATGGGTATTAAATTCATTTTACCATGGGAATTAATATGAGTATTAATATTTTTATTTAATATTAATATTATTATAGGTATTATAACTATAGGTATTAAAGCGATATTAATATTCATAGAATCATCGAAATTTACGGCACAGAAGGAGGCCATTCAGCCCATTGTGCCTGTACCAGCTGAAAAAGAGCTATCCAGCTTAATCCCACTTTGCTAGGAGATCTTGAGGCCTGCCTTTATCCATCTATTTATTTATTTGTCTGTTTCAGAAATTGAGATTTCAAAAGTAAATAAATTAAGTTGGGCTGCACAAACTCCCAACTTTATTCATGCACTAGCAGATCTTCCATACATTATGGTAAAGACAGCAGTTATGTTGTCATAATGTGTGAGGGCTCATACGAGGAATGGAAAGAATTCAGAAAGAAGTTTGTAAGAGATCTCCCCAGAGACGTGAATCAAGTTCAAACTAGTTCCTAAAAAATAAAACAAAACTGTGATTTCCTTACGTACTTCATGTGGATAAACAAATAACTGCATGTAATATAACAGAACAGCTGTTTATTTTCCAGCTGTTTAGGGTGTGTTTTATAGTGAAAACCCAGAAATATATTCAGCTACAGTGTCATTTTAAAAATTATTTCCATTTCTGGTTATGCGACCAAATCTCTTGAAGCAGTACTCAATGTATTTAAGCAGAATATCCTGGTAAAGCATTTTAAGTTCAAGAATTTTATTCAGAACTTCCCACTAAACTTGAAAAACAATACAGTCCTTTAAGAAGTTGCTACCTGTTAATGTCAACAATGTTTTTCAAGTTTTCAGTACAAACAAATAAAAGCTGTTGTAACTACATTGGACCTATCACAAAATATCAAAATATGGAAGTAAAATTGATGTTTGCAAGATGTGTGTGCCAGACAGAAGAATTATAATGTATTATGCATAGATATATACCATGCGTATAATATATTGTAACACTACAGGGTGAGATTTTGCCAGGGACTATGATTTTGCCATGAATAAAAAGAAAAAGCTCTAATCTGAAATGGAGCATGTTCGCAGCCTGGGAAATAGCAGCAGAAAAGCCAAGATGTACACGCCAAAGACTGGGAAACTGGTGGAACTCCAGGCCAGGCATTCGAGAAAGGGACAGGCCAGCACTGAAGGAAGTTGTTACAGGAATTTCTAAAATAAAATCGGTAGGTTGATGGCTAAATTTTAATGGTTAGTTCTTGGAAAATTCATTTTTTTCCCCAGGTTTACTACATCTGCAATTACAATTTTGAGGTATATAATTGATAGCCCAAAAACAACATGGCTGCCAAAAAAGCATTCTGAACACACATTTTTCACTGACTTGATTGGTTGATGTTGTAGGGGTTTGCTTGTTATTGATTGGATGCTCTGCCCATCTGTGCAAGAATATTGATTGGTCTGCGTTTAGTCAATTCAATATCTGAGCCAATCAGCACGGTTAGGTTAACAGGTAGCGATTGTTTGAGCCAATCACGATATCTTGGGCTGTGACATGTGATGCCTTTCAGGGGTGTGCGAGAAGGAAGAATTTTAATGATATAGAAGACTGATAGTTGCATCACATTTCTATAGATACTTGCTGTAGTTATTTATGCCTTGATGCACACGTAGACACTCCCGCTGGCCAGTTCCCATCATTTCGTGGCCATCTTGTGCTTTTATTAGTAATTGTGGCGCTTGGTTAATATTGAGGTCCCCTTCAAACGCGCAGGTTAGATATGCCAGCTGTCCAGTTAACCCATTAATAATTGGTACTTGTGTGACTTACAGGAGGGTACACAAGTGTCAGCTGTGGCTCAGTTGGTAGCACTCTGGCCTCTGAGTCAGAAGGTTGTGGGTCCCACTCCAAGGACTTGATCTAGGCTGACACTCTAGTGCAGAGCTGCGGTGCAGGAGTGTTTTCAGGCTAAAATTATTACCCGTTTTTATTTACAAATATATGATTACACAGAAGCAAAATATACCAAATAATTAACAATAGTGTTTGATTTGCACCATATTTTAAACAGTTTCTAAAAATATCTGTAAAAGGCCAAACTTCTAGTGTTTCTGATCTCTAGGCCTCAACTTTAGAAATCTTATAAACACAATCCTTTTCTGTTCATTCAGGCTTTGGGTAAGGCTGTTTATTTCCTGATTACTTTACTCAAGCACACAGTGTTTTAAATCTTTCTTTCCATTATACCCTCAACTTATTCTCTCACTTTTGCTCTTTATTTCTGTCGTTCTGTCCCTCAGCTTTCATTTGTTCTCTTCTACATTTTTGCTTTGTCTAATCCAGTCTCCCATGTGGACATTCCTCTCTCTCGCTCTCTTTCTCCCTCCTTTCATCTCTTCTCTTTCTCTAAGTGTGTTTTTCGCACTCTTTGGCATTGAAATTCTCCTCCGGCGATAGAGAATTGGCCTCTCACTTTACACGCCACCCGATCCTTTTCTCCTACTGAAGTCTGGAAAAGAAATATCGGGTGGAATGCTTAACGGGCTGCTGATTCACTGGCACACGTTTTGTGCTTCAGCCCGAGACCAGTTTCAGCCCCTGTCTCGATATATGCAATTCTCTATGTAAGTCTTTCCTTAGATTTATCTTAGAGTCATAGAGTTATACAGCACGGATAGAGGCCCTTCGGCCCATCTTGTGTCTTTCTGTGTGTGTGTGTGTGTGTGTGTGTGTCAGAGGATGGCTTTCATCCTCTGGCATTGTCTCCCAGTCTTTCTGTATGTATCTTTCTCCCTTCATATCTATATGAATCTCTATGGCTCTCTTTCTCTCTCTCCATTTCTGTGTCTCTGTGAGTGTCTGATTTTCTCTCTCTTGATGCTTGTCTGTGTGCATCTCGGGGTCTACATCCGTGTGACTGTGTCTATCTGTGTGTGTATGTTTATATTTTTATATCCAGCTCTTTCTCGCTCTCTATGTGTGTCTCTCTCTCCTTCTATTTATATTGAAATAACCAACATTTTCTCTACATATGTGTGTGTCTGTGTTTGGTGTGTGTTTGTCTCTGTTTATATTTATATATCCACCTCTTTATATTTGTGTGTGTCTACGTGTGTGTCGATGTGTGTGTGTGTGTCTGTGTATGTGTCTGCATGTGTGTGTCTGCATGTGTGTGTCTGCATGTGTGTGTCTGCGTATGTGCCTGTGTGTGTCTGGTGTGTCTCCCTCTCTGTTTATATTTATATATGTGTGTATCTGTCTATCTGTGTGTCTCCCTCTCTGTTTATATTTATATATGTGTGTATCTGTCTATCTGTGTCTCTCTCTCTGTTTATATTTGTATAACCATCCCTTTCTCTCTCTATATGTGTGTCTCTGTCTATTTCTCTCTCTCTCTATTTATGTTTATATATCCACCTCTTTCTCTATATCTATGTGTCTCTATCTGTGTGTGTGTGTGTCTGGTGTGTCTCCCTCTCTGTTTATATTTATATATGTGTGTATCTATGTATCTGTGTGTCTCTCTCTGTTTATATTTGTATAACCATCCCTTTCTCTCTCTATATGTGTGTCTCTGTCTATTTCTCTCTCTCTCTATTTATGTTTATATATCCACCTCTTTCTCTATATCTATGTGTCTCTATCTGTGTGTGTGTGTGTCTGGTGTGTCTCCCTCTCTGTTTATATTTATATAACCACTTCTTTCTCCATACGTGTGTCTCTGTGTTTCTATTTATATAACAATCCCTTTATATATGTGTGTGTGTGTGTGTGCCTATTTGTGTGTGTGTATCTCTGTATAACCACCTCTTTATATGTGTGTCTCTCTCTCTATCTGGGTGTGTCTCTCTCTCCTTCTGTTTATATTTCTATAACCACCCCTTTCTCTATATATGTGTGTGTGTGTGTGTGTGTGTGTGTGTGTCTCTCTCTATTTATATTCATATATCCACCTCTTAAAATCTGCGTGTCTCTGTCTATCTGTGTCTGGTGTGATTCCTTCTCTGTTTATAACCTCCCGTTCCTCCATATGTGTGTCCACATATATATAGGTGTCTCTGCCTATCTGTGTGTGTGTGTCTCTTTATTTATATTTATATAACCACCTCCTTATATATATATGTGTGTCCCTCTCTGCTTATATTTATAGAAACACCTCTTTATATCCGTGTGTGTCTCTGCGTTTCTCTCTCTCCCTGTCTCTTCCTCTCTCCATCTCCGTTCTCTTTCTCTACCCCCATTCCATTTTACTGTGATCACTCTCCTCTCCTCTCTCTCCAATTCTTCCCTTCAGTTCAGTCCCACTTTCGGCTCCGGTTTCATTCCTTTGCCCCGCCCCCAGCCCCCCCCCCCCCTCCCCCCCGGCCCTGCCTGTTTAAAGGCTGTTTCTGTCGAGCTCTCGGGGGACCCCGGCTGCTTGGCACTCTGTATAAAGGTAGTACTGTGTGCTGAGCGACCTAGAGGGAGCGGTTAGAGGTGAACGGGAGCCAGCTTTCTGCAGCTCAGACTCTCTCCAGCAGCCATGATCTAACCTCTCGGCAGTCAACAGGAAGTCCTGCTGTCTGCAGCCGACTGCCAGAGAATGGGGGGCTTTGAAAATCCAGCGTTCCTTCCACCCCCACCCCTCCCATTGCAAACACCGGTGGCCGCCTACAGAGGGGCTGCGTGTAGTCTGCAATGGGAAGCATCTCTGACACAGCTACTGTTGGCCTGGGGTGGGGTGGGGACTGAATTGCTGCCTTCACTCCTCAGGTATAAAGCCGAGTTTCATTTCACCAACTACAGAGAGAGTGAAAATCCCTCTTCCCCCTCCGGCTTCCCATTCCACACCTGGCAGTCTCCTGCATTCCCTGGCTCCTGCCAGAGAATTCCACGTTAATTTTACAGGGAACAAAAGTTTATTTAAACGGGAAAAAAAAATCCCAGTTCAATTGACAAATGGATGCTTCATTCAAACATAAAGGCCTGTTTTTTTACTTTGTGAAATGGGAGTGTTTGGGGGGATATTCCGGGGAGGAGAGGGGTTGAGGAGGAGAGTGTTCATGTGTTACTGCAATGGCCCACATTTAAATACCTCTCTTCACATGGAGTGGCACAGATTCTGCTGACTGCAGGTTTCTAAAATAAGGTTCAACAGATCCCTCTACACTGTCCCATCAAACACTCCCAGGACAGGTACAGCACGGGTTAGATACAGAGTAAAGCTCCCTCTACACTGTCCCATCAAACACTCCCAGGACAGGTACAGGGTTAGATACAGAGTAAAGCTCCCTCTACACTGTCCCATCAAACACTCGCAGGGCAGGTACAGCACGGGTTAGATACAGAGTAAAGCTCCCTCTACACTGTCCCATCAAACACTCCCAGGACAGGTACAGGGTTAGATACAGAGTAAAGCTCCCTCTACACTGTCCCATCAAACACTCGCAGGGCAGGTATAGCACGGGTTAGATACAGAGTAAAGCTCCCTCTACACTGACCCATCAAACACTCCCAGGGCAGGTATAGCACGGGTTAGATACAGAGTAAAGCTCCCTCTACACTGACCCATCAAACACTCCCAGGGCAGGTACAGCACGGGTTAGATACAGAGTAAAGCTCCCTCTACACTGACCCATCAAACACTCCCAGGGCAGGTACAGCACGCATTAGATACAGAGTAAAGCTCCCTCTACACTGTCCCATCAAACACTCCCAGGGCAGGTACAGCACGGGTTAGATACAGAGTAAAGCTCCCTCTACACTGACCCATCAAACACTCCCAGGGCAGGTATAGCACGGGTTAGATACAGAGTAAAGCTCCCTCTACACTGACCCATCAAACACTCCCAGGGCAGGTACAGCACGGGTTAGATACAGAGTGAAGCTCCCTCTACACTGACCCATCAAACACTCCCAGGGCAGGTACAGCACGCATTAGATACAGAGTAAAGCTCCCTCTACACTGTCCCATCAAACACTCCCAGGGCAGGTACAGCACGGGTTAGATACAGAGTAAAGCTCCCTCTACACTGTCCCATCAAACACTCCCAGGGCAGGTACAGCACGGGTTAGATACAGAGTAAAGCTCCCTCTACACTGTCCCATCAAACACTCCCAGGGCAGGTACAGCACGGGTTAGATACAGAGTAAAGCTCCCTCTACACTGTCCCATCAAACACTCCCAGGGCAGGTACAGCACGGGTTAGATACAGAGTAAAGCTCCCTCTACACTGTCCCATCAAACATTCCCAGGGCAGGTACAGCATGGGTTAGATACAGAGTAAAGCTCCCTCTACACTGTCCCATCAAACACTCCCAGGGCAGGTACAGCACGGGTTAGATACAGAGTAAAGCTCCCTCTACACTGTCCCATCAAACACTCCCAGGGCAGGTACAGCCCGGGTTAGATACAGAGTAAAGCTCCATCTACACTGTCCCATCAAACACTCCCAGGGCAGGTACAGCCCGGGTTAGATACAGAGTAAAGCTCCATCTACACTGTCCCATCAAACACTCCCACAGCAGGTACAGCACGGGTTAGATACGATTGTTTTTCAGACTGCAGGGAAGTATACAGTGGTGTCTTCCTGGGCTCAGTATTAGGACCACTGCTCTTTTTGACATATATTATTGACCTGGACTTGGTATATAGGGTATACTTTGAAAGTTTGGAGATGACACGAAACTCGGAAATGTAGTAAACAATGTGGAGGATAGAAGCTGACTTCAGGAGGACATAGACAGACTGGTGAAATGGACAGACACGTAGCAGATGAAATTTAACACAGAGAAGTGTGAAGTGATACATTTTGGTAGGAAGAATGAGGAGAGGCAATATAAACTAAATGGTACAATTTTAAAGGGAGTGCAGGAACTGAGAGACCTGGGGGTGTTTGTACACAAATCTTTGAAGGTGACAGGACAAGTTGAGAAGGCTGTTAAAAAAGCAATTGGTCTCCTGGGCTTTACTAATAGAGGCATAGAGTACAAAAGCAAGGAAGTTATGCTAAACCTTTATCAAACACTGGTTAGGCCTCAGTTGGAGTATTGTGTTCAATTCTGAGCACCACACTTTAGGAAGGATGTCAAGGCCTTGGAGAGGGTGCAGAGGAGATTTACTAGAATGGTACCAGGGATGAGGGACTTCAGTTATGTGGAGAGACTGGAGAAGCTGGGGTTGTTCTCCTTAGAGCATAGAAGGTTAAAGGGAAGATTTGATCGAGGTGTTCAAAATCATGAAGTGTTTTGAGAGAGTAAATAAGGAGAAACTGTTTCCAGTGGTGGAAGGGTCGGTGACCAGAGGACACAGATTTAAGGCGATCGGCAAAAGAGCCAGAGGCGACATGAGGAAACATTTTTTTACCCAGCGAGTTGTGATGATCTGGAATTCACTGCCTGAAAGGGCGGTGGAAGCAGATTCAAGAGTAACTTTCAAAAGGGAATTAGATAAATACATTAAGGGAAAAAAAATACAGGGCTATGGGGAAAGAGCAGGGGAGTGGGACTAATTGAACAGCTCTTTCAAGGAGCTGGCACAGGCACGATGGGCCGAATAGCCTCCTCCTGTGCAGTACCTCAGTAGCATACTATGATAATATGATTAAAGCTCCCTCTACACTGTCCCATCAAACACTCCAGGGCAGGTACAGCACGGGTTAGATACAGAGTAAAGCTCCCTCTACACTGTCCCATCAAACACTCCCAGGGCAGGTACAGCACGGGTTAGATACAGAGTAAAGCTCCCTCTACACTGTCCCATCAAACACTCCAGGGCAGGTACAGCATGGGTTAGATACAGAGTAAAGCTCCCTCCACACTGTCCCATCAAACTCTCCCCGGACAGGTACAGCACGGGTTAGATACAGAGTAAAGCTCGCTCTACACTGTCCCATCAAACACTCCCAGGGCAGGTAGAGCACGGGTTAGATACAGAGTAAAGCTCCCTCTACACTGTCCCATCAAACGCTCCCAGGGCAGGTAGAGCACGGGTTAGATACACAGTAAAGCTCCCTCCACACTGTCCCATCAAACACTCCCAGGGCAGGTAGAGCACGGGTTAGATACAGAGTAAAGCTCCCTCTACACTGTCCCATCAAACACTCCCAGGGCAGGTAGAGCACGGGTTAGATACAGAGTAAAGCTCCCTCTACACTGTCCCATCAAACACTCCCAGGGCAGGTACAGCTCGGGTTAGATACAGAGTAAAGCTCCCTCTACACTGTCCCATCACACACTCCCAGGGCAGGTACAGCTCGGGTTAGATACAGAGTAAAGCTCCCTCTACACTGTCCCATCAAACACTCCCAGGGCAGGTACAGCACGGGTTAGATACAGAGTAAAGCTCCCTCTACACTGTCCCATCAAACACCCCCAGGGCAGGTACAGGGTTAGATACAGAGTAAAGCTCCCTCTACACTGTCCCATCAAACACTCCCAGGGCAGGTACAGCACGGGTTAGATACAGAGTAAAGCTCCCACTACACTGTCCCATCAAACACTCCCAGGGCAGGTTCAGCACGGGTTAGATACAGAGTAAAGCTCCCTCTGCACTGTCCCATCAAACACTCCCAGGACAGGTACAGCTCGGGTTAGATACAGAGTAAAGCTCCCTCTACACTGTCCCATCAAACACTCCCAGGGCAGGTACAGCTCGGGTTAGATACAGAGTAAAGCTCCCTCTACACTGTCCCATCAAACACTCCCAGGGCAGGTACAGCACGGGTTAGATACAGAGTAAAGCTCCCTCTACACTGTCCCATCAAACACTCCCAGGGCAGGTACAGCACGGGTTAGATACAGAGTAAAGCTCCCACTACACTGTCCCATCAAACACTCCCAGGGCAGGTACAGCACGGGTTAGATAGAGAGTAAAGCTCCCTCTACACTGTCCCATCAAACACTCCCAGGGCAGGTACAGGGTTAGACACAGAGTCAAGCTCCCTCTACACTGTCCCATCAAACACTCCCAGGGCAGGTACAGGGTTAGACACAGAGTAAAGCTCCCTCTACACTGTCCCATCAAACACTCCCAGGGCAGGTACAGGGTTAGACACAGAGTAAAGCTCCCTCTGCACTGCTCTTCCTCCTCTCGGTCTTTTTCCAACAGCAGGCCACTGACCCCTGCTGGCTGATTGTGGCATTTTATATTTCACACCAGTCACACTGGTGTCAGCCTGTGATTCATGGCTGCGAACAGTTCTGTGTCTGTGCTGAGTTTTTGCTGTATAATTTCCACTGACCACATTGTTATATATACAGTGGGAACCTGAATTATCCACCCTGGTTAATGCAGCCTTAACCTCTCTATTTTAGAATGGCCAGAGTATAAATAGAGCCAGATTTGAGACTGTGAAGGACACGCTCCTGGACAAGAGATCAGGAAGTATTTCTGTGCACAAAGCCTGATCCACAGCTGGAACAGGTTACCGGATGGCGAGATTGAGACCAGGACACAGGGCTGATTTAATAGCGATGGTGTAACGGGATGTGGTGGAGCTGGATGAGATCAAACAGACTTCATTGAGCCCACCTTGTGGTCCTTGAATAGATCTGTGAAACGGGCCCTGGACTGTCCGTTCTGCTCTGGCTCCAGGCAGAGGCCAAACATCCCTCGCTGAGGCTGGCACATCTCCCAGGGGTGCTGAACAATGTTGGCGCGGGAGGGGCGGGGGGGGAATTGGGTGGATGAATACCATGAGCACAGTTCAAAACTGGACTGGACCTTCTCAAACGAACAGGCTCGATGGGGCTCTGGATTAATTCGCTCAGCGGGTGAGTGACTGGAGCAATTGGATTCCCGTGGAACTATCCCCCGGTTCGGAATTGTACCTTCTGAGGAGATCAGAACATCGGGCCGCTTTTTAAAAATTCGTTCATGGGATGTGGGCGTCGCTGGCGAGGCCGGCATTTATTGCCCATCCCTAATTGCCCTCGAGAAGGTGGTGGTGAGCCGCCTTCTTGAACCGCTGCAGTCCGTGTGGTGAAGGTTCTCCCACAGCGCTGTTAGGAAGGGAGTTCCAGGATTTTGACCCAGCGACGATGAAGGAACGGCGATATATTTCCAAGTCGGGATGGTGTGTGACTTGGAGGGGCACGTGCAGGTGGTGTTGTTCCCATGTGCCTGCTGCCCTTGTCCTTCTAGGTGGTAGAGGTCGTGGGTTTGGGAGGTGCTGTCGAAGAAGCCTTGGCAAGTTGCTGTAGTGCATCCTGTGGATGGTACACACTGCAGCCACAGTGCGCTGGTGGTGAAGGGAGTGAATGTTTCGGGTGGTGGATGGGGTGCCAATCAAGCGGGCTGCTTTGTCCTGGATGGTGTCGAGCTTCTTGAGTGTTGTTGGAGCTGCACTCATCGAGGCAAGTGGAGAGTATTCCATCACACTCCTGACTTGTGCCTTGTAGATGGTGGAAATGCTTTGGGGAGTCAGGGGGTGAGTCACTCTCCGCAGAATACCCAGCCTCTGACCTGCTCTTGTAGCCACAGTATTTAGGTGGCTGGTCCAGTTAAGCTTCTGGTCAATGGTGACCCCCAGGATGTTGATGGTGGGGGATTCGGCGATGGTAATGCCGGTGAATGTCAAGGGGAGGTGGTTAGACTCTCTCTTGTTGGAGATGGTCATTGCCTGACACTTGTCTGGTGCGAATGTTACTTGCCACTTATGAGCCCAAGCCTGGATGTTGTCCAGGTCTTGCTGCATGCGGGCTCGGACTGCTTCATTATTTGAGGGGTTGCGAATGGAACTGAACACTGTGGAATCATCAGCGAACATCCCCATTTCTGACCTTATGATGGAAGGAAGGTCATTGATGAAGCAGCTGAAGATGGTTGGGCCTAGGACACTGCTCTGAGGAACTCCTGCAGCAATGTCCTGGGGCTGAGATGATCGGCCTCCAACAACCACTACCATCTTCCTTTGTGCAAGGTATGACTCCAGCCACTGGAAAGTTTTCTCCCTGATTCCCATTGACTTCAATTTTACTAGGGCTCCTTGGTGTCACACTCGGTCAAATGCTGCCGTGATGTTAAGGGCAGTCACTCTCACCCCACCTCTGGAATTCAGCTCTTTTGTCCATGTTTGGACCAAGGCTATAATGAGGTCAGGAGCCGAGTGGACCTGGCGGAACCCAAACTGAGCATCGGTGAGCAGGTTATTGGTGAGTAAGTGCCGCTTGATAGCACTGTCGACGACACCTTCCATCACTTTGCTGATGATTGAGAGTAGACTGATGGGGCGGTAATTGGCCGGATTGGATCGGCCCTGCTTTTTGTGGACAGGACATACCTGGGCAATTTTCCACATTGTCGGGTAGATGCCAGTGTTGTAGCTGTACTGGAATAGCTTGGCTGGAGGCTTACATCTCGAGAACAGGAATAACGGGTTGGACACAAAGCTCAGCGAACCAAGTAACACTCAGTAGCAAGTCTCTGTGTTTCACCACGTTCTGTAATGCTTCCTCTGTTTTTTTTCTAAATCTCCCTTTGAAAGCAGCTTTGCCTGAGGACAGGATGCACAGTAGGCCAGGCACTGACCTTTGACTACTGGGACAGGGTCAGACTCTGGCCTTTCACCTCTGGGCCTGGGTGGCACAGCGGGTCAGGCACTGACCTTTCACCTCTGGGACTGGGTGGCACAGCGGGTCAGGCACTGACCTTTCACCTCTGGGACTGGGTGGCACAGCGGGTCAGGCACTGACCTTTCACCTCTGGGACTGGGTGGTGCAGTTGGCCAATAGGTGGGGAATCTGTTACAGTACGTTACGGGGAATCTGTTACAGTAAGTTATGGGGAATCTGTTACAGTACGATATGGGGAATCTGTTACAGTGCAATACGGGGAATCTGTTACAGTGCGTTACGGGGAATCTGTTACAGTAAGTTATGGGGAATCTGTTACAGTACGATATGGGGAATCTGTTACAGTGCAATACGGGGAATCTGTTACAGTGCGTTACGGGGAATCTGTTACAGTAAGTTATGGGGAATCTGTTACAGTGCAATACGGGGAATCTGTTACAGTACGATATGGGGAATCTGTTACAGTGCAATACGGGGAATCTGTTACAGTACGATATGGGGAATCTGTTACAGTGCAATACGGGGAATCTGTTACAGTACGATATGGGGAATCTGCTACAGTGCGATACGTGGGAATCTGTTACAGTAAGTTATGGGGAATCTGTTACAGTGCAATACGGGGAATCTGTTACAGTACGATATGGGGAATCTGTTACAGTGCAATACGGGGAATCTGTTACAGTACGATATGGGGAATCTGTTACAGTAAGTTATGGGGAATCTGTTACAGTGCAATACGGGGAATCTGTTACAGTACGATATGGGGAATCTGTTACAGTGCAATACGGGGAATCTGTTACAGTAAGTTATGGGGAATCTGTTACAGTGCAATACGGGGAATCTGTTACAGTACGATATGGGGAATCTGCTACAGTGCAATACGGGGAATCTGTTACAGTACGATATGGGGAATCTGTTACAGTAAGTTATGGGGAATCTGCTACAGTGTGTTACGGGGAATCTGTTACAGTAAGTTATGGGGAATCTGTTACAGTGCAATACGGGGAATCTGTTACAGTACGATATGGGGAATCTGTTACAGTGCAATACGGGGAATCTGTTACAGTAAGTTATGGGGAATCTGCTACAGTGTGTTACGGGGAATCTGTTACAGTAAGTTATGGGGAATCTGTTACAGTGTGTTACGGGGAATCTGTTACAGTAAGTTATGGGGAATCTGTTACAGTGCATTATGAGGAATCTGTTACAGTGCGTTATGGGAAATCTGTTGCAGTGCGTTATGGGAAATCTGTTACAGTAAGTTACATGGAATCTGTTATAATGCTTTATGGGAAATCTGTTACAGTGCTTTATGGGGAATCTGTTACAGTGCGTTATAGGGATTCTGTTACAATGTGTTACTGGGAATCTGTTACAGGGAATCTGTTACAGGGCATTACTGGGAATCTGTTACTGGGAATCTGTAATGGGGGATCTGTTTGAGTGCATTACAGGGATTCTGTCACAGTGCATTACAGGGATTCTGCTAAAATGTTTTACCTGTCACCACCCTGCAGAATTTAAATCTGTGCCTCTTCTCTGGGCCTCTCCTTGTCTCTTTGCCCTGTATCGAAGTAGAATCTGCCTCCCAGGAGGAGCTAAGCGTGGGGCGGAGAGGAGGAACGTGTGTGTGGATGCCTGGGTTTGAACTAAATCCAGTTCTGGGACTCCCAATAACCCGACAGCTCTGACCCCTGCCCTGCCCTCTATCTCTGCACGGAGTCAGGGAATGTCAAAGGAGAATTCCTCACATCCCAGCTCGTCTGGGCCGACAATCTTCTAAGGGAGAAACATGTGTGGAAGACACAACACGGGAGAACGGAGCCTCCCAGCAGGGCCTTGCTGGGCAGTGAGTGCGTTTTTATTGTGAAGTTAAGAGGAGGGTCGAGGTCCAACGGTTGAGGACATCGACAAGGGTAACGAGAGAGATAGAGGGGAGAGAGAAATCAAGAGGCGATGGATAGACCACAATAAGCGTGGATTTTAAAATCCTGGGAACTGCGAAGGAAAGACCAGAGGAAAGGTGAGGAATCTCATAGTTCTGAGGCCCTGGGAGAGAGTGAGTTGGAATAGACTAGGCTTGTATTCCCTCGAGTATAGAAGATTGAGGGATGATCTAAATGAGCAGTTTAAGATGATTAAAGGATTTGATAGCGTTGATAGAGAGAAACTATTTCCTCTGGTGGGGGGAGTCCAGAACAAGGGGGCATAACCTTAAAATTAGAGCTTGGCCGTTCAGGGGTGATGTCAGGAAGCATTTCTTCACACAAAGGGGAGTGGAAATCTGGAACTCTCTCCCCCAAAAAGCTGTTGAGGCTGGGGGTCAATTGAAAATTTCATAAACTGAGATTGATAGGTTTTTGTTGGTAAGGGTATTAAGGGTTACGCGAACCAAGGCGGGTAGATGGAGTTAAGATACAGATCAGCCATGATCTAATTGAATGGCGGAACAGGCTCAAAGGGCTGAATGGCCTCTTCCTTGTCCCTACGTCCCTAATAGGAAACAGGGCCACTAGTGTGGGGTTCAGCACGGAGAGGGAGATGAGTTGGAAGGGTTTGGAGTCTAGGAGTCATGTGAGGGGAAATTCCCAGGAGAAATTGGAAAGTCGTTCAGTAAGGAATAAGTTGGCGATGCCGGAAATCCTGGAGATTGAAAGGTTGACGAGGAAAACCAAGGGGTTTTGTGGAACTGGGTACCATTGGGCGAAGCTGTCAGTATTGTGGGAAGTGAAGAGGAGGTGAGTGAAAGGGTTAATCCCGTCTGCTGGGACCGGGCCTGGGGGGGTGGGGAAGGGGGGGGTGGATTTCTGGCCCGAATCTCAATCCCGGTGACCCTGACTGGAAAGTGCATGCATCTGGACATCAGGTGAGGCCTGGAACTGGCAATAGATGTGACGCCACATGTGGTCGAATGGCTACGATCACGTAGGTGGAGCACTGGTGGTGACCGGAAGGCAGGGAATCAGACCCCAAGTCGAGAGTGGGGTGGAGGGGGGATCTTTCAACATTGCATAGAAACATAGAAAATAGGAGCAGGAGTAGGCCATTCGGCCCTTCGAGCCTGCTCCGCCATTCAATATGATCATGGTGGATCCTCTATCTCTATTCCCGCTCTCTCCCCTTACCCCTTGATGCCTTTTGTGTCTAGAAATCTATCCAGCTCCTTCTTAAATATATTCAGTGACTCGGCCTCCACAGCCTTCTGTGGTAGAGAATTCCACAGGTTCACCACCCTCTGAGTGAAGAAATTTCTCCTCATCTCAGTCCTAAATGTCCTACCCCGTATCCTGAGACTGTGACCCCTCGTTCTAGACCCCCCCCCCAGCCAGGGGAAACATCCTCCCTGCATCCCGTCTGTCCAGCCCTGTCTGAATTTTATACGTTTCAATGAGATCCCCTCTCGTTCTTCCAAACTCGAGTGAATACAGGCCTGGTTGCCACTCCTGGCGTCAAACTGAAGCTGTGGATCAGAGTCCCGTTTATCGAACTCCGCCTGCATTGAAATGAAGATCGTTTGTATACAGGATTGTCCTGGAGGCTGCAGGAATTGAAGGTTAATCTGCAGGACGCAGCTGAGCAAAACCCGGGAGGAAAATCAGGAGCATTAAACAAAATTGTCTTTCATTTTCTTTTAATGTTTTCATTTATTAGTTCTAAACATATCGGAGATGGGGCGGGGGGGAAGAAAAGACTGTTTCACTAACAGTCGAGATTAATCCAATTGGGTAACAAAGAGTCTGCTCTCTGGCCGTAGGAAGGCGTCTCGTCTGGGGGATGGACCAATGGCGGGAGTGTTGCGGGGAGCGGTGCAGTTCGAGGCGGGAGGTCGTGTGATGGAACCTCCAGGAATACGCCCGGCCAGAGTTGGCGACCTGAACCGGGCGTTCGATTCAGGGCCGGGTTTACACCCGGGCGGCCGGCTTGAAAATCTACCTCGCCCCGCCCCACCGATTTCTCCTCATCTGCCTCCCACACCGTCCCGCTGTCCAGCAACGGTCGCTGGTTAACTGCAAGGCCGATGTCAAATCCCACCCCCCCACCACCCCCACCGTGGTCAGCCCGAGGGAGGGGGTGGGAGTTGACGCCAGTGACGGTGCTGATTCAGGTCGGCCATTACAGCAGGTGGTCCGTCTGGCCTGGGGCTGTTACCCTGCATTTTTTGAGTAATTTCAGATGTGATACTGGAAATAGTTGATCAGAAACAACAGAAAACAAAAGCAGTTTATTAAAGGCCGGAGGTTAATCCGTTTTATAATCCTGGGGTCCAGGCCCACCAGCAGTGCTGCAGATCAGCTTTACTTAGGGAGCAAGTGAACAGCGCATACAATGAGGCCTGTTTCAGCAGGCCTCATTCCAACAACAACAACTTGCATTTATATCGTGCTTTCGCGGGTTTAACAGATCACAGTGAGACACTCTCAGTACACACGGGGTTAAACAGATCACCGTGAGATACTCTCAGTACACACGGGGTTAAACAGATCACCGTGAGATACTCTCAGTACACAGGGGGTTAAACAGATCACCGTGAGATATTCTCAGTACACAAGGGGTTAAATAGATCACTGTGAGACACTCTCAGTACACAGGGGGTTAAACAGATCACCGTGAGATAGTCTCAGTACACAGGGGGTTAAACAGATCACCGTGAGATATTCTCAGTACACAAGGGGTTAAATAGATCACTGTGAGACACTCTCAGTACACAGGGGGTTAAACAGATCACCGTGAGATAGTCTCAGTACACAGGGGGTTAAACAGATCACCGTGAGATACTCTCAGTACACAGGGAGTTAAATAAATCACTGAGATACTCTCAGTACACAGGGGGTTAAACAGATCAATGTGAGACACTCTCAGTATACAGGGGGTTAAATAGATCACTGTGGGACACTCTCAGTACACAGAGGGTTAAATAGATCACTCTGAGACACTCTCAGTACACAGGGGGTTAAACAGATCACTTTGAGACACTCTCATTACACAGGGGGTTAAACAGATCACTGTGAGACACTCTCAGTACATAGGGGGTTAAACAGATCACTGTGAGACACTCTCAGTACACAGGGGGTTAAACAGATCACTGTGAGACACTCTCAGTACACAGGGGGTTAAACAGATCACTGTGAGATACTCTCAGTACACAGGGAGTTAAACAGATCACTGTGAGACACTCTCAGTACACAGGGGGTTAAATAGATCACTGTGAGACACTCTCAGTACACAGGGGGTTAAACAGATCACTGTGAGACACTCTCAGTACACAGGGGGTTAAATAGATCACTGTGAGACACTCTCAGTACACAGGGGGTTAAATAGATCACTGTGAGACACTCTCAGTACACAGGGGGTTAAACAGATCACTGTGAGACACTCTCAGTACACAGGGGGTTAAACAGATCACTGTGAGACACTCTCGGTACACAGGGGGTTAAACAGATCACTGTGAGACACTCTCAGTACACAGGGGGTTAAATAGATCACTGTGAGACACTCTCGGTACACAGGGGGTTAAACAGATCACTGTGAGACACTCTCGGTACACAGGGGGTTAAACAGATCACTGTGAGACACTCTCAGTACACAGGGGGTTAAACAGATCACTGTGAGACACTCTCAGTACACAGGGGGTTAAACAGATCACTGTGAGTCTGCACACTAGCTGAGCAGTGGGTTAAACTACAGCCTCTAATTGATCTGAAGAAGGTTCAGGAGTAAAGTAATTAACTTCAAGATTCCGATTTCAGTAAAGTACATAAAATAAAGAAAGGTGGTCTGACCTCTGAATGACCCACGGACAGCACAGGAACTATACGCTGTGACTTTAACGGTTGCCCAGAGTTACACCCAGCTGTGATTCAGCAGCTGGATATTCCATTTTGAGTCCTTGCCCAAGTATTGGTTTATGGTTCTATTGGCACCATCAGCCCCTGGTACCAAAAACAGTAACAGCCTGCATTTATATAGCGCCTTTAGCAGTAAAACGTCCCAAGGCGCTTCACAGGAGCGATTATCAGACAACATTTGACACCGAGCCACATAAGGAGACATCAGGACAGGTGACCAAAAGCTTGGCCAAAGAGATAGATTTTAAGGAGCGTCTTAAAGGAGGAGAGAGAGGCGGAGAGGCGGAGAGATTCAGGCAGGGAATTCCAGAGCTCAGCTGGCGAGATCCATATCGATGAGAAGGGGCGCAAGGCCCACCTCAGACCCAACCACTTCCAAAAAGTAGCTTACAGTCCCACCATGGTACCCCCCCCTCATTCAACCACAGCTCCCCAATGATTCCAGGTGTCTTGCTGTCTCTACCCCCTCCCCTCCTCTCTTCCCCCGCCCATTCACTGGAGTGTAAAATCGATCACCTTAATTCTGTGTCCTCTGGTTACCGACCCTTCTGCCACTGGAAACAGTTTCTCCTTATTTACTCTCTCAAAACCCTTCATGATTTTGAACACCTCGATCAAATCTCCTCTTAACCTTCTCTGCTCTAAGGAGAACAATCCCAGCTTCTCCAGTCTCTCTACTGATGACCCTCATCCCTGGAACCATTCTAGTAAATCTCCTCTGCACCCTCTCCAAGGCCTTGACATCCTTCCTAAAGTGCGGTGCCCAGAATAGAACACAATACTCCAACTGAGGCCTGACCAGTGTTTTATAAAGGTTTAACATAACTTCCTTGCTTCTGTACTCTGTGCCTCTATTAATAAATTCCAGGATCCCATCTGCTTTTTAACAGCCTTCTCAACTTGTCCTGCCACCTTCAAAGATTTGTGTACACACACCCCCAGGTCTCTCAGTTCCTGCACTCCCTTTAAAATTGTACCATTCTGTTTATATTGCCTCTCCTCATTCTTCCTACCAAAATGTATCACTTCACACTTCTCTGTGTTAAATTTCATCTGCCACGTGTCTGCCCATTTCACCAGTCTGTCTATGCCCTCCTGAAGTCTGTTACAATCCTCCATGTTGTTCACTACATTTTCAAGTTTCGTGTCATCTCCGAACTTTGAAATTACACCCTCTATAGCCAAGTCCAAGTCATTAATATATATCAAAAAGAGCAGTGGTCCTAATACTGACCCCTGGGGAACACCACTGTATCCTTCCCTCCAGTCTGAAAAACAACCGTTCACCACTACTCTCTGCTTTCTGTCCCTTAGCCAATTTTGTATCCACGCTACCACTGTCCTTTTAATCCCATGGGCTTTAATTTTGTTAACAAGTCTATTATGTGGTACTTTATCAAACGCCTTTTGAAAGTCCATATACACAACATCAACCGCACTGCCCTCATCAACCCTCTCCGTTACCTCATCAAAGAACTCAAACCAATTGAGTCAAACACGATTTTCCTTCAACAAATCCGTGCTGACTTTAATTTATTAATCCATACTTTTCCAAGTGCCGATTAATTTTGTCCCGGATTATTGTCTCTAAAAGTTTCCCCACCACCGACGTTAGGCTGATTGGCCTGTAATTGTCGGGTTTATCCCTCTCCCCCCTTTTTGAGCAGGGGTGTAACATTTGCAATCCTCCAGTCCTCTGGCACTGTCCCCGTATCTAAGAAAGATTGGAAGATTGTGTGCCAATCTTTTAAGTACCTCCTCTCCATCTATTTTTATCCTGCGCCTGACTGCACTCCCTCGAGATGTCATCTCCCTCACCGGTATTCAAAACTGAATACCAGTTTGTGAGTGCCACACTCCCAGGGCATTCCTGCACTGCATGCTTGTTCCCCCCAACCTGCCCACTCAGAAGCAGCAGAGCAAAGCAGCCTCAGGCTGCCCAGAGCTAAGTAGGCCTCATCAGCCTATCTTTCATATTCTCTTTCTCCCCCACGTACTTGCCTAGTTTCCCCCTTAAATGCATCCATGCTATTCACCTCAACCATTCCGTGCGGTAGCAAGTTCCACACTCTTAACCACTCTCTGGGTATTTGCATTTATATAGCGCCTTTTCAACAACCTCAGGATGTCCCAAAGCGCTGTGCGAATGAAGTACGGCCACTGTTGCAATGTGGGAAATGCAGCAGCCAATTTGTGCACAGCAAGATCCCACAAACAGCAATATGATAAATGATCAGATAATCTGTTTTGGTGTGAAGGGATAAATATCGTCCAGGACACTGGGAAGAATTCCCCTGCTCTTCTTCGAAAAAGTGGCCACGGGATCTTTTACGTCCACCTGAGGGGGCAGGCGGAGCCTCGGTTTAACAGAAAGACAGCACCTCCGACAATGCAGCACCTCCCTCAGTACTGTTACTGTCAGCCTGGATTCTGTGGTTAAGTGTCTGGAGTGGGATTTGAACCCCATGACCTTCATGACTCCAAGGCACAGGTGCTACCCGCTGAGCCACGGTGCCATCGATAAAATAGGAAGAGACAAGAGAGGGTGTGACAGAGAGGGAAAGGTTGGAGGCCAGAGAAGCTTCCCCTCTCAGCCCCTGTCGGAGGGAGGGGCTCTCCCCGGCCATTGATGAACCAGAGCTGGACGGCACAGAGCGGAACAGAGCCTGTGGTTAAACTACACAGTCTCTTTTGACTTGAAGCCAAACCTGGCCTTGGGCCTCCGATACTGGCTGGGGAGGCTGCCCCGCTTACTTCAATTAGTCGAGCGTCTAACCATCTGCAGTTCAGCTTCTGGGAGCTGGGCTGGGCTGCTGCCTCAGGGCTGCAGTTGTGTTTTAGGGGCCTCCTGGCCTGCTCCATCTTCCTCTCACGGCCTGGCCCTAGGGGGCAGATCGCTGGAAGGCTCAGGATTGATGTTGATGTTGAGACCAGGAGGTTCGGGGGGGGGGAGGGAGGGAGGGTTGGGGGAAGGAGGGTGATTTATAGGCCGAGGGGAACGCCAGAGTTTGCTGAGTGGAAAAATAAAAGCCAAGATTGAGTCTCAACCGGAGAGAGACAGGTGGACACACACCAGGTTGATGAGTTAACTAGCTCACTGCTCGGGGGCTGCTGCTCAGACCCAGCTCCTATCTCAACTCGCAAGCTCAGGCTTCCCCCCCCCCGACCAGGCCCCCTTCTGTCCTTACCCTCAGACCCACCTTTCCTGCAAGGCTTCACTGATAGTGATGGTCTGGGTTAGAGGGCAACTGAGGCCTTTCTATGGCACCTTTCGCAACCTCAGGACGTCCCAAAGCTCTTTACAGCCGATGAAGTACTTTTCCTTTTGAAGTGTAGTCACTGTTGTAATGTAGGAAACGAGGCAGCCAATTTGCGCACAGCAAGATCCCACAAGCAGCGATGTGACAATGTATCGGTGATGTTGACTGATGCGTGAATATTGGCCCCAGGACACCGGAGAGAACTCCCCCTGCTCTTCTTCGAAACAATGGGATCTTTTGACGTCCACCTGAGTCGGGTGCCTCGGTTTAACGTCTCATCCGAAAGACGGCACCTCCGACAGTGCAGCACCTCCCTCAGTGAAAATGTGCAGGGGAGGGGGGTATAAATTGGTCTGGGGTGATGGTGGATCTGCAGCTCGTTCTTTGCCTGCCCAGTTTTCTTTCCCACTGATTGAGGTGTACAAAATTATGAGGGGCCCAGATAGAGTAGACAGGAAGTACCTGTTTCCCCTAGCGGACAGTTCAAGGACATAGATTTAAGCTGATTGGCGGGAGGATTAGAGGGGACATGAGGAGAAACTTTTTTACCCAGAGGGTGGTGGGTGTATGGAATTCGCTGCCCGAATTGGTGGTCGAGGCAGGGACCCTCAACTCTTTTTAAAAAGTACCTGGACCTGCACCTAAAGTGCTGTAAGCTGCAGGGCTACGGACCGGGTGCTGGAAGGTGGGATTAGAATGGGCACCTGGTTGTCCTTCGAGCCGGCACGGACACGATGGGCCGAATGGCCCCCTTCTGCGCTGTATCTTTTCTATGGTTCTACGATTTCAATTGGCAAGAAAACTGTGTAAGACTGGCTGCCGATCGGCCAGTTTTGTGATAGCGTCCAGGTCGAATATCAGTCTCACGGTTGCTGCAGAATACTGGGTGACGACAGCAACCCCTTGCTGGTACTGACTCTGTCGACTCCCCACCCCCTAATTTTAAATTAGTATTCGCCCCCCCACTCTCTTCCCCCCCTCCACCCCCCCAGTCCCTGCCAGGTTAGCTGCCTTTGGAAGAGGTACCATGACTGGCCTCCGTACTCCCTCGGGTAGATAGGGAACGGGCGGGATTCCTCATCTTGAGTTCGATCTGATTCCACACACCCCTCTCCCCCCACCAACAACTGAATAGTGTACGTTCGCCGATAGTGAGGATCGGCCCAGACCGCGACGCACCCCACGGTAGAATAGCCGGCCGAAGCTCCCGCCTAAAGTTCGCGGGGAAGAGCGGCTGTATTAGGTGGGGCGTAGAGGGCGCCTGTGGAATCGGTAAGAACGTGACAGCATATTGCGGGGGGGGGGGGGGGGGGGGAGGTCAGAGGGCACCCGCCATCTTGAACTGAGCTGGGAAGCAGTGGGTCTGAGTGGAGGTGGGAGGAACAGTGAGGTCACTCTGCAGGATTCAGTGGTGGGGGGAACATAAGAACATAACAAATAGGAGCAGGAGTAGGCCATTCGGCCCCTCGAGCCTGCTCCGCCATTCAATCAGATCATGGCTGATCTTTGACCTCAACTCCACTTTCCCGCCTGATCCCCGTATCCCTTGATTGTCCAAAATCTATCGATCTCAGCCTTGAATATACTCAATGACTGAACATCCACAGCCCTCTGGAGTAGAGAATTCCAAAGATTCACAACCCTCTGAGTGAAGAAATTCCTCCTCATCTCAGTCTTAAATGGCCGACCCCTTATCCTGAGACTATGCCCTCTAGTTCTAGACTCTCCAGCCAGGGGAAACAACCTCTCAGCATCTACCCTGTCAAGCCCCCTCAGAGTCTTATATGTTTCAATGAGATCACCTCTCATTCTTCTAAACTCCAGAGAGAATAGGCCCATTGTACTCAATCTCTCCTCATAGGACAACCCTCTCATCCCAGGAATTAATCTAGTGACCCTTTGTTGCACCGACTCTATGACAAGTATGTCCTTCCTTAGGTAAGGAGACCAAAACTGTACCCAGTACTCCAGGTGAGGTCTCACCAAAGTCCTGTACAATTGTAGTAAGACTTCCTTACTCTTGTACTCCAAACCCCTTGCAATAAAGGCCAACATGCCATTTGCCTTCCTAGTTGGCAGGGGGAGGGGGGCGAGGGGGATGGGGAAAGAAGGGATGGGGTGAGGGAGGAGGGGTGGATAGAGAGACGGAAGGGAGGGGGGACGGAGAAACGGGAGGGAGGGGGGACAGAGAGATGGGAGGGAGGGGGGACTGAGAGATTGGGGGGATGGAGAGACGGAAGGGAGGGGGGACAGGGAGACGGGAGGGAGGGGGGACACGGAGACGGGAGGGATAGGGAGACGGGAGGGAGGGGGGACAGGGAGACGGGAGGGATAGGGAGACGGGAGGGAGGGGGGACAGGGAGACAGGAGGGATAGGGAGACGGGAGGGAGGGGGGGCAGGGAGACGGGAGGGAGGGGGTCAGGGAGACGGGAGGGAGGGGGGGCAGGGAGACGCGAGGGAGGGGGGGACAGAGAGACGGAAGGGAAGGGGGACGGAGAAACGGGAGGGAGGGGGGACAGAGAGATGGGAGGGAGGGGGGACTGAGAGATGGGAGGGATAGAGAGACGGAAGGGAGGGGGGACGGAAGGGACGGGGGAGAGGGGGTGACAGAGAGACGGAAGGGAGGGGGGACAGGGAGACGGGAGGGAGGGGGGACACGGAGACGGGAGGGATAGGGAGACGGGAGGGAGGGGGGACAGGGAGACGGGAGGGATAGGGAGACGGGAGGGAGGGGGTGCAGGGAGACGGGAGGGATAGGGAGACGGGAGGGAGGGGGGGCAGGGAGACGGGAGGGATAGGGAGACGGGAGGGAGGGGGGGGCAGGGAGACGGGAGGGAGGGGGTCAGGGAGACGGGAGGGAGGGGGGACAGGGAGACGGGAGGGATAGGGAGACGGGAGGGAGGGGGGACAGGGAGACGGGAGGGAGGGGGTCAGGGAGACGGGAGGGAGGGGGACAGGGAGACGGGAGGGAGGGGGTCAGGGAGACGGGAGCAGCCCTCGCTCAAAGTTCGGCAGGATCACACACACTGTGCTCTGGTCGGCCTGCTCTGGACTTATTGCCTCCTCCAGCCTGTCTGGAGCACTGTCTGTCTGGGCTGGAGATGGTGGGCAGCCAAAAAGCACGGACCAGGCCGGGGCCACTTAAAGGCACAGTCCATTCTCTCTCTCTCTCTCTCTCTGGAAGTTTCCATTCTAAAAGCAGTTGGTGCCGCTAAAAGGGCAGCGGATTTAAATCACCGCCATCGCTCTGTAACCGAAGTTCTATCTAAGGAATGAATAACTTGCATTTTTAAAGCACCTTTCACCACCTCAGGACGTCCCAAAGTCTTTATAACCAATGAAACCATTTAGTCTCTGATTGGACACGGAGGGTGAGCTGAGAAATTCGGCTCCCTCTTTTGCCCATTGACACTTTTTTTTTTGAAAAACCGTCCCGAAAGTTTGTAATCTTTCATAAACGGAAAAAACATGTACCTTTTGTATTTTTCAGAAATGTCCATTTTATTTTCTCCTTTACCCTATTGGCAGGGGGGGGGTGGGGGGGGGGATTTGCAGGGCATGCTGGGAATTGTGGTCCACTGAACCAACTGGCATCGAGAGAGAGAGAGACGGGGACTGTTCCTCACTCCATTGGGCCGAATCCAGCACGGGCTCGATGGGGCGAATGGCCTCTTCCCCGCTGTATCCGTTCTGTGATTCTGAAGTGGGACTTGGTGGGCGGGGTGGGGGGAGGGAGGTCCTGTCCAGCCTTAGCCCCCGGAGGCAGTGACTCGGCGATCGGGCAAGATGCTGGAGAGACCAACGGACTACCAAAGGGAACGAGAGGGCTGACCCTCCCCCTGCTTAAACCTCATCCCTCCGCTACGCCAACTCGCCCAGCCTGGCGTCCATATTAAGGTCACTCGCCTGGCAATTTGTCTTCGCCGGGCAGCCTCTGGGCTTTCAAGAGCAGGTTATCTTTTTTTTTTAAACAAAAATCCCGATATATTTTTTAATGTGAAGCAGGTTTTTTGTTTGATTTTTTTTTTTCGTTGGCAGTTTTATTTTTCACTCCATCTGTTCGGTTTAGAGTGAAATATCAGACACGACGCCAACTGGCAGCAGCTGTGAAGTTGGCGGGGTGGGGGGTGGGGTCAGAAGGGAGCGCAGCACCAGGAGATCGTCCAGGAGCAGCCCGCTGGGGACAAAAAAAGAAATCTAAAATATGTAAACAGACAACCAGCCCAAATAAACACCTATCGGTGCGGCTGGGAACGAGGGGAATGCCTCATAACATCTACCTCCGTAGTACAATAGAGCCTGGATTTATACCGAACCCTTTCACGACCTCAGGACGCCCTAAGGGCAGCCCATTATTTTTTGAAGCATTGTACTGTAGGCAAACGCAGCAGCCAGTTTGAACACCGCATCCTCCCACAGACAGCAATGAGACAAATGACTCGACTGAGGGAGGGAAGGTAAAAAAAAAAAATCGGATAGGGCCTATTATTGGGCGCGGGTAGCACTATCCACTATTGCCCCACGCGGGCTGGACGAGACTTCCATGAGGCCTGAGGACTTACCTTCAAGCAGCGTTCTGAATCAGCATTGACACGAGGATTCAATGCAATTCTCACTTTCCACCGGCAGGGGGTGCCCCAATCTCTTAAAGGCAGGCTGTCTCTTAAAAAATCTCTTAAAGGTAACCGGTACCTGTTATTTGCTGAAGCTAACAGTCTGCTGTCTGCACGGAGTCTGAACGGAGATCAGGCATTGCACATGCAAAACACAGATGCAGCTCCCGTCCCTACGTTTACGAACTGATGAGTTATGTTAAAACGTTGAATAAAGGTTGCGCACTACTAAATCCCACATCCTCCAATCTGCACACCAGACCTCACCAATCTGCCGATCTGAGTTGGTACCGGGCCTGTGAGAGTGCATGCACCAAGGTTCTCTGCTGATGCACTAGAGGCCTTGGTGCAAGAGATGGACAGAAGGAGGGACATCCTGTATCTGCGGGGGGTGATGGGGGAGCAAGAGGCCCTCCAGACATATACCCAGTGGGAGGCAGCGGGGGATGAAGTCAATGCCAGGCGCACAACATCATGAACATGGATACAGTGCAGGAAGAAGTTCAATGCTTTGACATGAGCGGTCAAGGTGAGTGAGGTCAACTGTCAAGTGGTGTCTCCGACCAACTGCACCACACACGACACCCCCATCACCCACATACCAACAAACTCTTTCCATCAGTACTCAACTCTTCCAATCAGATGCTTCCTCTCACCCTTTCACATTACCACTGTTTCAAGCCGCCCACCCACAACTCACAGGTCGCACACACTGGCAGCTATTCAACCATGACAGGCACATCACCCAGACACACGTCCCACTTTCTTGCAGGAGAAGGTGGCGCATATCAAGAGGCAGCAAGCGGCAGTGGCATTTAGCCCCTCGAGCCTGTTCTGCCATTCAGTGAGATCATGGTGGACCTGTGACCTAACTCCATATACCCGCCTTAGCCCCATATCCCTTAATACCCTTGGTTCACAGAAATCTATCAATCTCAGATTTAGAATTCTCAAGTGAGCTAGCATCAACTGCTGTCTGTGGAAGAGTGTTCCAAACGTCTCCCACCCTTTGCGTGTAGAAGCATTTCCTAACTTCACTCCTGCACGTCCTGGCTCTAAATGTTAGGCCATGTCCCCGTGTCCTAGTATTGAAGTCAAGGAGACCTCCAAAAACAGTTACAAATGTCTCAGCGGCCAGAAACAATAATCCAGCCACTGACCTGTAAATCCTGCATGGCCCCTTTAAATAGCGCCAGTGGGGGGGTCCTCCAGGCACTCTAAGACACGTTCAGATGGTTGGGGGTTAAGACTGTGCGTTGAGTTGAGCGTTAAGTCCCAAAATGGTGTCTATCACTTTAAATCAGCGTTGCGCACTGATTGAAGCCATTTTCTCCCTATGTTACACGCCTCCGGCGTTCGGTCCTTGCGCATGCGCTAACTCCTATACCAAGATGGCGTCCGGCGCAGACACGCTGGAATCATGCGTGCGCAGCCAAGATGCCATCTTGGATGTCGGAGAGACCAAGTAGCGCTGAAACAACGGGTGCTACACGTCCCAATTTAGCGCCCCATCTGTTTTAAGCGATGTTGGTTAAGGGACAGATAGATGTCCCTCGAATCGAGTGCGCTAGAAGTGTGAAAATTTTAATGTGGAACTTATGGAAATGGTTGCCAAATGGTGAATGGGTGAGATACGTTCACTAGTGCACCAGACTACTCCAGAGTTCTCCTGACCGGCCTCCCACCTTCATCCCTCTGTAAGCTTGAGCTCATCCAAAACTCTGCTGCCCGTATCCTAACTCGCACCAAGTCCCGTTCACCCATCACCCCCTGTGCTCGCTGACCTACACGGGCTCCCGGTCCATCAACGCCTCAGATTTAAAATTCTCATCCTTGTTTTCAAATCCCTCCATGGCCCTCGCCCCACCCTTCCCTATCTCTGTAACCTCCTCCAGCCCCTACAGCCCTCCCAGATCTCTGCGCTCCTCCAATCCTGAGCTCTTGCACATCCCCGATTTCCTTCGCTCCACCATTGGCGGCCGTGCCTTCAACCGCCAAGGCCCTAAGCTCTGGAATTCCCTCCCTAAACCTCTCCGCCTCTCTCTCCTCCTTTAAGACGCTTCTTAAAATCTATCTCTTTGGCCAAGCTTTTGGTCACCTGTCCTGATGTCTCCTTATGTGGCTCGGTGTCAAATGTTGTCTGATAATCGCTCCTGTGAAGCGCCTTGGGACGTTTTACTGCTAAAGGCGCTATATAAATGCAGGCTGTTACTGTTTTTGGTACCAGGGGCTGATGGTGCCAATAGAACCATAAACCAATACTTGGGCAAGGACTCAAAATGGAATATCCAGCTGCTGAATCACAGCTGGGTGTAACTCTGGGCAACCGTTAAAGTCACAGCGTATAGTTCCTGTGCTGTCCGTGGGTCATTCAGAGGTCAGACCACCTTTCTTTATTTTATGTACTTTACTGAAATCGGAATCTTGAAGTTAATTACTTTACTCCTGAACCTTCTTCAGATCAATTAGAGGCTGTAGTTTAACCCACTGCTCAGCTAGTGTGTAGACTCACAGTGATCTGTTTAACCCCCTGTGTACTGAGAGTGTCTCACAGTGATCTGTTTAACCCCCTGTGTACTGAGAGTGTCTCACAGTGATCTGTTTAACCCCCTGTGTACTGAGAGTGTCTCACAGTGATCTATTTAACCCCCTGTGTACCGAGAGTGTCTCACAGTGATCTGTTTAACCCCCTGTGTACCGAGAGTGTCTCACAGTGATCTATTTAACCCCCTGTGTACTGAGAGTGTCTCACAGTGATCTGTTTAACCCCCTGTGTACTGAGAGTGTCTCACAGTGATCTGTTTAACCCCCTGTGTACTGAGAGTGTCTCACAGTGATCTGTTTAACCCCCTGTCTACTGAGAGTGTCCCACAGTGATCTGTTTAACCCCATGTGTACTGAGAGTGTCTCTCAATGATCTGTTTAATGCCCTATGTACTGAGAGTGTCTCAGAGTGATCTGTTTAACCCCCTGTGTACTGAGAGTGTCTCACAGTGAGCTGTTAAACCCCGTGTACTGAGAGTGTCTCACAGTGATCTGTTTAACCCCGTGTGTGCTGCAAGTGTCTCACAGTGATCTGTTTAACCCCCTGTGCACTGAAAATGTCTCACAGTGATCTGTTTAACCCCCTGTGCACAGAGAGTGTCTCTCAATGATCTGTTTAACCCCCTGAGTACTGAGAAAGTCTGACAGTGGTTTGCTTAACCCTCCAAGTACTGAGAAAATCTCACAGTGATGTGTTTAACCCTCTGTGTACTGAGAATGTTTCACAGTGAGTTGTTTAACCCCTGATGTACTCAGAATGTCTCACAGTGACCTATTTAACCCCTTGTGTATGGAGAATGCCTCAAAGTGATTTGTTTAACCCGCAATGTAATGAGAATACCTCAGAGGGAATTGTTTAACCCCCTGTGTACTGAGAATGTCTCAGAATGTTTAAACCAACGTGTAATAAAAATATTTCATAGTGATTTGTTTACCCCCCACCGTATACTCAGAAATGTATAAATATCAGAGAATCACTAATAAATCCAATAGGGAATTCAGGAGAAAATTCTTTACCCAAAGAATAGTAAGAACGTGGAACGGGATACCACAAGGAGTAGTTGAGGCAAATAGCACAGATGCATTTAAGGGGAAGCCAGATAAGCACATGAGGGAGAAAGGAATAGAAGAATATGTTGATAGGGTGAGATAAAGTAAGGAGGGAGGAGGCTCGTGTGGAGCATAAACACCGGCATGGACCTGTTGGGCCGAATGGCCCATTTCATTGCTGTAGATTCGCTGTAACTCGATGAAACTCTCACAGTGATTTTTTTAACCCCCTGTGTGCTGACCACGTCTCACAGTGATTTGTTTGACCCCCTGTGCACTGACCACGTCTCACAGTGATTTGTTTAACCCCCTGTGCACTGACCACGTCTCACAGTGATTTGTTTAACCCCCTGTGTACTGACCACGTCTCACAGTGATTTTTTTAACCCTCTGTGTGCTGACCACGTCTCACAGTGATTTGTTTAACCCCCTGTGCACTGACCACGTCTCACAGTGATTTGTTTAACCCCCTGTGTACTGACCACGTCTCACAGTGATTTTTTTTAACCCCCTGTGTGCTGACCACGTCTCACAGTGATTTGTTTAACCCCCTGTGCACTGACCACGTCTCACAGTGATTTGTTTAACCCCCTGTGTACTGACCACGTCTCACAGTGATTTGTTTAACCCCCTGTGCACTGACCACGTCTCACAGTGATTTGTTTAACCCGATGTGTACTGACCACGTCTCACAGTGATTTGTTTAACCCCCTGTGTACTGACCACGTCTCACAGTGATTTGTTTAACCCCCTGTGCACTGACCACGTCTCACAGTGATTTGTTTAACCCGATGTGTACTGACCACGTCTCACAGTGATTTGTTTAACCCCCTGTGCACTGACCATGTCTCACAGTGATTTGTTTAACCCCCTGTGCACTGACCACGTCTCACAGTGATCTGTTTAACCCCCTGTGCACTGACCACGTCTCACAGTGATTTGTTTAACCCCCTGTGTACTGACCACGTCTCACAGTGATTTGTTTAACCCCCTGTGTACTGACCACGTCTCACAGTGATTTGTTTAACCCGATGTGTACTCAGAAAGTCTCAAACTGATTTGTTCAACTGCCTGAGTACTGAGAATGCCTCACAGATTTGTTTAACCCCCTGTTTATGGAAAATGCCTCACAGTGATCTGTTTAACCTCCTGTGTACTGAGAGTGTCTCACAGTGATTTGTTTAACCCCCTGTGTACTGAGAGTATTGCACACTGATTTGTTTAACTCTCTATGTACTGAAAATGTCTGACAGTGATTTGTTTAAGTCCCTGTGCCATGAGAATTTTTCAGTGGTCCATTTAAACCCGTGTACTGAGAATGTCTCTCAGTGATTTGTTTAACCCCCTGTGCACTGACAACGTCTTACAATGATTTATTTAACCCGATGTGTACTAAGAAAGTCTCAAATTGATTTGTTTAACCCCCTTTGTGCTGAGAATGCCTCACAGCTTTGTTTAACCCCGTGTATACTGAAAATGTTTGACAGTGATTTGTTTAACCTCCTGTGTGCTGAGAATAATTCACAGTGAATTGTTTAACCCCTTGTGTACTGAGAATGTTTCACAGTGATTTAAGACCCAGTGTGCTGATAATTTTTCAGTGATTTATTTAACCCCCTGTGTACTGACAATGTCGCCCAGTGATCTGTTTAACCCCTTGTGCACTGACAATATCTCACGTTGATTTGTTTAAGCCCGTGTGTACTGAGAGTGTCTCAGTGATTTGTTTAACCCTGTGCGTACTGAGAGTGTCTCACAATAGTTTCTTTAACCTATCGAGTACTGAGAATGTTTCATCGTGATTTGTTTAACCCCTCGAGTAGTGAGAATCTCTCACAATGATTTGCCTTACTCCCTGTGTACTGAAAATATCTCACATGATCCGTTTGCTCCCCTGTGTACTGAGGGTGTCTCACAGTGATTTGTTTAATGCGCTGTGTACTGAGGGTGTCTCACAGTGATCTGTTTAACCTTCTGTGTACTTAAAATGTCTCAGTGAATTGTTTAACCTCTTGTGTAATGAGAATGTCTCAGTGATTTGTTTAACCCCCTATGTACTGACAATATCTCAGTGATTTCTGTAACCGACTGAGTAATGAGAATGTCGGTGTTCTGCTTAACCCCTGTGTGTTAATAATGTCTCACAAGATCCTTTTATTCCCTCCTGTAACAGCGATCTGTTTAACCCCCCGTGTTCTTAAAATGCCTCACAGTGACTTGTATCAGCCCCTGTGTACTGAGAGTGTCTCACTGTGATCTTTTAAGCAACCTGCGGACTTCAAGTGTCTCACAGTGCCTTCTTTAACCCCTTGTGTACTGAGACTGTCTCACAGTGATCTGTTTAACCTCCTGTGCACTCAGAAAGCCTCACAATGATTTGTTTAACCCCCTGTGAACTGACAATATCTCTCATTGATTTGTTTAAGTCTGTGTGTACTGAGAGTCTCTCACAGTGATTTGTTTAACTCCCTGTGGACTGAGCGTGTCTCACTGTAATTTCTTTAACCCCTGAGTACTGAGAATATCTCACAATGACTTTTTTAACCCTATGTGCACTGAGCGTGTCTCACAGTAATTACTTTATCCTACCGAGTACTGAGAATGTTTCAGTTTGATTTGTTTAACCCCTTGAGTAGTGAGAATATCTCACCGTCACCTGCTTAACCCCGTGTGTACTGAGAATACCTCAATGATTTGTTTAACCCGCTTTTTACTGAGAGTGTCTCACAATAATTTCTTTAATGAGTACTGAGAATGTTTCGCCGTGATTTGTTTAACCCCTTCTGCATTGAACCTCTCACAATGATTTGCCTTATTTATCCCCTGTTTACTGAGAATGTTTCACATGGATCTGTTTAACCCCTTATGTACTGAGAATCTCGCACAGTCATCTGTTTAACCTCCTGTGTTCTTAAAATGTCTCACAGTGATTTGGTTAACCCCCTGTGTACTGAGAAAGTCTCACAGTGATTTGGTTAACCCCCTGTGTACTGAGAATGTCTCACATTGATTTGGTTAACCCCCTGTGTACTGAGAATGTCTCACAGTGATTTGGTTAACCCCCTGTGTACTGAGAATGTCTCACAGTGATCTCTTTAACTGCCAAGCACTGAAAATCTCCTTTGTACTGAGAGTGTCTCACAGTGATTTGTTTAACCCCCTGTGTACTGAGAGTCTCTCAGAGTGATTTGTTTAACCCCCTGTGTACTGAGAGTCGCTCACTGTAATTTCTTTAACCCCCTGTGTACTGAGAATATCTCACAGTGATCTGTTGAACCCCCTGTGTACTGAGAATGCCTCACAGTGATCTGTTTAACCCCCTGTGTACTGAGAATGCCTCACAGTGATCTGTTTAACCCCCTGTGTACTGAGAGTGTCTCACAGTGATCTGTTTAACCTACTGAGTAATGTTGGTGTTCTGCTTAACCCTCTGTGTGTTAATAATGTCTCACATGATCCGTTTACTCCCTTGTGTACTGAGAATGTCACACAGCGATCTGTTTAACCCCCCGTGTTCTTAAAATGTCTCACAGTGATTTGTATCAGCCCCTGTGTACTGAGAGTGTCCCTCAGTGATCTCTAAATGTCAGGTACTGAGAGTGTCTCACTGTGATCTGTTTAACCCCCTGTGTACTGAGAGTGTCTCACAGTGATCTGTTTAACCCCCTGTGTACTGAGAGTGTGTCACAGTGATCTTTTAAACCCACTGCATACTGAAAGTCTCTCACAGTGCGTTCTTTAACCCCGTGTACTGAGAATATCTCACTTTCATCCATTTAACCCCCTGTTCATTCAGGAAATCTCACAGTGATCTGTTTAACCCTTTGTGTACTGAGATAGTAATGTTGATTTGTTTTTAACCCATGATTACTGAGAATATCTCACATTGCTTTGTTTAACTGTTTGTGCACTGAGAACATCGACAAGATTTGTTTATTCCTCTGTGCACTGAGCGTGTCTCACTGATTTGTTTAACCCTGCGTGTACTGAGAATGTCTCACAGTGATTTGCTTAACCCTCTCTATCATGATAGTGTCTCACAGTGAGCTGTTCAACCCGATGTGTATTGAGAGTGTCTCAGAGTGATCTGTTTAACCCCCTGTGTACTGAGAGTGTCTCACAGTGATCTGTTTAACCCCCTGTGTACAAAGAATGTTTCACAGTGATTTTTTTAACCCCTTGAGCGGTGAGAATGTCTCACATTCATTTGCAAAACCCCCTGTGCACTGAGAATATTTGTGATTTGTTTAACCCCTTGTGTACTGAGAATGTCACTTTGATTTGTTTAACCCCCAGAGTACTGACAGTGCCTCACAGTGGTCGCTTTAACTGCCGAGTACAGAGATGTTTCACAGTGATTTGCTTACCCCCTCTCCATACTGAGTGTGTCTCACAGTGATTTGATTAACCACCTGTGTACTGAGGGAGTGTCTCACAGTGATCTGTTTAACCCCCTGTGTACTGAGAGTGTCTCACAGTGATCTGTTTAACCCCCTGTGTACTGAGAGTGTCTCACAGTGATCTGTTTAACCCCCTGTGCACTGAGAGTATCTCACAGTGATCTGTTTAACCCCCTGTGTACTGAGAATGCCCCACAGTGATCTGTTTAACCCCCTGTGTACTGAGAATGCCTCACAGGGATCTGTTTAACCCCCTGTGTACTGAGAGTGTCTCTCAGTGATCTGTTTAACCCCCGGTAAACTGAGAATGTCTCACTTTCATCCATTTACTGACAGCGTCTCAACGTGATTTGTTTAATCCCCTGTGTTCTGAGGATGTTTCACAGTGATCTGTTTAAGCCTTTCTGTACTGACAGTGTCTCAACCTGATTAGTTTAACCCCCTGTGTACTGAGAATCTCTCATCATAATCTGATTAACTGCCTGTGCAATGAATGTGTCTCACGATGATTTTTTCACCTCATGTAATGAGAGTGTCTCACAATGATTTTATCACCCCGTGTAATGAGAATGTCTCACAGTGATTTTATCACCTCGTGTAATGAGAATGTCTCACAATGATTTTATCACCTCGTGCAATGAGAGTGTCTCACAGTGATTTTATCACCCCGTGTAATGAGAGTGTCTCACAGTGACTTTATCATCCCATGTAATGAGGGAATCTCACAGTGATTTTATCACCTTGTGTCATGAGAGTGTCTCACAATGATTTTATCACCCTGTGTAATGAGAGTGTCTCACAATGATTTTATCACCTCGTGTAATGAGAGTGTCTCACAATGATTTTATCACCTCGTGTAATGAGAGTGTCTCACAGTGATTTTATCACCCCGTGTAATGAGAGTGTCTCACAGTGATTTTATCACCTCGTGTAATGAGAGTGTCTCACAATGATTTTATCACCTCGTGTAATGAGAGTGTCTCACAGTGATTTTATCACCCGTGGAATGAGAGTTTCTCACAGTGATTTTATAACCTCGTGTAATGAGGGAATCTCACAATGATTTTACAACCTCGTGTAATGAGCGAATCTCACAGTGATTTTATCAACCCGTGTCATGAGAGTGTCTCACAGTGATTTTATGAGCTCATGCAATGAGTGTCACACAGTGATTTTATCAACCCGTGTAATGAGAGTGTCTCACAGTGATTTTATCACCTCGTTTAATGAGAGTGCCTCACAGTGATTTTATCACCTCGTGTAATGAGTATCTCACAGTGATTTTATCACCTTGTGTAATGAGAGTGTCTCACAGTGATTTTACCACCTCGTTTAATGAGAGTGTCCCACAGTGATTTTATCACCTCGTTTAATGAGAGTGTCTCACAGTGATTTTATGAGCTCGAGCAATGAGTGTCTCACAGTGATTTTATCAACCCGTGTAATGAGAGTGTCTCACAGTGAATTTATCACCTCGTGTAATGAGAGTGTCTCACAGTGATTTTATCACCTCGTGTAATGAGTGTCTCACAGTGATTTTATCATCCCGTGTAATGAGAGTGTCTCACAGTGATTTTATCAACCCGTGCAATGAGAGTGTCTCACAGTGATTTTATCAACCTGTGCAATGAGAGTGTCTCACAGTGATTTTATCACCTCGTGTAATGAGAGTGTCTCACAGTGATTTTATCACCTCATGTAATGAGTGTCTCACTGTGATTTTATCACCCCGTGTAATGAGAGTGTCTCACAGTGACTTTATCATCTCGTGTAATGAGGGAATCTCACAGTGATTTTATCACCTCGTGTCATGAGAGTGTCTCACAATGAATTTATCACCCCGTGCAATGAGGGAATCTCACAGTGATTTTATCACCTCGTGTAATGAGAGTGTCTCACAGTGATTTTATCATCCCGTGCAATGAGAGTGTCTCTCTGTGATTTTATCACCTCTTGTAATGAGTGTCTCACAGTGATTTTATCATCCCGTGTAATGGGAGTGTCTCACAGTGATTTTATCACCTCGAGTAATGAGAGTGGCTCACAGAGATTTTATCACCTCGTGTAATGAGGGAATCTCACTGTGATTTTATCACCCCATGTAATGAGTGTCTCACAGTGATTTTATCAACCCGTGTAATGAGAGTGACTCACAGTGATTTTATCACCTCTTGTAATGAGTGTCTCACAGTGATTTTATCACCCCGTGTAAAGAGAGTGTCTCACAGTGATTTTATCACCTCGTGTAATGAGGGAATCTCACAGTGATTTTATCACCCGTGTAATGAGAGTGTCTCACAGTGATTTTATCAACCCGTGTAATGAGAGTGCCTCACAGTGATTTTATCACCTCGTGTAATGAGGGAATCTCACAGTGATTTTATCACCTTGTGTAATGATTGTGTCTCACAGTGATTTTATCACCCCGTGTAATGAGGGAATCTCACAGTGATTTTATCACCTCGTGTAATGAGAGTGTCTCACAGTGTTTTTATCACCCCGTGTAATGAGAGTGTCTCACAGTAACTTTATCATCCCGTGTAATGAGGGAATCTCACAGTGATTTTGTCACCTCGTGTCATGAGAGTGTCTCACATTGATTTTATCACCCTGTGTAATGAGGGAATATAACAGTGATTTTATCACCCTGTGTAATGAGAGTGTCTCACAGTGATTTTATCATCCCGTGTAATGAGAGTGTCTCACAGTGATTTTATCATCCCGTGTAATGAGAGTGTCTCACAGTGATTTTATCACCTCGTGTAATGAGTGTCTCACAGTGATTTTATCACTTCGTGTAATGAGTGTCTCACAGTGATTTTATCATCCCGTGTAATGAGAGTGTCTCTCTGTGATTTTATCACCTCGTGTAATGAGTGTCTCACAGTGATTTTATCACCTCGTGTAATGAGTGTCTCACAGTGATTTTATCATCCCGCGTAATGAATGTGTCTCACAGTGATTTTATCATCCTGTGTAATAAGAGTGTCTCACAGTGACTTTATCATCTGGTGTAATGAGGGAATCTCACAGTGATTTTATCACCTCGTGTCATGAGAGTGTCTCACAATGAATTTATCACCCCTTGTAATGAGAGTGTCTCACAGTGATTTTATCATCCCGTGTAATGAGAGTGTCTCTCTGTGATTTTATCACCTCTTGTAATGAGTGTCTCACAGTGATTTTATCATCCCGTGTAATGAGAGTGTCTCACAGTGATTTTATCACCTCGAGTAATGAGAGTGGCTCACAGTGATTTTATCACCTCGTGTAATGAGGGAATCTCACTGTGATTTTATCACCCCATGTAATGAGTGTCTCACAGTGATTTTATCACCCCGTGTAATGAGAGTGTCTCACAGTGATTTTATCACCTCTTGTAATGAGTGTCTCACAGTGATTTTATCACCCCGTGTAATGAGAGTGTCTCACAGTGATTTTATCAGCTCGTGTAATGAGAGTGTCTCACAGTGATTTTATCACCTCGGGTCATGAGTGTCTCACAGTGATTTTATCACCTCGTGTAATGAGGGAATCTCACAGTGATTTTATCACCCGTGTCATGCGAGTGTCTCACAGTGATTTTATCAACCCGTGTAATGAGAGTGTCTCACAGTGATTTTATCACCTCGTGCAATGAGGGAATCTCACAGTGATTTTATCACCTCGTGCAATGAGAGTGTCTCACAGTGATTTTATCACCCCGTGCAATGAGGGAATCTCACAGTGATTTTATCACCTTGTGTAATGATTGTGTCTCACAGTGATTTTATCACCCCGTGTAATGAGGGAATCTCACAGTGATTTTATCACCTCGTGTAATGAGAGTGTGTCACAGTGATTTTATCACCTCGTGTAATGAGAGTGTCTCACAGTGATTTTATCACCCCGTGTAATGAGAGTGTCTCACAGTAACTTTATCATCCCGTGTAATGAGGGAATCTCACAGTGATTTTGTCACCTCGTGTCATGAGAGTGTCTGACAATGATTTTATCACCCTGTGTAATGAGGGAATCTCACAGTGATTTTATCACCTCGTGAAATGAGAGTGTCTCACAGTGATTTTATCATCCCGTGTAATGAGAGTGTCTCACAGTGATTTTATCACCCCGTGTAATGAGTGTCTCACAGTGATTTTATCACCCCGTGTAATGAGAGTGTCTCACAGTGATTTTATCACCTCGTGTAATGAGAGTGTCTCTCTGTGATTTTATCACCTCGTGTAATAAGTGTCTCACAGTGATTTTATCATCCCGTGTAATGAGAGTGTCTCACAGTGATTTTATCACCCCGTGTAATGAGAGTGTCTCACAGTGATTTTATCACCTCGTGTAATGAGTGTCTCACAGTGATTTTATCACTTCGTGTAATGAGTGTCTCACAGTGATTTTATCATCCCGTGTAATGAGAGTGTCTCTCTGTGATTTTATCACCTCGTGTAATGAGTGTCTCACAGTGATTTTATCACCTCGTGTAATGAGTGTCTCACAGTGATTTTATCATCCCGCGTAATGAATGTGTCTCACAGTGATTTTATCATCCTGTGTAATAAGAGTGTCTCACAGTGACTTTATCATCTGGTGTAATGAGGGAATCTCACAGTGATTTTATCACCTCGTGTCATGAGAGTGTCTCACAATGAATTTATCACCCCTTGTAATGAGAGTGTCTCACAGTGATTTTATCATCCCGTGTAATGAGAGTGTCTCTCTGTGATTTTATCACCTCTTGTAATGAGTGTCTCACAGTGATTTTATCATCCCGTGTAATGAGAGTGTCTCACAGTGATTTTATCACCTCGAGTAATGAGAGTGGCTCACAGTGATTTTATCACCTCGTGTAATGAGGGAATCTCACTGTGATTTTATCACCCCATGTAATGAGTGTCTCACAGTGATTTTATCACCCCGTGTAATGAGAGTGTCTCACAGTGATTTTATCACCTCTTGTAATGAGTGTCTCACAGTGATTTTATCACCCCGTGTAATGAGAGTGTCTCACAGTGATTTTATCAGCTCGTGTAATGAGAGTGTCTCACAGTGATTTTATCACCTCGGGTCATGAGTGTCTCACAGTGATTTTATCACCTCGTGTAATGAGGGAATCTCACAGTGATTTTATCACCCGTGTCATGCGAGTGTCTCACAGTGATTTTATCAACCCGTGTAATGAGAGTGTCTCACAGTGATTTTATCACCTCGTGTAATGAGGGAATCTCACAGTGATTTTATCACCTCGTGCAATGAGAGTGTCTCACAGTGATTTTATCACCCCGTGTAATGAGGGAATCTCACAGTGATTTTATCACCTCGTGTAATGAGAGTGTGTCACAGTGATTTTATCACCTCGTGTAATGAGAGTGTCTCACAGTGATTTTATCACCCCGTGTAATGAGAGTGTCTCACAGTAACTTTATCATCCCGTGTAATGAGGGAATCTCACAGTGATTTTGTCACCTCGTGTCATGAGAGTGTCTGACAATGATTTTATCACCCTGTGTAATGAGGGAATCTCACAGTGATTTTATCACCTCGTGAAATGAGAGTGTCTCACAGTGATTTTATCATCCCGTGTAATGAGAGTGTCTCACAGTGATTTTATCACCCCGTGTAATGAGAGTGTCTCACAGTGATTTTATCACCCCGTGTAATGAGAGTGTCTCACAGTGATTTTATCACCTCGTGTAATGAGTGTCTCACAGTGATTTTATCACCTCGTGCAATGAGTGTCTCACAGTGATTTTATCATCCAGTGTAATGAGAGTGTCTCTCTGTGATTTTATCACCTCGTGTAATGAGTGTCTCACAGTGATTTTATCACCTCGTGTAATGAGTGTCTCACAGTGATTTTATCATCCCGCGTAATGAGAGTGTCTCACAGTGATTTTATCACCTCGTGTAATTAGAGTGTCTCTCTGTGATTTTATCACCTCGTGTAATAAGTGTCTCACAGTGATTTTATCACCTCGTGTAATGAGTGTCTCACAGTGATTTTATCACCCCGTGTAATGAGAGTGTCTCACAGAGATTTTACCACCCCGTGTAATGAGTGTCTCACAGTGATTTTATCACCTCGTGTAATGAGGGATTCTCACAGTGATTTTATCACATCGTGTAATGAGAGTGTCTCACGGTGATTTTATCACCCCGTGTAATGAGGGAATCTCACAGTGATTTTATCACCTCGTGCAATGAGAATGTCTCACAGTGATTTTATCACCTCGTGTAATGAGAGTGTCTCACAGTGATTTTATCACCTCGTGTAATGAGTGTCTCACAGTGATTTTATCACCTCGTGCAATGAGAGTGTCTCACAGTGATTTTATCACCCCGTGTAATGAGAGTGTCTACAGTGACTTTATCATCCCGTGTAATGAGGGATTCTCTCAGTGATTTTATCACCTTGTGTCATGAGAGTGTCTCACAATGATTTTATCACCCCGTGTAATGAGAGTGGCTCACAGTTATTTTATCATCCCATGTAATGAGAGTGTCTCACAGTGATTTTATCACCTCGTGTAATGAGAGTGTCTCAGAGTGATTTTATCACCACGTGTAATGCGAGTGGCTCACAGTTATTTTATCATCCCGTGTAATGATAGTGTCTCACAGTGATTTTATCACCTCGTGCAATGAGAGTGTCTCAGAGTGATTTTATCACCTCGTGTAATGAGAGTGTCTCACAGTGATTCTATCACCCCATGGAATGAGAGTTTCTCACAGTGATTTTATAACCTCGTGCAATGAAGGAATATCACAGTGATTTTATCACCTCGTGTAATGAGTGTCTCACAGTGATTTTATCAACCCGTGTCATGAGAGTGTCTCATAGTGATTTTATCACCTCGTGTAATGAGTGTCTCACAGTGATTTTATCACCTCGTGTAATGAGTGTCTGACAGTGATTTTATCATCCCGCGTAATGAGAGTGTCTCACAGTGATTTTATCACCTCGTGTAATGAGAGTGTCTCTCTGTGATTTTATCACCTCGTGTAATGAGTGTCTCACAGTGATTTTATCACCTCGTGTAATGAGTGTCTCACAGTGATTTTATCACCCCGTGAAATGAGTGTCTCACAGTGATTTTATCACCTCGTGTAATGAGGGATTCTCACAGTGATTTTATCACCTCGTGTAATGAGAGTGTCTCACGGTGATTTTATCACCCCTTGGAATGAGGGAATCTCACAGTGATTTTATCACCTCGTGTAATGAGAATGTCTCACAGTGATTTTATCACCTCGTGTAATGAGAGTGTCTCACAGTGATTTTATCACCTCGTGTAATGAGTGTCTCACAGTGATTTTATCACCTTGTGTCATGAGAGTGTCTCACAATGATTTTATCATCCCGTGTAATGATAGTGTCTCACAGTGATTTTATCACCTCGTGCAATGAGAGTGTCTCAGAGTGATTTTATCACCTCGTGTAATGAGAGTGTCTCACAGTGATTCTATCACCCCGTGGAATGAGAGTTTCTCACAGTGATTTTATCACCTCGTGCAATGAAGGAATATCACAGTGATTTTATCACCTCGTGTAATGAGTGTCTCACAGTGATTTTATCAACCCGTGTCATGAGAGTGTCTCACAGTGATTTTATGAGCTTGTGCAATGAGTGTCTCACAGTGATTTTATCAACCCGTGTAATGAGAGTGTCTCACAGTGATTTTATCACCCGTGTAATGAGTGTTTCACAGTGATTTTATCAACCCGTGTCATGAGAGTGTCTCACAGTGATTTTATCACCTCGTTTAATGAGAGTGTCTCACAGTGATTTTATCACCTCGTTTAATGAGAGTGTCTCACAGTGATTTTTGAGCTCGTGCAATGAGTGTCTCACAGTGATTTTATCATCCCATGTAATGAGAGTGTCACAGTGATTTTATCACCCCGTGTAATGAGAGTTTCTCACAGTGATTTTATCACCCCGTGAAATGAGGGAATCTCACAGTGATTTTATCACCTCGTGTAATGAGAGTGTCTCACAGTGATTTTATCACCCCGTGTAATGAGGGAATCTCACATTGATTTTATCACCTCGTGTAATGAGAGTGTCTCACAGTGATTTTATCACCTCGTGTAATGAGAGTGTCTCACAGTGATTTTATCACCTCGTGTAATGAGAGTGGCTCACAGTGATTTTATCACCTCGTGTAATGAGGGAATCTCACAATGATTTTATCACCCCGTGTAATGAGAGTGTCTCACAGTGATTTTATCACCTCGTGTAATGAGGGAATCTCACAGTGATTTTATCACCTCGTGTAATGAGAGTGTCTCACAGTGATTTTATCACCCCGTGTAATGAGGGAATCTTACAGTGATTTTATCACCTTGTGTAATGATTGTGTCTCACAGTGATTTTATCACCCCGTGTAATGAGGGAATCTCACAGTGATTTTATCACCTCGTGTAATGAGAGTGTGTCACAGTGATTTTATCACCCCGTGTAATGAGGGAATCTCACAGTGATTTTATCAACTCGTGCAATGAGAGTGTGTCACAGTGATTTTATCACCTCGTGTAATGAGAGTTTCTAACAGTAACTTTATCATCCCGTGTAATGAGGGAATCTCACAGTGATTTTGTCACCTCGTGTCATGAGAGTGTGTCACAGTGATTTTATCAACCCGTGTAATGAGAGTGTCTCTTTGTGATTTTATCACCTCGTGTAATGAGAGTGTCTCACAGTGATTTTATCACCTCGTGTAATGAGAGTGTCTCACAGTGATTTTATCACCTCGGGTAATGAGTGTCTCACAGTGATTTTATCACCTCGTGTAATGAGGGAATCTCACAGTGATTTTATCACCCGTGTCATGAGAGTGTCTCACAGTGATTTTGTCAACCCGTGTAATGAGAGTGTCTCTCTGTGAATTTATCAACCCGTGTCATGAGTGTCTCACAGTGATTTTATCACCTCGTGTAATGAGTGTCTCACAGTGATTTTATCATCCCGCGTAATGAGAGTGTCTCACAGTGATTTTATCACCTCGTGTAATGAGAGTGTCTCTCTGTGATTTTATCACCTCGTGTAATGAGTGTCTCACAGAGATTTTATCACCTCGTGTAATGAGTGTCTCACAGTGATTTTATCACCTCGTGTAATGAGGGATTCTGACAGTGATTTTATCACCTCGTGTAATGAGAGTGTCTCACGGTGATTTTATCACCCCGTGTAATGAGGGAATCTCACAGTGATTTTATCACCTCGTGTAATGAGAATGTCTCACAGTGATTTTATCACCTCGTGTATTGAGAGTGTCTCACAGTGATTTTATCACCTCGTGTAATGAGTGTCTCACAGTGATTTTATCACCTCGTGCAATGAAGGAATATCACTGTGATTTTATCACCTCGTGTAATGAGTGTCTCACAGTGATTTTATCAACCCGTGTCATGAGAGTGTCTCACAGTGATTTTATGAGCTCGTGCAATGAGTGTCTCACAGTGATTTTATCAACCCGTGTAATGAGAGTGTCTCACAGTGATTTTATCACCCGTGTAATGAGTGTCTCACAGTGATTATATCAACCCGTGTCATGAGAGTGTCTCACAGTGATTTTATCACCTCGTTTAATGAGAGTGTCTCACAGTGATTTTATCACCTCGTTTAATGAGAGTGTCTCACAGTGATTTTTGAGCTCGTGCAATGAGTGTCTCACAGTGATTTTATCAACCCGTGGAATGAGAGTGTCTCACAGTGATTTTATCACCTCGTTTAAAGAGAGTGTCTCACAGTGATTTTATCACCTCGTGTAATGAGTGTCTCACAGTGATTTTATCATCCCGTGTAATGAGAGTGTCACAGTGATTTTATCACCCCGTGTAATGAGAGTTTCTCACAGTGATTTTATCACCCCGTGAAATGAGGGAATCTCACAGTGATTTTATCACCTCGTGTAATGAGAGTGTCTCACAGTGATTTTATCACCCCGTGTAATGAGGGAATCTCACATTGATTTTATCACCTCGTGTAATGAGAGTGTCTCACAGTGATTTTAACACCTCGTGTAATGAGAGTGTCTCACAGTGATTTTATCACCTCGTGTAATGAGAGTGGCTCACAGTGATTTTATCACCTCGTGTAATGAGGGAATCTCACAATGATTTTATCACCCCGTGTAATGAGAGTGTCTCACAGTGATTTTATCACCTCGTGTAATGAGAGTGTCTCACAGTGATTTTATCACCTCGTGTAATGAGAGTGTCTCACAGTGATTTTATCACCTCGTGTAATGACGGAATCTCACAGTGATTTTATCACCTCGTGTAATGAGAGTGTCTCACAGTGATTTTATCACCCCGTGTAATGAGGGAATCTCACAGTGATTTTATCACCTTGTGTAATGATTGTGTCTCACAGTGATTTTATCACCCCGTGTAATGTGGGAATCTCACAGTGATTTTATCACCTCGTGTCATGAGAGTGTGTCACAGTGATTTTATCACCACGTGTAATGAGGGAATCTCACAGTGATTTTATCAACTCGTGCAATGAGAGTGTCTCACAGTGATTTTATCACCTCGTGTAATGAGAGTGTCTCACAGTAACTTTATCATCCCGTGTAATGAGGGAATCTCACAGTGATTTTGTCACCTCGTGTCATGAGAGTGTCTCACAGTGATTTTATCACGCCGTGTAATGAGGGAATCTCACAGTGATTTTATCACCTCGTGTAATGAGAGTGTGTCACAGTGATTTTATCACCCCGTGTAATGAGGGAATCTCACAGTGATTTTATCAACTCGTGCAATGAGAGTGTGTCACAGTGATTTTATCACCTCGTGTAATGAGAGTGTCTCACAGTAACTTTATCATCCCGTGTAATGAGGGAATCTCACAGTGATTTTGTCACCTCGTGTCATGAGAGTGTCTCACAGTGATTTTATCAACCCGTGTAATGAGAGTGTCTCTTTGTGATTTTATCACCTCTTGTAATGAGTGTCTCACAGTGAGTTTATCATCCCGTGTAATGAGAGTGTCTCACAGTGATTTTATCACCTCGTGTAATGAGAGTGGCTCACAGTGATTTTATCACCTCGTGTAATGAGGGAATCTCACAGTGATTTTATCACCCCGTCTAATGAGAATGTCTCACAGTGATTTTATCACCTTGTGTAATGAGAGTGTCTCACAGTGATTTTATCACCTCGTGTAATGAGAGTGTCTCACAGTGATTTTATCACCTCGTGTAATGAGGGAATCTCACAGTGATTTTATCACCTCGTGTAATGAGATTGTCTCACAGTGATTTTATTACCCCGTGTAATGAGGGAATCTCACAGTGATTTTATCACCTTGTGTAATGATTGTGTCTCACAGTGATTTTATCACCCCGTGTAATGAGGGAATCTCACAGTGATTTTGTCACCTCGTGTCATGAGAGTGTCTCACAATGAATTTATCACCCTGTGTAATGAGGGAATCTCACAGTGATTTTATCACCCCGTGTAATGAGAGTGTCTCACAGTGATTTTATCACCTCGTGTAATGAGAGTGTCTCACAGTGATTTTTTCACCTCGTGTAATGAGAGTGTCTCACAGTGATTTTATCACCTCGTGTAATGAGAGTGTCTCACAGTGATTTTATCACCCCGTGTAATGAGGGAATCTCACAGTGATTTTATCACCTTGTGTAATGATTGTGTCTCACAGTGATTTTATCACCCCGTGTAATGAGGGAATCTCACAGTGATTTTGTCACCTCGTGTCATGAGAGTGTCTCACAATGACTTTATCACCCTGTGTAATGAGGGAATCTCACAGTGATTTTATCATCCCGTGTAATGAGAGTGTCTCACAGTGATTTTATCATCCCGTGTAATGAGAGTGTCTCACAGTGATTTTATCACCTCATGTAATGAGAGTGTCTCACAGTGATTTTATCATCCCATGTAATGAGAGTGTCTCACAGTGATTTTATCACCTCTTGTAATGAGAGTGGCTCACAGTGATTTTATCACCTCGTGTAATGAGGGAATCTCACAGTGATTTTATCACGTCGTGTAATGAGAGTGTCTCACAGTGATTTTATCACCCCGTGTAATGAGGGATTCTCACAGTGATTTTATCACTTCGTGTAATGAGAGTGTCTCACGGTGATTTTATCACCCCGTGTAATGAGGGAATCTCACAGTGATTTTATCACCTCGTATAATGAGATTGTCTCAGAGTGATTTTATCAGCTCGTGTCATGAGAGTGGCTCACAGTTATTTTATCACCTCGTGCAATGAGAGTGTCTCAGAGTGATTTTATCACCTCGTGTAATGAGGGAATCTCACAGTGATTTTATCACCTCGTGTCATGAGAGTGTCTCACAGTGATTTTATAACCCTGTGTAATGAGGGAATCTCACAGTGATTTTATCACCTCGTGCAATGAGAGTGACTCACAGTGATTTTATCATCCCGTGTAATGAGTGTGTCTTTCTGTGATTTTATCACCTCGTGTAACGAGTGTCTCACAGTGATTTTATCACCTCGTGTCATGAGTGTCTCACAGTAATTTTATCATCCTGCGTAATGAGAGTGTCTCACAGTGATTTTATCACCCCGTGTAATGAGGGATTCTCACAGTGATTTTATCACCTCGTGTAATGAGAGTGACTCACAGTGATTTTATCACCCTGTGTAATGAGGGAATCTCACAGTGATTTTATCAACTCGTGCAATGAGATTGTCTCACATTGATTTTATCACCTCGTGTAATGAGAGTGTCTCACAGTGATTTTATCACGTCATGTAATGAGTGTCTCACATTGATTTTATCACCGAGTGCAATGAGAGTGACTCACAGTGATTTTATCATCCCGTGTAATGAGTGTGTCTTTCTGTGATTTTATCACCTCGTGTAACGAGTGTCTCACAGTGATTTTATCACCTCGTGTAATGAGGGAATCTCACAGTGATTTTATCACCTCGTGCAATGAGAGTGTCTCACAGTGATTTTTTCACCCCGTGTAATGAGGGAATCTCACAGTGATTTTATCACCTTGTGTAATGATTGTGTCTCACAGTGATTTTATCACCCCGTGTAATGAGGGAATCTCACAGTGATTTTATCACCTCGTGTAATGAGAGTGTGTCACAGTGATTTTATCACCCCGTGTAATGAGGGAATCTCACAGTGATTTTATCACCTCGTGCAATGAGAGTGTGTCACAGTGATTTTATCACCTCGTGTAATGAGAGTGTCTCACAGTAACTTTATCATCCAGTGTAATGAGGGAATCTCACAGTGATTTTGTCACCTCGTGTCATGAGAGCGTCTCACAGTGATTTTATCAACCCGTGTAATGAGAGTGTCTCTTTGTGATTTTATCACCTCTTGTAATGAGTGTCTCACAGTGAGTTTATCATCCCGTGTAATGAGAGTGTCTCACAGTGATTTTATCACCTCGTGTAGTGAGAGTGCCTCACAGTGATTTTATCACCTCGTGTAATGAGAGTGGCTCACAGTGATTTTATCACCTCGTGTAATGAGGGAATCTCACAGTGATTTTATCACCTCGTGCAATGAGAGTGTGTCACAGTGATTTTATCACTTCGTGTAATGAGAGTGTCTCACAGTGATTTTATCACCCCGTGTAATGAGAGTGTCTCACAGTAACTTTATCATCCCGTGCAATGAGGGAATCTCACAGTGATTTTGTCACCTCGTGTCATGAGAGTGTCTCACAATGACTTTATCACCCTGTGTAATGAGGGAATCTCACAGTGATTTTATCATCCCGTGTAATGAGAGTGTCTCACAGTGATTTTACCATCCCGTGCAATGAGAGTGTCTCACAGTGATTTTATCACCTCATGTAATGAGAGTGTCTCACAGTGATTTTATCATCCCATGTAATGAGAGTGTCTCACAGTGATTTTATCACCTCGTGTAATGAGAGTGGCTCACAGTGATTTGATCACCTCGTTTAATGAGGGAATCTCACAGTGATTTTATCACCTCGTGTAATGAGAGTGTCTCACAGTGATTTTATCACCCCGTGTAATGAGGGATTCTCACAGTGATTTTATCACTTCGTGTAATGAGAGTGTCTCACGGTGATTTTATCACCCCGTGTAATGAGGGAATCTCACAGTGATTTTATCACCTCGTCGAATGAGATTGTCTCACAGTGATTTTCTCACCTCGTGTAATGAGAGTGTCTCAGAGTGATTTTATCAGCTCGTGTCATGAGAGTGGCTCACAGTTATTTTATCACCTCGTGCAATGAGAGTGTCTCAGAGTGATTTTATCACCTCGTGTAATGAGAGTGGCTCACAGTGATTTTATCACCTCGTGTAATGAGGGAATCTCACAGTGATTTTATCACCTCGTGTCATGAGAGTGTCTCACAGTGATTTTATAACCCTGTGTAATGAGGGAATCTCACAGTGATTTTATCACCTCGTGCAATGAGAGTGACTCACAGTGATTTTATCATCCCGTGTAATGAGTGTGTCTTTCTGTGATTTTATCACCTCGTGTAACGAGTGTCTCACAGTGATTTTATCACCTCGTGTCATGAGTGTCTCACAGTGATTTTATCATCCCGCGTAATGAGAGTGTCTCACAGTGATTTTATCACCCCGTGTAATGAGGGATTCTCACAGTGATTTTATCACCTCGTGTAATGAGAGTGACTCACAGTGATTTTATCACCCTGTGTAATGAGGGAATCTCACAGTGATTTTATCAACTCGTGCAATGAGATTGTCTCACATTGATTTTATCACCTCGTGTAATGAGAGTGTCTCACAGTGATTTTATCACCTCATGTAATGAGTGTCTCACAGTGATTTTATCACCGAGTGTAATGAGAGTGTCTCACAGTGATTTTATCACCCGTGTAATAAGGGAATCTCACAGTGATTTTATCACCTCGTGTAATGAGAGTGTCTCACAATGATTTTATCACCTCGTGTAATGAGAGTGTCTCACAGTGATTTTATCACCTCGTGTAACGAGTGTCTCACAGTGATTTTATCACCTCGTGTAATGAGGGAATCTCACAGTGATTTTATCACCTCGTGCAATGAGAGTGTCTCACAGTGATTTTTTCACCCCGTGTAATGAGGGAATCTCACAGTGATTTTATCACCTTGTGTAATGATTGTGTCTCACAGTGATTTTATCACCCCGTGTAATGAGGGAATCTCACAGTGATTTTATCACCTCGTGTAATGAGAGTGTGTCACAGTGATTTTATCACCCCGTGTAATGAGGGAATCTCACAGTGATTTTATCACCTCGTGCAATGAGAGTGTGTCACAGTGATTTTATCACCTCGTGTAATGAGAGTGTCTCACAGTAACTTTATCATCCAGTGTAATGAGGGAATCTCACAGTGATTTTGTCACCTCGTGTCATGAGAGCGTCTCACAGTGATTTTATCAACCCGTGTAATGAGAGTGTCTCTTTGTGATTTTATCACCTCTTGTAATGAGTGTCTCACAGTGAGTTTATCATCCCGTGTAATGAGAGTGTCTCACAGTGATTTTATCACCTCGTGTAGTGAGAGTGCCTCACAGTGATTTTATCACCTCGTGTAATGAGAGTGGCTCACAGTGATTTTATCACCTCGTGTAATGAGGGAATCTCACAGTGATTTTATCACCTCGTGCAATGAGAGTGTGTCACAGTGATTTTATCACTTCGTGTAATGAGAGTGTCTCACAGTGATTTTATCACCCCGTGTAATGAGAGTGTCTCACAGTAACTTTATCATCCCGTGCAATGAGGGAATCTCACAGTGATTTTGTCACCTCGTGTCATGAGAGTGTCTCACAATGACTTTATCACCCTGTGTAATGAGGGAATCTCACAGTGATTTTATCATCCCGTGTAATGAGAGTGTCTCACAGTGATTTTACCATCCCGTGCAATGAGAGTGTCTCACAGTGATTTTATCACCTCATGTAATGAGAGTGTCTCACAGTGATTTTATCATCCCATGTAATGAGAGTGTCTCACAGTGATTTTATCACCTCGTGTAATGAGAGTGGCTCACAGTGATTTGATCACCTCGTTTAATGAGGGAATCTCACAGTGATTTTATCACCTCGTGTAATGAGAGTGTCTCACAGTGATTTTATCACCCCGTGTAATGAGGGATTCTCACAGTGATTTTATCACTTCGTGTAATGAGAGTGTCTCACGGTGATTTTATCACCCCGTGTAATGAGGGAATCTCACAGTGATTTTATCACCTCGTCGAATGAGATTGTCTCACAGTGATTTTCTCACCTCGTGTAATGAGAGTGTCTCAGAGTGATTTTATCAGCTCGTGTCATGAGAGTGGCTCACAGTTATTTTATCACCTCGTGCAATGAGAGTGTCTCAGAGTGATTTTATCACCTCGTGTAATGAGAGTGGCTCACAGTGATTTTATCACCTCGTGTAATGAGGGAATCTCACAGTGATTTTATCACCTCGTGTCATGAGAGTGTCTCACAGTGATTTTATAACCCTGTGTAATGAGGGAATCTCACAGTGATTTTATCACCTCGTGCAATGAGAGTGACTCACAGTGATTTTATCATCCCGTGTAATGAGTGTGTCTTTCTGTGATTTTATCACCTCGTGTAACGAGTGTCTCACAGTGATTTTATCACCTCGTGTCATGAGTGTCTCACAGTGATTTTATCATCCCGCGTAATGAGAGTGTCTCACAGTGATTTTATCACCCCGTGTAATGAGGGATTCTCACAGTGATTTTATCACCTCGTGTAATGAGAGTGACTCACAGTGATTTTATCACCCTGTGTAATGAGGGAATCTCACAGTGATTTTATCAACTCGTGCAATGAGATTGTCTCACATTGATTTTATCACCTCGTGTAATGAGAGTGTCTCACAGTGATTTTATCACCTCATGTAATGAGTGTCTCACAGTGATTTTATCACCGAGTGTAATGAGAGTGTCTCACAGTGATTTTATCACCCGTGTAATAAGGGAATCTCACAGTGATTTTATCACCTCGTGTAATGAGAGTGTCTCACAATGATTTTATCACCTCGTGTAATGAGAGTGTCTCACAGTGATTTTATCACCTCATGTAATGATTGTCTCACATTGATTTTTTCACCTAGAGTAATGAGAGTGTCTCACAGTGATTTTATCACCCTTTGTAATGAGGGAATCTCACAGTGATTTTATCACCTCGTGTAATGATTGTCTCTCTGTGATTTTATCACTTCGTGTAATGAGAGTGTCTCACAGTGATTTTATCACCTCGTGTAAAGAGAGTGTCTCACAGTGATTTTATCATCCCGTGTAATGAGAGTGTCTCACAGTGACTTTATCCTCCCGTGTAATGAGGGAATCTCACAGTGATTTTATCACCTCATGTAATGAGTGCGTCTCACAGTGATTTTATCACCCCGTGTAATGAGGGAATCTCACAGTGATTTTATCACCTTGTGTCATGATTGTGTCTCACAGTGATTTTATCACCCCGTGTAATGAGAGTGTCTCACAGTGTCTTTATCATCCCGTGTAATGAGGGAATCTCACAGTGATTTTAGCACCTCGTGTAATGAGAGTGTGTCACAGTGATTTTATCACCCCGTGTAATGAGGGAATCTCACAGTGATTTTATCACCTCGTGCAATGAGAGTGTGTCACAGTGATTTTATCACCTCGTGTAATGAGAGTGTCTCACAGTAACTTTATCATCCAGTGTAATGAGGGAATCTCACAGTGATTTTGTCACCTCGTGTCATGAGAGCGTCTCACAGTGATTTTATCAACCCGTGTAATGAGAGTGTCTCTTTGTGATTTTATCACCTCTTGTAATGAGTGTCTCACAGTGAGTTTATCATCCCGTGTAATGAGAGTGTCTCACAGTGATTTTATCACCTCGTGTAATGAGAGTGCCTCACAGTGATTTTATCACCTCGTGTAATGAGAGTGGCTCACAGTGATTTTATCACCTCGTGTAATGAGGGAATCTCACAGTGATTTTATCACCCCGTGTAATGAGAGTGTCTCACAGTGATTTTATCACCTCGTGTAATGAGAGTGTCTCACAGTGATTTCATCACCTCGTGTAATGAGAGTGTCTCACAGTGATTTTATCACCTCGTGTAATGAGGGAATCTCACAGTGATTTTATCACCTCGTGTAATGAGAGTGTCTCACAGTGATTTCATCACCCCGTGTAATGACGGAATCTCACAGTGATTTTATCACCTTGTGTAATGATTGTGTCTCACAGTGATTTTATCACCCCGTGTAATGAGGGAATCTCACAGTGATTTTATCAACTCGTGCAATGAGAGTGTGTCACAGTGATTTTATCACTTCGTGTAATGAGAGTGTCTCACAGTGATTTTATCACCCCGTGTAATGAGAGTGTCTCACAGTAACTTTATCATCCCGTGCAATGAGGGAATCTCACAGTGATTTTGTCACCTCGTGTCATGAGAGTGTCTCACAATGACTTTATCACCCTGTGTAATGAGGGAATCTCACAGTGATTTTATCATCCCGTGTAATGAGAGTGTCTCACAGTGATTTTATCATCCCGTGCAATGAGAGTGTCTCACAGTGATTTTATCACCTCATGTAATGAGAGTGTCTCACAGTGATTTTATCATCCCATGTAATGAGAGTGTCTCACAGTGATTTTATCACCTCGTGTAATGAGAGTGGCTCACAGTGATTTGATCACCTCGTTTAATGAGGGAATCTCACAGTGATTTTATCACCTCGTGTAATGAGAGTGTCTCACAGTGATTTTATCACCCCGTGTAATGAGGGATTCTCACAGTGATTTTATCACTTCGTGTAATGAGAGTGTCTCACGGTGATTTTATCACCCCGTGTAATGAGGGAATCTCACAGTGATTTTATCACCTCGTCTAATGAGATTGTCTCACAGTGATTTTCTCACCTCGTGTAATGAGAGTGTCTCAGAGTGATTTTATCAGCTCGTGTCATGAGAGTGGCTCACAGTTATTTTATCACCTCGTGCAATGAGAGTGTCTCAGAGTGATTTTATCACCTCGTGTAATGAGAGTGGCTCACAGTGATTTTATCACCTCGTGTAATGAGGGAATCTCACAGTGATTTTATCACCTCGTGTCATGAGAGTGTCTCACAGTGATTTTATAACCCTGTGTAATGAGGGAATCTCACAGTGATTTTATCACCTCGTGCAATGAGAGTGACTCACAGTGATTTTATCATCCCGTGTAATGAGTGTGTCTTTCTGTGATTTTATCACCTCGTGTAACGAGTGTCTCACAGTGATTTTATCACCTCGTGTCATGAGTGTCTCACAGTGATTTTATCATCCCGCGTAATGAGAGTGTCTCACAGTGATTTTATCACCCCGTGTAATGAGGGATTCTCACAGTGATTTTATCACCTCGTGTAATGAGAGTGACTCACAGTGATTTTATCACCCTGTGTAATGAGGGAATCTCACAGTGATTTTATCAACTCGTGCAATGAGATTGTCTCACATTGATTTTATCACCTCGTGTAATGAGAGTGTCTCACAGTGATTTTATCACCTCATGTAATGAGTGTCTCACAGTGATTTTATCACCGAGTGTAATGAGAGTGTCTCACAGTGATTTTATCACCCGTGTAATAAGGGAATCTCACAGTGATTTTATCACCTCGTGTAATGAGAGTGTCTCACAATGATTTTATCACCTCGTGTAATGAGAGTGTCTCACAGTGATTTTATCACCTCATGTAATGATTGTCTCACATTGATTTTTTCACCTAGAGTAATGAGAGTGTCTCACAGTGATTTTATCACCCTTTGTAATGAGGGAATCTCACAGTGATTTTATCACCTCGTGTAATGATTGTCTCTCTGTGATTTTATCACTTCGTGTAATGAGAGTGTCTCACAGTGATTTTATCACCTCGTGTAAAGAGAGTGTCTCACAGTGATTTTATCATCCCGTGTAATGAGAGTGTCTCACAGTGACTTTATCATCCCGTGTAATGAGGGAATCTCACAGTGATTTTATCACCTCATGTAATGAGTGCGTCTCACAGTGATTTTATCACCCCGTGTAATGAGGGAATCTCACAGTGATTTTATCACCTTGTGTCATGATTGTGTCTCACAGTGATTTTATCACCCCGTGTAATGAGAGTGTCTCACAGTGTCTTTATCATCCCGTGTAATGAGGGAATCTCACAGTGATTTTAGCACCTCGTGTAATGAGAGTGTCTCACAGTGATTTTATCACCCCGTGTCATGAGGGAATCTCACAGTGATTTTATCACCTTGTGTAATGATTGTGTCTCACAGTGATTTTATCACCCCGTGTAATGAGTGTCTCACAGTGATTTTATCATCCCGTGTAATGAGAGAGTCTCTCAGTGATTTTATCACCTCGTGTCATGAGTGTCTCACAGTGATTTTATCACCTCGTGTAATGAGTGTCTCACAGTGATTTTATCATCCCGTGTAATGAGAGTGTCTCTCTGTGATTTTATCACCTCGTGTAATGAGTGTCCCACAGTGATTTTATCATCCCGCGTAATGAGAGTGTCTCACAGTGATTTTATCATCCTCTGTAATGAGAGTGTCTCTCTGTGATTTTATCACCTTGTATAATGAGTGTCTCACAGTGATTTTATCACCTCGTGTAATGAGTGTCTCACAGTGATTTTATCACCCCGTGTAATGAGGGATTCTCACAGTGATTTTATCACCTCTTGTAATGAGAGTGTCTCACGGTGATTTTATCAGCCCGTGTAATGAAGGAATCTCACAGTGATTTTATCACATCGTGTAATGAGATTGTCTCGCAGTGATTTTATCACCTCGTTTAATGAGAGTGTCTCACAGTGATTTTATCACCTTGTGTAATGAGTGTCTCACAGTGATTTTATCACCTCGTGTAATGAGAGTGTCTCACAGTGATTTTATCACCCCGTGTAATGAGAGTGTCTACAGTGATTTTATCATGCCGTGTAATGAGGGAATCTCTCAGTGATTTTATCACCTTGTGTCATGAGAGTGTCTCACAGTGATTTTATCACCTCGTGTAATGAGTGTCTCACAGTGATTTTATCATCCCACGTAATAAGAGTGTCTCACAGTGATTTTATCACCTCGTGTAATGAGAGTGTCTCACAATGATTTTATCACCTCGTGTAATGAGAGTGTCTCACAGTGATTTTATCACCTCGTGTAATGAGAGTGTCTCACAGTGATTTTATCACCCCGTGTAATGAGAGTGTCTACAGTGATTTTATCATCCCGTGTAATGAGGGATTCTCTCAGTGATTTTATCACCTTGTGTCATGAGAGTGTCTCACAGTGATTTTATCACCTCATGTAATGAGTGTCTCACAGTGATTTTATCATCCCACGTAATGAGATTGTCTCACAGTGATTTTATCACCTCGTGTGATGAGAGTGTCTCACAATGATTTTATCACCTCGTGTAATGAGAGTGTCTCACAGTGATTTTATCACCCAGTGCAATGAGGGATTCTCACAGTAATTTTATCACCTCGTGTAATGAGAGTGTCTCACAATGATTTTATCACCCTGTGTAATGAGGGAATGTCACAGTGATTTTATCAACTCGTGTAATGAGAGTGTCTCACAGTGATTTTATCACCCGTGTAATAGTGGAATCTCACAGTGATTTTATCACCTCGTTTAATGAGATTGTCTCACAGTGATTATATCACCTCGTGCAATGAGAGTGTCTCACAGTGATTTTATCACCTCATGTAATGAGTGTCTCACAGTGATTTTATCACCTAGTGTAATGAGAGTGTCTCACAGTGATTTTATCACCCCGTGTAATGAGGGAATCTCACATTGATTCTATCACCTCGTGTAATGAGAGTGTCTCACAGTGATTTTATCATCCCGTGTAATGAGAGTGTCTCTCTGTGATTTTATCACCTCGTGTAACGAGTGTCTCACAGTGATTTTATCACCCGTGTCATAGGGGAATGTCACAGTGATTTTATCACCTCGTTTAATGAGATTGTCTCACAGTGATTTTATCACCTCGTGTAATGAGAGTGTCTCACAGTGATTTTATCACCCCGTGTAATGAGGGAATCTCACAGTGATTCGATCACCTCGTGAATGAGAGTGTCTCACAGTGATTTTATCATCCAGTGTAATGAGAGTATCTCTCTGTGATTTTATCACCTCGTGTAACGAGTGTCTCACAGTGATTTTATCACCTCGTGTAATGAGTGTCTCACAGTGATTTTATCATCCCGCATAATGAGAGTGTCTCACAGTGATTTTATCACCTCGTGTAATGAGAGTGTCTCACAATGATTTTTCACCTCGTGTAATGAGAGTGTCTCACAGTGATTTTATCACCTCGTGTAATGAGAGTGTCTCACAGTGATTTTATCATCCCACGTAATGAGATTGTCTCACAGTGATTTTATCACCTCGTGTGATGAGAGTGTCTCACAATGATTTTATCACCTCGTGTAATGAGAGTGTCTCACAGTGATTTTATCACCCAGTGCAATGAGGGATTCTCACAGTAATTTTATCACCTCGTGTAATGAGAGTGTCTCACAATGATTTTATCACCCTGTGTAATGAGGGAATGTCACAGTGATTTTATCAACTCGTGTAATGAGAGTGTCTCACAGTGATTTTATCACCCGTGTAATAGTGGAATCTCACAGTGATTTTATCACCTCGTTTAATGAGATTGTCTCACAGTGATTATATCACCTCGTGCAATGAGAGTGTCTCACAGTGATTTTATCACCTCATGTAATGAGTGTCTCACAGTGATTTTATCACCTAGTGTAATGAGAGTGTCTCACAGTGATTTTATCACCCCGTGTAATGAGGGAATCTCACATTGATTCTATCACCTCGTGTAATGAGAGTGTCTCACAGTGATTTTATCATCCCGTGTAATGAGAGTGTCTCTCTGTGATTTTATCACCTCGTGTAACGAGTGTCTCACAGTGATTTTATCACCCGTGTCATAGGGGAATGTCACAGTGATTTTATCACCTCGTTTAATGAGATTGTCTCACAGTGATTTTATCACCTCGTGTAATGAGAGTGTCTCACAGTGATTTTATCACCCCGTGTAATGAGGGAATCTCACAGTGATTCGATCACCTCGTGAATGAGAGTGTCTCACAGTGATTTTATCATCCAGTGTAATGAGAGTATCTCTCTGTGATTTTATCACCTCGTGTAACGAGTGTCTCACAGTGATTTTATCACCTCGTGTAATGAGTGTCTCACAGTGATTTTATCATCCCGCATAATGAGAGTGTCTCACAGTGATTTTATCACCTCGTGTAATGAGAGTGTCTCACAATGATTTTTCACCTCGTGTAATGAGAGTGTCTCACAGTGATTTTATCACCTCGTGTAATGAGAGTGTCTCACAGTGATTTTATCACCCCGTGTAATGAGAGTGTCTCACAGTGATTTTATCACCCCGTGTAATGAGAGTGTTTCACAGTGATTTTATCACCTCGTGTAATGAGAGTGTCTCACAGTGATTTTATCACCCCGTGTAATGAGAGTGTCTCACAGTGATTTTATCACCTCGTGTCACGAGTGTCTCACAGTGATTTTATCACCTCGTGTAATGAGTGTCTCACAGTGATTTTATCATCCCGTGTAATGAGGGATTCTCACAGTAATTTTATCACCTCGTGTAATGAGAGTGTCTCACAATGATTTTATCACCCTGTGTAATGAGGGAATGTCACAGTGATTTTATCAACTCGTGTAATGAGATTTTCTCACAATGGTTTTATTACCTCATGTAATGAGTGTCTCACAATGATTTTATCACCCTGTGTAATGAGGGAATGTCACAGTGATTTTATCACCTCGTGTGATGAGAGTGTCTCACAATGGTTTTATTACCTCATGTAATGAGTGTCTCACAGTGATTTTATCACCGAGTGTAATGAGAGTGTCTCACAGTGATTTTATCACCCGTGTAATAGGGGAATCTCACAGTGATTTTGTCACCTCATTTGATGAGATTGTCTCACAGTGATTTTATCACCTCGTGTAATGAGAGTGTCTCACAGTGATTTTATCACCCCGTGTAATGAGGGAATCTCACAGTGATTCGATCACCTCGTGAATGAGAGTGTCTCACAGTGATTTTATCATCCAGTGTAATGAGAGTGTCTCTCTGTGATTTTATCACCTCGTGTAACGAGTGTCTCACAGTGATTTTATCACCTCGTGTAATGAGTGTCTCACAGTGATTTTATCATCCCGCATAATGAGAGTGTCTCACAGTGATTTTATCACCTCGTGTAATGAGAGTGTCTCACAATGATTTTTCACCTCGTGTAATGAGAGTGTCTCACAGTGATTTTATCACCTCGTGTAATGAGAGTGTCTCACAGTGATTTTATCACCCCGTGTAATGAGAGTGTCTCACAGTGATTTTATCACCCCGTGTAATGAGAGTGTTTCACAGTGATTTTATCACCTCGTGTAATGAGAGTGTCTCACAGTGATTTTATCACCCCGTGTGATGAGAGTGTCTCACAGTGATTTTATCACCTCGTGTCACGAGTGTCTCACAGTGATTTTATCACCTCGTGTAATGAGTGTCTCACAGTGATTTTATCATCCCGTGTAATGAGGGATTCTCACAGTAATTTTATCACCTCGTGTAATGAGAGTGTCTCACAATGATTTTATCACCCTGTGTAATGAGGGAATGTCACAGTGATTTTATCAACTCGTGTAATGAGATTTTCTCACAATGGTTTTATTACCTCATGTAATGAGTGTCTCACAATGATTTTATCACCCTGTGTAATGAGGGAATGTCACAGTGATTTTATCACCTCGTGTGATGAGAGTGTCTCACAATGGTTTTATTACCTCATGTAATGAGTGTCTCACAGTGATTTTATCACCTAGTGTAATGAGAGTGTCTCACAGTGATTTTATCACCCGTGTAATAGGGGAATCTCACAGTGATTTTGTCACCTCATTTGATGAGATTGTCTCACAGTGATTATATCACCTCGTGCAATGAGAGTGTCTCACAGTGATTTTATCACCTCGTGTAATAAGTGTCTCACAGTGATTTTATCATCCCGCGTAATGAGAGTGTCTCACAGTGATTTTACCACCCCGTGTAATTAGTGTCTCACAGTGATTTTATCACCTCATGTAATGAGAGTGTCTCACAGTGATTATATCACCCCGTGTAATGAGGGATTCTCACAGTGATTTTATCACCTCGTGTAATGAGGGAATCTCACAGTGATTTTATCACCCCGTGTAATGAGAGTGTCTCACAGTGATTTTATCACCCGGTGTAATGAGAGTGCCTCGCAGTGATTTTATCACCTCGTGTAATGAGAGTGTCTCACAGTGATTTTAGCACCCCGTGTAATGAGAGTGTCTACAGTGATTTTATCATCCCGTGTAATGAGGGATTCTCTTAGTGATTTTATCACCTTGTGTCATGAGAGTGTCTCACAGGGATTTTATCACCTCGTGTAATGAGTGTCTCACAGTGATTTTATCATCCCGCGTAATAAGAGTGTCTCACAGTGATTTTATCACCTCGTGTAATGAGAGTGTCTCACAATGATTTTATCACCTCGTGTAATGAGAGTGTCTCACAGTGATTTTATCACCTCGTGTAATGAGAGTGTCTCACAGTGATTTTATCACCCCGTGTAATGAGAGTGTCTGCAGTGATTTTATCATCCCGTGTAATGAGGGATTCTCTCAGTGATTTTATCACCTTGTGTCATGAGAGTGTCTCACAGTGATTTTATCACCTCATGTACTGAGTGTCTCACAGTGATTTTATCATCCCGCGTAATGAGAGAGTCTCACAGTGATTTTATCACCTCGTGTAATGAGAGTGTCTCACAGTGATTTTATCACCCCGTGTAATGAGAGTGTCTGCAGTGATTTTATCACCCTGTGTAATGAGGGAATGTCACAGTGATTTTATCAACTCGTGTAATGATAGTGTCTCACAGTGGTTTTATCACCTCATGTAATGAGTGTCTCACAGTGATTTTATCACCTAGTGTAATGAGAGTGTCTCACAGTGATTTTATCACCCGTGTAATAGGGGAATCTCACAGTGATTTTATCACCTCGTTTAATGAGATTGTCTCACAGTGATTTTATCACCTCGTGTAATGAGAGTGTCTCACAGTGATTTTATAACCCCGTGTAATGAGGGAATCTCACAGTGATTCAATCACCTCGTGAATGAGAGTGTCTCACAGTGATTTTATCATCCAGTGTAATGAGAGTGTCTCTCTGTGATTTTATCACCTCGTGTAACGAGTGTCTCACAGTGATTTTATCACCTCGTGTAATGAGTGTCTCACAGTGATTTTATCATCCCACGTAATGAGAGTTTCTCACAGTGATTTTATCACCTCGTGTAATGAGAGTGTCTCACAATGATTTTATCACCCCGTGCAATGAGAGTGTCTCACAGTGATTTTATCACCCCGTGTAATGAGAGTGTCTCACAGTGATTTTATCACCCCGTGTAATGAGAGTGTCTCACAGTGATTTTATCACCTCGTGTAATGAGAGTGTCTCACAGTGATTTTATCATCCCATGTAATGAGGGATTCTCTCAGTGATTTTATCACCTTGTGTCATGAGAGTGTCTCACAGTGATTTTATCACCTCGTGTAACGAGTGTCTCACAGTGATTTTATCACCTCGTGTAATGAGTGTCTCACAGTGATTTTATCATCCCGCATAATGAGAGAATGTCACAGTGATTTTATCAACTCGTGTAATGAGATTGTCTCACAATGGTTTTATTACCTCATGTAATGAGTGTCTCACAATGATTTTATCACCCTGTGTAATGAGGGAATGTCACAGTGATTTTATCACCTCGTGTGATGAGAGTGTCTCGCAATGGATTTATTACCTCATGTAATGAGTGTCTCACAGTGATTTTATCACCTAGTGTAATGAGAGTGTCTCACAGTGATTTTATCACCCGTGTAATAGGGGAATCTCACAGTGATTTTATCACCTCGTTTAATGAGATTGTCTCACAGTGATTATATCACCTCGTGCAATGAGAGTGTCTCACAGTGATTTTATCACCTCATGTAATGAGTGTCTCACAGTGATTTTATCACCTAGTGTAATGAGAGTGTCTCACAGTGATTTTATCACCCCGTGTAATGAGGGAATCTCACAGTGATTCTATCACCTCGTGTAATGTGAGTGTCTCACAGTGATTTTATCATCCCGTGTAATGAGAGTGTCTCTCTGTGATTTTATCACCTCGTGTAACGAGTGTCTCACAGTGATTTTATCACCCGTGTAATTGGGGAATGTCACAGTGATTTTATCACCTCGTTTAATGAGATTGTCTCACAGTGATTTTATCACCTCGTGTAATGAGAGTGTCTCACAGTGATTTTATCACCCCGTGTAATGAGGGAATCTGACAGTGATTCGATCACCTCGTGAATGAGAGTGTCTCACAGTGATTATATCATCCAGTGTAATGAGAGTGTCTCTCTGTGATTTTATCACCTCGTGTAACGAGTGTCTCACAGTGATTTTATCACCTCGTGTAATGAGTGTCTCACAGTGATTTTATCATCCCACGTAATGAGAGTGTCTCACAGTGATTTTATCACCTCGTGTAATGAGAGTGTCTCACAATGATTTTATCACCTCGTGTAATGAGAGTGTCTCACAGTGATTTTATCACCCCGTGTAATGAGAGTGTCTCACAGTGATTTTATCACCCCGTGTAATGAGAGTGTCTCACAGTGATTTTATCACCCCGTGTAATGAGAGTGTCTCACAGTGATTTTATCACCTCGTGCAATGAGATTGTCTCACAATGATTTTATCACCCCGTATAATGAGAGTGTTTCACAGTGATTTTATCACCTCGTGTAATGAGAGTGTCTCACAGTGATTTTATCACGCCGTGTAATGAGAGTGTCTCACAGTGATTTTATCATCCCATGTAATGAGGGATTCTCTCAGTGATTTTATCACCTTGTGTCATGAGAGTGTCTCACAGTGATTTTATCACCTCGTGTTATGAGAGTGTCTCACAGTGATTTTATCACCTCGTGTAATGAGTGTCTCACAGTGATTTTATCATCCCGCATAATGAGAGTGTCTCACAGTGATTTTATCACCTCGTGTGATGAGAGTGTCTCACAATGATTTTATCACCTCGTGGAATGAGAGTGTCTCACAGTGATTTTATCACCCCGTGTAATGGGGGATTCTCACAGTAATTTTATCACCTCGTGTTATGAGAGTGTCTCACAATGATTTTATCACCCTGTGTAATGAGGGAATGTCACAGTGATTTTATCAACTCGTGCAATGAGATTGTCTCACAGTGATTTTATCACCTCGTGTGATGAGAGTGTCTCACAGTGGTTTTATCACCTCATGTAATGAGAGTCTCACAGTGATTTTATCACCTAGTGTAATGAGAGTGTCTCACAGTGATTTTATCACCCCGTGTAATGAGGGAATCTCAGTGATTCTATCACCTCGTGTAATGAGAGTGTCTCACAGTGATTTTATCATCCCGTGTAATGAGAGTGTCTCTCTGTGATTTTATCGCCTCGTGTAATGAGAGTGTCTCACAGTGATTTTATCACCCCGTGTAATGAGAGTGTCTCACAGTGATTTTATCACCTCGTGCAATGAGATTGTCTCACAAAGATTTTATCACCCCGTATAATGAGAGTGTTTCACAGTGATTTTATCACCTCGTGTAATGAGAGTGTCTCACAGTGATTTTATCACCTCGTGCAACGAGTGTCTCACAGTGATTTTATCACCTCGTGTAATGAGTGTCTCACAGTGATTTTATCATCCCACGTAATGAGAGTGTCTCACAGTGATTTTATCACCTCGTGTAATGAGAGTGTCTCACAATGATTTTATCACCTCGTGTAATGAGAGTGTCTCACAGTGATTTTATCACCCCGTGTAATGAGAGTGTCTCACAGTGATTTTATCACCCCGTGTAATGAGAGTGTCTCACAGTGATTTTATCACCTCGTGTAATGAGTGTCTCACAGTGATTTTATCACCCCGTGTAATGAGAGTGTCTCACAGTGATTTTATCACCTCGTGTAATGAGATTGTCTCACAATGATTTTTTCACCCCGTATAATGATAGTGTTTCACGGTGATTTTATCACCTCGTGTAATGAGAGTGTCTCACAGTGATTTTATCACCCCGTGTAATGAGAGTGTCTCACAGTGATTTTATCATCCCATGTAATGAGGGAATCTCACAGTGATTTTATCACCTTGAGTAATGAGACTCTCTCACAGTGATTTTATCACCTTGTGTAATGAGTGTGTCACAGTGGTTTCATCAACTCGTGTAATGAGAGTGTCTCACATTGATTTTATCACCTCATGTAATGAGTGTCTCACAGTGATTTTATCACCTCGTGTAATGAGAGTGTCTCACAGTGATTTTATCACCCCGTGTAATGAGAGTGTCTCACAGTGATTTCATCATCCTATGTAATGAGGGAATCTCACAGTGATTTTATCACCTTGTGTCATGAGAGTGTCTCACAATGATTTTATCACACCGTGTAATGAGGGAATCTCACAGTGATTTGATCACCTCGTGTAATGAGAGTGTCTCACAGTGATTTTATCACCTCGTGTAATGAGAGTGTCTCACAGTGATTTTATCACCCCGTGTCATGAGAGTGTCTCACAGTGATTTTATCATCCCATGTAATGAGGGAATCTCACAGTGATTTTATCACCTTGTGTCATGAGAGTGTCTCACAATGATTTTATCACCCCGTGTAATGAGGGAATCTCACAGTGATTTTATCACCTCGTGTAATGAGTGTATCACAGTGATTTTCTCATCCCGTGTAATGAGAGTGTCTCACAGTGATTTTATCACCTCGTGTAATGAGAGTGTCTCACAATGATTTTATCACCTCGTGCAATGAGAGTGTCTCACAGTGATTTTATCACCCCGTGTAATGAGGGATTCTCACAGTAATTTTATCACCTCGCGTAATGAGAGTGCCTCACAATGATTTTATCACCCTGTGTAATGAGGGAATGTCACAGTGATTTTATCAACTCGTGAAATGAGATTGTCTCACAATGGTTTTATTACCTCATGTAATGAGTGTCTCACAATGATTTTATCACCCTGTGTAATGAGGGAATGTCACAGTGATTTTATCACCTCGTGTGATGAGAGTGTCTCACAATGGATTTATTACCTCATGTGATGAGTGTCTCACAGTGATTTTATCACCTAGTGTAATGAGAGTGTCTCACAGTGATTTTATCACCCGTGTAATAGGGGAATCTCACAGTGATTTTATCACCTCGTTTAATGAGATTGTCTCACAGTGATTATATCACCTCGTGCAATGAGAGTGTCTCACAGTGATTTTATCACCTCATGTAATGAGTGTCTCACAGTGATTTTATCACCTAGTGTAATGAGAGTGTCTCACAGTGATTTTATCACCCCGTGTAATGAGGGAATCTCACAGTGATTCTATCACCTCGTGTAATGAGAGTGTCTCACAGTGATTTTATCATCCCGTGTAATGAGAGTGTCTCTCTGTGATTTTATCACCTCGTGTAACGAGTGTCTCACAGTGATTTTATCACCCGTGTAATTGGGGAATGTCACAGTGATTTTATCACCTCGTTTAATGAGATTGTCTCACAGTGATTTTATCACCTCGTGTAATGAGAGTGTCTCACAGTGATTTTATCACCCCGTGTAATGTGGGAATCTCACAGTGAATCTATCACCTCGTGAATGAGAGTGTCTCACAGTGATTTTATCATCCAGTGTAATGAGAGTGTCTCACAGTGATTTTATCACCTCGTGTAACGAGTGTCTCACATTGATTTTATCACCTCGTGTAATGAGTGTCTCACAGTGATTTTATCATCCCACGTAATGAGAGTGTCTCACAGTGATTTTATCACCTCGTGTAATGAGAGTGTCTCACAATGATTTTATCACCTCGTTTAATGAGATTGTCTCACAGTGATTTTATCACCTCGTGTAACGAGTGTCTCACAGTGATTTTATCACCACGTGTAATGAGTGTCTCACAGTGATTTTATCATCCCACGTAATGAGAGTGTCTCACAGTGATTTTATCACCTCGTGTAATGAGAGTGTCTCACAATGATTTTATCACCTCGTGTAATGAGAGTGTATCACAGTGATTTTATCACCCCGTGTAATGAGAGTGTCTCACAGTGATTTTATCACCCCGTGTAATGAGAGTGTCTCACAGTGATTTTATCACCTCGTGCAATGAGATTGTCTCACAATGATTTTATCACCCCGTATAATGAGAGTGTTTCACAGTGATTTTATCACCTCGTGTAATGAGAGTGTCTCACAGTGATTTTATCACCCCGTGTAATGAGAGTGTCTCACAGTGATTTTATCATCCCATGTCATGAGGGATTCTTTCAGTGATTTTATCACCTTGTGTCATGAGAGTGTCTCACAGTGATTTTATCACCTCGTGTAATGAGAGTGTCTCACAGTGATTTTATCACCTCGTGTAATGAGTGTCTCACAGTGATTTTATCATCCCGCATAATGAGAGTGTCTCACAGTGATTTTATCACCTCGTGTGATGAGAGTGTCTCACAATGATTTTATCACCTCGTGGAATGAGAGTGTCTCACAGTGATTTTATCACCCCGTGTAATGGGGGATTCTCACAGTAATTTTATCACCTCGTGTTATGAGAGTGTCTCACAATGATTTTATCACCCTGTGTAATGAGGGAATGTCACAGTGATTTTATCAACTCGTGCAATGAGATTGTCTCACAGTGATTTTATCACCTCGTGTGATGAGAGTGTCTCACAGTGGTTTTATCACCTCATGTAATGAGTGTCTCACAGTGATTTTATCACCTAGTGTAATGAGAGTGTCTCACAGTGATTTTATCACCCCGTGTAATGAGGGAATCTCAGTGATTCTATCACCTCGTGTAATGAGAGTGTCTCACAGTGATTTTATCATCCCGTGTAATGAGAGTGTCTCTCTGTGATTTTATCGCCTCGTATAATGAGAGTGTCTCACAGTGATTTTATCACCTCGTGTAATGAGAGTGTCTCACAGTGATTTTATCACCTCGTGTAATGAGAGTGTCTCACAGTGATTTTATCACCCCTTATAATGAGGGATTCTCACAGTGATTATATCACCTCGTGCAATGAGGGAATCTCACAGTGATTTTATCACCCCGTGCAATGAGTGTCTCACAGTGATTTTATCACCCCGTGTAATGAGAGTGTCTCACAGTGATTTTATCACCTCGTGTAATGAGGGAATCTCACAGTGATTTTATCACCTCGTGCAATGAGTGTCTCACAGTGATTTTATCACCCCGTGTAATGAGAGTGTCTCACAGTGATTTTATCACCTCGTGTAATGAGATTGTCTCACAATGACTTTATCACCCCGTATAATGAGAGTGTTTCACGGTGATTTTATCACCTCGTGTAATGAGAGTGTCTCACAGTGATTTTATCACCCCGTGTAATGAGAGTGTCTCATAGTGATTTTATCATCCCATGTAATGAGGGAATCTCACAGTGATTTTATCACCTCGAGTAATGAGACTCTCTCACAGTGATTTTATCACCTTGTGTAATGAGTGTCTCACAGTGGTTTCATCAACTCGTGTAATGAGAGTGTCTCACATTGATTTTATCACCTCATGTAATGAGTGTCTCACAGTGATTTTATCACCTCGTGTAATGAGAGTGTCTCACAGTGATTTTATCACCCCGTGTAATGAGAGTGTCTCACAGTGATTTTATCATCCCATGTAATGAGGGAATCTCACAGTGATTTTATCACCTTGTGTCATGAGAGTGTCTCACAATGATTTTATCACACCGTGTAATGAGGGAATCTCACAGTGATTTGATCACCTCGTGTAATGAGAGTGTCTCACAGTGATTTTATCACCTCGTGTAATGAGAGTGTCTCACAGTGATTTTATCACCCCGTGTAATGAGAGTGTTTCACAGTGATTTTATCATCCCATGTAATGAGGGAATCTCACAGTGATTTTATCACCTTGTGTCATGAGAGTGTCTCACAATGATTTTATCACCCCGTGTAATGAGGGAATCTCACAGTGATTTTATCACCTCGTGTAATGAGTGTATCACAGTGATTTTCTCATCCCGTGTAATGAGAGTGTCTCACAGTGATTTTATCACCTCGTGTAATGAGAGTGTCTCACAATGATTTTATCACCTCGTGCAATGAGAGTGTCTCACAGTGATTTTATCACCCCGTGTAATCAGGGATTATCACAGTGATTTTATCACCTGGTGTCATGAGAGTTTCTCACAGTGATTTTATCACCCTGTGTAATGAGGGAATCTCAAAGTGATTTTATCACCTTGTGTCATGAGAGTGTCTCACAATGATTTTATCACCCCGTGTAATAAGGGAATCTCAAAGTGATTTTATCACCTCGTGTAATGAGAGTGTCTCACAGTGATTTTATCACCCCGTGTAATGAGGGATACTCACAGTGATTTTATCACCTCATGTAATGAGAGTGTCTCACAGTGATTTTATCACCCCGTGTAATGAGATTGTCTCACAGTGATTTTATCACCTCGTGTAATGAGAGTGTCTCACAGTGATTTTATCACCCCGTGTAATGAGATTGTCTCACAATGATTTTATCACCCCGTATAATGAGAGTGTATCACAGTGAATTTATCACCTTGTGTCATGAGCGTGTCTCACAATGATTTTATCACCCCGTGTAATGAGAGTGTCTCTCTGTGATTTAATCACCTCATGTTATGAGTATCTCGCAGTGATTTTATCATCCCGTGTAATGAGAGTGTCTCACAGTGATTTTATCACCTCGTGCAATGAGAGAGTCTCACAGTGATTTTATCACCTCGTGTAATGAGAGTGGCTCACAGTGATTTTATCACCTCGTGTAATGAGGGAATCTCACAGTGCTTTTATCACCTTGTGTCATGAGAGTGTCTCACAATGATTTTATCACCCCGTGTAATGAGGGAATCTCACAGTGATTTTATCACCTCGTGTAATGAGATTGTCTCACAGTGATTTTATCATCCCGTGTGATGAGAGTGTCTCTCTGTGATTTTATCACCTCATGTAATGAGTGTCTCACAGTGATTTTATCATCCCGTGTAATGAGAGTGTCTCACAGTGATTTTATCACCTCGTGCAATGAGAGTGTCTCACAGTGATTTTATCACCTTGTGTCATGAGAGTTTCTCACAGTGATTTTATCACCACGTGTAATGAGTGTCTCACAGTGATTTTATCACCCCGTGTAATGAGATTGTCTCACAGTGATTTTATCACCTCGTGTAATGAGAGTGTCTCACAGTGATTTTATCACCCCGTGTAATGAGATTGTCTCACAGTGATTTTATCACCCCGTGTAATGAGATTGTCTCACAGTGATTTTATCACCTCGTGTAATGAGAGTGTCTCACAGTGATTTTATCACCCCGTGTAATGAGATTGTCTCACAATGATTTTATCACCCCGTATAATGAGAGTGTATCACAGTGAATTTATCACCTTGTGTCATGAGCGTGTCTCACAATGATTTTATCACCCCGTGTAATGAGAGTGTCTCTCTGTGATTTAATCACCTCATGTTATGAGTATCTCGCAGTGATTTTATCATCCCGTGTAATGAGAGTGTCTCACAGTGATTTTATCACCTCGTGCAATGAGAGTGTCTCACAGTGATTTTATCACCTCGTGTAATGAGAGTGGCTCACAGTGATTTTATCACCTCGTGCAATGAGGGAATCTCACAGTGCTTTTATCACCTTGTGTCATGAGAGTGTCTCACAGTGATTTTATCACCCCGTGTAATGAGGGAATCTCACAGTGATTTTATCACCTCGTGCAATGAGATTGTCTCACAGTGATTTTATCATCCCGTGTGATGAGAGTGTCTCTCTGTGATTTTATCACCTCATGTAATGAGTGTCTCACAGTGATTTTATCATCCCGTGTAATGAGAGTGTCTCACAGTGATTTTATCACCTCGTGCAATGAGAGCGTCTCACAGTGATTTTATCACCTTGTGTCATGAGAGTGTCTCACAGTGATTTTATCACCACGTGTAATGAGTGTCTCACAGTGATTTTATCACCCCGTGTAATGAGAGTGTCTCACAGTGATTTTATCACCTCGTGCAATGAGAGTGTCTCTCAGTGATTTTATCACCTTGTGTCATGAGAGTGACTCACAGTGATTTTATCACCTCGTGTAATGAGGGAATCTCACAGTGATTTTATCATCCCGTGTAATGAGAGTGTCTCACAGTGATTTTATCACCTCGTGTAATGAGAGTGGCTCACAGTGATTTTATCACCCCGTGTAATGAGGGAATCTCACAGTGATTTTATCATCCCGTGTAATGAGAGTGTCTCTCTGTGATTTTATCACCCCGTGTAATGAGAGTGTCTCATTGTGATTTTATCACCTCGTGTAATGAGGGAATCTCACAGTGATTTTATCACCCCGTGCAATGAGAGTGTCTCACAGTGATTTTATCACCTGGTGTAATGAGAGTGTCTCACAGTGATTTTATCACCTCGAGTCATGAGAGTGGCTCACAGTGATTTTATCACTTTGTGTAATGAGGGAATCTCACAGTGATTTTATCACCTCGTGTGATGAGGGAATCTCACAGTGATTTTATCACCTCGTGTAATGAGTGTCTCACAGTGATTTTATCACCCCGTGTAATGAGAGTATCTCACAGTGATTTTATCACCCCGTGTAATGAGAGTGTCTCACAGTGATTTTATCATCCTGTGTAATGAGAGTGTCTCACAGTGATTTTATCATCTCGTGTAATGAGAGTGTCTCACAGTGATTTTATCATACCGTGAAATGACAGTGTCTCTCTCTGATTTTATCACCTCGTGTAATGAGTGTCTCACAGTGATTTTCTCATCCCGTGTAATGAGAGTGTCTCACAGTGATTTTATCATCCCGTGTGATGAGAGTGTCTCTCTGTGATTTTATCACCTCGTGCAATGAGAGTGTCTCACAGTGATTTTATCATCCCGTGTGATGAGAGTGTCTCTCTGTGATTTTGTCACCTCATGTAATGAGTGTCTCACAGTGATTTTATCATCCCGTGTCATGAGAGTGTCTCACAGTGATTTTATCACCCCGTGTAATGAGAGTGTCTCACAGTGATTTTATCATCCCATGTAATGAGGGAATCTCACAGTGATTTTATCACCTTGTGCAATGTGAGTGTCTCACAGTGATTTTATCACCCTGTGTAATGAGGGAATCACACAGTGATTTTATCACCTCATGTAATGAGTGTCTCACAGTGATTTTATCACCTCGTGTAATGAGAGTGTCTCACAGTGATTTTATCACCCCGTGTAATGAGAGTGTCTCACAGTGATTTTATCATCCCGTGTAATGAGAGTGTCTCTCTGTGATTTTATCACCTCGTGTAATGAGTGTCTCACAGTGATTTTCTCATCCCGTGTAATGAGAGTGTCTCACAGTGATTTTATCACCTCATGTAATGAGAGTGGCTCACAGTGATTTTATCACCTCGTGTAATGAGGGAATCTCACAGTGATTTTATCACCTCGTGTAATGAGAGTGTCTCTCTGTGATTTTATCACCCCGTGTAATGAGAGTGTCTCACAGTGATTTTATCACCTCGTGTAATGAGAGTGTCTCACAGTGATTTTATCACCTCGTGTCATGAGTGTGGCTCACAGTGATTTTATCACCTTGTGAAATGAGGGAATCTCACAGTGATTTTATCAACTCGTGTAATGAGGGAATCTCACAGTGATTTTATCACCCCGTGTAATGAGAGTGTCTCACAGTGATTTTATCATCCTGTGTAATGAGAGTGTCTCACAGTGATTTTATCATCTCGTGTAATGAGAGTGTCTCACAGTGATTTTATCACCTCGTGTAATGAGAGTGGCTCACAGTGATTTTATCACCTCGTGTAATGAGAGGGGCTCACAGTGATTTTATCACCTCGTGTAATGAGGGAATCTCACAGTGATTTTATCACCTCGTGTAATGAGGGAATCTCACAGTGATTTTATCACCTCGTGTAATGAGTGTCTCGCTGTAATATTATCACCCCGTGTAATGAGGGAATCTCACAGTGATTTTATCACCTTGTGTCATGAGAGTGTCTCACAATGATTTTATCACCCCGTGTAATGAGGGAATCTCACAGTGATTTTATCACCTCGTGTCATGAGAGTGTCTCACAGTGATTTTATCATCCCTTGTGATGAGAGTGTCTCTCTGTGATTTTATCACCTCATGTAATGAGTGTCTCACAGTGATTTTATCATCCCGTGTAACGAGAGTTTCTCACAGTGATTTTACCACCTCGTGCAATGAGAGTGTCTCACAGTGATTTTATCACCTCGTGTAATGAGAGTGTATCTCTGTGATTTTAACACCTCGTGTAATGAGTGTCTCACAGTGATTTTATCACCCCGTGTAATGAGAGTGTCTCACAGTGATTTTATCACCTTGTGTAATGAGAGTGTCTCACAGTGATTTTATCACCTCATTTAATGAGTGTCTCGCAGTGATTTTATCACCTCGTGTAATGAGAGTGTCTCACAGTGATTTTATCACCCCGTGTAATGAGAGTGTCTCACAGTGATTTTATCATCCCATGCAATGAGGGAATCTCACAGTGATTTTATCACCTTGTGTCATGAGAGTGTCTCACAATGATTTTATCACCCCGTGTAATGAGGGAATCTCACAGTCATTTTATCACCCCGTGTAATGAGTGTCTCACAGTGATTTTATCACCCCGTGTCATGAGGGAATCTCACAGTGATTTTATCATCTCGTGTAATAAGATTGTCTCACAATGATTTTATCACCCCGTATAATGAGAGTGTCTCACAGTGATTTTATCACCTCGTGTAATGAGAGTGTCTCACAGTGATTTTATCACCCCGTGTAATGAGAGTGTCTCACAGTGATTTTATCATCCCATGTAATGAGGGAATCTCACAGTGATTTTATCACCTTGTGTAATGTGAGTGTCTCACAGTGATTTTATCACCCTGTGTTGTGAGGGAATCTCACAGTGATTTTATCACCTCGTGTCATGAGAGTGTCTCACAGTGATTTTATCACCTTGTGTAATGAGAGTGTCTCACAGTGATTTTATCACCTCATGTAATGAGTGTCTCACAGTGATTTTATCACCTCGTGTAATGAGAGTGTCTCACAGTGATTTTATTACCTCGTGTAATGAGAGTGTCTCACAGTGATTTTATCACCTCGTGTCATGAGAGTGGCTCAGAGTGATTTTATCACCTTGTGTAATGAGGGAATCTCACAGTGATTTTATCACCCCGTGTAATGAGAGTGTCTCACAGTGATTTTATCATCCTGTGTAATGAGAGTGTCTCACAGTGATTTTATCATCTCGTGTAATGAGAGTGTCTCACAGTGATTTTATCATACCGTGAAATGAGAGTGTCTCTCTCTGATTTTATCACCGCATGTAATGAGTGTCTCACAGTGATTTTCTCATCCCGTGTAATGAGAGTGTCTCACAGTGATTTTTTCACCTCGTGTCATGAGAGTGTCTCACAGTGATTTTATCACCTCGTGTAATGAGAGTGTCTCACAGTGATTTTATCACCTCGTGTAATGAGAGTGGCTCACAGTGATTTTATCACCTCGTGTCATGACAGGGGCTCACAGTGATTTTATCACCTCGTGTAATGAGGGAATCTCACAGTGATTTTATCACCTCGTGTAATGAGGGAATCTCACAGTGATTTTATCACCTCGTGTAATGAGTGTCTCGCTGTGATTTTATCACCCCGTGTAATGAGGGAATCTCACAGTGATTTTATCACCTTGTGTCATGAGAGTGTCTCACAATGATTTTATCACCCCGTGTAATGTGGGAATCTCACAGTGATTTTATCACCTCGTGTAATGAGAGTGTCTCACAGTGATTTTATCATCCCGTGTGATGAGAGTGTCTCTCTGTGATTTTATCACCTCATGTAATGAGTGTCTCACAGTGATTTTATCATCCCGTGTAATGAGAGTGTCTCACAGTGATTTTATCACCTCGTGCAATGAGAGTGTCTCACAGTGATTTTATCACCCCGTGTAATGAGAGTGTCTCACAGTGATTTTATCACCTCGTGTAATGAGAGTGTCTCTCTGTGATTTTATCACCTCGTGTAATGAGTGTCTCACAATGATTTTATCACCCCGTGTAATGTGGGAATCTCACAGTGATTTTATCACCTCGTGTAATGAGAGTGTCTCACAGTGATTTTATCATCCCGTGTGATGAGAGTGTCTCTCTGTGATTTTATCACCTCATGTAATGAGTGTCTCACAGTGATTTTATCATCCCGTGTAATGAGAGTGTCTCACAGTGATTTTATCACCTCGTGCAATGAGAGTGTCTCACAGTAATTTTATCACCCCGTGTAATGAGAGTGTCTCACAGTGATTTTATCACCTCGTGTAATGAGAGTGTCTCTCTGTGATTTTATCACCTCGTGTAATGAGTGTCTCACAGTGATTTTATCACCCCGTGTAATGAGAGTGTCTCACAGTGATTTTATCACCTCGTGTAATGAGATTGTCTCACAATGATTTTATCACCTCGTGCAATGAGAGTGTCTCACAGTGATTTTATCACCCCGTGTAATGAGAGTGTCTCACAGTGATTTTATCACCTCGTGTAATGAGAGTGTCTCTCTGTGATTTTATCACCTCGTGTAATGAGTGTCTCACAGTGATTTTATCACCCCGTGTAATGAGAGTGTCTCACAGTGATTTTATCACCTCGTGTAATGAGATTGTCTCACAATGATTTTATCACCCCGTATAATGAGAGTGTCTCACAGTGATTTTATCACCTCGTGTAATGAAAGTGTCTCACAGTGATTTTATCACCCCGTGCAATGAGAGTGTCTCACAGTGATTTTATCACCCCGTGTAATGAGAGTGTCTCACAGTGATTTTATCATCCCATGTAATGAGGGAATCTCACAGTGATTTTATCACCTTGTGTAATGTGAGTGTCTCACAGTGATTTTATCACCCTGTGTAATGAGGGAATCTCACAGTGATTTTATCACCTCGTGTCATGAGAGTGTCTCACAGTGATTTTATCACCTTGTGTAATGAGAGTGTCTCACAGTGATTTTATCACCTCATGTAATGAGTGTCTCACAGTGATTTTATCACCTCGTGTAACGAGAGTGTCTCACAGTGATTTTATCACCCCGTGTAATGAGAGTGTCTCACAGTGATTTTATCATCCCATGCAATGAGGGAATCTCACAGAGATTTTATCACCTTGTGTCATGAGAGTGTCTCACAATGATTTTATCACCCCGTGTAATGAGGGAATCTCACAGTGATTTTATCCTCCAGTGTAATGAGAGTGTCTCTCTGTGATTTTATCACCTCGTGTAATGAGTGTCTCACAGTGATTTTCTCACCCCGTGTAATGAGAGTGTCTCACAGTGATTTTATCACCTCGTGTAATGAGAGTGGCTCACAGTCATTTTATCACCCCGTGTAATGAGGGAATCTCACAGTGATTTTATCATCCCGTGTAATGAGAGTGTCTCTCTGTGATATTATCACCCCGTGTAATGAGAGTGTCTAATAGTGATTTTATCACCTCGTGTAATGAGGGAATCTCACAGTGATTTTATCACCCCGTGTAATGAGAGTGTCTCACAGTGATTTTATCACCTGGTGTAATCAGAGTGCCTCACAGTGATTTTATCACCCGGTGTAATGAGAGTGTCTCTCTGTGATTTTATCACCCCGTGTAATGAGAGTGTCTCATAGTGATTTTATCACCTCGTGTCATGAGGGAATCTCACAGTGATTTTATCACCTCGTGTAATGAGGGAATCTCACAGTGATTTTATCACCTCGTGTAATGAGTGTCTCACAGTGATTTTATCACCTTGTGTAATGAGGGAATCTCACAGTGATTTTATCACCTCGTGTAATGAGGGAATCTCACAGTGATTTTATCACCTCGTGTAATGAGTGTCTCACAGTGATTTTATCACCCCGTGTAATGAGAGTATCTCACAGTGATTTTATCACCCCGTGTAATGAGAGTGTCTCACAGTGATTTTATCATCCTGTGTAATGAGAGTGTCTCACAGTGATTTTATCATCTCGTGTAATGAGAGTGTCTCACAGTGATTTTATCATACCGTGAAATGACAGTGTCTCTCTCTGATTTTATCACCTCGTGTAATGAGTGTCTCACAGTGATTTTCTCATCCCGTGTAATGAGAGTGTCTCACAGTGATTTTATCATCCCGTGTGATGAGAGTGTCTCTCTGTGATTTTATCACCTCGTGCAATGAGAGTGTCTCACAGTGATTTTATCATCCCGTGTGATGAGAGTGTCTCTCTGTGATTTTGTCACCTCATGTAATGAGTGTCTCACAGTGATTTTATCATCCCGTGTCATGAGAGTGTCTCACAGTGATTTTATCACCCCGTGTAATGAGAGTGTCTCACAGTGATTTTATCATCCCATGTAATGAGGGAATCTCACAGTGATTTTATCACCTTGTGTGATGTGAGTGTCTCACAGTGATTTTATCACCCTGTGTAATGAGGGAATCTCACAGTGATTTTCTCACCTCATGTAATTAGTGTCTCACAGTGATTTTATCACCTCGTGTAATGAGAGTGTCTCACAGTGATTTTATCACCCCGTGTAATGAGAGTGTCTCACAGTGATTTTATCATCCCGTGTAATGAGAGTGTCTCTCTGTGATTTTATCACCTCGTGTAATGAGTGTCTCACAGTGATTTTCTCATCCCGTGTAATGAGAGTGTCTCACAGTGATTTTATCACCTCGTGTAATGAGAGTGGCTCACAGTGATTTTATCACCTCGTGTAATGAGGGAATCTCACAGTGATTTTATCACCTCGTGTAATGAGAGTGTCTCTCTGTGATTTTATCACCCCGTGTAATGAGAGTGTCTCACAGTGATTTTATCACCTCGTGTAATGAGAGTGTCTCACAGTGATTTTATCACCTCGTGTCATGAGAGTGGCTCACAGTGATTTTATCACCTTGTGTAATGAGGGAATCTCACAGTGATTTTATCAACTCGTGTAATGAGGGAATCTCACAGTGATTTTATCACCTCGTGTAATGAGTGTCTCACAGTGATTTTATCACCCCGTGTAATGAGAGTATCTCACAGTGATTTTATCACCCCGTGTAATGAGAGTGTCTCACAGTGATTTTATCATCCTATGTAATGAGAGTGTCTCACAGTGATTTTATCATCTCGTGTAATGAGAGTGTCTCACAGTGATTTTATCACCTCGTGTAATGAGAGTGGCTCACAGTGATTTTATCACCTCGTGTAATGAGAGGGGCTCACAGTGATTTTATCACCTCGTGTAATGAGGGAATCTCACAGTGATTTTATCACCTCGTGTAATGAGGGAATCTCACAGTGATTTTATCACCTCGTGTAATGAGTGTCTCGCTGTGATATTATCACCCCGTGTAATGAGGGAATCTCACAGTGATTTTATCACCTTGTGTCATGAGAGTGTCTCACAATGATTTTATCACCCCGTGTAATGAGGGAATCTCACAGTGATTTTATCACCTCGTGTAATGAGAGTGTCTCACAGTGATTTTATCATCCCTTGTGATGAGAGTGTCTCTCTGTGATTTTATCACCTCATGTAATGAGTGTCTCACAGTGATTTTATCATCCAGTGTAACGAGAGTTTCTCACAGTGATTTTATCACCTCGTGCAATGAGAGTGTCTCACAGTGATTTTATCACCTCGTGTAATGAGAGTGTATCTCTGTGATTTTAACACCTCGTGTAATGAGTGTCTCACAGTGATTTTATCACCCCGTGTAATGAGAGTGTCTCACAGTGATTTTATCACCTCGTGTAATGAGATTGTCTCACAATGATTTTATCACCCCGTATAATGAGAGTGTCTTACAGTGATTTTATCACCCCGTGTAATGAGAGTGTCTCACAGTGATTTTATCATCCCATGTAATGAGGGAATCTCACAGTGATTTTATCACCTTGTGTGATGTGAGTGTCTCACAGTGATTTTATCACCCTGTGTAATGAGGGAATCTCACAGTGATTTTCTCACCTCATGTAATTAGTGTCTCACAGTGATTTTATCACCTCGTGTAATGAGAGTGTCTCACAGTGATTTTATCACCCCGTGTAATGAGAGTGTCTCACAGTGATTTTATCATCCCGTGTAATGAGAGTGTCTCTCTGTGATTTTATCACCTCGTGTAATGAGTGTCTCACAGTGATTTTCTCATCCCGTGTAATGAGAGTGTCTCACAGTGATTTTATCACCTCGTGTAATGAGAGTGGCTCACAGTGATTTTATCACCTCGTGTAATGAGGGAATCTCACAGTGATTTTATCACCTCGTGTAATGAGAGTGTCTCTCTGTGATTTTATCACCCCGTGTAATGAGAGTGTCTCACAGTGATTTTATCACCTCGTGTAATGAGAGTGTCTCACAGTGATTTTATCACCTCGTGTCATGAGAGTGGCTCACAGTGATTTTATCACCTTGTGTAATGAGGGAATCTCACAGTGATTTTATCAACTCGTGTAATGAGGGAATCTCACAGTGATTTTATCACCTCGTGTAATGAGTGTCTCACAGTGATTTTATCACCCCGTGTAATGAGAGTATCTCACAGTGATTTTATCACCCCGTGTAATGAGAGTGTCTCACAGTGATTTTATCATCCTATGTAATGAGAGTGTCTCACAGTGATTTTATCATCTCGTGTAATGAGAGTGTCTCACAGTGATTTTATCACCTCGTGTAATGAGAGTGGCTCACAGTGATTTTATCACCTCGTGTAATGAGAGGGGCTCACAGTGATTTTATCACCTCGTGTAATGAGGGAATCTCACAGTGATTTTATCACCTCGTGTAATGAGGGAATCTCACAGTGATTTTATCACCTCGTGTAATGAGTGTCTCGCTGTGATATTATCACCCCGTGTAATGAGGGAATCTCACAGTGATTTTATCACCTTGTGTCATGAGAGTGTCTCACAATGATTTTATCACCCCGTGTAATGAGGGAATCTCACAGTGATTTTATCACCTCGTGTAATGAGAGTGTCTCACAGTGATTTTATCATCCCTTGTGATGAGAGTGTCTCTCTGTGATTTTATCACCTCATGTAATGAGTGTCTCACAGTGATTTTATCATCCCGTGTAACGAGAGTTTCTCACAGTGATTTTATCACCTCGTGCAATGAGAGTGTCTCACAGTGATTTTATCACCTCGTGTAATGAGAGTGTATCTCTGTGATTTTAACACCTCGTGTAATGAGTGTCTCACAGTGATTTTATCACCCCGTGTAATGAGAGTGTCTCACAGTGATTTTATCACCTCGTGTAATGAGATTGTCTCACAATGATTTTATCACCCCGTATAATGAGAGTGTCTTACAGTGATTTTATCACCTCGTGTAATGAGAGTGTCTCACAGTGATTTTATCACCCCGTGTAATGAGAGTGTCTCACAGTGATTTTATCACCTGGTGTAATGAGAGTGCCTCACAGTGATTTTATCACCCGGTGTAAGGAGAGTGTCTCTCTGTGATTTTATCACCCCGTGTAATGAGAGTGTCTCAGAGTGATTTTATCACCTCGTGTCATGAGGGAATCTCACAGTGATTTTATCACCTCGTGTCATGAGGGAATCTCACAGTGATTTTATCACCTCGTGTAATGAGTGTCTCACAGTGATTTTATCACCCCGTGGAATGAGAGTATGTCACAGTGATTTTATCACCCCGTGTAATGAGAGTGTCTCACAGTGATTTTATCATCCTGTGTAATGAGAGTGTCTCACAGTGATTTTCTCATCCCGTGTAATGAGAGTGTCTCACAGTGATTTTCTCATCCCGTTTGATGAGAGTGTCTCTCTGTGATTTTATCACCTCGTGTAATGAGAGTGTCTCACAGTGATTTTATCATCCCGTGTGATGAGAGTGTCTCTCTGTGATTTTATCACCTCATGTAATGAGTGTCTCGCAGTGATTTTATCATCCCGTTTCATGAGAGTGTCTCACAGTAATTTTATCACGTGCAATGAGAGTGTCTCACAGTGATTTTATCACCTCGTGTAATGAGAGTGTCTCTCTGTGATTTTATCACCTCGTGTAATGAGTGTCTCACAGTGATTTTATCACCCCGTGTAATGAGAGTGTCTCACAGTGATTTTATCACCTCGTGTAATGAGATTGCCTCACAATGATTTTATCACCCCGTATAATCAGAGTGTCTCACAGTGATTTTATCACCTCGTGTCATGAGAGTGTCTCACAGTGATTTTATCATCCCGTGTAATGAGAGTGTCTCACAGTGATTTTATCATCCCATGTAATGAGGGAATCTCACAGTGATTTTAGCACCTTGTGTAATGTGAGTGTCTCACAGTGATTTTATCACCCTGTGTAATGAGGGAATCTCACAGTGATTTTATCACCTCGTGTCATGAGAGTGTCTCACAGTGATTTTATCAACTTGTGTAATGAGAGTGTCTCACAGTGATTTTATCACCTCATGTAATGAGTGTCTCACAGTGATTTTATCACCTCGTGTAATGAGAGTGTCTCACAGTGATTTTATCACCCCGTGTAATGCGAGTGTCTCACAGTGATTTTATCATCCCGTGTAATGAGAGTGTCTCTCTGTGATTTTATCACCTCGTGTAATGAGTGTCTCACAGTGATTTTCTCATCCCTTGCAATGAGAGTGTCTCACAGTGATTTCATCACCTCGTGTAATGAGAGTGGCTCACAGTGATTTTATCACCTCGTGTAATGAGGGAATCTCACAGTGATTTTATCACCTCGTGTAATGAGTGTCTCACAGTCATATTATCACCCCGTGTAATGAGGGAATCTCACAGTGATTTTTTCATCCCGTGTAATGAGAGTGTCTCTCTGTGATTTTATCACCCCCTGTAATGAGAGTGTCTCATAGTGATTTTATCACCTCGTGTAATGAGGGAATCTCACAGTGATTTTATCACCCCGTGTAATGAGAGTGTCTCACAGTGATTTTATCACCTCGTGTAATGAGAGTGTCTCACAGTGATTTTATCACCTCGTGTCATGAGAGTGGCTCACAGTGATTTTATCACCTTGTGTAATGAGGGAATCTCACAGTGATTTTATCACCTCGTGTAATGAGGGAATCTCACAGTGATTTTATCACCTCGTGTAATGAGTGTCTCACAGTGATTTTATCACCCCGTGTAATGAGAGTATCTCACAGTGATTTTATCACCCCGTGTAATGAGAGTGTCTCACAGTGATTTTATCATCCTGTGTAATGAGAGTGTCTCACAGTGATTTTATCACCCCGTGTCATGCGAGTGTCTCACAGTGATTTTATCATCCCGTGTCATGAGAGTGTCTCTCTGTGATTTTATCACCTCGTGTAATGAGTGTCTCACAGTGATTTTCTCATCCCTTGCAATGAGAGTGTCTCACAGTGATTTTATCACCTCGTGTAATGAGAGTGGCTCACAGTGATTTATTCACCTCGTGTAATGAGGGAATCTCACAGTGATTTTATCACCTCGTGTAATGAGTGTCTCACAGTCATATTATCACCCCGTGTAATGAGGGAATCTCACAGTGATTTTTTCATCCCGTGTAATGAGAGTGTCTCTCTGTGATTTTATCACCCCCTGTAATGAGAGTGTCTCATAGTGATTTTATCACCTCGTGCAATGAGGGAATCTCACAGTGATTTTATCACCCCGTGTAATGAGAGTGTCTCACAGTGATTTTATCACCTCATGTAATGAATGTCTCACAGTGATTTTATCACCTCGTGTAATAAGAGTGTCTCACAGTGATTTTATCACCCCGTGTAATGAGAGTGTCTCACAGTGATTTTATCATCCCATGCAATGAGGGAATCTCACAGTGAATTTATCACCTTGTGTCATGAGAGTGTCTCACAATGATTTTATCACCCCGTGTAATGAGGGAATCTCACATTGATTTTATCACCTCGTGTAATGTGTGTCTCACAGTCATTTTATCACCCCGTGTAATGAGGGAATCTCTCTGTGATTTTATCACCCCGTGTAATGAGAGTGCCTCGGAGTGATTTTATCACCTTGTGTAATGAGAGTGTCTCACAGTGATTTTATCACCTTGTGTAATGAGAGTGGCTCACAGTGATTTTATCACCCCGTGTCATGAGAGTGTCTCACAGTGATTTTATCACCTCGTGTAATGAGGGAATCTCACAGTGATTTTATCATCTCGTGTAATGAGGGAATCTCACAGTGATTTTATCACCTCGTGTAATGAGTGTCTCACAGTGATTTTATCACCCCATGTAATGAGAGTATCTGACAGTGATTTTATCACCCCGTGTAATGAGAGTGTCTCACAGTGATTTTATCATCCTGTGCAATGAGAGTGTCTCTCAGTGATTTTATCATACCGTGAAATGAGAGTGTCTCTCTCTGATTTTATCACTTCGTGTAATGAGTGTCTCACAGTGATTTTCTCATCCCGTGTAATGAGAGTGTCTCACAGTGATTTTCTCATCCCGTGTGATGAGAGGGTCTCTCTGTGATTTTATCACCTCGTGTAATGAGAGTGTCTCACAGTGATTTTATCATCCCATGTGATGAGAGTGTCTCTCTGTGATTTTATCACCTCATGTAATGAGTGTCTCGCAGTGATTTTATCATCCCGTGTCATGAGAGTGTCTCACAGTGATTTTATCACCTCGTGCAATGAGAGTGTATCACAGTGATTTTATCACCTCGTGTAATGAGAGTGTCTCTCTGTAATTTTATCACCTCGTGTAATGAGTGTCTCACCGTGATTTTATCACCCCGTGTAATGAGAGTGTCTCACAGTGATTTTTTCACCTCGTGTAATGAGATTGTCTCACAATGATTTTATCACCCCGTATAATCAGAGTTTCTCACAGTGATTTTATCACCTCGTGTAATGAGAGTGTCTCACAGTGATTTTATCACCCCGTGTAATGAGAGTGTCTCACAGTGATTTTATCATCCCATGTAATGAGGGAATCTCACAGTGATTTTCTCACCTTGTGTAATGTGAGTGTCTCACAGTGATTTTATCACCCTGTGTCATGAGGGAATCTCACAGTGATTTTATCACCTCGTGTCATGAGAGTGTCTCTCTGTGATTTTATCACCTTGTGTAATGAGAGTGTCTCACAGTGATTTTATAACCTCATGTAATGAGTGTCTCACAGTGATTTTATCACCTCGTGTAATGAGAGTGTCTCACAGTGATTTTATCACCCCGTGTAATGAGAGTGTCTCACAGTGATTTTATCATCCCGTGTAATGAGAGTGTCTCTCTGTGATTTTATCACCTCGTGTAATGAGTGTCTCACAGTGATTTTCTCATGCCGTGTAATGAGAGTGGCTCACAGTGATTTTATCACCTCGTGTAATGAGGGAATCTCACAGTGATTTTATCATCTCGTGTAATGAGTTTCTCACAGTCATATTATCACCCTGTGTAATGAGGGAATCTCACAGTGATTTTTTTCATCCCGTGTAATGAGAGTGTCTCATAGTGATTTTATCACCTCGTGGAATGAGGGAATCTCACAGTGATTTTATCACCCCGTGTAATGAGAGTGTCTCACAGTGATTTTATCACCTCGTGTAATGAGAGTGTCTCACAGTGATTTTATCACCCCGTGTAATGAGAGTGTCTCACAGTGATTTTATCATCCCATGTAATGAGGGAATCTCACAGTGATTTTCTCACCTTGTGTAATGTGAGTGTCTCACAGTGATTTTATCACCCTGTGTCATGAGGGAATCTCACAGTGATTTTATCACCTCGTGTCATGAGAGTGTCTCTCTGTGATTTTATCACCTTGTGTAATGAGAGTGTCTCACAGTGATTTTATAACCTCATGTAATGAGTGTCTCACAGTGATTTTATCACCTCGTGTAATGAGAGTGTCTCACAGTGATTTTATCACCCCGTGTAATGAGAGTGTCTCACAGTGATTTTATCATCCCGTGTAATGAGAGTGTCTCTCTGTGATTTTATCACCTCGTGTAATGAGTGTCTCACAGTGATTTTCTCATGCCGTGTAATGAGAGTGTCTCACAGTGATTTTATCACCCCGTGTAATGAGAGTGTCTCACAGTGATTTTATCACCTCGTGTAATGAGATTGTCTCACAATGATTTTATCACCTCGTGCAATGAGAGTGTCTCACAGTGATTTTATCACCCCGTGTAATGAGAGTGTCTCACAGTGATTTTATCACCTCGTGTAATGAGAGTGTCTCTCTGTGATTTTATCACCTCGTGTAATGAGTGTCTCACAGTGATTTTATCACCCCGTGTAATGAGAGTGTCTCACAGTGATTTTATCACCTCGTGCAATGAGATTGTCTCACAATGATTTTATCACCCCGTATAATGAGAGTGTCTCACAGTGATTTTATCACCTCGTGTAATGAGAGTGTCTCACAGTGATTTTATCACCCCGTGCAATGAGAGTGTCTCACAGTGATTTTATCACCCCGTGTAATGAGAGTGTCTCACAGTGATTTTATCATCCCATGTAATGAGGGAATCTCACAGTGATTTTATCACCTTGTGTAATGTGAGTGTCTCACAGTGATTTTATCACCCTGTGTAATGAGGGAATCTCACAGTGATTTTATCACCTCGTGTCATGAGAGTGTCTCACAGTGATTTTATCACCTTGTGTAATGAGAGTGTCTCACAGTGATTTTATCACCTCATGTAATGAGTGTCTCACAGTGATTTTATCACCTCGTGTAACGAGAGTGTCTCACAGTGATTTTATCACCCCGTGTAATGAGAGTGTCTCACAGTGATTTTATCATCCCATGCAATGAGGGAATCTCACAGAGATTTTATCACCTTGTGTCATGAGAGTGTCTCACAATGATTTTATCACCCCGTGTAATGAGGGAATCTCACAGTGATTTTATCCTCCAGTGTAATGAGAGTGTCTCTCTGTGATTTTATCACCTCGTGTAATGAGTGTCTCACAGTGATTTTCTCATCCCGTGTAATGAGAGTGTCTCACAGTGATTTTATCACCTCGTGTAATGAGAGTGGCTCACAGTCATTTTATCACCCCGTGTAATGAGGGAATCTCACAGTGATTTTATCATCCCGTGTAATGAGAGTGTCTCTCTGTGATATTATCACCCCGTGTAATGAGAGTGTCTAATAGTGATTTTATCACCTCGTGTAATGAGGGAATCTCACAGTGATTTTATCACCCCGTGTAATGAGAGTGTCTCACAGTGATTTTATCACCTGGTGTAATCAGAGTGCCTCACAGTGATTTTATCACCCGGTGTAATGAGAGTGTCTCTCTGTGATTTTATCACCCCGTGTAATGAGAGTGTCTCATAGTGATTTTATCACCTCGTGTCATGAGGGAATCTCACAGTGATTTTATCACCTCGTGTAATGAGGGAATCTCACAGTGATTTTATCACCTCGTGTAATGAGTGTCTCACAGTGATTTTATCACCTTGTGTAATGAGGGAATCTCACAGTGATTTTATCACCTCGTGTAATGAGGGAATCTCACAGTGATTTTATCACCTCGTGTAATGAGTGTCTCACAGTGATTTTATCACCCCGTGTAATGAGAGTATCTCACAGTGATTTTATCACCCCGTGTAATGAGAGTGTCTCACAGTGATTTTATCATCCTGTGTAATGAGAGTGTCTCACAGTGATTTTATCATCTCGTGTAATGAGAGTGTCTCACAGTGATTTTATCATACCGTGAAATGACAGTGTCTCTCTCTGATTTTATCACCTCGTGTAATGAGTGTCTCACAGTGATTTTCTCATCCCGTGTAATGAGAGTGTCTCACAGTGATTTTATCATCCCGTGTGATGAGAGTGTCTCTCTGTGATTTTATCACCTCGTGCAATGAGAGTGTCTCACAGTGATTTTATCATCCCGTGTGATGAGAGTGTCTCTCTGTGATTTTGTCACCTCATGTAATGAGTGTCTCACAGTGATTTTATCATCCCGTGTCATGAGAGTGTCTCACAGTGATTTTATCACCCCGTGTAATGAGAGTGTCTCACAGTGATTTTATCATCCCATGTAATGAGGGAATCTCACAGTGATTTTATCACCTTGTGTGATGTGAGTGTCTCACAGTGATTTTATCACCCTGTGTAATGAGGGAATCTCACAGTGATTTTCTCACCTCATGTAATTAGTGTCTCACAGTGATTTTATCACCTCGTGTAATGAGAGTGTCTCACAGTGATTTTATCACCCCGTGTAATGAGAGTGTCTCACAGTGATTTTATCATCCCGTGTAATGAGAGTGTCTCTCTGTGATTTTATCACCTCGTGTAATGAGTGTCTCACAGTGATTTTCTCATCCCGTGTAATGAGAGTGTCTCACAGTGATTTTATCACCTCGTGTAATGAGAGTGGCTCACAGTGATTTTATCACCTCGTGTAATGAGGGAATCTCACAGTGATTTTATCACCTCGTGTAATGAGAGTGTCTCTCTGTGATTTTATCACCCCGTGTAATGAGAGTGTCTCACAGTGATTTTATCACCTCGTGTAATGAGAGTGTCTCACAGTGATTTTATCACCTCGTGTCATGAGAGTGGCTCACAGTGATTTTATCACCTTGTGTAATGAGGGAATCTCACAGTGATTTTATCAACTCGTGTAATGAGGGAATCTCACAGTGATTTTATCACCTCGTGTAATGAGTGTCTCACAGTGATTTTATCACCCCGTGTAATGAGAGTATCTCACAGTGATTTTATCACCCCGTGTAATGAGAGTGTCTCACAGTGATTTTATCATCCTATGTAATGAGAGTGTCTCACAGTGATTTTATCATCTCGTGTAATGAGAGTGTCTCACAGTGATTTTATCACCTCGTGTAATGAGAGTGGCTCACAGTGATTTTATCACCTCGTGTAATGAGAGGGGCTCACAGTGATTTTATCACCTCGTGTAATGAGGGAATCTCACAGTGATTTTATCACCTCGTGTAATGAGGGAATCTCACAGTGATTTTATCACCTCGTGTAATGAGTGTCTCGCTGTGATATTATCACCCCGTGTAATGAGGGAATCTCACAGTGATTTTATCACCTTGTGTCATGAGAGTGTCTCACAATGATTTTATCACCCCGTGTAATGAGGGAATCTCACAGTGATTTTATCACCTCGTGTGATGAGAGTGTCTCACAGTGATTTTATCATCCCTTGTGATGAGAGTGTCTCTCTGTGATTTTATCACCTCATGTAATGAGTGTCTCACAGTGATTTTATCATCCCGTGTAACGAGAGTTTCTCACAGTGATTTTATCACCTCGTGCAATGAGAGTGTCTCACAGTGATTTTATCACCTCGTGTAATGAGAGTGTATCTCTGTGATTTTAACACCTCGTGTAATGAGTGTCTCACAGTGATTTTATCACCCCGTGTAATGAGAGTGTCTCACAGTGATTTTATCACCTCGTGTAATGAGATTGTCTCACAATGATTTTATCACCCCGTATAATGAGAGTGTCTTACAGTGATTTTATCACCTCGTGTAATGAGAGTGTCTCACAGTGATTTTATCACCCCGTGTAATGAGAGTGTCTCACAGTGATTTTATCACCTGGTGTAATGAGAGTGCCTCACAGTGATTTTATCACCCGGTGTAAGGAGAGTGTCTCTCTGTGATTTTATCACCCCGTGTAATGAGAGTGTCTCAGAGTGATTTTATCACCTCGTGTCATGAGGGAATCTCACAGTGATTTTATCACCTCGTGTCATGAGGGAATCTCACAGTGATTTTATCACCTCGTGTAATGAGTGTCTCACAGTGATTTTATCACCCCGTGGAATGAGAGTATGTCACAGTGATTTTATCACCCCGTGTAATGAGAGTGTCTCACAGTGATTTTATCATCCTGTGTAATGAGAGTGTCTCACAGTGATTTTCTCATCCCGTGTAATGAGAGTGTCTCACAGTGATTTTCTCATCCCGTTTGATGAGAGTGTCTCTCTGTGATTTTATCACCTCGTGTAATGAGAGTGTCTCACAGTGATTTTATCATCCCGTGTGATGAGAGTGTCTCTCTGTGATTTTATCACCTCATGTAATGAGTGTCTCGCAGTGATTTTATCATCCCGTTTCATGAGAGTGTCTCACAGTAATTTTATCACGTGCAATGAGAGTGTCTCACAGTGATTTTATCACCTCGTGTAATGAGAGTGTCTCTCTGTGATTTTATCACCTCGTGTAATGAGTGTCTCACAGTGATTTTATCACCCCGTGTAATGAGAGTGTCTCACAGTGATTTTATCACCTCGTGTAATGAGATTGCCTCACAATGATTTTATCACCCCGTATAATCAGAGTGTCTCACAGTGATTTTATCACCTCGTGTCATGAGAGTGTCTCACAGTGATTTTATCATCCCGTGTAATGAGAGTGTCTCACAGTGATTTTATCATCCCATGTAATGAGGGAATCTCACAGTGATTTTAGCACCTTGTGTAATGTGAGTGTCTCACAGTGATTTTATCACCCTGTGTAATGAGGGAATCTCACAGTGATTTTATCACCTCGTGTCATGAGAGTGTCTCACAGTGATTTTATCAACTTGTGTAATGAGAGTGTCTCACAGTGATTTTATCACCTCATGTAATGAGTGTCTCACAGTGATTTTATCACCTCGTGTAATGAGAGTGTCTCACAGTGATTTTATCACCCCGTGTAATGCGAGTGTCTCACAGTGATTTTATCATCCCGTGTAATGAGAGTGTCTCTCTGTGATTTTATCACCTCGTGTAATGAGTGTCTCACAGTGATTTTCTCATCCCTTGCAATGAGAGTGTCTCACAGTGATTTCATCACCTCGTGTAATGAGAGTGGCTCACAGTGATTTTATCACCTCGTGTAATGAGGGAATCTCACAGTGATTTTATCACCTCGTGTAATGAGTGTCTCACAGTCATATTATCACCCCGTGTAATGAGGGAATCTCACAGTGATTTTTTCATCCCGTGTAATGAGAGTGTCTCTCTGTGATTTTATCACCCCCTGTAATGAGAGTGTCTCATAGTGATTTTATCACCTCGTGTAATGAGGGAATCTCACAGTGATTTTATCACCCCGTGTAATGAGAGTGTCTCACAGTGATTTTATCACCCCGTGTAATGAGAGTATCTCACAGTGATTTTATCACCCCGTGTAATGAGAGTGTCTCACAGTGATTTTATCATCCTGTGTAATGAGAGTGTCTCACAGTGATTTTATCACCCCGTGTCATGCGAGTGTCTCACAGTGATTTTATCATCCCGTGTCATGAGAGTGTCTCTCTGTGATTTTATCACCTCGTGTAATGAGTGTCTCACAGTGATTTTCTCATCCCTTGCAATGAGAGTGTCTCACAGTGATTTTATCACCTCGTGTAATGAGAGTGGCTCACAGTGATTTATTCACCTCGTGTAATGAGGGAATCTCACAGTGATTTTATCACCTCGTGTAATGAGTGTCTCACAGTCATATTATCACCCCGTGTAATGAGGGAATCTCACAGTGATTTTTTCATCCCGTGTAATGAGAGTGTCTCTCTGTGATTTTATCACCCCCTGTAATGAGAGTGTCTCATAGTGATTTTATCACCTCGTGCAATGAGGGAATCTCACAGTGATTTTATCACCCCGTGTAATGAGAGTGTCTCACAGTGATTTTATCACCTCATGTAATGAATGTCTCACAGTGATTTTATCACCTCGTGTAATAAGAGTGTCTCACAGTGATTTTATCACCCCGTGTAATGAGAGTGTCTCACAGTGATTTTATCATCCCATGCAATGAGGGAATCTCACAGTGAATTTATCACCTTGTGTCATGAGAGTGTCTCACAATGATTTTATCACCCCGTGTAATGAGGGAATCTCACATTGATTTTATCACCTCGTGTAATGTGTGTCTCACAGTCATTTTATCACCCCGTGTAATGAGGGAATCTCTCTGTGATTTTATCACCCCGTGTAATGAGAGTGCCTCGGAGTGATTTTATCACCTTGTGTAATGAGAGTGTCTCACAGTGATTTTATCACCTTGTGTAATGAGAGTGGCTCACAGTGATTTTATCACCCCGTGTCATGAGAGTGTCTCACAGTGATTTTATCACCTCGTGTAATGAGGGAATCTCACAGTGATTTTATCATCTCGTGTAATGAGGGAATCTCACAGTGATTTTATCACCTCGTGTAATGAGTGTCTCACAGTGATTTTATCACCCCATGTAATGAGAGTATCTGACAGTGATTTTATCACCCCGTGTAATGAGAGTGTCTCACAGTGATTTTATCATCCTGTGCAATGAGAGTGTCTCTCAGTGATTTTATCATACCGTGAAATGAGAGTGTCTCTCTCTGATTTTATCACTTCGTGTAATGAGTGTCTCACAATGATTTTATCACCCCGTATAATGAGAGTGTCTTGCAGTGATTTTATCACCTCGTGTAATGAGAGTGTCTCACAGTGATTTTATCACCCCGTGTAATGAGAGTGTCTCACAGTGATTTTATCACCTGGTGTAATGAGAGTGCCTCACAGTGATTTTATCACCCGGTGTAAGGAGAGTGTCTCTCTGTGATTTTATCACCCCGTGTAATGAGAGTGTCTCAGAGTGATTTTATCACCTCGTGTCATGAGGGAATCTCACAGTGATTTTATCACCTCGTGTCATGAGGGAATCTCACAGTGATTTTATCACCTCGTGTAATGAGTGTCTCACAGTGATTTTATCACCCCGTGGAATGAGAGTATGTCACAGTGATTTTATCACCCCGTGTAATGAGAGTGTCTCACAGTGATTTTATCATCCTGTGTAATGAGAGTGTCTCACAGTGATTTTCTCATCCCGTGTAATGAGAGTGTCTCACAGTGATTTTCTCATCCCGTTTGATGAGAGTGTCTCTCTGTGATTTTATCACCTCGTGTAATGAGAGTGTCTCACAGTGATTTTATCATCCCGTGTGATGAGAGTGTCTCTCTGTGATTTTATCACCTCATGTAATGAGTGTCTCGCAGTGATTTTATCATCCCGTTTCATGAGAGTGTCTCACAGTAATTTTATCACGTGCAATGAGAGTGTCTCACAGTGATTTTATCACCTCGTGTAATGAGAGTGTCTCTCTGTGATTTTATCACCTCGTGTAATGAGTGTCTCACAGTGATTTTATCACCCCGTGTAATGAGAGTGTCTCACAGTGATTTTATCACCCCGTATAATCAGAGTGTCTCACAGTGATTTTATCACCTCGTGTCATGAGAGTGTCTCACAGTGATTTTATCATCCCGTGTAATGAGAGTGTCTCACAGTGATTTTATCATCCCATGTAATGAGGGAATCTCACAGTGATTTTAGCACCTTGTGTAATGTGAGTGTCTCACAGTGATTTTATCACCCTGTGTAATGAGGGAATCTCACAGTGATTTTATCACCTCGTGTCATGAGAGTGTCTCACAGTGATTTTATCAACTTGTGTAATGAGAGTGTCTCACAGTGATTTTATCACCTCATGTAATGAGTGTCTCACAGTGATTTTATCACCTCGTGTAATGAGAGTGTCTCACAGTGATTTTATCACCCCGTGTAATGCGAGTGTCTCACAGTGATTTTATCATCCCGTGTAATGAGAGTGTCTCTCTGTGATTTTATCACCTCGTGTAATGAGTGTCTCACAGTGATTTTCTCATCCCTTGCAATGAGAGTGTCTCACAGTGATTTCATCACCTCGTGTAATGAGAGTGGCTCACAGTGATTTTATCACCTCGTGTAATGAGGGAATCTCACAGTGATTTTATCACCTCGTGTAATGAGTGTCTCACAGTCATATTATCACCCCGTGTAATGAGGGAATCTCACAGTGATTTTTTCATCCCGTGTAATGAGAGTGTCTCTCTGTGATTTTATCACCCCCTGTAATGAGAGTGTCTCATAGTGATTTTATCACCTCGTGTAATGAGGGAATCTCACAGTGATTTTATCACCCCGTGTAATGAGAGTGTCTCACAGTGATTTTATCACCTCGTGTAATGAGAGTGTCTCACAGTGATTTTATCACCTCGTGTCATGAGAGTGGCTCACAGTGATTTTATCACCTTGTGTAATGAGGGAATCTCACAGTGATTTTATCACCTCGTGTAATGAGGGAATCTCACAGTGATTTTATCACCTCGTGTAATGAGTGTCTCACAGTGATTTTATCACCCCGTGTAATGAGAGTATCTCACAGTGATTTTATCACCCCGTGTAATGAGAGTGTCTCACAGTGATTTTATCATCCTGTGTAATGAGAGTGTCTCACAGTGATTTTATCACCCCGTGTCATGCGAGTGTCTCACAGTGATTTTATCATCCCGTGTCATGAGAGTGTCTCTCTGTGATTTTATCACCTCGTGTAATGAGTGTCTCACAGTGATTTTCTCATCCCTTGCAATGAGAGTGTCTCACAGTGATTTTATCACCTCGTGTAATGAGAGTGGCTCACAGTGATTTATTCACCTCGTGTAATGAGGGAATCTCACAGTGATTTTATCACCTCGTGTAATGAGTGTCTCACAGTCATATTATCACCCCGTGTAATGAGGGAATCTCACAGTGATTTTTTCATCCCGTGTAATGAGAGTGTCTCTCTGTGATTTTATCACCCCCTGTAATGAGAGTGTCTCATAGTGATTTTATCACCTCGTGCAATGAGGGAATCTCACAGTGATTTTATCCCCCCGTGTAATGAGAGTGTCTCACAGTGATTTTATCACCTCATGTAATGAATGTCTCACAGTGATTTTATCACCTCGTGTAATAAGAGTGTCTCACAGTGATTTTATCACCCCGTGTAATGAGAGTGTCTCACAGTGATTTTATCATCCCATGCAATGAGGGAGTCTCACAGTGAATTTATCACCTTGTGTCATGAGAGTGTCTCACAATGATTTTATCACCCCGTGTAATGAGGGAATCTCACATTGATTTTATCACCTCGTGTAATGTGTGTCTCACAGTCATTTTATCACCCCGTGTAATGAGGGAATCTCTCTGTGATTTTATCACCCCGTGTAATGAGAGTGCCTCGGAGTGATTTTATCACCTTGTGTAATGAGAGTGTCTCACAGTGATTTTATCACCTTGTGTAATGAGAGTGGCTCACAGTGATTTTATCACCCCGTGTCATGAGAGTGTCTCACAGTGATTTTATCACCTCGTGGAATGAGGGAATCTCACAGTGATTTTATCATCTCGTGTAATGAGGGAATCTCACAGTGATTTTATCACCTCGTGTAATGAGTGTCTCACAGTGATTTTATCACCCCATGTAATGAGAGTATCTGACAGTGATTTTATCACCCCGTGTAATGAGAGTGTCTCACAGTGATTTTATCATCCTGTGCAATGAGAGTGTCTCTCAGTGATTTTATCATACCGTGAAATGAGAGTGTCTCTCTCTGATTTTATCACTTCGTGTAATGAGTGTCTCACAGTGATTTTCTCATCCCGTGTAATGAGAGTGTCTCACAGTGATTTTCTCATCCCGTGTGATGAGAGGGTCTCTCTGTGATTTTATCACCTCGTGTAATGAGAGTGTCTCACAGTGATTTTATCATCCCATGTGATGAGAGTGTCTCTCTGTGATTTTATCACCTCATGTAATGAGTGTCTCGCAGTGATTTTATCATCCCGTGTCATGAGAGTGTCTCACAGTGATTTTATCACCTCGTGCAATGAGAGTGTATCACAGTGATTTTATCACCTCGTGTAATGAGAGTGTCTCTCTGTAATTTTATCACCTCGTGTAATGAGTGTCTCACCGTGATTTTATCACCCCGTGTAATGAGAGTGTCTCACAGTGATTTTTTCACCTCGTGTAATGAGATTGTCTCACAATGATTTTATCACCCCGTATAATCAGAGTTTCTCACAGTGATTTTATCACCTCGTGTAATGAGAGTGTCTCACAGTGATTTTATCACCCCGTGTAATGAGAGTGTCTCACAGTGATTTTATCATCCCATGTAATGAGGGAATCTCACAGTGATTTTCTCACCTTGTGTAATGTGAGTGTCTCACAGTGATTTTATCACCCTGTGTCATGAGGGAATCTCACAGTGATTTTATCACCTCGTGTCATGAGAGTGTCTCTCTGTGATTTTATCACCTTGTGTAATGAGAGTGTCTCACAGTGATTTTATAACCTCATGTAATGAGTGTCTCACAGTGATTTTATCACCTCGTGTAATGAGAGTGTCTCACAGTGATTTTATCACCCCGTGTAATGAGAGTGTCTCACAGTGATTTTATCATCCCGTGTAATGAGAGTGTCTCTCTGTGATTTTATCACCTCGTGTAATGAGTGTCTCACAGTGATTTTCTCATGCCGTGTAATGAGAGTGGCTCACAGTGATTTTATCACCTCGTGTAATGAGGGAATCTCACAGTGATTTTATCATCTCGTGTAATGAGTTTCTCACAGTCATATTATCACCCTGTGTAATGAGGGAATCTCACAGTGATTTTTTTCATCCCGTGTAATGAGAGTGTCTCATAGTGATTTTATCACCTCGTGGAATGAGGGAATCTCACAGTGATTTTATCACCCCGTGTAATGAGAGTGTCTCACAGTGATTTTATCACCTCGTGTAATGAGAGTGGCTCACAGTGATTTTATCACCTCGTGTCATGAGAGTGGCTCACAGTGATTTTATCACCTTGTGCAATGAGGGAATCTCACAGTGATTTTATCACCTCGTGTAATGAGGGAATCTCACAGTGATTTTATCACCTCGTGTAATGAGTGTCTCACAGTGATTTTATCACCCCGTGTAATGAGAGTATCTCACAGTGATTTTATCACACCGTGTAATGAGAGTGTCTCACAGTGATTTTATCATCCTGTGTAATGAGAGTGTCTCACAGTGATTTTATCATCTCGTGTAATGAGAGTGTCTAACAGTGATTTTATCGTACCGTGAAATGAGAGTGTCTCTCTCTGATTTTATCACCTCATGTAATGAGTGTCTCACAGTGATTTTCTCATCCCGTGTAATGAGAGTGTCTCACAGTGATTTTATCACCTCATGTAATGAGAGTGTCTCATAGTGATTTTATCACCTCGTGTAATGAGAGTGTCTCACAGTGATTTTATCACCTCGTGCAATGAGAGTGGCCCACAGTGATTTTATCACCTCGTGTAATGAGAGTGGCTCACAGTGATTTTATCACCTCGTGTAATGAGGGAATCTCACAGTGATTTTATCACCCCGTGTAATGAGGGAATCTCACAGTGATTTTATCATCCCGTGTAATGAGAGTGTCTCTCTGTGATTTTATCACCCCGTGTAATTTGAGTGTCTCATAGTGATTTTATCACCTCGTGTAATGAGAGTGGCTCACAGTGATTTTCTCATCCCGTGTAATGAGAGTGTCTCACAGTGATTTTATCACCTCGTGTAATGAGAGTGTCTCACAGTGATTTTATCACCTCGTGTCATGAGAGTGGCTCACAGTGATTTTATCACCTTGTGTAATGAGGGAATCTCACAGTGATTTTATCACCTCGTGTAATGAGGGAATCTCACAGTGATTTTATCACCTCGTGTAATGAATGTCTCACAGTGATTTTATCACCCCGTGTAATGAGAGTATCTCACAGTGATTTTATCACCCCGTGTAATGAGAGTGTCTCACAGTGATTTTATCATCCTGTGTAATGAGAGTGTCTCACAGTGATCTTCTCATCCCGTGTCATGAGAGTGTCTCACAGTGATTTTATCACCTCGTGTAATGAGAGTGTCTCACAGTGATTTTATCACCTTGTGTCATGAGAGTGTCTCACAATGATTTTATCACCCCGTGTAATGAGGGAATCTCACAGTGATTTTATCAACCCGTGTAATGAGAGTGCCTCACAGTGATTTTATCACCTCGTGTCATGAGGGAATCTCACAGTGATTTTAACACCTCGTGGAATGAGGGAATCTCACAGTGATTTTATCACCTCGTGTCATGAGGGAATCTCACAGTGATTTTAACACCTCGTGGAATGAGGGAATCTCACAGTGATTTTATCACCTCGTGTAATGAGTGTCTCACAGTGATTTTATCACCCCGTGTAATAAGGGAATCTCACAGTGATTTTGTCACCTCCTGTCATGTGAATGTCTCACAGTGATTTTATCACCCCGTGTAATGAGAGTGTCTCACAGTGATTTTATCATCCTGTGTAATGAGAGTGTCTCACAGTGATTTTATCATCTCGTGTAATGAGAGTGTCTCACAGTGATTTTATCATACCGTGAAATGAGAGTGTCTCGCTCTGATTTTATCACCGCGTGTAATGAGTGTCTCACAGTGATTTTCTCATCCCGTGTAATGAGAGTGTCTCACAGTGATTTTATCACCTCGTGTAATGAGAGTGTCTCACAGTGATTTTATCACCTCGTGTAATGAGAGTGTCTCACAGTGATTTTATCACCTCGTGTAATGAGAGTGGCTCACAGTGATTTATTCACCTCGTGTAATGAGAGTGGCTCACAGTGATTTTATCACCTCGTGTAATGAGGGAATCTCACATTGATTTTATCACCTCGTGTAATGAGGGAATCTCACAGTGGTTTTATCACCTCGTGTAATGAGTGTCTCGCAGTGATTTTTTCACCCCGTGTAATGAGGGAATCTCACAGTGATTTTTTCATCCCGTGTAATGAGAGTGTCTCTCTGTGATTTTATCACCCCGTGTAATTTGAGTGTCTCATAGTGATTTTATCATCTCGTGTTATGAGGGAATCTCACAGTGATTTTATCACCCCGTCTAATGAGAGTGTCTCATCGTGATTTTATCACCACGTGTAATGAGGGAATCTCACAGTGATTTTATCACCCCGTGTAATGAGAGTGTCTTCACAGTGATTTTATTACCTCGTGCAATGAGAGTGTCTCACAGTGATTTTATCACCCCGTGTAATGAGACTGTCTCACAGTGACTTTATCATCCCATGTCATGAGGGAATCTCACAGTGATTTTGTCACCTCCTGTAATGTGAACGTCTCACAGTGATTTTATCATCCCGTGTAATGAGAGTGTCTCTCTGTGATTTTATCACCCAGTGTAATGAGAGTGTCTCACAGTGATTTTATCACCTCGTGTAACGAGGGAATCTAACAGTGATTTTATCACCTCCTGTAATGTGAATGTCTCACAGTGATTTTATCGCCTCGTGTAATGAGTGTCTCACTGTCATTTTATCACCCCGTGTAATGAGAGTGTCTCACAGTGATTTTAACACCCCGTGTAATGAGAGTGTCTCACAGTGATTTTATCACCTCGTGTAATGAGTGTCTCACAGTGATTTTATCACCCCGTGTAATGAGAGTATCTCACAGTGATTTTATCACTCCGTGTAATGAGAGTGTCTCACAGTGATTTTATCATCCTGTGTAATGAGAGTGTCTCACAGTGATTTTATCATCTCGTGTAATGAGAGTGTCTCTCTCTGCTTTTATCACCTCGTGTAATGAGTGTCTCACAGTGATTTTCTCATCTCGTGTTATGAGAGTGTCTCACAGTGATTTTATCACCTGGTGTAATGAGAGTGTCTCACAGTGTTTTTGTCACCTCGTGTAATGAGAGTGGCTCACAGTGATTTTATGACCTCCTGTAATGAGGGAATCTCAGTGATTTTATCATCCCGTGTAATGAGAGTGTCTCACAGTGATTTTATCACCTCGTGTAATGAGAGTGTCTCAGTGATTTTATCACCTCGTGTAATGAGTGTCTCACAGTGATTTTATCACCCCGTGTAATGTGAATGTCTCACAATGATTATATCATCCCGTGTAATGAGGCAATCTCACAGTGATTTTATCACCTCGTGCAATGTGAATGTCTCACAGTGATTTTATCACCCCGTGTGATGAGAGTGTCTCACAGTGATTTTATCACCCCGTGTAATGAGAGTGTCTCACAGTGACTTTATCATCCCATGTAATGAGAGTGTCTCACAGTGATTTTATCTCGCCGTGTAATGTGAATGTCTCACAATGATTTTATCATCCCGTGTAATGAGAGTGCCTCACAGTGATGTTATCACCTCGTGTAATGAGAGTGTCTCACAGTGATTTTATCACCTCGTGCAATGAGAGTGGCTCACAGTGATTTTATCACACCGTGTAATGAGAGTGTCTCACAGTGATTTTATCACCTCGTGTAATGAGGGAATCTCACAGTGATTTTATCACCTCGTGTAATGAGTGTCTCACAGTGATTTTATCATCCCGTATAATGAGGGAATCTCACAGTGATTTTATCACCTCGTGTAATGTGAATGTCTCACAGTGATTTTATGATCCCGTGTAATGAGAGTGTCTCTCTGTAATTTTATCACCCCGTTTAATGAGAGTGTCTCACAGTGATTTTATCATCTCGTGGAATGAGTGTGTCTCACAGTGATTTTATCATACCGTGAAATGAGAGTGTCTCTCTCTGATTTTATCACCTCGTGTAATGAGTGTCTCACAGTGATTTTCTCATCCCGTGTAATGAGAGTGTCTCACAGTGATTTTATCACCTCGTGTAATGAGAGTGTCTCACAGTGATTTTATCACCTCGTGTAATGAGAGTGTCTCACAGTGATTTTATCACCTCGTGTAATGAGAGTGGCTCACAGTGATTTTATCACCTCGTGTAATGAGTGTCTCGCAGTGATTTTATCACCCCGTGTAATGGGGGAATCTCACAGTGATTTTATCATCCCGTGCAATGAGAGTTTCTCTCTGTGATTTTATCACCCCGTGTAATGAGATTGTCTCATAGTGATTTTATCACCTCGTGTAATGAGGGAATCTCACAGTGATTTTATCACCCCGTGTAATGAGAGTGTCTCATAGTGATTTATCACCTCGTGTCATGAGGGAATCTCACAGTGATTTTATCACCTCATTTAATGAGAGTGTCTTCACAGTGATTTTATCACCCAGTGTAATGAGAGTGTCTCACAGTGATTTTATCACCTCGTGTAACGAGGGAATCTAACAGTGATTTTATCACCTCCTGTAATGTGAATGTCTCACAGTGATTTTATCGCCTCGTGTAATGAGTGTCTCACAGTCATTTTATCACCCCGTGTAATGAGAGTGTCTCACAGTGATTTTAACACCCCGTGTAATGAGAGTGTCTCACAGTGATTTTATCACCTCGTGTAATGAGTGTCTCACAGTGATTTTATCACCCCGTGTAATGAGAGTATCTCACAGTGATTTTATCACTCCGTGTAATGAGAGTGTCTCACAGTGATTTTATCATCCTGTGTAATGAGAGTGTCTCACAGTGATTTTATCATCTCGTGTAATGAGAGTGTCTCTCTCTGCTTTTATCACCTCGTGTAATGAGTGTCTCACAGTGATTTTCTCATCTCGTGTTATGAGAGTGTCTCACAGTGATTTTATCACCTGGTGTAATGAGAGTGTCTCACAGTGTTTTTGTCACCTCGTGTAATGAGAGTGGCTCACAGTGATTTTATGACCTCCTGTAATGAGGGAATCTCAGTGATTTTATCATCCCGTGTAATGAGAGTGTCTCACAGTGATTTTATCACCTCGTGTAATGAGAGTGTCTCAGTGATTTTATCACCTCGTGTAATGAGTGTCTCACAGTGATTTTATCACCCCGTGTAATGTGAATGTCTCACAATGATTATATCATCCCGTGTAATGAGGCAATCTCACAGTGATTTTATCACCTCGTGCAATGTGAATGTCTCACAGTGATTTTATCACCCCGTGTGATGAGAGTGTCTCACAGTGATTTTATCACCCCGTGTAATGAGAGTGTCTCACAGTGACTTTATCATCCCATGTAATGAGAGTGTCTCACAGTGATTTTATCTCGCCGTGTAATGTGAATGTCTCACAATGATTTTATCATCCCGTGTAATGAGAGTGCCTCACAGTGATGTTATCACCTCGTGTAATGAGAGTGTCTCACAGTGATTTTATCACCTCGTGCAATGAGAGTGGCTCACAGTGATTTTATCACACCGTGTAATGAGAGTGTCTCACAGTGATTTTATCACCTCGTGTAATGAGGGAATCTCACAGTGATTTTATCACCTCGTGTAATGAGTGTCTCACAGTGATTTTATCATCCCGTATAATGAGGGAATCTCACAGTGATTTTATCAATTCGTGTAATGTGAATGTCTCACAGTGATTTTATGATCCCGTGTAATGAGAGTGTCTCTCTGTAATTTTATCACCCCGTTTAATGAGAGTGTCTCACAGTGATTTTATCATCTCGTGGAATGAGTGTGTCTCACAGTGATTTTATCATACCGTGAAATGAGAGTGTCTCTCTCTGATTTTATCACCTCGTGTAATGAGTGTCTCACAGTGATTTTCTCATCCCGTGTAATGAGAGTGTCTCACAGTGATTTTATCACCTCGTGTAATGAGAGTGTCTCACAGTGATTTTATCACCTCGTGTAATGAGAGTGTCTCACAGTGATTTTATCACCTCGTGTAATGAGAGTGGCTCACAGTGATTTTATCACCTCGTGTAATGAGTGTCTCGCAGTGATTTTATCACCCCGTGTAATGGGGGAATCTCACAGTGATTTTATCATCCCGTGCAATGAGAGTTTCTCTCTGTGATTTTATCACCCCGTGTAATGAGATTGTCTCATAGTGATTTTATCACCTCGTGTAATGAGGGAATCTCACAGTGATTTTATCACCCCGTGTAATGAGAGTGTCTCATAGTGATTTTATCACCTCGTGTCATGAGGGAATCTCACAGTGATTTTATCACCTCATTTAATGAGAGTGTCTTCACAGTGATTTTATCACCCCATGTAATGAGAGTGTCTCACAGTGATTTTATCACCCCGTGTAATGAGAGTGTCTCACAGTGATTTTATCACCCCGTGTAATGAGAGTGTCTCACAGTGATTTTATCACCCCGTGTAATGAGGGAATCGCACAGTGATTTTTTCACCTTGTGTCATGAGAGTGTCTCACAATGATTTTATCACCCCGTGTAATGAGGGAATCTCACAGTGATTTTATCAACACGTGTAATGAGAGTGCCTCACAGTGATTTTATCACCTCGTGTAATGAGAGTGGCTCACAGTGATTTTATCACCTCGTGTAATGAGGGAATCTCACAGTGATTTTAACACCTCGTGTGATGAGGGAATCTCACAGTGATTTTATCACCTCGTGTTATGAGAGTGTCTCACAGTGACTTTATCATCCCATGCAATGAGAGTGTCTCACAGTGATTTTATCACCCCGTGTCATGTGAATGTCTCACAATGATTTTATCATCCCGTGTAATGAGGCAATCTCACAGTGATTTTATCACCTCGTGTAATGTGAATGTCTCACAGTGATTTTATGATCCCGTGTAATGAGAGTGTCTCTCTGTAATTTTATCACCCTGTTTAATGAGAGTGTCTCACAGTGATTTTATCATCCTGTGTAATGAGAGTGTCTCACAGTGATTTTATCATCTCGTGGAATGAGTGTGTCTCACAGTGATTTTATCATACCATGAAATGAGAGTGTCTCTCTCTGATTTTATCACCTCGTGTAATGAGTGTCTCACAGTGATTTTCTCATCCCGTGTAATGAGAGTGTCTCACAGTGATTTTATCACCTCGTGTATTGAGAGTGTCTCACAGTGATTTTATCACCTCGTGTAATGAGAGTGTCTCACAGTGATTTTATCACCTTGTGTAATGAGAGTGGCTCACAGTGATTTTATCACCTCGTGTAATGAGTGTCTCGCAGTGATTTTATCACCCCGTGTAATGAGGGAATCTCACAGTGATTTTATCATCCCGTGTAATGAGAGTGTCTCACTGTGATTTTATCACCCCGTGTAATGAGATTGTCTCATAGTGATTTTATCACCTCGTGTAATGAGGGAATCTCATAGTGATTTTATCACCCCGTGTAATGAGAGTGTCTCATAGTGATTTTATCACCTCGTGTCATGAGGGAATCTCACAGTGATTTTATCACCTCATTTAATGAGAGTGTCTTCACAGTGATTTTATCACCCCATGTAATGAGAGTGTCTCACAGTGATTTTATCACCCCGTGTAATGAGAGTGTCTCACAGTGATTTTATCACCCCGTGCAATGAGACTGTCTCATAGTGATTTTATCACACCGTGTAATGAGAGTGTCTCACAGTGACTTTATCATCCCATGTAATGAGGGAATCTCACAGTGATTTTATCACCTTGTGTCATGAGAGTGTCTCACAATGATTTTATCACCCCGTGTAATAAGGGAATCTCACAGTGATTTTGTCACCTCCTGTAATGTGAATGTCTCACAGTGATTTCATCATCCCGTGTAATGAGAGTGTCTCACAGTGATTTTATCACCTCGTGTAACGAGGGAATCTCACAGTGATTTTATCACCTCGTGTAATGAGTATTTCACAGTGATTTTATCACCCCGTGTCATGAGAGTGTCTCACAGTGATTTTATCACCCCGTGCAATGAGAGTGTCTCACAGTGATTTTATCATCCCGTGTAATGAGAGTGTCTCTCTGTGATTTTATCACCTCGTGTAATGAGTGTCTCACAGTGATTTTCTCATCCCGTGTAATGAGAGTGGCTCACAGTGATTTTATCACCTCGTGTAATGAGGGAATCTCACAGTGATTTTATCATCTCGTGTATTGAGTTTCTCACAGTCATATTATCACCCTGTGTAATGAGGGAATCTCACAGTGATTTTTTTCATCCCGTGTAATGAGAGTGTCTCACAGTGATTTTATCACCTCGTGGAATGAGGGAATCTCACAGTGATTTTATCACCCCGTGTAATGAGAGTGTCTCACAGTGATTTTATCACCTCGTTTAATGAGAGTGGCTCACAGTGATTTTATCACCTCGTGTCATGAGAGTGGCTCACAGTGATTTTATCACCTTGTGCAATGAGGGAATCTCACAGTGATTTTATCACCTCGTGCAATGAGGGAATCTCACAGTGATTTTATCACCTCGTGTAATGAGTGTCTCACAGTGATTTTATCACCCCGTGTAATGAGAGTATCTCACAGTGATTTTATCACCCCGTGTAATGAGAGTGTCTCACAGTGATTTTATCATCCTGTGTAATGAGAGTGTCTAACAGTGATTTTATCATACCGTGAAATGAGAGTGTCTCTCTCTGATTTTATCACCGCGTGTAATGAGTGTCTCACAGTGATTTTCTCATCCCGTGTAATGAGAGTGTCTCACAGTGATTTTATCACCTCATGTAATGAGAGTGTCTCACAGTGATTTTATCACCTCGTGTAATGAGAGTGTCTCACAGTGATTTTATCACCTCGTGCAATGAGAGTGGCTCACAGTGATTTTATCACCTCGTGTAATGAGAGTGGCTCACAGTGATTTTATCACCTCGTGTAATGAGGGAATCTCACAGTGATTTTATCACCTCGTGTGATGAGTGTCTCGCAGTGATTTTATCACCCCGTGTAATGAGGGAATCTCACAGTGATTTTATCATCCCGTGTAATGAGAGTGTCTCTCTGTGATTTTATCACCCCGTGTAATTTGAGTGTCTCATAGTGATTTTATCACCTCGTGTAATGAGAGTGGCTCACAGTGATTTTCTCATCCCGTGTAATGAGAGTGTCTCACAGTGATTTTATCACCTCGTGTAATGAGAGTGTCTCACAGTGATTTTATCACCTCGTGTCATGAGAGTGGCTCACAGTGATTTTATCACCTTGTGTAATGAGGGAATCTCACAGTGATTTTATCACCTCGTGTAATGAGGGAATCTCACAGTGATTTTATCACCTCGTGTAATGAATGTCTCACAGTGATTTTATCACCCCGTGTAATGAGAGTATCTCACAGTGATTTTATCACCCCGTGTAATGAGAGTGTCTCACAGTGATTTTATCATCCTGTGTAATGAGAGTGTCTCACAGTGATCTTCTCATCCCGTGTCATGAGAGTGTCTCACAGTGATTTTATCACCTCGTGTAATGAGAGTGTCTCACAGTGATTTTATCACCTTGTGTCATGAGAGTGTCTCACAATGATTTTGTCACCCCGTGTAATGAGGGAATCTCACAGTGATTTTATCAACCCGTGTAATGAGAGTGCCTCACAGTGATTTTATCACCTCGTGTAATGAGGGAATCTCACAGTGATTTTAACACCTCGTGGAATGAGGGAATCTCACAGTGATTTTATCACCTCGTGTCATGAGGGAATCTCACAGTGATTTTAACACCTCGTGGAATGAGGGAATCTCACAGTGATTTTATCACCTCGTGTAATGAGTGTCTCACAGTGATTTTATCACCCCGTGTAATAAGGGAATCTCACAGTGATTTTGTCACCTCCTGTAATGTGAATGTCTCACAGTGATTTGATCACCCCGTGTAATGAGAGTGTCTCACAGTGATTTTATCATCCTGTGTAATGAGAGTGTCTCACAGTGATTTTATCATCTCGTGTAATGAGAGTGTCTCACAGTGATTTTATCATACCGTGAAATGAGAGTGTCTCGCTCTGATTTTATCACCGCGTGTAATGAGTGTCTCACAGTGATTTTCTCATCCCGTGTCATGAGAGTGTCTCACAGTGATTTTATCACCTCGTGTAATGAGAGTGTCTCACAGTGATTTTATCACCTCGTGTAATGAGAGTGTCTCACAGTGATTTTATCACCTCGTGTAATGAGAGTGTCTCACAGTGATTTTATCACCTCGTGTAATGAGAGTGGCTCACAGTGATTTATTCACCTCGTGTAATGAGAGTGGCTCACAGTGATTTTATCACCTCGTGTAATGAGGGAATCTCACAGTGATTTTATCACCTCGTGTAATGAGGGAATCTCACAGTGGTTTTATCACCTCGTGTAATGAGTGTCTCGCAGTGATTTTTTCACCCCGTGTAATGAGGGAATCTCACAGTGATTTTATCATCCCGTGTAATGAGAGTGTCTCTCTGTGATTTTATCACCCCGTGTAATTTGAGTGTCTCATAGTGATTTTATCATCTCGTGTTATGAGGGAATCTCACAGTGATTTTATCACCCCGTCTAATGAGAGTGTCTCATCGTGATTTTATCACCACGTGTAATGAGGGAATCTCACAGTGATTTTATCACCCCGTGTAATGAGATTGTCTTCACAGTGATTTTATTACCTCGTGCAATGAGAGTGTCTCACAGTGATTTTATCACCCCGTGTAATGAGGCTGTCTCACAGTGACTTTATCATCCCATGTCATGAGGGAATCTCACAGTGATTTTGTCACCTCCTGTAATGTGAACGTCTCACAGTGATTTTATCATCCCGTGTAATGAGAGTGTCTCTCTGTGATTTTATCACCCAGTGTAATGAGAGTGTCTCACAGTGATTTTATCACCTCGTGTAACGAGGGAATCTAACAGTGATTTTATCACCTCCTGTAATGTGAATGTCTCACAGTGATTTTATCGCCTCGTGTAATGAGTGTCTCACAGTCATTTTATCACCCCGTGTAATGAGAGTGTCTCACAGTGATTTTAACACCCCGTGTAATGAGAGTGTCTCACAGTGATTTTATCACCTCGTGTAATGAGTGTCTCACAGTGATTTTATCACCCCGTGTAATGAGAGTATCTCACAGTGATTTTATCACTCCGTGTAATGAGAGTGTCTCACAGTGATTTTATCATCCTGTGTAATGAGAGTGTCTCACAGTGATTTTATCATCTCGTGTAATGAGAGTGTCTCTCTCTGCTTTTATCACCTCGTGTAATGAGTGTCTCACAGTGATTTTCTCATCTCGTGTTATGAGAGTGTCTCACAGTGATTTTATCACCTGGTGTAATGAGAGTGTCTCACAGTGTTTTTGTCACCTCGTGTAATGAGAGTGGCTCACAGTGATTTTATGACCTCCTGTAATGAGGGAATCTCAGTGATTTTATCATCCCGTGTAATGAGAGTGTCTCACAGTGATTTTATCACCTCGTGTAATGAGAGTGTCTCAGTGATTTTATCACCTCGTGTAATGAGTGTCTCACAGTGATTTTATCACCCCGTGTAATGTGAATGTCTCACAATGATTATATCATCCCGTGTAATGAGGCAATCTCACAGTGATTTTATCACCTCGTGCAATGTGAATGTCTCACAGTGATTTTATCACCCCGTGTGATGAGAGTGTCTCACAGTGATTTTATCACCCCGTGTAATGAGAGTGTCTCACAGTGACTTTATCATCCCATGTAATGAGAGTGTCTCACAGTGATTTTATCTCGCCGTGTAATGTGAATGTCTCACAATGATTTTATCATCCCGTGTAATGAGAGTGCCTCACAGTGATGTTATCACCTCGTGTAATGAGAGTGTCTCACAGTGATTTTATCACCTCGTGCAATGAGAGTGGCTCACAGTGATTTTATCACACCGTGTAATGAGAGTGTCTCACAGTGATTTTATCACCTCGTGTAATGAGGGAATCTCACAGTGATTTTATCACCTCGTGTAATGAGTGTCTCACAGTGATTTTATCATCCCGTATAATGAGGGAATCTCACAGTGATTTTATCACCTCGTGTAATGTGAATGTCTCACAGTGATTTTATGATCCCGTGTAATGAGAGTGTCTCTCTGTAATTTTATCACCCCGTTAAATGAGAGTGTCTCACAGTGATTTTATCATCCTGTGTAATGAGAGTGTCTCACAGTGATTTTATCATCTCGTGGAATGAGTGTGTCTCACAGTGATTTTATCATACCGTGAAATGAGAGTGTCTCTCTCTGATTTTATCACCTCGTGTAATGAGTGTCTCACAGTGATTTTCTCATCCCGTGTAATGAGAGTGTCTCACAGTGATTTTATCACCTCGTGTAATGAGAGTGTCTCACAGTGATTTTATCACCTCGTGTAATGAGAGTGTCTCACAGTGATTTTATCACGTCGTGTAATGAGAGTGGCTCACAGTGATTTTATCACCTCGTGTAATGAGTGTCTCGCAGTGATTTTATCACCCCGTGTAATGAGATTGTCTCATAGTGATTTTATCACCTCGTGTAATGAGGGAATCTCACAGTGATTTTATCACCCCGTGTAATGAGAGTGTCTCATAGTGATTTTATCACCTCGTGTCATGAGGGAATCTCACAGTGATTTTATCACCTCATTTAATGAGAGTGTCTTCACAGTGATTTTATCACCCCATGTAATGAGAGTGTCTCACAGTGATTTTATCACCCCGTGTAATGAGAGTGTCTCACAGTGATTTTATCACCCCGTGTAATGAGAGTGTCTCACAGTGATTTTATCACCCCGTGTAATGAGGGAATCGCACAGTGATTTTTTCACCTTGTGTCATGAGAGTGTCTCACAATGATTTTATCACCCCGTGTAATGAGGGAATCTCACAGTGATTTTATCAACACGTGTAATGAGAGTGCCTCACAGTGATTTTATCACCTCGTGTAATGAGAGTGGCTCACAGTGATTTTATCACCTCGTGTAATGAGGGAATCTCACAGTGATTTTAACACCTCGTGTAATGAGGGAATCTCACAGTGATTTTATCACCTCGTGTTATGAGTGTCTCACAGTGATTTTATCACCCCGTGTAATGAGAGTGTCTCACAGTGACTTTATCATCCTATGCAATGAGAGTGTCTCACAGTGATTTTATCACCCCGTGTCATGTGAATGTCTCACAATGATTTTATCATCCCGTGTAATGAGGCAATCTCACAGTGATTTTATCACCTCGTGTAATGTGAATGTCTCACAGTGATTTTATGATCCCGTGTAATGAGAGTGTCTCTCTGTAATTTTATCACCCTGTTTAATGAGAGTGTCTCACAGTGATTTTATCATCCTGTGTAATGAGAGTGTCTCACAGTGATTTTATCATCTCGTGGAATGAGTGTGTCTCACAGTGATTTTATCATACCGTGAAATGAGAGTGTCTCTCTCTGATTTTATCACCTCGTGTAATGAGTGTCTCACAGTGATTTTCTCATCCCGTGTAATGAGAGTGTCTCACAGTGATTTTATCACCTCGTGTATTGAGAGTGTCTCACAGTGATTTTATCACCTCGTGTAATGAGAGTGTCTCACAGTGATTTTATCACCTTGTGTAATGAGAGTGGCTCACAGTGATTTTATCACCTCGTGTAATGAGTGTCTCGCAGTGATTTTATCACCCCGTGTAATGAGGGAATCTCACAGTGATTTTATCATCCCGTGTAATGAGAGTGTCTCACTGTGATTTTATCACCCCGTGTAATGAGATTGTCTCATAGTGATTTTATCACCTCGTGTAATGAGGGAATCTCACAGTGATTTTATCACCCCGTGTAATGAGAGTGTCTCATAGTGATTTTATCACCTCGTGTCATGAGGGAATCTCACAGTGATTTTATCACCTCATTTAATGAGAGTGTCTTCACAGTGATTTTATCACCCCATGTAATGAGAGTGTCTCACAGTGATTTTATCACCCCGTGTAATGAGAGTGTCTCACAGTGATTTTATCGCCCCGTGCAATGAGACTGTCTCACAGTGATTTTATCACCCCGTGTAATGAGAGTGTCTCACAGTGACTTTATCATCCCATGTAATGAGGGAATCTCACAGTGATTTTATCACCTTGTGTCATGAGAGTGTCTCACAATGATTTTATCACCCCGTGTAATAAGGGAATCTCACAGTGATTTTGTCACCTCCTGTAATGTGAATGTCTCACAGTGATTTCATCATCCCGTGTAATGAGAGTGTCTCACAGTGAATTTATCACCTCGTGTAACGAGGGAATCTCACAGTGATTTTATCACCTCGTGTAATGAGTATTTCACAGTGATTTTATCACCCCGTGTCATGAGAGTGTCTCACAGTGATTTTAACACCCCGTGTAATGAGTGTCTCACAGTGATTTTATCACCCCGTGCAATGAGAGTGTCTCACAGTGATTTTATCATCCCGTGTAATGAGAGTGTCTCTCTGTGATTTTATCACCTCGTGTAATGAGTGTCTCACAGTGATTTTCTCATCCCGTGTAATGAGAGTGGCTCACAGTGATTTTATCACCTCGTGTAATGAGGGAATCTCACAGTGATTTTATCATCTCGTGTATTGAGTTTCTCACAGTCATATTATCACCCTGTGTAATGAGGGAATCTCACAGTGATTTTTTTCATCCCGTGTAATGAGAGTGTCTCACAGTGATTTTATCACCTCGTGGAATGAGGGAATCTCACAGTGATTTTATCACCCCGTGTAATGAGAGTGTCTCACAGTGATTTTATCACCTCGTGTAATGAGAGTGGCTCACAGTGATTTTATCACCTCGTGTCATGAGAGTGGCTCACAGTGATTTTATCACCTTGTGCAATGAGGGAATCTCACAGTGATTTTATCACCTCGTGTAATGAGGGAATCTCACAGTGATTTTATCACCTCGTGTAATGAGTGTCTCACAGTGATTTTATCACCCCGTGTAATGAGAGTATCTCACAGTGATTTTATCACCCCGTGTAATGAGAGTGTCTCACAGTGATTTTATCATCCTGTGTAATGAGAGTGTCTAACAGTGATTTTATCATACCGTGAAATGAGAGTGTCTCTCTCTGATTTTATCACCGCGTGTAATGAGTGTCTCACAGTGATTTTCTCATCCCGTGTAATGAGAGTGTCTCACAGTGATTTTATCACCTCATGTAATGAGAGTGTCTCACAGTGATTTTATCACCTCGTGTAATGAGAGTGTCTCTCTGTGATTTTATCACCCCGTGTAATTTGAGTGTCTCATAGTGATTTTATCACCTCGTGTAATGAGAGTGGCTCACAGTGATTTTCTCATCCCGTGTAATGAGAGTGTCTCACAGTGATTTTATCACCTCGTGTAATGAGAGTGTCTCACAGTGATTTTATCACCTCGTGTCATGAGAGTGGCTCACAGTGATTTTATCACCTTGTGTAATGAGGGAATCTCACAGTAATTTTATCACCTCGTGTAATGAGGGAATCTCACAGTGATTTTATCACCTCGTGTAATGAATGTCTCACAGTGATTTTATCACCCCGTGTAATGAGAGTATCTCACAGTGATTTTATCACCCCGTGTAATGAGAGTGTCTCACAGTGATTTTATCATCCTGTGTAATGAGAGTGTCTCACAGTGATTTTCTCATCCCGTGTAATGAGAGTGTCTCACAGTGATTTTATCACCTCGTGTAATGAGAGTGTCTCACAGTGATTTTATCACCTTGTGTCATGAGAGTGTCTCACAATGATTTAATCACCCCGTGTAATGAGGGAATCTCACAGTGATTTTATCAACCCGTGTAATGAGAGTGCCTCACAGTGATTTTATCACCTCATGTAATGAGAGTGGCTCACAGTGATTTTATCACCTCGTGTAATGAGGGAATCTCTCAGTGATTTTAACACCTCGTGGAATGAGGGAATCTCACAGTGATTTTATCACCTCGTGTAATGAGTGTCTCACAGTGATTTTATCACCCCGTGTAATCAGGGAATCTCACAGTGATTTTGTCACCTCCTGTAATGTGAATGTCTCACAGTGATTTGATCACCCCGTGTAATGAGAGTGTCTCACAGTGATTTTATCATCCTGTGTAATGAGAGTGTCTCACAGTGATTTTATCATCTCGTGTAATGAGAGTGTCTCACAGTGATTTTATCATACCGTGAAATGAGAGTGTCTCGCTCTGATTTTATCACCGCGTGTAATGAGTGTCTCACAGTGATTTTCTCATCCCGTGTAATGAGAGTGTCTCACAGTGATTTTATCACCTCGTGTAATGAGAGTGTCTCACAGTGATTTTATCACCTCGTGTAATGAGAGTGTCTCACAGTGATTTTATCACCTCGTGTAATGAGAGTGGCTCACAGTGATTTATTCACCTCGTGTAATGAGGGAATCTCACAGTGATTTTATCACCTCGTGTAATGAGGGAATCTCACAGTGGTTTTATCACCTCGTGTAATGAGTGTCTCGCAGTGATTTTATCACCCCGTGTCATGAGGGAATCTCACAGTGATTTTATCATCCCGTGTAATGAGAGTGTCTCTCTGTGATTTTATCACCCCGTGTAATTTGAGTGTCTCATAGTGATTTTATCATCTCGTGTTATGAGGGAATCTCACAGTGATTTTATCACCCCGTCTAATGAGAGTGTCTCATAGTGATTTTATCACCACGTGTAATGAGGGAATCTCACAGTGATTTTATCACCCCGTGTAATGAGAGTGTCTTCACAGTGATTTTATTACCTCGTGCAATGAGAGTGTCTCACAGTGATTTTATCACCCCGTGTAATGAGACTGTCTCACAGTGAATTTATCATCCCATGTCATGAGGGAATCTCACAGTGATTTTGTCACCTCCTGTAATGTGAATGTCTCACAGTGATTTTATCATCCCGTGTAATGAGAGTGTCTCTCTGTGATTTTATCACCCAGTGTAATGAGAGTGTCTCACAGTGATTTTATCACCTCGTGTAACGAGGGAATCTCACAGTGATTTTATCACCTCCTGTAATGTGAATGTCTCACAGTGATTTTATCGCCTCGTGTAATGAGTGTCTCACAGTCATTTTATCACCCCGTGTAATGAGAGTGTCTCACAGTGATTTTAACACCCCGTGTAATGAGAGTGTCTCACAGTGATTTTATCACCTCGTGTAATGAGTGTCTCACAGTGATTTTATCACCCCGTGTAATGAGAGTATCTCACAGTGATTTTATCACTCCGTGTAATGAGAGTGTCTCACAGTGATTTTATCATCCTGTATAATGAGAGTGTCTCACAGTGATTTTATCATCTCGTGTAATGAGAGTGTCTCTCTCTGCTTTTATCACCTCGTGTAATGAGTGTCTCACAGTGATTTTCTCATCTCGTGTTATGAGAGTGTCTCACAGTGATTTTATCACCTGGTGTAATGAGAGTGTCTCACAGTGTTTTTGTCACCTCGTATAATGAGAGTGGCTCACAGTGATTTTATGACCTCGTGTAATGAGGGAATCTCAGTGATTTTATCATCCCGTGTAATGAGAGTGTCTCACAGTGATTTTATCACCTCGTGTAATGAGAGTGTCTCAGTGATTTTATCACCTCGTGTAATGAGTGTCTCACAGTGATTTTATCACCCCGTGTAATGTGAATGTCTCACAATGATTATATCATCCCGTGTAATGAGGCAATCTCACAGTGATTTTATCACCTCGTGCAATGTGAATGTCTCACAGTGATTTTATCACCCCGTGTGATGAGAGTGTCTCACAGTGATTTTATCACCCCGTGTAATGAGAGTGTCTCACAGTGACTTTATCATCCCATGTAATGAGAGTGTCTCACAGTGATTTTATCTCGCCGTGTAATGTGAATGTCTCACAATGATTTTATCATCCCGTGTAATGAGAGTGCCTCACAGTGATGTTATCACCTCGTGTAATGAGAGTGTCTCACAGTGATTTTATCACCTCGTGCAATGAGAGTGGCCCACAGTGATTTTATCACACCGTGTAATGAGAGTGTCTCACAGTGATTTTATCACCTCGTGTAATGAGGGAATCTCACAGTGATTTTATCACCTCGTGTAATGAGTGTCTCACAGTGATTTTATCATCCCGTATAATGAGGGAATCTCACAGTGATTTTATCACCTCGTGTAATGTGAATGTCTCACAGTGATTTTATGATCCCGTGTAATGAGAGTGTCTCTCTGTAATTTTATCACCCCGTTTAATGAGAGTGTCTCACAGTGATTTTATCATCCTGCGTAATGAGAGTGTCTCACAGTGATTTTATCATCTCGTGGAATGAGTGTGTCTCACAGTGATTTTATCATACCGTGAAATGAGAGTGTCTCTCTCTGATTTTATCACCTCGTGTAATGAGTGTCTCACAGTGATTTTCTCATCCCGTGTAATGAGAGTGTCTCACAGTGATTTTATCACCTCGTGTAATGAGAGTGTCTCACAGTGATTTTATCACCTCGTGTAATGAGAGTGTCTCACAGTGATTTTATCACGTCGTGTAATGAGAGTGGCTCACAGTGATTTTATCACCTCGTGTAATGAGTGTCTCGCAGTGATTTTATCACCCCGTGTAATGGGGGAATCTCACAGTGATTTTATCATCCCGTGCAATGAGAGTGTCTCTCTGTGATTTTATCACCCCGTGTAATGAGATTGTCTCATAGTGATTTTATCACCTCGTGTAATGAGGGAATCTCACAGTGATTTTATCACCCCGTGTAATGAGAGTGTCTCATAGTGATTTTATCACCTCGTGTCATGAGGGAATCTCACAGTGATTTTATCACCTCATTTAATGAGAGTGTCTTCACAGTGATTTTATCACCCCATGTAATGAGAGTGTCTCACAGTGATTTTATCACCCCGTGTAATGAGAGTGTCTCACAGTGATTTTATCACCCCGTGTAATGAGAGTGTCTCACAGTGATTTTATCACCCCGTGTAATGAGGGAATCTCACAGTGATTTTTTCACCTTGTGTCATGAGAGTGTCTCACAATGATTTTATCTCCCCGTGTAATGAGGGAATCTCACAGTGATTTTATCAACACGTGTAATGAGAGTGCCTCACAGTGATTTTATCACCTCGTGTAATGAGAGTGGCTCACAGTGATTTTATCACCTCGTGTAATGAGGGAATCTCACAGTGATTTTAACACCTCGTGTAATGAGGGAATCTCACAGTGATTTTATCACCTCGTGTTATGAGTGTCTCACAGTGATTTTATCACCCCGTGTAATGAGAGTGTCTCACAGTGACTTTATCATCCCATGCAATGCGAGTGTCTCACAGTGATTTTATCACCCCGTGTCATGTGAATGTCTCACAATGATTTTATCATTCCGTGTAATGAGGCAATCTCACAGTTATTTTATCACCTCGTGTAATGTGAATGTCTCACAGTGATTTTATGATCCCGTGTAATGAGAGTGTCTCTCTGTAATTTTATCACCCTGTTTAATGAGAGTGTCTCACAGTGATTTTATCATCCTGTGTAATGAGAGTGTCTCACAGTGATTTTATCATCTCGTGGAATGAGTGTGTCTCACAGTGATTTTATCATACCGTGAAATGAGAGTGTCTCTCTCTGATTTTATCACCTTGTGTAATGAGTGTCTCACAGTGATTTTCTCATCCCGTGTAATGAGAGTGTCTCACAGTGATTTTATCACATCGTGTATTGAGAGTGTCTCACAGTGATTTTATCACCTCGTGTAATGAGAGTGTCTCACAGTGATTTTATCACCTTGTGTAATGAGAGTGGCTCACAGTGATTTTATCACCTCGTGTAATGAGTGTCTCGCAGTGATTTTATCACCCCGTGTAATGAGGGAATCTCACAGTGATTTTATCATCCCGTGTAATGAGAGTGTCTCACTGTGATTTTATCACCCCGTGTAATGAGATTGTCTCATAGTGATTTTATCACCTCGTGTAATGAGGGAATCTCACAGTGATTTTATCACCCCGTGTAATGAGAGTGTCCCATAGTGATTTTATCACCTCGTGTCATGAGGGAATCTCACAGTGATTTTATCACCTCATTTAATGAGAGTGTCTTCACAGTGATTTTATCACCCCATGTAATGAGAGTGTCTCACAGTGATTTTATCACCCCGTGTAATGAGAGTGTCTCACAGTGATTTTATCACCCCGTGCAATGAGACTGTCTCACAGTGATTTTATCACCCCGTGTAATGAGAGTGTCTCACAGTGACTTTATCATCCCATGTAATGAGGGAATCTCACAGTGATTTTATCACCTTGTGTCATGAGAGTGTCTCACAATGATTTTATCACCCCGTGTAATAAGGGAATCTCACAGTGATTTTGTCACCTCCTGTAATGTGAATGTCTCACAGTGATTTCATCATCCCGTGTAATGAGAGTGTCTCACAGTGATTTTATCACCTCGTGTAACGAGGGAATCTCACAGTGATTTTATCACCTCGTGTAATGAGTATTTCACAGTGATTTTATCACCCCGTGTCATGAGAGTGTCTCACAGTGATTTTAACACCCCGTGTAATGAGTGTCTCACAGTGATTTTATCACCCCGTGCAATGAGAGTATCTCACAGTGATTTTATCATCCTGTGTAATGAGAGTGTCTCACAGTGATTTTATCATCCTGTATAATGAGAGTGTCTCACAGTGATTTTATCATACCGTGAAATGAGAGTGTCTCTCTCTGATTTTATCACCTCGTGTAATGAGTGTCTCACAGTGATTTTCTCATCCCGTGTAATGAGAGTGTCTCACAGTGATTTTATCACCTCGTGTAATGAGAGTGTCTCACAGTGATTTTATCACCTCGTGCAATGAGAGTGGCTCACAGTGATTTTATCACCTCGTGTAATGAGGCAATCTCAGTGATTTTATCACCTCGTTTAATGAGTGTCTCACAGTGATTTTATCACCCCATGTAATGTGAATGTCTCACAATGATTTTATCATCCCGTGTAATGAGGCATTCTCACAGTGATTTTATCACCTCGTGTCATGTGAATGTCTCACAGTGATTTTATCATCCCGTGTAATGAGAGTGTCTCTCTGTGATTTTATCACCCCGTGTAATGAGATTGTCTCACAGTGATTTTATCACCTCGTGCAATGAGGGAATCTCACAGTGATTTTATCACCCCGTGTAATGATGGTGTCTCACAGTGATTTTATCACCCCGTGTAATGAGAGTGTCTCACAGTGATTTTATCACCCCGTGTAATGAGAGTGTCTCATAGTGACTTTATCATCCCATGTAATGAGGGAATCTCACAGTGATTTTATCACCTTGTGTCATGAGAGTGTCTCACAATGATTTTATCACCCCGTGTAATGAGGGAATCTCACAGTGATTTTATCACCTCGTGTGATGAGAGTGTCTCACAGTGATTTTATCATCCCGTGCAATGAGAGTGTCTCTCTGTGATTTTATCACCTCATGTAATGTGTCTCGCAGTGATTTTATCATCCCGTGTAATGAGAGTGTCTCACAGTGATTTTATCACCTCGTGTCATGAGAGTGTCTCAAAGTGATTTTATCACCTCGTGTAATGAGAGTGGCTCACAGTGATTTTATCACCCCGTGTAATGAGAGTGGCTCACAGTGATTTTATCACCTCGTGTAATGAGGGAATCTCGCAGTGATTTTATCACCTCGTGTAATGAGGGAATCTCACAGTGATTTTATCACCTCGTGTAATGAGTGTCTCACAGTGATTTTATCACCCCGTGTAATGAGGGAATCTCACAGTGATTTTATCACCTCGTGTAATGTGAATGTCTCACAGTGATTTTATTATCCCGTGTAATGAGAGTGTCTCTCTGTGATTTTATCACCCCATGTAATGAGAGTGTCACACAGTGATTTTATCGCCTCGTGTAATCAGGGAATCTCACAGTGATTTTATCACCTCGTGTAATGAGGGAATCTCACAGTGATTTTATCACCTCGTGTAATGAGTATTTCACAGTGATTTTATCACCCCGTGTCATGAGAGTGTCTCACAGTGATTTTCACACCCCGTGTAATGAGTGTCTCACAGTGATTTTATCACCCCGTGCAATGAGAGTATCTCACAGTGATTTTATCATCCTGTGTAATGAGAGTGTCTCACAGTGATTTTATCATCCTGTATAATGAGAGTGTCTCACAGTGATTTTATCATACCGTGAAATGAGAGTGTCTCTCTCTGATTTTATCACCTCGTGTAATGAGTGTCTCACAGTGATTTTCTCATCCCGTGTAATGAGAGTGTCTCACAGTGATTTTATCACCTCGTGTAATGAGAGTGTCTCACAGTGATTTTATCACCTCGTGCAATGAGAGTGGCTCACAGTGATTTTATCACCTCGTGTAATGAGGCAATCTCAGTGATTTTATCACCTCGTTTAATGAGTGTCTCACAGTGATTTTATCACCCCATGTCATGTGAATGTCTCACAATGATTTTATCATCCCGTGTAATGAGGCATTCTCACAGTGATTTTATCACCTCGTGTCATGTGAATGTCTCACAGTGATTTTATCATCCCGTGTAATGAGAGTGTCTCTCTGTGATTTTATCACCCCGTGTAATGAGATTGTCTCACAGTGATTTTATCACCTCGTGCAATGAGGGAATCTCACAGTGATTTTATCACCCCGTGTAATGATGGTGTCTCACAGTGATTTTATCACCCCGTGTAATGAGAGTGTCTCACAGTGATTTTATCACCCCGTGTAATGAGAGTGTCTCATAGTGACTTTATCATCCCATGTAATGAGGGAATCTCACAGTGATTTTATCACCTTGTGTCATGAGAGTGTCTCACAATGATTTTATCACCCCGTGTAATGAGGGAATCTCACAGTGATTTTATCACCTCGTGTGATGAGAGTGTCTCACAGTGATTTTATCATCCCGTGCAATGAGAGTGTCTCTCTGTGATTTTATCACCTCATGTAATGTGTCTCGCAGTGATTTTATCATCCCGTGTAATGAGAGTGTCTCACAGTGATTTTATCACCTCGTGTCATGAGAGTGTCTCAAAGTGATTTTATCACCTCGTGTAATGAGAGTGGCTCACAGTGATTTTATCACCCCGTGTAATGAGAGTGGCTCACAGTGATTTTATCACCTCGTGTAATGAGGGAATCTCGCAGTGATTTTATCACCTCGTGTAATGAGGGAATCTCACAGTGATTTTATCACCTCGTGTAATGAGTGTCTCACAGTGATTTTATCACCCCGTGTAATGAGGGAATCTCACAGTGATTTTATCACCTCGTGTAATGTGAATGTCTCACAGTGATTTTATTATCCCGTGTAATGAGAGTGTCTCTCTGTGATTTTATCACCCCATGCAATGAGAGTGTCACACAGTGATTTTATCGCCTCGTGTAATCAGGGAATCTCACAGTGATTTTATCACCTCGTGTAATGAGAGTGGCTCACAGTGATTGTATCACCTCGTATAATGAGGGAATCTCACAGTGATTTTATCACCTCGTGTAATGAGGGAATCTCACAGTGATTTTATCACCTCGTGCAATGAGTGTCTCACAGTGATTTTATCGCCTCGTGTAATGAGGGAATCTCACAGTGATTTTATCACCTCACGTAATGAGTGTCTCATAGTGATTTTATCATCCCGTGTAATGAGAGTGTCTCACACTGATTTTATCACCCCGTGTAATGAGAGTGTCTCACAGTTATTTTATCACCTCGTGTAATGAGAGTGTCTCACATTGATTTTATCACCCTGTGTAATGAGAGTGTCTCACAGTGATTTTATCACCCCGTGTAATGAGAGTGTCTCACAGTGATTTTATCACCTCGTGTAATGAGTGTCTCACAGTGATTTTATCACCTCGTGTAATGAGTGTCTCACAATGATTTTATCACCCCGTGTAATGGGAGTGTCTCACACTGATTTTATCACCCCGTGTAATGAGAGTGTCTCACAGTTATTTTATCACCTCGTGTGATGAGAGTGTCTCACAGTGATTTTATCACCTCGTGGAATGAGTGTCTCACAGTGATTTTATCACCTCGTGTAATGAGTGTCTCACAATGATTTTATCACCCCGTGTAATGACAGTGTCTCACAGTGATTTTATCACCCCGTGTAATGAGAGTGTCTCACAGTGACTTTATCATCCCATGTAACGAGGGAATCTCACAGTGATTTAATCACCTTGTATCATGAGAGTGTCTCACAATGATTTTATCACCCAGTGTAATAAGGGAATCTCACAGTGATTTTATCACCTCGTGTAATGAGTGTCTCACAGTGATTTTATCGCCTCGTGTAATGAGGGAATCTCACAGTGATTTTATCACCTCATGTAATGAGTGTCTCATAGTGATTTTATCATCCCGTGTAATGAGAGTGTCTCACACTGATTTTATCACCCCGTGTAATGAGAGTGTCTCACAGTTATTTTATCACCTCGTGTAATGAGAGTGTCTCACATTGATTTTATCACCCTGTGTAATGAGAGTGTCTCACAGTGATTTTACCACCCCGTGTAATGAGAGTGTCTCACAGTGATTTTATCACCTCGTGTAATGAGTGTCTCACAGTGATTTTATCACCTCGTGTAATGAGTGTCTCACAATGATTTTATCACCCCGTGTAATGGGAGTGTCTCACACTGATTTTATCACCTCGTGTAATGAGAGTGTCTCACAGTTATTTTATCACCTCGTGTGATGAGAGTGTCTCACAGTGATTTTATCACCTCGTGTAATGAGAGTGGCTCACAGTGATTTTATCACCTCGTGGAATGAGTGTCTCACAGTGATTTTATCACCCTGTGTAATGAGTGTCTCACAATGATTTTATCACCCCGTGTAATGACAGTGTCTCACAGTGATTTTATCACCCCGTGTAATGAGAGTGTCTCACAGTGACTTTATCATCCCATGTAATGAGGGAATCTCACAGTGACTTTATCATCCCGTGTAATGAGGGAATCTCACAGTGATTTAATCACCTTGTATCATGAGAGTGTCTCACAATGATTTTATCACCCAGTGTAATGAGGGAATCTCACAGTGATTTTATCAACCCGTGCAATGAGAGTGCCTCACAGTGATTTTATCACCTCGTGTAATGAGAGTGGCTCACAGTGATTTTATCACCTCGTGTAATGAGGGAATCTCACAGTGATTTTAACACCTCGTGTAATGAGGGAATCTCACAGTGATTTTATCACCTCGTGTTATGAGTTACTCACAGTGATTTTATCACCCCATGTAATAAGGGAATCTCACAGTGATTTTGTCACCTCCTGTAATGTGAATGTCTCACAGTGATTTTATCATCCCGTGTTATGAGAGTATCCCTCTGTGATTTTATCACCCCGTGTAATGAGAGTGTCTCACAGTGATTTTATCACCTCGTGTAACGAGGGAATCTCACAGTGATTTTAACACCCCGTGTAATGAGAGTGTCTCACAGTGATTTTATCACCTCGTGTAATGAGTGTCTCACAGTGATTTTATCACCCTGTGTAATGAGAGTATCTCACAGTGATTTTATCACCCCGTGTAATGAGAGTGTCTCACAGTGATTTTATCATCCTGTGTTATGAGAGTGTCTCACAGTGATTTTATCATACCGTGAAATGAGAGTATCTCACAGTGATTTTATCATACCGTGAAATGAGAGTGTCTCTCTCTGATTTTATCACCTCGTGTAATGAGTGTCTCACAGTGATTTTCTCATTCCGTGTAATGAGAATGTCTCACAGTGATTTTATGACCTCGTGTAATGAGAGTGTCTCACAGTGATTTTATCACCTCGTGTAATGAGAGTGGCTCACAGTGATTTTATCACCTCGTGTAATGAGGGAATCTCAGTGATTTTATCACCTCGTGCAATGAGTGTCTCACAGTGATTTTATCAAACCGTGTAATGTGAATGTCTCAAAATTATTTTATCATCCCGTGTAATGAGGCAATCTCACAGTGATTTTATCACCTCGTGTCATGTGAATGTCTCACAGTGATTTTATCATCCCGTGTAATGAGAGTGTATCTCTGTGATTTTATCACCCCGTGTAATGAGATTGTCTCACAGTGATTTTATCACCTCGTGCAATGAGGGAATCTCACAGTGATTTTATCACCCCGTGTAATGAGAGTGTCTCACAGTGATTTTATCACCCCGTGTAATGAGAGTGTCTCACAGTGATTTTATCACCCCGTGTAATGAGAGTGTCTCACAGTGACTTTATCATCCCATGTAATGAGGGAATCTCACAGTGATTTTATCACCTTGTGTCATGAGAGTGTCTCACAATGATTTTATCACCCCGTGTAATGAGGGAATCTCACAGTGATTTTATCACCCCGTGTAATGAGAGTGTCTCACAGTGATTTTATCACCTCGTGTAATGAGGGAATCTCACAGTGATTTTATCACCTCGTGTAATGAGGGAATCTCACAGTGATTTTATCACCTCGTGTAATGAGTGTCTCACAGTGATTTTATCACCCCGTGTAATGAGGGAATCTCACAGTGATTTTATCACCTCGTGTAATGTGAATGTCTCAAAGTGATTTTATCACCTCGTGTAATGAGTGTCTCGCTGTGATTTTATCAACCTGTGTAATGAGAGTGTCAGACAGTGATTTTATCGCCTCGTGTAATGAGGGAATCTCACAGTGATTTTATCACCTCGTGTAATGAGAGTGGCTCACACTGATTTTATCACCTCGTATAATGAGGTAATCTCACAGTGATTTTATCACCTCGTGTAATGAGGGAATCTCACAGTGATTTTATCACCTAGTGTAATGAGTGTCTCACAGTGATGGTATCACCCCTTGTAATGAGGGAATCTCACAGTGATTTTATCACCTCGTGTCATGAGAGTTTCTCACAGTGATTTTATCACCCCGTGTAATGTGAATGTCTCACAGTGATTTTATCATCCCGTGTAATGAGAGTGTCTCTCTGTGATTTTCTCACCCCATGTAATGAGAGTGTCACACAGTGATTTTATCGCCTCGTGTAATGAGGGAATCTCACAGTGATTTTATCACCTCATGTAATGAGTGTCTCACAGTGATTTTATCATCCCGTGTAATGAGAGTGGCTCACAGTGATTTTATCACCCCGTGTAATGAGAGTGTCTCTCTGTGATTTTCTCACCCCATGTAATGAGAGTGTCACACAGTGATTTTATCGCCTCGTGTAATGAGGGAATCTCACAGTGATTTTATCACCTCATGTAATGAGTGTCTCACAGTGATTTTATCACCCCGTGTAATGAGAGTGTCTCACAGTGATTTTATCACCCCGTGTAATGAGAGTGTCTCACAGTGATTTTATCACCTCGTGTAATGAGGGAATCTCACAGTGATTTTATCACCTCGTGTAATGAGGGAATCTCACAGTGATTTAACACCTCGTGTAATGTGTGTCTCACAGTAATTTTATCATCCCGTGTAATGAGAGTGTCTCTCTGTGATTTTATCACCCCATGTAATGAGAGTGTCTCATAGTGATTTTATCGCCTCGTGTAATGAGGGAATCTCACAGTGATTTTATCACCTTATGTAATGAGTGTCTCACAGTGATTTTATCATCCCGTGTAATGAGAGTGGCTCACAGTGATTTTATCACCCCGTGTAATGAGAGTGTCTCACAGTGATTTTATCACCTCGTGTAATGAGGGAATCTCACAGTGATTTTATCACCTCGTGTAATGAGTGTCTCACAGTGATTTTATCACCCCGTGTAATGAGGGAATCTCACAGTGATTTTATCACCTCGTGTAATGAGAGTTTCTCACAGTGATTTTATCACCCCGTGTAATGTGAATGTCTCACAGTGATTTTATCATCCCGTGTACTGAGAGTGTCTCTCTGTGATTTTATCACCCCATGTAATGAGAGTGTCACACAGTGATTTTATCGCCTCGTGTAATGAGGGAATCTCACAGTGATTTTATCACCCCGTGTAATGAGAGTGTCTCACAGTGATTTTATCCCCCCGTGTAATGAGAGTGTCTCACAGTTATTTTATCACCTCGTGCAATGAGTGTCTCACAGTGATTTTATCACCCCGTGTAATGAGAGTGTCTCACAGTGATTTTATCACCCCGTGTAATGAGAGTGTCTCACAATGATTTTTTCACCTCGTGTAATGAGAGTGTCTCACATTGATTTTATCATCTCGTGTAATGAGATTTTCTCACAATGATTTTATCACCCCGTGTAATGAGCGTGTCTCACAGTGATTTTAACACCTCGTGTGATGAGAGTGTCTCACATTGATTTTATCATCTCGTGTAATGAGATTTTCTCACAATGATTTTATCACCCCGTGTAATGAGCGTGTCTCACAGTGATTTTATCACCTCGTGTAATGAGAGTGTCTCGCAGTGATTTTATCACCCTGTGTAGTGAGGGAATCTCACAGTGATTTTACCACCTCATGTAATGAGAGTGTCTCACAGTGATTTTATCACCACTTGTAATGAGTGTCTCACAGTGATTTTATCACCTCGTGTAATGAGAGTGTCTCACAGTGATTTTATCACCTCGTGTAATGAGGGACTTGCACAGTGATTTTATCACCTCGTGTAATGAGTGTCTCACAGTGATTTTGTCACCCCGTGTAATGAGGGAATCTCACAGTGATTTTATCACCCCGTGTAATGAGAGTGTCTCAGTCATTTTATCACCTCGTGTAATGAGTGTCTCACAGTGATTTTATCACCCCGTGTAATGAGGGAATCTCAGTGATTTTATCACCTCGTGTTATGTGAATGTCTCACAGTGATTTTATCATCCCGTGTAATGAGAGTGTCTCTCTGTGATTTTATCACCCCTTGTAATGAGAGTTTCTCTCAGTGATTTTATCACCTCGTGTAATGAGAGTGTCTCACAGTGATTTTATCACCTCGTGTCATGAGTGTCTCAGTGATTTTATCACCCCGTGTAATGAGAGTGTCTCACAGTGATTTTATCACCTCGTGTAATGAGTGTCTCAGTGATTTTATCACCCCGTGTAATGAGAGTGTCTCAGTGATTTTGTCACCTCGTGTAATGAGATGTCTCACAATGATTTTATCACCTCGTGTAATGAGTGTCTCACAGTGATTTTATCACCCCTTGTCATGAGGGAATCTCACAGTGATTTTATCACCTCGTGTAATGAGAGTGTCTCACAGTGATTTTATCACCTCGTGTAATGAGAGTGCCTCACAGTGATTTTATCACCTCTTGTAATAAGAGTGTCTCACAGTGATTTTATCACCTCATGTAATGAGTGTCTCATAGTGATTTTATCACTCCGTGTAATGAGCGTGTCTCACAGTGATTTTATCACCCCGTGTAATGAGAGTGTCTCACAGTGATTTTATCATCCCGTGTAATGAGGGAATCTCACAGCGATTTTATCACCTTGTGTCATGAGAGTGTCTCACAATGATTTTATCACCCCGTGTAATGAGGCAATCTCACAGTGATTTTATCACCTCGTGTAATGAGAGTGTCTCACAGTGATTTTGTCACCTCGTGTCATGAGAGTGGCTCACAGTGATTTTATCATCCCGTGTAATGAGAGTGTCTCTCTGTGATTTTATCACATCGTGTAATGAGTGTCTCACAGTGATTTTATCACCTCGTGTAATGAGTGTCTCACAGTGATTTTATCACCCCGTGTAATGAGAGTGTCTCACAGTGATTTTATCACCTCGTGTAATGTGAGTGTCTCACTGTGATTTTGTCACCTCGTGTCATGAGAGTGGCTCACAGTGATTTTATCATCCCGTGTAATGAGAGTGTCTCTCTGTGATTTTATCACATCGTGTAATGAGTGTCTCACAGTGATTTTATCACCTCGTGTAATGAGTGTCTCACAGTGATTTTATCACCCCGTGTAATGAGAGTGTCTCACAGTGATTTTATCACCTCGTGTAATGTGAGTGTCTCACTGTGATTTGTGTAGCCCTGTGTCCTGAAGATATCTCACAGTGTTCTGATTAACACCCTGTGTCCCGAGAGGGACTCACAATGATTAATTTAACCCCCTGTGTACTGCTACTGCTCACAGTAATTTGTTTAACCCTCGATTTCTGATAATGTCTCACAGTGAGCGATTTGTTTAACCCCCTGTGTACTGTGGGTGTCTAACAGTGACCTGTCTTACTGCCAAGTACTGTGAATGTATCACAATGATTTGTTTAACCCACTGTGTACTTGGAATATCTCACTTTCATCCGTTTAAGCCTGTGTACTCAAAAGGTCTCACAGAGATTTGTTTAATCCCCTCTGTGTTGAGAATGCCTCACAGTGATCTATTTAACCACTTGTGTACTGAAAATGTCACGTTGATTTGCTCAACCCTTGTGTACTGAGAATAACTCACATTGCTCTGTTTAACTATGTTTGGTGGATGTCTCACAGTGATCTGTTTCACCCCCTGTGTATTGAGAGTGTCTCACAATGATACATTTAACCCCCTGTGTACTGAGAATGTCTCACAGTGAACTATTTAACCCCCTGTGTACTGAGAGAGAGTCAACATGATTAGTTTTATCTCCTGTGTACTGAGAATGTCTCAGAGTGACCTATTTAACCCCTGGTGTACTGAGAATATCTAACTGTGATCTGTTTAACCTCCTGTGTTCTGAAAATGTCTCACTGTGATCTGTTTAACTACCCGTGTACTGAGAGCATCTCAGAGTGATTTGTGTAGCCCTGTGTATTAAAGATCTCTCACAGTGATCTGCTAAACCTCTTGTGCACGAAGAGTGACACCCAGTGATTAGTTTAACCCCCTGCATACTGCAACTATCTGACAGTGATCTTATTAACACCCTGTACTGAGAGCATCTCACAGTATGTTGTTTGATCCTCGTTTTCCTAGAAAGTCTCACATTAATTTGTTTCACTCCCTTTGTACTGAGACAGTCTCACAATAATGTATTTAACCCCATGTGTACTGAGAAAGTCTGACAGTAATTTATTTAACCCCCTGTGTACTGAGAATGTATCAATGATTTGTTAACACCTGTGTACTGAGAGTGCCTCAGTTATTTTTTAAACCCTGTGTACTGAGAGCATCTTACAGTAATTTGATTAACCCCCTGTGCACTGAAAGTGTCTCACAGTGGGCCGTTTAACCCCCTGTGTACTGAGAGTGTCTCACAGTGGGCCGTTTAACCCCCTGTGTACTGAGAGTGTCTCACAGTGGGCCGTTTAACCCCCTGTGTACTGAGAGTGTCACACAGTGGGCTTTTTAACCCCCTGTGTACTGAGAGTATCTCACAGTGGGCTATTTAACCCCCTGTGTACTGAGAGTATCTCACAGTGGGCTATTTAACCCCCTGTGTACTGAGAGTATCTCACAGTGGGCTATTTCACCCCCTGTGCACTGAAAGTGTCTCACAGTGGGCTATTTAACCCCTTGTGTACTGAGAATGTCTCACATCGCTCCGTTTAGCCCCTTGTGCACTGAGAATGTCACGGATTGTTTAAACACCCCTGTAATGAAAATGTCACGATGATTTGTTTAACTCTTTGTGTACTGAGGTTGTCTCACAGTAATTTGTATATACCCTGGAGCACGGAGAGTGTCTCACAGTCTTTTGTATCAGCTCCTGTGCACTGAGAATATCTCAACAATGATTTGTTTAACCCCTTGTATTCTGAGGATGTTGTGGGGATTTGTTTAACCCCATGTGTACTGAGAGTGTCTCATAGTGACCTGTTTAGCCCCCTGTGTGCTGAGAATGTATCACAGTGCTTTGTTTAACTATCTGTGCACTGATAGTGTCCCACAGTGATTTGTTAAACCCCCTGTGTTCTGATACAGTCTCACAGAGAACTGTTTAACCTCCTGTGTTCTGAAAGTGTCCCACGGTGATTTGTTTACCTCCCCAATACAAGAGATTGTCTCATAATGATTTGCCTAACCTCCTGAGTGCAGAGAATGTCTCACAGTGATTGGTTTAACCCCCTGTGTACTGAGAGTGTCTCACAGTGATCTGTTTAACCCCCTGTGTACTGAGAATGTCTCACAGTAATTTATTTAACCCCCTGTGTGCTGAGACTGTCACAGTGATATGTTTGACACCCTGTATACTGAGAGTGTCTCACAGGATTTCTTTAACCCCTTGTGTTCTGAGAATGTTTCACACCGATCTGTTTAACCCCCTGCATCCAGAAACTGTCTCACATTGATCTGTTTAAGCCCTTCTGTACTGAGAGCATCTGACAGTGATTTGTTTAATCACTTCTGTACTGAGAGCATCTGAAAATTATTTGTTTAATCACTTGTACAGTGAGAGCATCTGACAGTGATTTGTTTAACCCACTATGTACAGAGGGAGTCTTACAGTAAGCTGTGTAATCCTCTGTGCACTGAGAGTGTCTCACAATTATTTGTACAAGCCCCTGTGTACTGAAACTCTCAGCGATCTGTTTTCTTTAACCCCCTGTTTACTGAAAGCATGTCACCGTAATTTGTTTAACTCTTGTATACTGTAAGCCTCTGTTTACGGAAAATGTTTCACAGCGATTTGTTTAACCCCATGTGTACTGAGAGTAATTCACAGCGATTTGTTTAGCCCTGTGCACTAATGATATATAACAGTGATCTGTTTAACCTCCTGTGTACTGACAGCGACTCACGGTGATTAGTTTAACACCAGTTCCGAAAAAAATCTCAGTGACAAGTTTAACCCCCTGTGTACTGAGAATGTCTCTGTGATTTGTTTAACCCCTTGTGTACTGAGAATGTCTCTCAGTGATTTGTTTAACCCCTTGTGTACTGAGAATGTCTCTCAGTGATTTGTTTAACCCCTTGTGTACTGAATGTCTTACATTGATTTGTTTAACCCTCTGTGTACTGGGAATATCCAACAATGATTTGTTTAACCCCCTGTGTACTCAGTGTCTCACAGTGTTTTCGTTCACCCCCTGTATACTGAAAATGTTTCATACTGACCTGTTTAACCCCCTGCGTCTGGAGAATGTCTCACATTGATCTGCTTGAGCCCTTGTGTACTGAGAGCATTTGACAGTGATTTGTTTAACCCACTCTGTACAGAGAATGTCTCACAATTCCCTGTTTACTGAGAATGTCTCAGTGATCTGTTTTACCCCCGTCTACTGACAGTCTCATCCTGAGCTTTTTAACCTCATAGTGATTTGCTTAACCCCCTGTGTACCGAGAGTGTCTCATAGTGATCTGTTTTACCCCCTGTGTACTGAGAATGTATCACAGTGATTTGTTTAACCCCCTGTGTACCGAGAGTGTCTCCGTGATCTGTTTAACCCCCTGTGTACCGAGAGTGTCTCATAGTGATCTGTTTAACCCCCTGTGTACTGAGAATGTATCACAGTGATTTGTTTAACCCCCTGTGTACCGAGAGTGTCTCCATGATCTGTTTAACCCCCTGCATACCGAGAGTGTCTCATAGTGATCTGTTTAACCCCCTGTGCACTGAGAATGTCTCACAGTGATTTGTTTAACCCCCTGTGCACTGAGAGTGTCTCACAGTGATTTGTTTAACTCCCTGTGCACTGAAAATGTCTCACAGTGATTTGTTTAACCCCCTGTGTACTGAGATCGTCTCACAGTGATTAGTTTAACCCCCTGTGTACTGCAATAATCTTGCAGTAATTTGTTTAACTCTCTGTATTTTGTAAAAGTCTAATAGTGATTTGTTTAACCCAATGTGTACTGAGAGCATATCACAATGATTTGTTTAAACATCTCTATCCTGAGTGTCTCAGAGTGATCTGTTTAATCACCTGTGTGTTGAGAGTATATCACAGTAATTTTTTCAAGCGTCTCTGTTCTGAGAGTCCCAGAGTTATCTGTTTAACCCCCCGTGCACTGGGAATGTCTCAAATTGATTTGTTTAAGCCCCTTTATACTGGGAATTTCTCACAGTAATCTGTTTAACCCCCTGTGTACTAGGAATGTCTCACAGTGATTTGGTTAACCACCTGTGCGCTGAGAGTGTCTCACATCGATATGTTTAAACTCCCTGTGTGCTAAAAATGTTTCACAGTGATCTTCTTAACCACCTGTATCCTGAGAGTGTCACACTGTGATTTGATTAAGCCCCTATGTGCTGAGAGTGTATCACAGTAATTTGTTTAACCCCCTGTATACTGAGAATGTCTCATATCGATTTGTTTAACTCGCTGTGTCCTGAGTGAGTCTCAGAGAGATTTGTTTAACCCTCTGTGTAATGAGAATGTCTCACACTGATTTTTTCAACCCCTGCGTACTGAGAATAGCTTACACAGATCTGTTTAACCCCTTGTGTACTGACAGTGTCTTATAATCATCGTTTTACCCCCTGTGTACTGAGAACGTCTCAGAGAGATTTGTTTAACCCCCTGTGTACTGAAAATATCTCGCGGTTATTTGTTTAACTCCCTGTGTACTGAGAGTGTCTCACGGTGATTCGTTTAACCCTTTGCGTACTGACAATGTTGCACCGTGATTTTTTTTTAACCCCGTGTTTACTGTGAATGTCTCAGTGATTTGTTTAACCCCCTGTGTACTGAGAATGTCTCACACTGATCTGTTTAACCCCCTGTGTACTGACAGTGTCTTATAATTATTGTGTTACCCTCTGCGCATTGAGAATATTTCTCAGTGATTTGTTTACCCACTGTGTACTGAAAATGTCTCACGGTGATTCGTTTAACCCCCTGTGGACTGAGAGCATCTCACAGTGACCTGTTTAAACTCTCTAAGTACTGAGAATGTCTCACATTTTTTGTTTAACCCTGTGTGTACTGAGAATGTTTCACAGTGATGTGTTTAACCCCCTGTGTACTGAGAATTTCTCAGTGATTTGTTTAACCCCCTGTGTACTGAGAGTATCTGTTTAACCCCCTGTGTACTGCTTGTGTCTCACAGTGATCGGTTTAAACCCCTGAGTATTGAGAATGTCTCAGTCATTTAATTAACACCCTGTATACTGAGAGTATCTCATGCTGATTTGTTTAACCCACTTGTGCATTGAGAATGTCTCAATGACTTGTTTAACCCCTTGTGTATTGAGAGTGTCGCACTGTGATCTGTTTAACCCCTTGTCTACTGAGAATGTCTCACAGTGATTTGTTTAACTCCCTGTGTACTGAAAATATCTAACAGAGATCTGTTTAACCGTCTACGTACTGACAGTGTCTTAGAATTATTGCTTTATCCCCGTGTACTGAGAATGTCTGACATTGATTTGTTTAACCCCTTGTGTACTGAGAATCTCATTGAAACATCCAAAATCCTCACAGGGCTTGACAGAGTAGATGCAGGGAGGATGTTTCCCCTGGCTGGGGAGTCTAGAACCTGGGTCACAGTCTCAGAATAAAGGGTTGGCCATTTAGGACTGAGATGAGGAGAACTTTCTTCACTCAGAGGGTGGTGAATCTTTGGAATTCGCTACCCCAGAGGGCTGTGGAGGCTCAGTCATTGAGTACATTCAAAACAGAGATCGATAGATTTCTAGATATTAAAGTCATCAAGAGATATGGGGATAGTGCAGGAAAATGACGTTGAGGTCGATCATAATCTTATTGAATGGCGGAACAGGCTCGAGGGGCCGGATGGCCTACTCCTGCTCCTATTTCTTATGTTCTTATGTCTCACATTGATTTGTTTAACTCCCTGTGTACTGAGAATGTCTCAGTGATTTGTTTAACCCTCTGTGTACTAAGCATGTCTCACAGTGAGTTGTTTAAATGCTCGAGTATTTAGAATGTCTCAGTGATATATTTAACACCCTGTGCACTGAAAATATCTAACAGAGATCTGTTTAACCGTCTACGTACTGAGAATGTCATGCAGTTATTGGTTTAATACCCAAGGGCAATGCGGTTGATGTGGTGTATATGGACTTTCAAAAAGCGTTTGATAAAGTGCCACATGATAGGCTTGTCAGCGAAATTGAAACCCATGGAATAAAAGGGGCAGTGGCAGCATGGATACAAAATTGGCTAAGTGACAGGAAACAGGGTAGTGGTGAACGGTTTTTTTCAGACTGGAGGGTAGTGTACAGTGGTGTTCCCCAGGGGTCGGTGCTGGGACCACTGCTTTTCTTGATATACATTAATGAGTTGGACTTGGGTGTACAGGGCACAATTTCAAAATTTGTAGATGACACAAAACTTGGAAGTGTAGTAAACAGTGAGGAGGATAGTGATAGACTCCAAGAGGATATAGACAGGCGGGTGGAATGGGCAGACATGTGACAGATTAAATTTAAAGCAGAGAAGTGCGAAGTGATACATTTTCGCAGGAAGAATGAGGAGAGACAATATAAACTAAAGGGTACAATTCTAAAGGGGGTGCAGGAACAGAGAGACCTGGAGGTATATGTGCACAAATCTTTGAAGGTGGCAGGACAGGTTGAGAAGGCGGTTGCAAAAGCATACGGGATCCTGGGCTTTATAAATAGAGGCATAGAGTACAAAAGCAAGGAAGCTATGATGAACCTTTATAAAACACTGGTTCAGCCACAACTGGAATATTGTGTTTAATTCTGGACACCACACTTTAGGAAGGATGTGAAGGCCTTAGAGAGGGTGCAGAAAAGATGTACTACAATGGTTCCAGGGATGAGGGACTTCAGTTACATGGATAGACTGGAGAAGCTGGGATTGTTCTCCTTAGAGCAGAGAAGGTTAAGGGGAGATTTGATAGAGGTGTTCAAAATCATGAAGGGTTTTGACAGAGTAAATATAGAGAAACTGTTCCCATTGGCAGAACAGTCAAGAACCAGAGGACACAGATTTAAGGTGATTGCCAAAAGAACCAAAGGCGACATGGGGAGAAACTTTTTACGCAGCAAGTGGTTATGACCTGGAATGCGTTGCCTGAAAGGGCGGTGGAGGCAGATTCAATCGTGGCTTTCAAAAAGGAATTGGATAAATACTTGAAGGGGAAAAATTTACAGGGCTACGGAGAAAGAGGGGGGGAATGGGACTAACAGGATTGCTCTTACAGAGGGGCGGCATGGGCTCGATGGGCCGAATGGCCTCCTTCTGTGCTGTAACCATTCTATGATTCAGTGATTCTGTGTGCTGAGAATCTCGCACAGTGATTTCTTTAACCCCATGCACTGAGTGTTTCTCAGTGATTTGTTTAACCCCGTGAGTACCGAGAGTATCTCACATTGACTGATTTAACTCCGTGTGTACTGAGAATGTCTCAGTGATTTGTTTAACCACCACCCCGTGCACTGAGAGTGTCTCACCGAGATTTATTTAACCCGTCTACTGAGAATGCCTCACAATGATTTGTTTAACCCCCTGTGTACCGAGAATGTCTCACAGAGATTTGTTTAACCCCCGTGTACCGACAATGTCTCAGAGATTTATTTAACTCCCTCAGTACCGAGAATGTCTCACAGTGATTTGTTTAACCCCGTATGTACTGAGAATGTTGCAGTGATTTTTTTTAACCCCCTGTATACTGAAACTGTTTCAGTGATCTGCTTAACTGCCTGTGTTTAGAGAATGTCTCCCAGTGATTTGTTTAACCCCCTGTATACTGAGAGTGTTTCGGTGATTTATTTAACCAACTGTGTACTGAGAATGTCTCTGTGATTTGTTTTACCCTCGGTATATTTGGAGCGTCTCTCTGTGATTTGATTAACCTGAAAGTCATCTGTTTATCCCCTTGTGTACCGAGAGTGTCTCAGAGTGATCTGTTTAACCCCCTGTGTACTGAGAGTGTCTCACAGTGATCTATTTAACCCCCTGTGTACCGAGAGTGTCTCACAGTGATCTGTTTAACCCCCTGTGTACTGAGAGTGTCTCACAGTGATCTGTTTAACCCCCTGTGTACCGAGAGTGTCTCACAGTGATCTGTTTAACCCCCTGTGTACTGAGAGTGTCTCACAGTGATCTGTTTAACCCCCTGTGTACTGAGAGTGTCTCTCAGTGATCTGTTTAACCCCCTGTGTACTGAGAGTGTCTCTCAGTGATCTGTTTAACCCCCTGTGTACTGAGAGTGCCATACATGTATTGTTTTACTCCCCTGTGTACTGAGAATATTTCTCAGTGCTTTCTTTAACTCCCGTGTAATGAGAATGTCTCACATTTTTTGTTTAACCCTGTGTATACTGAGACTGTGTCACAGTGATTTGTTTAACCTCCTGTGTATTGATAATGTCTCAATGATTTGTTTAAAGGCCCATGCACTGAGAATATCTCACAGTGAATGTTTAACCCTCTGTGTACTGAGATTATCTCACAGTGAATGTTCAACCCTCTGTGTACTGAGAACATCTCAGGTGATTGGGTTTAACCTTTTGTGTGCTGAGTGTCTCAAAGTGAATTGTGTAAGCCTCTGTATACTGAAAATGTCTCATAGTAATTTGTTTAGCCCCCTGGTGTACTGATAATGCCTCACTATAATTTGTTTAACTCCCTGTGCACTGAGAGTGTCTGTCAGTGATTTGTTTAAGTTCCTGAGTACTGAAAATGTTTCACAGTGATTTCTTTGACTGAGAGTGATGCACAGTGATTTGCTTAACCCTTGTGTACTGAGTATATCTCACAGTGATCTGTTCAACCCCGTGTCTATGGAAAATGTCTCACAGTGATTTGTTTAACTCCCTGTGTATTGAGATTTTCTCAGAGTGATTCGTTTTAACCCCCTGTGTGCTGAGACGTTCTCTCATTGATCTGGTTAACCCTCTGTGTGCTGGGAATGTCACACGGTGATTTCTTTAGCCCCCTGCGTACTGAGAGGGTCTCAGAGTGAGCTGTTTAACTCCCTGTGTACTGAGAATGTTCCTGTGATTTGTTTAACCCGCTGTGTACTGATAACGTCTCACAGAGACCTGTTTCACCCCCCGTGTACCGCGAATATCACACAGTGAATTATTTAACCCTCTGTCTACTGAGAATATCTCACAGTGAATCATTTAACCCTTTGTGCACTGAGAATGTCTCACAGTGACGTCCTCAAACCCCTGTCCACTAGAATGTCTCACTGAGATATGTTTAACCCCCTGTGTTCTGAGAGTGTCTCATTGTAATATGTTGAACAGCCTGCGTACTGAGACGATCTCGTAGTGAATTGTTTAACCCCCAGCATTCTGAGCGTGCCTCACAGTCATTTATTTAACCCCTTCTGTACTGAAAATATCGCATAATCATGTGTTTAACCCCCTCATTTACTGAGAATGTCTCACAGTGATTTTTTTAACTCCTATGTACTGAAAATCCTCAGTGATTTGTCTAACCCGCTGTTTATTCAGAACGTCCCTGTGATCTGTTTAACCCCCTGTGTACTGACAATGTCTCATAGTGATCTCCTTAACTTCCTGTGTACTGGGAGTATCTCACTCTGATCTGTTTAACCCTCTGTGTACCGAGAGTGTCTCACAGTGATCTGTTTAACCCCCTGTGTACTGAGAATGTCCCATGGTGATTTGATTAACCCCCTGTGTACTGAGGGTATCTCACTGTGACCTGTTTAACCCTCTGTGTACTGAGAATATCTGTGACCTGTTTAACCCCCTGTGTACTGAGTATGTATCTAGCTTATCTGTTTAACCCCCTGTGTACCGAGAGTATCTCACAGTGATTTGTTTAACCCCCTGTACACTGAGAGTGTCTCACAGTGACCTGCTTAACCCCCTGTGTACTGAGAGTTCCTTACAGTGACCTGTTTAACTCCCTGTATATGAGAGTGTCTCACAGTGATTTGTTTAACCCTCTGTGTACCGAGAGTATCTCACAGTGATTTGTTTAACCCCCTGTACACTGAGAGTGTCTCACAGTGACCTGCTTAACCCCCTGTGTACTGAGAGTGTCTCACAGTGACCTGTTTAACTCCCTGTGTACTGGGAGTGTTTAACAGTGATTTGTTTAACCCTCTGTGTACTGAATGTACTCCACAGTGCTCTTTTTAATTCTCTGTGCACTGAGAATGTCTCACTGTGATCTGTTCACTGGCCTGTATACTAAGAGTGTCTCACAGTGATCTACTTAACTCCCTTTGTAATGAGAATGCCTCACGGTGATCTATACAACATCCTGTCCACTGAGAGTGTCACACAGTGATTTGTTTAACCCCCTGAGTATTGAGAATGTCTCACATTGATGTTTTTAACCCCTCATGTGTCGAGAATGTATCACAGTGATCTGTTTAACCCCTCGTGTACTGAGAATGTATTATGGTGTTCGGTTTAACCCCCTGTGTACCAAGAGTCGGTTACAGTGATCTGTTTAAAACCGCCTGCGCACAGTTATTGTTTTACACCCTGTGATTTTTTTTTAACCCCCTGTGTACTGAGAATGACCCACAGTGATTTGTTTAACCCTATGTGTACTCAAAGTGTCTCAATGTGATTGTTTTAAACCCCACTGCACTGAGAGTGTCTCACATTGATTTGTTTAACCCTCTGTGTACTGAGAATATCTCAGTTATTATTTTAACCCCCGTGTACTGAGAATGTCTCTGTGGTCTGTTTAACCCCCTGTGCACTGAGAGTGTGTCACTGTGATTTTTTTTAACCTCCTGTGTATTGAGAGTGTCTCACAATGATCTGTTTAACCCCGTGTGTACTGAGAGTATCTGACAGTGGTTTGTTTATACCCCAGTGTACTGGGAATGCCTCACTGCGATTTGTTTAACCCCCTGTGTACCGACAGTGTCTCAAAGTTCTTGTTTTACACCCTCTACACCAGATTGTCTCACATTGATTTGTTTAAACCCTGGTGAGCTGAGAATAACTCAGTGATTGCTTTAACTCACTGTGTACTGAGAGTATCTCACAGAGACATGTTTAACCCCTTGTGTACTGAGAGTGTCTCACAGTGATTTGTTTAACACCCTTTGTTCTGAAAATACCTCACAGTTATCTTTTTAACCCTGTGTGTTCTGAGAGTGTCTCACTGTGATTTGTTTTGCCCCCTGTGCACTGAGACTGTTTCAGCGATGTGTTTAACCTCATGTGTACTGAAAGGTTCTCACAGTGAACTGTTTTAACCCCCCGAGCGCTGAGTGATGAATGAGAGTTCACTTTCCTCAATCACTGTGCTATTTGAGTCAGATCAACCTGTCCTCCTACCTGCGAAGCATTGGCTGAAATTGCTGCTGGTGCTTTGAACCTTGACTCTCGCCCGTCTGTTAGCCGTCCTCTCAGCCTTTTCGTCCCCCCCCCCCCCGTTTAATGATTCCAACTCCTTCCCATAGCATTCTCCCAGCAGTTTGGCCGTGAGTTGGTATTTTCTTTCAGCGATTTATTATGAATTTAAATTGACTGTAGTGAGGCGCCATTGTCCCCGTTTGCTTCTGTGTCTGGTTTCAACAGCTGTGGGGGGGTGATTTTAACCCCCAAGAACGGGTGGGTTGGGGGCAGGCGGGAGTTGAAAATAATTGTTCTTTTGGGTCGCAACCTCAAAATTTTCGGACTCGGCATTCCCCAGCGGGAAGCCTGGACTGTTACACGCCGACGTTAAACCCGGAAATAAAGCCGGGTTGCGGTCGCGACCCAAAAAACAACTATTTTCAACTCCCGCCCGCCCCCAACCCACCCGTTTATGGGGTATGAAATCACCCCCCCTGGTCTCTCTTACAACCACAATAACAGCCCATGGCCTCGCCCCCCCCCCCCACCTCCCCTATCTCTGTAACCTCCTCCAGCCCGACAACCCTCCGAGGTCTCTGTGCTTCTCCAATTCTGGCCTCTTAGTGAATCCGTCACTTCCCTCACCCCACCATTGGCGGCCGTGCCTTCAGCTGCCTCGGCCCCAAGCTCTGGAATTCCCTCCCTGAACCTCTCCGCCTCTCTCTCCTCCTTTAAGACGCTCCTTTAAACCTACCTCTTTGTCCAAGCTTTTGGTCACCTGTCCTAATATCTCCTTATGTGGCTCGGTGTCAAATTTTGGTTGGTAATCGCTCCTGTGAAGCACCTTGGGACGTTTTACGACAGTAAAGGTGCTATATAAATGCAAGTTTTCATTGAAGCTGTCCCGTTGTCAGATTTACACCATGGGTGCTGATGAGGCCCGTTTGGAGATTCCCAATAGATTCTTGATTGTGTTAAAGTTTTGGCCAATCTCTCCTCCCAATGTGGAGAATGTTGGGCAGTCTCACGGTCGATTCCTCCACACCATTGTGTCACCCGTCAATGTGTTGGTCAGTTAGACTCTCCTGTGCCTCGCTGCGCATGGGATACCCCATTTCCTCCCCTGTTGTCTGACCAGAGCAGGGTATTGGGACTCCACTCAGAGTATCACCTCGACTTACACCCGGCGCATTGCAGTTCTCCACAGTTGATGTTTCCCTTGGCCTGTTTGATCCAATCCGGCCAATTACTGCCCCATCAGTCTACTCTCAATCATCAGCAAAGTGATGGAAGGTGTCATCGACAGTGCTATCAAGCGGCACTTACTCACCAATAACCTGCTCATCGATGCTCAGTTTGGGTTCCGCCAGGACCACTCGGCTCCAGACCTCATTACAGCCTTGGTCCAAACATGGACAAAAGAGCTGAATTCCAGAGGTGAGGTGAGAGTGACTGCCCTTGACATCAAGGCAGCATTTGACCGAGTGTGGCACCAAGGAGCCCTAGTAAAATTGAAGTCAATGGGAATCGGGAGGAAAACTCTCCAGTGGCTGGAGTCATACCTAGCACAAAGGAAGATGGTAGTGGTTGTTGGTGGCCAATCATCTCAGCCCCAGGACATTGCTGCAGGAGTTCCTCAGGGCAGTGTCCTAGGCCCAACCATCTTCAGCTGCTTCATCAATGACCTTCCCTCCATCATAAGGTCAGAAATGGGGATGTTCGCTGATGATTGCACAGTGTTCGGTTCCATTCGCAACCCCTCAGATAATGAAGCAGTCCGAACCCGCATGCAGCAAGACCTGGACAACATCCAGGCTTGGGCTCATAAGTGACAAGTAACATTCGCGCCAGACAAGTGCCAGGCAATGACCACCTCCAACAAGAGAGAGTCTAACCATCTCCCCTTGACATTCAACGGCATTACCATCACCGAATCCCCCACCATCAACATCCTGGGAGTCACCATTGACCAGAAACATAACTGGACCAGCCACATAAATACTGTGGCTACAAGAGCAGGTCAGAGGCTGGGTATTCTGCGGCGAGTGACTCACCTCCTGACTCCCCAAAGCCTTTCCACCATCTACAAGGCACAAGTCAGGAGTGTGATGGAATACTCTCCACTTGCCTGGATGAGTGCAGCTCCAACAACACTCAAGAAGCTCGACACCATCCAGGACAAAGCAGCCCGCTTGATTGGCACCCCATCCACCACCCTAAACGTTCACTCCCTTCACCAGTGGCGCACTGTGGCTGCAGTGTGTACCATCCACAGGATGCACTGCAGCAACTCACCAAGGCTTCTTCGACCACCTAGAAGGACGAGGGCAGCAAGCACATGGGAACAACACCACCTGCACGTTCCCCTCCAAGTCACACACCATCCCGACTTGGAAATATATCGCCGTTCCTTCATCGTCGCTGGGTCAAAATCCTGGAACTCCCTTCCTAACAGCACTGTGGGAGAACCGTCACCACACGGACTGCAGCGGTTCAAGAAGGCGGCTCACCACCACCTTCTCAAGGGCAATCAGGGATGGGCAATAAATGCCGACCTCGCCAGCGACGCCCACATCCCATGAACAAATAAAAAAAAACCAGACTCGCCTCACCTCTGGCTTGTTCCCATAACATTTGTACCTGGACAGGTCGTTAGCCTCAACCCTGCCCCCCCACCCATCCATCCCACCCTACCAGGAGGACGGTGCGCTGCCTTTAGAATGGCACCTCCCAGCCGACCTGTCTGGCTTGGGTTTGGGCCTACCGGGAGTTAAACTCCCGCCGGTGTAGCTCTCCCAATCAAGCAGCAGTGCCCAGGGAAGGACGGTGCCAAGGTCGATGAGTCCGTCTCTCACGTGGGAAGTCTAGTGAGGTTAGCCTGGGGTCACAGCAATGCCAAAAGCAAGGCCTAAAAATCTGTGCCTCCCATAAAAAGCATTCATTGCACGGAACTTGGAATTCACTTCCCTCAGTTTCACTTGCCAGAACCCTGAAGGCGCATCGAACTTGCCAAAATAGTTTGGCTTGGCAAACCGTACCCATAATTTCCTCACAAGTTGGAAGCTCGAGATGTTTTCGTTTAGCAGGCCTCTGGATCCACAAAAATTCACTGCATCCGTTGTAATTAATGGCATTAATTAACTGGGTTAGTTCACGCCTGATTAAATGCGTTCACCAATCTGGTTAATTCAATTATTTTTTTTCTCCGTGACCTCCAAGTGCTCCTTTCTTCCCAGCTCTGTTGTTTAATGTTGCTACTGTGCAATTGCTGCATTACTGCACGGGGACGTAATTGGGGTGACTGGTTTATTGATCCTGATCGGGTGTTCCCCTGGCAACCAACCCCGTCATTGAAATCCATCCTCGAATCCTAGATGTGTTCCGTGCTCCATTTGAGGCTGGGAACTCCTTTTATTCAAGTATGTTCATTGGAAGCTCTCAGGCATAAGAGCAAGCAGATAGGGACCTCGACAAATCACAACTTGTCTGGGCTGTGGTGGAATGAGACATGTATTTCTTGTCGCTGATACTTCTAGTCCTGGCAATCCCATTTGGGCCTGTTTTATAATCCCTTTTAATTGCTTACAGACATCAAATGTACTTGTGCTACTGTATATAGTTTCAATTTAATGAGTGTTTAATTTGTTACTAGTAATAGTATCCATTGTTGCCCATTTTCTTCCCCTGCAGCTATTAAGTTCACATGTAGCAACATTACTCAAATGATGTGTAGTATCAGTGATAAGAACCAAGTACTCAGTACCACACAGAGTATCGGTGTATGTACTCAGTATCACACACAGTATCGGTGTATGTACTCAGTATCACACACAGTATCGGTGTATGTACTCAGTATCACACACAGTATCGGTGTATGTACTCAGTATCACACACAGTATCGGTGTATGTACTCAGTATCACACACAGTATCAGTGTATGTACTCAGTATCACACAGAGTATCGGTGTATGTACTCAGTACCACACACAGTATCAGTGTATGTACTCAGTATCACACACAGTATCGGTGTATGTACTCAGTATCACACACAGTATCGGTGTATGTACTCAGTATCACACACAGTATCGGTGTATGTACTCAGTACCACACACAGTATCCGTGTATGTACTCAGTATCACACACAGTATCAGTGTATGTACTCAGTATCACACACAGTATCGGTGTATGTACTCAGTATCACACACAGTATCAGTGTATGTACTCAGTATCACACAGAGTATCGGTGTATGTACTCAGTACCACACACAGTATCAGTGTATGTACTCAGTATCACACACAGTATCGGTGTATGTACTCAGTATCACACACAGTATCAGTGTATGTACTCAGTATCACACACAGTATCGGTGTATGTACTCAGTACCACACACAGTATCCGTGTATGTACTCAGTATCACACACAGTATCAGTGTCTGTATTCAGTATCATACAGAGTATCGGTGTCTGTACTCAGTATCATACAGAGTATCGGTGTTTGTACTCAGTATTGTACAGAGTATCGGTGTATGTATTCAGTATCAAACAGAGTATCCTTGTCTATTTTGAGTTATAAGCTCTAACGGTATATATATCCAGCCTCACAGTATCTGTGTCCAGTATCTCAGAGTATCAGTGTTTGTATGCAGTAACGCACTGTATCATTATATCCAGTGTCACAGTATCTGTGTCCAGTATCTCAGTGAGTATCAGTGTTTGTATGCAGTAACGCACTGTATCTATCCATATCCAGTGTCACAGTATCTGTGTCCAGTATCTCAGTGAGAATCAGTGTTTGTATGCAGTAATGCACTGTATCATTATCGATATCCAGTGTCACAGAATCTGTATCCTGTATCACAGTGAGTAACACTGTTTGTATCAGAATATCAGTGTTGATATCCCGTATTACTAGAAATATCAAAATCTGTATCCACTATGAAATGGAATATCAATATCTGTATTAGCTATCTGTATCCTGTATCACATGAAGTATCAGTGTCAGTAACCTGTATCACGTACAGTATCAGTATCAGTATCCTGTATCACGTACAGTATCAGTATCCTGTATCACACACATGGTATCAGTGCCTGCATCCAATATTACAGTCCATATCCTGTATCACACAAAGTATCACTATCTGAATCCTGCATCGCACAGAGTATCACTATCTGTACCAATATCACATAGAGTAGCATTGTCTGTATCAATTATCACACAGAGTATCAGTCTCTGTATCCAATATTGCACAGAGTATCAGTCTATGTATCCAATATCACACAAAGTATCAGCCTCTGTATCTAATATTATATACGGTTTCAGTGCCTGTATCACGCAAATTATCAGTAGCTGTATCCAATATCACACAGTGTATCACTATCTGTATCCTGTATCACTTAGAGTAGCATTGTCTGTACCAAATATCACACATGGTATCAGTGCCTGTATCTAATATCACACAGAGTATCACTATTTGTTTCTAATATCACACAGAGTATCAGTCTCTGTATCCAATACCACACAGAATATCAGTGTTAGTATACAGTATCACACAGAGTATCAGTGTATAGACTTTCACATAGATTATCAGTGTCTGTATACAGTATCACACAGAGTATCAGTGTTAGTATCCAATATCACACAGAATATCAGTGTTGGTATCCAGTATCACAGAGTATCAGTGCTTACAGTATCACACAGAGTATCAGCATCTGTATACAGTATCACACAGAATGTCAGCATCTGTATACAGTATCACAGAGTGTCAGCATCTGTATACAGTATCACACAGAATGTCAGCATCTGTATACAGTACTACACAGAGTATCAGTGTATACAGTATCACACAGTACCAGTGTCTGTATACAGTATCACACAGAGTATCAGCGTCTGTATACAGTATTACACAGAGTACCAGTGTATACAGTATCACACAGAGTATCAGCATCTGTATACAGTATTACAGAGTATCAGTGTATACAGTATCACAAATATTATCACTATCTGTATCCTGTATCACATAGAGTAGCATTGTCTGTACCAAATATCACACATGGTATCAGTGCCTGTATCTAATATCACACAGAGTATCACTATCTGTTTCCAATATCACACAAAGTATCAGTCTCTGTATCCAATATTACACAGAATGTCAGTATATATATTCAATCTCATACAGAGTATCAGTCTCTGTATCCAATATCACACAGCATATCAGTGTAGGTATCCAGTATCACAGATTATCAGTGCTTAAAGTATCGCACAGAGTATCAGCATCTGTATACAGTATACAATATCATACAGAATATAAATGTTGGTATGGGATCACACAGTGTATTAGTGTCAGTGTCTGTATACAGTATCACACAGTGTATCAATTTCTGTATACAATATCAGTGTTAGTATCCAGTATCACACAGAATATCAGTGTTGGTATCCAGTATCACACAGAATATCAGTGTTGGTATCCAGTATTAAAGAATATCAGTGTATACAGTATCACACAGAGTATCAGCATCTGTATACAGTATCACACAGAGTATCAGCATCTGTATACAGTATCACACAGAGTATCAGCATCTGTATATAGTATCACATAGAGTGTCAGCATCTGTATACTGTATCACACAGAGTATCAGTGTATACCGTATGACACAGAGTATCAGTGTGTACGGTATCACACAGAGTATCAGTGTGTACGGTATCACACAGAGTATCAGTGTATACAGTATCACACAGAGTATCAGTGTATACAGTATCACACAGAGTATCAGTGTGTACGTTATCACACAGAGTATCAGTGTATACAGTATCACACAGAGTATCAGTGTATACAGTATCACACAGAGTATCAATGTATACAGTATCACACAGAGTATCAGTGTATACAGTATCACACAGAGTATCAGTGTGTACGGTATCACACAGAGTATCAGTGTGTACGGTATCACACAGAGTATCAGTGTGTACGGTATCACACAGAGTATCAGTGTGTACGGTATCACACAGAGTATCAGTGTGTACGGTATCACACAGAGTATCAGTGTGTACGGTATCACACAGAGTATCAGTGTATACGGTATCACACAGAGTATCAGTGTGTACGGTATCACACAGAGTATCAGTGTATACGGTATCACACAGAGTATCAGTGTGTACGGTATCACACAGAGTATCAGTGTGTACGGTATCACACAGAGTATCAGTGTATACGGTATCACACAGAGTATCAGTGTGTACGGTATCACACAGAGTATCAGTGTGTACGGTATCACACAGAGTATCAGTGTGTACGGTATCACACAGAGTATCAGTGTGTACGGTATCACACAGAGTATCAGTGTGTACGGTATCACACAGAGTATCAGTGTATACAGTATCACACAGAGTATCAGTGTGTACGGTATCACACAGAGTATCAGTGTATACGGTATCACACAGAGTATCAGTGTGTACGGTATCACACAGAGTATCAGTGTGTACGGTATCACACAGAGTATCAGTGTATACAGTATCACACAGAGTATCTACCAATAAATTAAAGAGTTGAAAGCAAATGAAAAAAACACACAGATCATTTTAATCCCCCGATGATTTTTGTCCCAGGTGGTTTGCTCGCAGCAGTTGTCCAGGAGATTAATCTTCAATTCCTGGAGACTCCAGGACAATCCTGGGGGGGGGGGGGGGGGGGGCTGGTGACCCTACTCTGGAGGTGGAGAGGAGCTGCAGGAATTTCACGGGCAGGAAATCGAGCGTATGAAGGGGAGCCAGGTGGACCTTACAACCACCCGGAGGGTAACAGATGTGGCGTGACCTTATGGGAGAAGGTCACCGAGAGGGCTAAATTGGGGTCGAGAGTCAACCTAGAGAGACGGTGGGAATGGTGGGATGGACAGATGTTCACCTTGCCTCCGATGCCCAACACCAGTTTTAGACCCCGGGGGTTAGAGGGATAGGTGGGGTCGATCTATGAGACAGGTCTGTTGGGCTGGAAGGCCTTCTGCTGAAAGTTGTTTTGTTCAGTTTGGTCGCAGCATTGAACGCCATCTTGTCTGTTCTCTCTGCAGCCGATCCTGTAGATGTTTTACAAGTGTTGCAGTTTAATACGTTACCTGAAGGAGTAAGGAAAACCACGGGCTTCTGTCCCAAAAGGAAATCCGTATCCAGTCCAGATGTGGCTTATAGAATATCCAAAAAGGCTCAAATCAGTGCCCCCACCAAACAGTTGTTTCCAGGTAAGAGGGGACGACGGGAGCATTGTGAGGGTGGGGGCGCGGGGGAGGAGCTCTACGGAGTGGGTAGAATTTGGGGGGGGGGGGGGGGGGGGGCAGGTAGCGGATATAGGGGAAGGCGGGAGCCGCGGAGTGTGGGGCAGGGGGGCTGCGAGGGCAGAGTATCGGGATGGGTAAGTGTGGAGTGTTACGGAAGGAGCGTTGCAGAGTGGGAGTGGAGGAGAGCGGCTTCAGAAAGGGTGTGAGTCCTCAGGTGGAGATTATGGGGGGTGGGGTGTTTGAGGGAGGAAGAATTTAGAGGTCGGGGGGTTGGATTATAGGGACCGAGGGGAGACAGTATTCACAGGTCGGGGGGTAGATTATAGGGTGGAGAGGGCTTTGGGGTATAAAATGTGGAAGAGGGCAATTGAAGGGATAGAATATTGGTGTGCCTGGGAGGGCTACAGTCGGGGAAGGGGCTCGAGGGGTGACTATGTGGGACGAGGGACGAGTCATTGGGCAGACTGTGCATTAGGGAGCTTGATGTGTTAGACACTGGGAGAGGGGGGGCTTGAACGGATAGCATGTGATACCAGCTGGTGATTGGAGGACCTGAGACCCACCAGCCGTTGATCACTGGCTATGTGTTGAATATGTTGGATTTGTTTAATTGGTGGGTCTTATAACCAGGCTCTGGTCACTGACCTTCTCCCCCTCCCCTCGTCTCTGGTCACTGACCTTCTCTCCCCCTCGTCTCGTCTCTGGTCACTGACCTTCTCTCCCTCCCCTCGTCTCTGTTCACTGACCTTCTCTCCCCCTCTCCTCGTCTCTGGTCACTGACCTTCTCTCCCCCTCCCCTTGTCTCTGGTCACTGACCTTCTCCCCCTCCCCTTGTCTCTGGTCACTGACCTTCTCTCCCCCTCTCCTCGTCTCTGGTCACTGACCTTCTCTCCCCATCCCCCGTGTCTCTGGTCACTGACCTTCTCTCCCTCCCCTCGTCTCTGGTCACTGACCTTCTCTCCCTCCCCTCATCTCTGGTCACTGACCTTCTCCCCCTCCCCTCGTCTCTGGTCACCAAGCTTCTTCCCCTCCCCTTGTCTCTGGTCACTGACCTTCTCCCCCTCCCCTTGTCTCTGGTCACTGACCTTCTCCCCCTCCCCTTGTCTCTGGTCACTGACCTTCTCTCCCACTCCCCTCGTCTCTGGTCTATGACCTTCTCTCCCCCTCCCCTCGTCTCTGGTCACTGACCTTCTCCCCCTCCCCTCGTCTCTGGTCACCAAGCTTCTTCCCCTCCCCTTGTCTCTGGTCACTGACCTTCTCCCCCTCCCCTTGTCTCTGGTCACTGACCTTCTCTCCCACTCCCCTCGTCTCTGGTCTATGACCTTCTCTCCCCCTCCCCTTGTCTCTGGTCACTGACCTACTCGCCCTCCCCTCGTCTCTGGTCACTGACCTTCTCTCCCACTCCCCTCATCTCTGGTCTCTGACCTTCTCTCCCCCTCCCCATGTCTCTGGTCACTGACCTTCTCCCTCTCCCCTTGTCTCTGGTCATTGACCTTCTCTCCCACTCCCCTCGTCTCTGGTCTATGACCTTCTCTCCCCCGCCCCTCGTCTCTGGTCACTGACCTTCTTGCCCTCCCCTCGTCTCTGGTCACTGACCTTCTCTCCCCCTCCCCTTGTCTCTGATCACTGATCTTCTCTCCCACTCCCATCGTCTCTGGTCACGGACCTTCTCTCCCACTCCCCTCGTCTCTGGTCACTGACCTTCTCCCCCTCCCCTCGTCTCTGGTCACTGACCTTCTCCCCCTCCCCTTGTCTCTGGTCACTGACCTTCCCCCCCTCCCCTTGTCTCTGGTCACTGACCTTCTCCCCCTCCCCTCGCCTCTGGTCACTGACCTTCTCTCCGTTCCCCTTGTCTCTGGTCACTGACCTTCTCCCCCTCCCCTCGTCTCTGGTCACTGACCACCTCCCTCTCCCCTCGTCTCTGGTCAATGACCTTCCCCCCTCCCCTCGTCTCTGGTCACTGACCACCTCCCTCTCCCCTCGTCTCTGGTCACTGACCTTCTCTCCCCATCCCCTCGTCTCTGGTCACTGACCTTCTCCCCCTCCCCTTGTCTCTGATCACTGACCTTCTCCCCCTCCCCCTCCCCCTCGTCTCTGGTCACTGACCACCTCCCTCTCCCCTCGTCTCTGGTCAATGACCTTCTCTCCGTTCCCCATGTCTCTGGTCACTGACCTTCTCTCCATTCCCCTTGTCTCTGGTCACTGACCTTCTCCCCCTCCCCTTGTCTCTGGTCACAGACCTTCTCCCCCTCCCCCTCCCCCTCGTCTCTGGTCACTGACCTTCTCTCCCCCTCCCCCTCGTCTCTGGTCTCTGACCTTCTCCCCCTCCCCCTTGTCTCTGGTCACTGACCTTCTCTCCCCCTCCCCTCGTCTCTGGTCACTGACCTTCTCTCCATTCCCCTTGTCTCTGATCACTGACCTTCCCCCCTCCCCTCGTCTCTGGTCACTGACCACCTCCCCATCCCTTCGTCTCTGGTCACTGACCTTCTCCCCCTCCCCTCGTCTCTGGTCACTGACCTTCTCTCCCCCTCCCCCTCGTCTCTGGTCACTGACCTTCTCCCCCTCCCCTTGTCTCTGGTCACTGACCTTCTCTCCCCCTCTCCTCGTCTCTGGTCACTGACCTTCTCCCCCTCCCCTTGTCTCTGGTCTCTGACCTTCTCTCCGTTCCCCTTGTCTCTGGTCACTGACCTTCTCCCCCTCCCCTCGTCTCTGGTCACTGACCACCTCCCTCTCCCCTCGTCTCTGGTCAAAGACCTTCCCCCCTCACCTCGTCTCTGGTCACTGACCACCTCCCTCTCCCCTCGTCTCTGGTCACTGACCTTCTCTCCCCATCCCCTCGTCTCTGGTCACTGACCTTCTCCCCCTCCCCTTGTCTCTGATCACTGACCTTCTCCCCCTCCCCCTCCCCCTCGTCTCTGGTCACTGACCACCTCCCTCTCCCCTCGTCTCTGGTCAATGACCTTCTCTCCGTTCCCCATGTCTCTGGTCACTGACCTTCTCTCCATTCCCCTTGTCTCTGGTCACTGACCTTCTCCCCCTCCCCTTGTCTCTGGTCACTGACCTTCTCCCCCTCCCCCTCCCCCTCGTCTCTGGTCACTGACCTTCTCTCCCCCTCCCCCTCGTCTCTGGTCTCTGACCTTCTCCCCCTCCCCCTTGTCTCTGGTCACTGACCTTCTCTCCCCCTCCCCTCATCTCTGGTCACTGACCTTCTCTCCATTCCCCTTGTCTCTGATCACTGACCTTCCCCCCTCCCCTCGTCTCTGGTCACTGACCACCTCCCCATCCCTTCGTCTCTGGTCACTGACCTTCTCCCCCTCCCCTCGTCTCTGGTCACTGACCTTCTCTCCCCCTCCCCCTCGTCTCTGGTCACTGACCTTCTCCCCCTCCCCTTGTCTCTGGTCACTGACCTTCTCTCCCCCTCCCCTCGTCTCTGGTCACTGACCTTCTCCCCCTCCCCTTGTCTCTGGTCTCTGACCTTCTCTCCGTTCCCCATGTCTCTGGTCACTGACCTTCTCCCCCTCCCCCTCGTCTCTGGTCACTGACCTTCTCTCCCCCTCCCCTCGTCTCTGGTCACTGACCTTCTCCCCCTCCCCTTGTCTCTGGTCTCTGACCTTCTCTCCGTTCCCCATGTCTCTGGTCACTGACCTTCTCCCCCTCCCCCTCGTCTCTGGTCACTGACCTTCCCCCCCTCCCCTTGTCCCTGGTCGTTGAGCGGCAGTGATGCCCGTTGTCTTTTCCCTCATCCCGCAGGAGCGCGTTTCCCCGAGGACTTCTCCATCATGGCATTGATAAGACCGAAAGCTGGAACCCAGGCTTTCCTGCTTTCCATCTACAGCGAGCAAGGCATGCAGCAGGTGGGCGTGGAGCTGGGTCGTTCGCCAGTCTTCCTGTACGAGGACCACAGCGGGAAACCCGCACCCGAGGACTACCCCATCTTCGCAGGCATCAATCTCTCAGATGGAAAGTTAGTACACGGGCCGTGACCAATGATCTGTGGATTTGCTTGTGTCTGTGTACGCCTGTGGGCATTTGTGTAGGTGTGTTTGTATGTTGACGTCTCGTGTGTGTGTGTGTGTGTGAATCTGTCGATGCATGTGTCCGTTCCCTCGCCACTTATTCCATTCCCCCTCCCTGGCTACTGTCTGAGGCTGACCCAGACTGGTTGCAGCCCATTTGACCCTGAGATGAGCTTCTGACCCCATATCCGCTCCATCACCAAGACCGCCTACTTCCACCTCCGTAACATCGCCCGTCTCCGCCCCTGCCTCAGCTCATCTGCTGCTGAAACCCTCATCCAAGCTTTTGCCAACTCTAGACTTGACTATTCCGATGCTCTCCTGGCCGGCCTCCCATCTTCCACCCTCCGTAAACTTGACCTCATCCAAAACTCCACTGTCTGTTTCCTAACTCCCATCACCCCTGGGCTCGCTGACCGACATTGGTTCCCGGTCCAGGAACGCCTCGATTTTAAAATTCTTATCCTCATGTTCAAATCCCTCCATGGCCTCGCCCCTCCCGATCTCTGTAACCTCCTCCAGCCCTACAACCCTCCGAGATCTCTGCATTCCTCCGACTCTGGCCTCTTGTTCACCCACAACTCCCTTCATCCCACCATTGGCGACCGGGCCCTCAGCCGTCTAGACCCTAATCTCTGGACATCCTTCCCAAAACCTCTTTGCCTCTCCACCTCTCTCTCCTTAAAACCTACCTCTTTGGCCAAGCATTTGATCTCCTGTCCTAATGGCTCTTTCTTTGTCTTGGTGTCAAATTGTGTTTAGTAACGCTCCTGTGAAATGCCTTGAGATGTTTTACAACGTTAAATACTCAATATAAACGCAAGTTGTCGTTTTGTACCTTTGTGTGTATCTGTTTGGATGGCTGTGTCTATCAGCCTGTGTGACTGTGTGTGTGTTTGTGTGTGTGCCTGTCCGCCTGTATCTGAATCCATCAGCGTGTATGTGTATCTGTGTATCGGTGTGTACACATGTGTGTGTGTATCTGACTTTGCCTGTATGTATGCATGTATATGAGTGTGTGCATATGTTTGTGTGAGAGTGTGTGTTTTCTGTGCACATCTGAGTGTTTTACTCTATTTATGTATGTGTGTCTCTGTGTGTACCTGTGTGTGTATGTTTGTGTACGTGCCTGTATACCTCTGTGTGTGGGAGTAGCGGTTGAAATCTTTGCATGTGCCTGTTGTGCAAATGCATCTATCCTTCTATGTGTACCTATCCTGTCTGTCTATGTACTTTTGTGTGCCTGTTTGTCTGTCTGTGTCAGTGTGTGTCTGGATATCTCTGTGAGTAGTTTAGTAACTGTGAGCAGTCTGCCTGTGTCTATGTCTGTCTGGTTCTGTGTCTGTGTATTTCTCTATGTTGGCCTACGTCTGTTTCTACCTCTGTGTATTTCTGTCTGTGTGTCTGTCTGTTTCTATGTCTGTGAATTTCTCTACATGTCTGTAATTCAGTTTCTGTGTCTGGAGTATTTCTCTACATGTCTGTCTGTTTGTCTGTATTTATGCCTGTGTATTTATCTATGTCTGTCTGTTTGTTTATATGTCTGTGTATTTCATTACATGTGTGTCTGCCTGTTTCTATATCTGTGTACTTCTCTATGTGTGTGTTTGTCTGTTTATGTGCCTGTGTATCTCTCTATGCTTATGTCTAACTGTTTCAATGTTGGTGTCTTCCACTGTGTCTCTCTGTCTGTTTCTGTGTCTGTGTATTTCTGTATGTGTGCGTATGTCTGTTTATAGGTCTGTATATTTCTGTGTGTGTCTGTCTGTCTGTGTCTACATCTATGTATTTCAGTATGTGTGTGCCTGTCTATTCCTATGTCTGTGTATTTCTGTACATGCATGTCTGTCTGTTACTATGTCAGTATTTCTTTACATGTGTGTCTGCCTGTATGTCTGTATTTCTCTACATGTGTGTTTGTCTGAGTCTATATGTCTGTGTATTTCTGTACTTGTGTCTGTCTGTCTCTATGTCTGTGTATTTCTCTGTCTCTGTCTGTTTCTATGTCTGTGTATTTCTCTAAGTGTGTGTCCGTCTGTTACTATGTCTATATTTCTGTGTGTGTATCTGTCTGGTTATAGGCCTGTGTATCTATCTACGTGTGTGTCCATCTGTTACTATGTCTGTGTCTTTCTCTACATGTGTGTCTGTCTGTTTCTATGTCTGTGTATTTCTGTACGTGTGTGTCTGTCTGTTTATAGGTCTGTGTATCTATCTATGTGTGTGTCTCTGTAGCTATGTCTGTGTATTTCTCTATGCGTGTGTATGTCTGTTTCTAGGCCTGTATATTTCTGTGTGTGTGTGTCTGTCTGTATCTATATCTATGTATTTCAGTATGAGTGTGCCTGTCTGTTTCTAGGTCTGTGTATTTCTGTACATGTGTGTCTGTCTGTTACTATGTCAGTATTTTTCTACGTGTGTGTCTGATTCTATATCCGTGTATTTCTGTACTTCTGTCTGTCTGTCTCTATGTCTGTGTATTTCTCTGTGTCCATCTGTCTGTTACTATGTCTGTGTATTTCTCTATATGTGTGTCTGTCTGTTACTATGTCTGTGTATTTCTGCGTGTGTGTCTGTTTGTTTATAGGCCTGTGTATCTATCTACGTGTGTCCCCGTCTGTTACTATGTCTGTGTATTTCTCTACATGTGTGTGTCTGTATCTATGTCTGTGTATTTCTCTACATGTGTGTCTCTGTATCTATGTCTGTGTATTTCTCTGTGTGTGTCTGTCTATTTCTATATCTGTGTATTTCTCCTTGTGTGTCTGTCTGTTTCTATGTCTGTGTATTTCTCTACATGTGTCTCTATCTGTATCTATGCCTATCTATCTCTCTGTGATTATGTTTGTTTCTTTCAATGTCTATGTCTTTTTTTTGTCTCTGTCTGTACCTAGGTCTGTGTATTTCTGTACCTATGTGCCTGTCTGTTGGTCTGTGTGTCTATTTACGTGTGTGTCTCTATATCTATATCTGTGTATTTCTCTATATGTGTGTATGTCTGCCTGTGTCTATATCTGTGTATTTCAGTACGTGTGTGTTTGTTTCTATGTCTGTGTATTTCAGTACGTGTGTGTTTGTTTCTATGTCTGTGTATTTCTCTACATGTCTACTTCGGTTTCTGTGTCTGGAGTATTTCTCTGTGCCTGACTGTTTCGATACCTGTGTATTTCTGTACTTGTGTCTGTCTGCCTCTATGTCTGTGTATTTCTGTGTGTGTGTGTGTCTGCCTCTATGTCTGTGTCTTTCTCTGTGTCTGTCTGTCTGTTTCTATGTCTGTATATTTCTCTGTGTCTGTCTGTCTGTTTCTATGTCTGTGTATTTCTCTACGTGTGTGTCCGTCTGGGAGGGAGTTGAAAATAGTTGTTTTTTTGGGTCGCAACTGCAAACTTTTCGGACTTTGCATTCCCAGCGGGAAGCCTGGACTTTTACTCGCCAACGTTAAACCCAGAAATAAAGCCGGGTTGCGGTCGCGACCCAAAAAATAACTATTTTCAACTCCCGCCCGCCCCCAACCCACCCATTCTTGGGGGTTAAAATCACCCCCATTGTCTGTGTATTTCTCTACACGTGGGTCGATCTGTTTCTATGCTTGTGTACTTCCTACATGTTTATCTGTCTCTTTCTATGTCTGTGTATTTCTCTATATGTGTGTTTATCTGTTTAAATGCCTGTGTAATTCCCTACATATGTTTCCCTCTATTTTTATATCTGTGTACTTCCCTACGTGTGTGTTGTCTGTTTCTTTGTCTGTGTATTTCTCTACTTGTGTCTCTATCTGTTTCTATGCCTGTCTATCTCTCCATGAACATGTCTGCTTGTTTCAGTGTCTGTGTCTTCCTCTGTGTCTCTCTGTTTGTTACTATGTCTGTGTATTTCTGTACGTGTGTTTCTGTCTATTTATAGGTCTGTGTATCCATCTACGTGTGTGTCCCTGTACCTATGCCTGCGTGTTTTTCTATGTGTGCGTATGTCTGTTTCTTTATCTGTGTATTTCTGTACGTGTGTGTCTGTGTGTTTCTATGTCTGTGTATTTCTCTACATGTTTGTCTGTTTCTATGTCTGTGTATTTCTGGTCTAGTGTGCCTGTCTCTTTCTATGTCTGTGTATTTCTCTTTTTGTGTGTCTCTCTCTGTTTCTATGCCTGTGTCTCTCTCTATGATTATGTCTGTCTGTTTCTATGTCTGTGTATTTCTCTATATTTGTGTCTGTCTGTTTATATGTTTATGTTTTTCTGTACGTGTGTGCCTGTCTGTTCATAGGTCTGTGTATTTCTCTGTGTGCATGTGTCTGTTTCTAGTTGTGTATATTTCTGTGTGTGTCTGTCTGTGTGTATATGTATGTATTTCAGTATGTGTGTGTGTGTGTCTGTTTCTATGTCTGCATTTCTGTAGATGTCTAGTTCAGTTTCTGTGTCTGGAGTATTTTTCTGAGTGTCTGTCTGTTTTGATATCTGTATATTTCTGTACTTGTATCAGTCTGTCTCTATGTCTGTGTATTTCTCTATGTCTATCTGTCTGTTTCTATGTCTTTGTATTTCTCTATGTGTGTGTCTGTCTGTTTCTATGTCTGTGTATTTCTCTACTTGTGTCTCTATCTGTATCTATGCCTATCTATCTCTCTGTGATTATGTCTGTTTCTTTCAATGTCTGTGTCTTTTTTTGTGTCTGTGTCTGTATCTAGGTCTGTGTATTTCTGTACCTGTGTGCCTGTCTGTTTATTGGTCTGTGTGTCTATTTACGTGTGTGTCTCTGTATCTAGGTCTGTGTATTTCTCTGTGTGTCTGTCTGTTTCCATGTCTGCGTATTTTGCTGCATCTGTCTGTCTGTTTCTATGTCTGTGTAGTTCTCTACACGTGTGTCTGTCTGTTTTTATGTCTGTATATTTCTGTACATCGGTCTGTCTGTTTCTATGTATGTATATTTCTCCACATGTGTGTCTGTCTGTTTATATGCTTGTGTACTTCCTACATGTGTGTCTGTCTGTTTATATGTCTGTGTACTTCATGACATGTGTACCTGTATGTTTCTATGCCTGTATTTCTCTACTTGTGTCTCTCTCTGTTTCTATGCCTGTGTATCTCTCTATGATGTCTCTCTGTCTGTTTCTATGTCTGTGTATTTCTCTACATGTGTATCTGTCTGTTTCTATATTTGTTCATTTCCATACGTGTGTTTCTGTTTATTTCTATGTCTGTATATGTCTCTACCTGTGTTTCTGTCTGTTTCTATACCTGTGTATTTCTCTATGTTTATGTCTGTCTGTTTCTATGCCTGTGTATTTCAGTATGTGTGTGCCTGTCTATATCAAGGTCTATGTATTTCTCTACGTGTGTGTCTGTCTGTTTCTAGGTCTGTGTATCTATCTACGTGTGTGTCTCTGTATCTGTGTACTTCTCTATGTGTGCATGTGTCTGTTTCTAGGTGTATATATTTCTCTGTGTGTGTCTGTCTGTGTGTACATCCATTTATTTCAGTATGTGTATGTCTCTTCTTTTCTATGTGTATTTCTAAACATGTCTAGTTCAATTTCTGTGTCTGGAGTATTTCTCTGCGTTTCTGTCTGTTTTGAAACCTGTGTATTTCTGTACTTGTATCAGTCTATCTCTATGTCTGTGTATTTTCCGTATCTGTCTGTCTCTTCCTATATCTGTGTATTTCTCTACATGTGTGTCTGACTGTTACTATGTCTGTGTACCTCTCTATGATTACGTCTTTTTCTTCATTGTGTCCTTTTCTGCATCTCTCTGTCTGTTTCTAGGTCTGTGTATTTCTGTACCTGTGTGTCTGTCTGTTTATAGGTTTGTGTATCTATCTACCTGTGTGTCTGTATGTTTGTATTTCTCTATGTGTGTGTATGTCTGTCTGTGTCTGTATCTGTGTACTTTATGACGTGTGTGTTTGTCTGTTTCTATGTCTGTGTATTTCTGTACTTGTGTGCCTGTCTCTTTCTAAGCCTGTGCACTTCTCTACTTGTGTCTCTCTCAGTTTCTATGCCTGTGTATCTCCCTAGGATATCTGTCTGTTTTAATGTCTGTGTCTTTCTCTGTGTCTCTGTCTGTTTCATTGTCTGTGTATTTCTCTATATTTGTGTCTGTCTGTTTATATGTCTTTGTATTTCAGTATGTGTGTGCCTGTCTATATCACGGTCGATGTATTTCTGTACGTGTGTGTCTGTCTGTTTATAGTCTGTGTATCTATCTACATATGTGCCTGTCTGTTTATAGGTCTGTGTATTTCTGTACTTGTGTCTCTGTCTGTATCTATGCCTGTGTTCCTCTTTATGATTATGTCTTTTTTTTTCAATGCCTGTGTCTTTTTCTGTTTCTTGGTCCGTGTATTTCTCTACATGTATGCCTGTCTGTGTTTAGGTGTGTGTATCTATCTACGTGTGTGTCTCTGTATCTATGTCTGTGTATTTCTCTATGTGTGCGTATGTCTGTCTATGTCTATATCTGTGTATTTCAGTATGTGTGTGTGTGTGTCTGTTTCTATGTCTGTGTATTTCTCTGGGTATCTGTCTGTTTTGATATTTCTGTACTTGTGTCTGTCTGCCTCTATGTCTGTGTATTTCTCTGTGTCTGTCTATCTGTTTCTATGTCTGTGTATTTCTCTGTGTCTGTCTATCTGTTTCTATGTCTGTGTATTTCTCTGTGTCTGTCTATCTGTTACTATGTCTGTGTATTTCTCTGTGTCTGTCTATCTGTTACTATGTCTGTGTATTTCTCTACATCTGTCTGTCTGTTTCTATGTATTTATATTTCTCTATGTGTGTCTGTCTGTTTCTACGTTTGTGTATTTCCGTACTTATATCTCTGTCTGCTTCTGTGCCTGTGTATCTCTCCATGATTATGTCTGCCTGTTTCAATGTCTGTGTCTTTCTCTGTGTTTCTATGTCTGTTTATATGCCTGAGTATTTCTGTACGTGTGTGTCTGTCTGTTTCTATATCTGTGTATTTCATTACGTGTATGTCTGTCTGTTTGAATGTCTGTGTATCTCTCTATAGGAGTGTCTGTCTGTTTCTATGTCTCTGTATTTCTCTGTGTGTGTCTATTTTTATGTTTGTGTATTTCTCTACATCTGTCCGTCTGTTTCTTTATCTGTGTATTTCTCCATGTGTATCTGTCTGTTTCTATATTTGTTCATTTCCATACGTGTGTTTCTGTTTATTTCTATGTCTGTATATGTCTCTACCTGTGTTTCTGTCTGTTTCTGTGTCTGTGTATTTCTCCATGTTTATGTCTCTCTGTTTCTATGTCTGTGTCTTTCTCTGTTCCTCTCTGTCTGTTTCTATGTCTGTATTTCTCTAGGTATCTGTCTCTCAGTTTCTGTGTCGGTGTATTTCTGTACATGTGTGTCTGTCTGTTACTATATCTGTCTATTTCTTTACATGTGACTGACTCTTGGTGTCTGTGTACCTGTCTACATTTACGTCTGTCTGTTTCTACATCTATGTATTTCTCTACATGTCTGTCTGTTTCAATGATTGTGTATTTCTGTACGTCTCTCTGTATCTATTTCGATGTCTGTGTATTGCCATACGGATGTGTCTGTTCTGTTTCTATGTCTGTTTATTTCTCTATGTTTATGTCCATCTGTGTATTTCTCTGTGCCTATGTCTGTGTATTTCACTATGTATCTGTCTGCCTGTTTCTACATCTGGGTATTTCTCTACATGTCAGCCTGTCTCTTTCTATGTCTGTGTAATTCTGTACGTGCGTGTCTGCCTGTTTCTGTGTTTGGGTATTTCACTATGTGTCTGTCCAGCTGTTTTTATGTCTGTGTATTTCTGTACGTCTTTTTCTACATCTGTCTATTTCTCTACAAGTGTGTCTGACTCTTTGTGTCTGTGTATCTCTCTAAGTGTATGTCTCTCTGTTTCTCCACATGTGTGTCTGTCTGTTTCTTTGTCTGTGTTTCTTTATGTGTGTGTCTGTCTGTTTCTAAGTCTGTGCCTTTTTCTATGTGTGCGTCTGTCTGTTTTTTATGTCTATGTTTCTCTTCGTGTGTGTCTGTCTGTTTCTTTGTCTGTGTTTCTTTATGTTTGTGTCTGCCTGTTTCTATGTCTGCGTATTTCTGTACATATGTCTGTCCATTTCGGTGCCTATGAATTTCTGTACATGTGTCTGTCAGTTTCTACGTCTGTGTATTTCTCTATGTATCTGTCTCTCTGTTTCTATGTCTATGTATCTCTGCATGTGTGTGTCTGTCTGATTCTATGTCTGTGTATTTCTGTACATGCGTGTCTGTCTGATAAGACGTTAGTACAATTCTATAATTGAACGTATGTCTGCTTCTACATCTGTGAATTTCTCTACGTGTGTGTCTGCCTGTTTCTATATGTGTATGTTATCTTATGTGTGGTGTCTGACTGTTTCTGTGTCTCTATATTTCTGTACATTTGTGCCTGTATCTATGTCTGTAGATTTCTGTACGTGTGTGTCTATCTGTTACTACATCTGTCTATTTCTGTACCTGCGTGTCTGTCTGTTGGTATCTGTGTACACCTCTATATTTATGTCTGTCTGTTTCTATGTCTGTCTATTTCTCTACGTAGCTCTCTGCCTGTTTCTGTGTATTGCAGTACACATGTGTCAGTTTGTTTCTATGTCTGTGTATTTCTCAAGGTGTGTCTGTCTGTTTCTATGTCTGTGTATTTCTCAAGGTGTGTCTGTCTGTTTCTATGTCTGTGTATTTCTCAAGGTGTGTCTGTCTGTTTCTATGTCTGTGTGTTTCTCAAGGTGTGTCTGTCTGTTTCTATGTCTGTGTATTTCTCAAGGTGTGTCAGTTTGTTTCTATATCTGTGTATTTCTCTACATGTGTCTGTCTGTGTATTTCTCTGTTTCTATGTCTTTACTTCAGTACTTGCATGTCTGTCTGTTGCGATGTTTGTGTATTTCTGTACGTGTGTGTCTGTCTGTTTATATGTCTGTGTATTTCTCCACATGTGTGTCTTTCTGTTGGTGCTTGTGCATCTCTCTACATGTACGTCTGTCTGTTTCTATGTCTGTATAATTCTCTACTGTCTGTTTCTATGTCTGTTTATTCCCCTACGTGTGTCTGTCTGTTTCTATCTTGCATATTCCTGTACGTGTGCATATATCTGTTACTATGCGTGTATTTTTTACATGTGTGGTCTTTCTGTTTCTAGGGGGATGATTTTAACTCCCAAGAACGGGTGGGTTGGGGGCGGGTGGGAGTTGAGAATAATTGTTTTTTTGAGTCGCAACTGCAAAATTTTCGGACTTTGCATTCCCAGTGGGAAGCCTGTACTTTTACACACCCAAGTTACACCCGGAAATAAAGCCGGGTTGGGGTCACGACCCAAAAAACAACTCTTTTCAACTCCCACCCAACCCCAACCCACCCGTTCTTGGGGGTTAAAATCACCCCCTATGTCTGTGTTTCTCTACGTGTTTGTGTCTGTTTCTATTTATATGTTTTTCCCTACGTATGTCTGTCTCTTTCTATGTCTGTGTATTTCTCCACGTGTCTGTCTGTCTTTTTCTATATCTGTGTATTTATCTACGTGTGTGTCTGTGTGCTTCGATGTCTGTGTCTTTCTCTCTGTGTGTCTGTCTGTTTCAGAGTTTGTGCATGTCTCTACGTATGTCTGTCTGTTTCTATGTCTGTGTATTTCTCTACGTGTGTGTGTCTATTTCTGTCTGTGTATTTCTCTACGTGTCTGTCTGTCTTCTTCTATATCTGTGTATTTCTCTACGTGTCTGTCTGTCTTTTTCTACATCTGTGTATTCATCCACGTGTGTGTCTGTGTGTTTCGATGTCTGCGTCTTTCTCTGTGTCTGTCTGTCTGTTTCAAAGTTTGTGTATGTCTCTACGTATGTCTGTCTGTTTCTATGTCTGTTGTAACAAGGTGATTAAAGGCCGGTGCATCAGCCACAGGCTGATACCAGAGCAAGGGTTTTGCCTCTTTAAGAACATCACCTTTAAGAGGAAGGTAATGCCCCTTTAAGAACATCGCCTTAAGATGTAATTACCCCATCCAGTTGAGCATAAAAGGGTGAGGTTCAACAGAAGCAGGAAACCTGGAAGAGGCTGGGAGTTGGAGAGTTTTCTCGGTCTTGCTGAATCGAGAGTGCGGTGTAGTTTTATTTTGTGTTCTGTAAACCATAAAAAGTATTTGAAGGACGAATTGTTCATGGACGACTGTTTGTAGGTCACAGGAGGCCCCGAGATGGTAGTGCCGTGTGACATGTGGCGTCAGATGTGGGATTGGTGTCTCTAACAGAGAGAGAGAGAGAGACCAACTGATAATGGAGGAGATGTTTAGAGAAGTGGTGTGGGCTCAGAGGTTTAACGCCTGGTCCTACCAGGAGGGAAAGGTACCCCACTCTCAAATGTTCGACTTGAGCCATTCGGCCAAGGCAGTGGCTTCAACCCGACAGCGACTCCCCTACAAGTTTCTGGCAATGGATCACCACCGATCAGCCCCCCCCTTCCGCCCCAGATCAGGAAGCGAGTGGGGTCAAGGGGACCCGGCCAATGCCTAAGAGTTGATGGCGCTGGTCGACAGACAACTGGCTGCAGAGGAACTGGTCGCATCCCCGGGTCGCGAAACTCCCCGAGTCCGAAGGATGGGTCTGGATCAAAGGCGGATAAAACTCGAAGTTGGAGGGAGGCGGGGGGGGGTGGCAAAGGGGGCGCTGAAGAGCGGCACGGGGATTTACGGGGGCGGCCAATGTAAACACAAATCTCGGGTTGAACAGCGAAGCAGGGAGAAGGTACCGGTGCTACTGGATTTGACGAGTGAGGCCATGTAGCAACCCACTGTCCAAGCCGGCAGGAGCCCATGCAATGTGGCCATGGGGAATCTGGGGATGTTGGCAGGGATTATCTGAGTCGGGCAATGCAGCTTGTGAGCCATGTGGAGATTGCTCACCCCTTCCTAGGGTTAATGGAAAGGAGGTGACGGCCCGCAGTGACTCGGGGAGTGCCGTAACCTTGGTTTCATTGACCTTAGTACGCCCTTCAGATCCAGACCAGGTGCGCAAAACGGGAATAAAGTGTGCACATGGGGGCCTGTTCTACTCCCCCATCACCTGGGTCACGGTGGAGGTGATGGGAGGTGCCTGGTGGGGGGGTGAAGGCTGGGCTGGTCCCAAAGCTTCCTCGGCCTGTCATACCGGGCAGGGATTTCCCAGGGGTTTAACACCCTGATACAAAAGAAGGGAGGTGGATACAGTCTCCCATCAGGAAAAGGGGGCAGTCTGAGAGCCTCTTCCAGGTGTTTCCCTTCTCCGATCCGGAGTTGTATCAGGGGGTCCCGGAAAACCGTGAAGAGAATGGAGGAGAGACAAAGCACGAGGAAGTAGGGCCTAAAGTTTTAGTAGGGGACCAAGACCCTGACCCCCGCTGCTTCTCCAGCCCCAGAGATGGAACGAGGGCCTGGTACGAGTGGGGAGAGAGGAGCCCCTCAGGCCGACCTCCCAGGGCAGGACGGGATACATTTTGTGGGAGCGGACGTGTGTAATTCAGACTCTCAGCGGGAGCAGGTAAATGATCCAGTCCGACAGGATGTGAAACAAGACGGGGTAATGATAAATGGGCATTCTATGGAGGGTAAAACCAAAGATCCTGAGCCGTATTATATAGTGAAGAATGACCTTCCATACAGAGTGACTCAGGGCCGGCGGGTGGAAGGGGAGCCATTGCTGCTGCCACGGACACATTGGCGGATAGTCCTTGACTTGGCCTGTTCGGAGGTCACCTGGGGACGGAGAAGACACTGGAGCAGCTGTTAAGGCGGTTCTTCAGGCCAGGGGTGTATGAAGTGGTGGGTTGATTCTGTATCTCTTGTCCAGCTGCATGGACCCAGGCCCCACTATCGCCCCTCTTCCAATAATCGAGGTGACCGTTGAAAGGATCGCTTTGGACCGAGTAGGACCACTGGAGAGATCCGCCCGAGGACACCGATATATTTCAGTAGGCGTTGACTATGCCGGGCGCCATCCCGAGCAACACAACCTCTAAAACCATGGCGGGCGAGTTAATGAAAATGATCTCCAGGATAAGGAATCCAAAGGAGATCTTAACGGATCAGCGGACTCTTTGTGTCCAAACGGATGAAGGACCCAGTTACCCTGCTCCACGTTAAGAGTCTGAGGACCTCTGTGTCCCACCCTCAAACTGATGGCCATGCGGAGAGACTCGATAGAACCCTCAAGAAGGTTATGGGTAAGGATGGGAGAAATTGGGATACCTTACTGCCGTATCTCATGAGGTGCCACAATCCCTGACAGGGCGTTCCCCCGTTTGAGCTGCTGTATGGGCAACAGCCCCAGGGAATCCTCGACATCACTAAGGAGGATTGGGAGGAACGAAACCGTCCCTGCGAAAATATTATTGAACGTGCAGTGAAGATGAGGGAGTGGATCGAGGCGGTTACTCCCATTAGCGAGGGCTCATTTAGAGAAGGCGCAGGAACACCAGAGAGCCCAGTACTATAAAGGCATAAGGAATAGGAGCAGGAGTAGGCCATACGGCCCCTCGAGCCTGCTCCGCCGTTCAATAAGATCGTGGCGGATCTTCACCCTCAACTCCACTTTCTCGTCCGATCCCCGTATCCCTTGATTCCTCTAGAGTCCAGAAAACATCAATCTCAGCCTTGAATATACTCAATGACTCAGCATCCACAGCCCTCTGGGGTAGAGAATTCGAAAGATTCACCACCCTCTGAGTGAAGAAATTTCTCCTCATCTCAGTCCAAAATGGCCGAGCCCATATCCTGAGACTATGCCCCCTAATTCTAGACTCTTCAGCCTCTCAGCATCTACCCTGTCAAGGCGTCTTAGAATCTTATATGTTTCAATGAGATCACCTCTCATTCTTCTAAACTCCAGAGAGTATTGGCCCATTTTACTCAATCTCTCCTCATAGAACAACCCTCTCATCCCAGGAATTAATCTAGTGAACCTTCGTTGTATCGCCTCTAAGGCAAGGAGACCAAAACTGTACACAGTACTCCAGGTGTGGCCTCACCCAAGCCCTGTACATTGAAGAGGGTGCAGTCAAGAGGTTCCGAGCAGGAGATCGAGTTATGGTCCTCGTCTCCACACCTGCACCATAAGATCAGGCAACCTCTGAGAAGGAACCCCAACAGATAGGCTACATGGACCTCCTGAGGCCATGGAGAGAATGGGAGGCCCTCACAGTGGTGGAGAAACCATTCGGGGGCCCTGACTCCGAGGTACAAAGAACAGTTCACCTCTCTAGTGAAGTGGCCGAGGATCAGTAGAGGCAAACCCAGCACCTGGTGGACCAGAACCAGGACGTGTTCACATCTCGACCCCGAAGGACGAGGGCGAGCTGCGGTGACCTGGTGACACCACCCGGCGTAACAATAAAGGGAAGACCTTACAGAATCCCAGAGACCAGACGGCGGGACGTTAGCCAGGAGATTAAGAAGATAAGAACATAAGAAATAGGAGCAGGAGCAGGCCGTTCGGCCCCTCGAGCCTGCTCCGCCATTCAATGAGATCATGGCTGATCTCCGAACTCAACTCCACTTTCCCGCCCGATCGCCTGACGTTGAAACTAGGTGTGATTGAAGAATCACGGAGTGAACGAGGGTCTAATGATTGGCCTTCCCCAATCACTCAATCATGTCACCATCTTCGATCTGACCGAAGGGTACCGGCAGATCCCTTTAACAGGGTCCACGGAAGAGAAAACAGCTTTCACAGCTCCCGGTGGGCTCTACCAGTGTGCCGTCAGGCCAATTGGATTGCATGGGAGCCCAGCCACCATCCATGGACCAAGTAATGAGGCCTCATACTTGGATGATGAAATCCTCTGTGTTCCGGGGTTCCCATTTACAGAAAGTAGAGGTTGTATTAGACAGTCTAAGGATATCTGGGCTCAAGGCAAACCCAGTGAAGTGGCACATTGGGTTGTCAGAGACCAAATATCGAGGGTACACTTGTGGGGGTTGGGTGGAGAAGCAAAGATGGAGGTATAAAAGTCTGGCCTCGACAGGTGAACAAAAAGCAAGTCTGGGCCTCTCTGGGCATCGTTGGTTGCTACCGACGATTTATTGTGTTTTTTTATCAGGAGTGTCGAACGGAACTACATTCGGGTTTCTTTTGGAAGTTTTTTTTTAATGTTTTAGGCCCCCCTTTTATAAGAAGGGGGGGTTAAGGCGTGTTTTTTTGTGCAGTAAATCAATAAACCAAAAATAACTGTCAAATGATAATCTTATTATATCGGTCCGGGATCCACTCCAGCCCCTGCGGTGCCCACTGGTCGCGGAAAGCCTCAAGCCTACCGGCAGACACCGCGTGCTCCCTCTCCAGGGCCACCCGGGCGCGGAGAATGCCCGCGGAAGAGAGGCAGACAGTCGGGGCGGCCGCTCCCACGGGCCGCGGATTTATTGCTGGCTTTTCTCCCCCAGCTGCCCTGCCCACTCCCCCACTTACCGACCTGACTGAAGTAAAGGCACCAAACCTGGTACAGTGGGGCCCTGAGGGCGGAGGCTGTTTACAGGGACCTGAGCCAAGTGCTCTGTGTGATGATCCTGAGCTTGTGGTCCCCTGACTTTAGCCAAAAGCTCGTCCTGCAGACCCGGTGCCTCGGAGGTGGGTTTGGGCGCTGCGCTCTCCCAAATAATTGAGGGAGAGGAACATCCCGTGCCCTCCCTTAGCAGAAAACTGTTGCCAAGGGGGCAACGATACGTTACGGTGGAGAAGGAGAGCCTGTCAAAGAAACGGGCGGTAGAAACGTTAAGGTGCAACCCGCTGGGGCGCTACTTTCTCTTGGTGACTGATCACGCGCCCCTCCGGTTGATCCGGACTAACAATGAAAAGAATTCCCGCGTCACCCGGAGGTTTTTGTCTCTCCAGCCCGACTGGAACACTGGGCAGGAGTGGCACATGGGAATACTGAAGCCCCGTAACGAGCGTGCTACCCCCGCGGCGTAGGCCAGTGATCCACTGGCTCTATACTGAGGGAGGATGTGCCTGAGGGAGGATGCGTAGCATTCTGTTCCTATGTCTCTGTATTTCCAGACATGTTTGCCTGTCTGCTTCCAGCTCTGTACATTTCTCTACGTGTGTGTCTGTTTCTGTGTCTGTGTATTTCATTACATGTGTGTATGCCTGTTTCTATATCTGTGTATTTCTATAAATGTGTGTCTGTCTGTTTCTAGAGCTGTGTATCTGTGTATTTCTCTTTGTGTGTGTCTGTCTGTTTTAATATGTGTATTTCCCTATGTTTGTGTATGTCCATTTATATATCTGTGCATTTTTCTACGTGTGTGTGTCAGTTTCTGTGTTTGTCTATTTGTCTATACTTGTGTCTGTCTGTTTCTATACCTATGTGTGACTATGTCTGTCCATTTCTCTACGTGTATCTCTGTCTGTTTCTGGGAATTAGGGGTTATGGGGAGCGGGCAGGAAATTGGACATGAAGCTGAGTTCGGATCGGTCAAGGCCCTGTGGGTGGCGGAGAGGGCCCAGGGGCTATGTGGCCGGGTCCTGCTCCGACTTCTTGTGTTCTTTAGATTTGTGGTTAGGATCAGATCAGCCATGATCTTATTGAATGGCGGAGCAGGCTCGAGGGGCCGATTGGCCTACTCCTGCTCCAATTTCTTATGTTCTTATGTTCTTATGATATCTCTGCATTTCTCTACGTGTGTGTTGGTCTGTTTCTACAACTGTGTATTTTTGTACGTGTGTCTGTCTGTCTCTATGTCTGTATTTTTCTACGTGTGTGTCTGTCTGTTTCGATATCTGTGTAGTTCTTTACATGGAGCTGGCTGTTTCCATGTCAGTGTATTTTTCCAGGTGCGAGTCTGTCTGTTCATGATCCGTGTATTTCTCCACATGTGTGCCTGTCTTTTCTGTATCTGTGTATTTCTGTACGTGTGGGTCTGTTTTTCTCCACGTGCGTGTCTGCCTTTCTGTGTCTGTGTATCTCTCTACATGTGCGTCTGTCTGTTTCTATGTCTCTATTTCTCTACGTGTATCTACCTGATTATATGTGTTTGTATTTTTCTATGTGGGTGTGCCTGTTCCTATGTCTGTGTATTTCCATACGTATATCTCTGTCTTTTTCACTATCTGTCTATCTCTACATGAGGCTGTCCGTTTCTATGTCTGTGTATTTCTCCACATGTGTGTGTGTCTGTTTCTTTGTCTATTTCTATATGTGTGTGTCTGTTTCTATGTCTGTGTATTTCTTCACGTATCTGTCTTATTCTGTGTCTTAGTATTTCTTCATGTTTGTGTTTGTCTGTTTCTACATCTGTATGTGTGCTTGTCTGTTCGTATGTCTGTCTATGTATGTCTCTGTTTCTGTGTCTGGATTTCTCTACATGTCACTCTGTTTTTATGTCTGTGTATTTTGCTGTGTTTCTCTATCTTTCTATGTGTATTGTGCTTCATGTGTATGTCTGTTTCTATGACTATGTATTTCTCTACACGTGTCTGTTTCAGTGTATGTCTCTACATGTGTTTCTATCTGTTTGTATGTCTTTGCATTTCTCTGCATGTGTTTCTGCCTGTAACTGTGTTTGCGTATCTCTCTACATGTATGTCTCTCTGTTTCTGTGTCTATGTTTTTCTCCACGTGTGTTTCTGTCTGTTTCAATGTCTATGTGTGTGCCTCTTTGTTTCTATAACCGTGTGTGTCCACCTGTTTCTGTATCTGTATTTCACTACGTGTGTCTGCCTGTTTCTACACCTGTATCTCTGTGCATGTCTGTCTGTTTATATGTCTGCATATTTCTCTATGTGTGTCTGTCTATATTGCTCTACATGTGCATTTGTCTGTTTCTATACCTGCATTGCTCTACATGTATCCTTCTGTCTGTTTCTGTGTCTGTATAGTTCTATGTGTGTGTATCTGCCTGTTTCTATGTCTGTATATTTCTTTATTTGTGTGTGTGTGTCTGTGTATTTTTCTACATATGTGTCTGTCGGTTTCTGTGTCCTGTGTATTTCTTTACATATGTGTATTTCTATGTCTGTATTTCTCTGTGTGCCTGTCTATTTCTGTCTGTGTATTTCTCCCCGTGTGTGTCTGTTTGTTCCTGTGTCTGTGTATTTCTATGTGTGTCTGGCTGTTTCTGTGCCTGTGTATTTCTCTACGTGTGTGTCGGTTTGTTTCCGTGTCTGTGTATTTCTCTACGTATGTGCCTGCCTGTTTCTGTGTCTGTGTATTTCTCTACGTGTGTGTCTGTTTCTATGTCTGTGTATTTCTGTGTGTGTGTGTGTCTGTTTCTTTGTCTGTGTGCAATTCTCTATATGTGTCTCTATCTGTTTCTGTAGGTGTATTTTTCTACGTGCTTGTCTGTATTTTCTATATCTGTTTTCCTCTATGCCTGTTTCTGTCTGCTTCCATGTCTCTGTATTTCTTTATACGTGTGTCTGTCTGATTGTTTCTCTGTATTTCTCTACGTTTGTGTTTGTCTGTTTCAGAGTCTGTATTTTCTACATGCATGTCTGTCTGTTGCGGTCTGTCTATTTCTTTACGCGCGTCTCTGTCTGTGTATTTCTCTAGGTGTGTGAATGTCTGTTTCTATATTTGACTACGTCTCTTCATGTGGTCTGTCTGTTTCTGTGTCTGTATATCGCTACATGTGTCATTGTTTCTATGCCTGTGTATTTCTCTGTGTGTCTGGCTCTTTCTATGTGTGTATTTCTCTACTGTCTGTTTCTGTGCCTGTGTATTTCTCTGTCTGTCGGTTTCTAGTTCGGTGTATGTTTTTATGTGTATGCCTGTTTCTATATGTGAATTTCTCTACGTGTGTCTGTTTATATGTCTGTGTATTTCTCTACGTGTGTGTGTGTCTGTCTGTACTTCTCTACATGTGTTAGTTCCTATGTCTGTGTATTTTTCTACTTTTGTGTCTGTCTGTTTCTATACCCACATGTCTGTGTGTGTGTCTGTTTCTATGTCTGTGTATTGCTCTACATGCGCATCTGTCTGTTTCTACGTCTGTATATTTGTCCACGTGTGCCTGTCTTTCTATGTGTGTGTCATTCTATAAGTATGTGTCTCCCTATTTCCGTGCCTGTATATTTCTGTACGTGTGCCTGTCTGTTTCTATGTGTGTACTTCTCTACATGTGTGTCTGTCCATTTCTACGTCTGTGCATTTCTCTACGTATCTCTGTCTGTCTTTGTGTATTTCTCCACATGTATGTCTGTCTGTTTCTATATTTAAGCATCTCACTTCTTCTTTATTGTGCGTGTCTGTCTGTTTCTATATCCTTGTGTCTGTCTGTTTCTATGTGGGTGATTTTAAATCCCAAAAACAGGTGGGTTGGGGGCGGGTGGGAGTTGAAAATAGTTGTTTTTTGGGTCGCGGCCGCAACCCGGCTTTATTTCCTGGTGTAACTTGGTCGCGTAAAAGTCCAGGCTTCCCACTGGGAATGCAAAGTCCGAACATTTTGTGGTTGCAACCCAAAAAAACAACTATTTTCAACTCCCACCCGCCCCCAACCCACCCGTTCTTGGGGGTTAAAATCACCCCCTATATCCCTGTGTCTGTTTGTTTCTGTGTCTGTATTTCTCCACATGTGTTTGTTTCTATATCTGTGCATTTCTCTACGTGTGTGTCTGTCTGTTTCTATATACATGTGCCTGTCTGTTTCTGTGTCTGTGCATTGTTCCACATGTGTGTCAGTCTGTTTCGACGTCTGCATATTTGTCCACATGTGCCTGTCTTTCTATGTGTGTGTCATTCTATAAGTATGTGTCTCTGTGTATCTCTGTGTATTTCTGTACATGTGTGTCTGTCTGTTTCTTTGTCTGTATTTCTCTACATTTGTGTCTATCTATTTCTGTGCCTATATAGCTCTACATGTGAGCCTGTTTGCTTCTATATGTGTAGTTCTCTATGTGTGTGTCTGTTTCTGTGTATGTGTATTTTCCTATATGTGAGTGTCTGCCTGTTTCTATGCCTGTGGATTTCTTTACATGTCCCTGTTTGTATGTCTGTATATTTCTTTACGTGTGTGTCTGTCTGTGTATTTTTCTACATATGTCTGAATGTTTTTGTCTGTGCCTCTCTGGTTCTATGTGTATTTCTCCCTGTGTGATTCTATATCCACGTGTGTCTGACTGTTCTTGTTTCCATGTATTTCTTTACATGTGTGTTTGTTTCTATGTCTGTATTTTCTCTATGTGTGCCTGTCCGTTTCCATGTCTGTGTATTTCTGTATGTGTGTCTGGCTGTTTCTGTGCCTGTGTTTTCTCCACGTGTGTTTCTGACTGTTTCTATGTCTGTATTTCTCTGCATATCTGTCTCTTTATATGTCTGTGGACTTCTCTTTGTGAATGTCTGTCTGTTACTGTGCCTATGTATCTTTCTGTTTTTCTATTTCTGTATTTCTCTACATGTCTGCCTGTTTGTTTCAGGGTCTGTGTAGCTTTTGTGTCTGTCTGTTTCTATGTCTGTGCATTGTTCTGTGTGTGTGTGTCTGTCTGTTTCTATGTCTGTGTATTTCTCTACGAGTGTGTCTGCCTGTTTCTATAACTGATTATTCCTCTACGTTTCTGACTGTTTCATTGTCTGTGTATTTTTCTGCGTGTGTTTGTTTCTATATCTGTGCATTTCTCTACATGTGTTTCTATGTCTGTCTATCTCTATGTGTGTGTGTCTGCTGTTTCTATGTCTGTTTATTTCTCTACATATGTGTCTATGTAGAGAAATCTATGACTGTATTTGCCAACATGTACGTCTGTCTGTTTCTATATCAGTGTTTTTCTCAACGTGTGTGCCTGTCTGTTTTCCTGTCTGTATTTCTATGCCTGGGGTATCTGTCTGTTTGTGTCTGTGTATTTTTCTACGTGCGTGTCTGCCTGTTTCTATGGGGGTGATTTTAACCCCCAAGAACAGGTGGGTCGGGGGCGGGTGGGAGTTGAAAATAGTTGTTTTTTTGGGTCGCAAACGCAAAATTTTCGGACTTTGCATTCCCAGTGGGAAGCCTGGACTTTTACATGTCTACGTTAAACCCAGAAATAAAGCCGGGTTGCGGTCACGACCCAAAAAACAACTATTTTCAACTCCCACCCGCCCCCAACCCACCCGTTCTTGGGGGTTAAAATCACCCACCCCCTATGTCTCTGTAATTCTGTACGTGTGTGCCTGTCTGTTTCTGTGACTGTGTATTTCTTTATGTGTCTGCCTGTTTCTACATCTGTGTATTTCTCTACATGTATGCCTGTCTGTTTCTATAACTTTATTTCTCTATGTGTCTGTCTGTTTCAGTGTCTGTGTGTCTCTCTGCAGGTGTGTCCTGGTTTTATGTCTGTGTATTTCTCTACGTATGTTTCTGTCTGTTTCTATATCTGTGAATTTCTCTACCTGTGTGCCTGTCTGTTTTTATGTCTGTGTATTTCTCTACGTGTGTGTCTGTCTGTTTATTTCTTTACATGTGTGCCTGTTTGTTGTAATGTCTGTCTATTTCTCTGTGTGTGTCTGTTTCTGTGCTGTGTATATCTCTACGTGTGTTTCTGATCATTTCCATATATGTGTATATCTTTTTGTGTCTGTTTTTCTGTGTATTTCTATACTTGTGTATTTGTCTGTTTCTACGTCTGTGTGTCTTTCTACGTGTTTGTCTGTCTCTTTCTATATCTGTGTATTTCTGTGTGTGCCTGTCCATTTCTATGTCAGTGTATCTCTCTGTTAGCATGTCTGTTTCCATGTCCATATATTTCTTTACGTGCGTCTGTCATAGAATCATAGAAAATATACGGCACAGAAGGTGGCCATTCGGCCCATCGTGTCCACGCCAGCCGAGAAAGAGCCACCCAGCCTAATCCCATTTTCCAGCACTTGGTCCGTAGCCCTGTGGGTTACGGCACTTCAAGCGCACATCCAGGTACTTTTTAAATGAGTTGAGGGTTTCTGCCTCTACCACCCTTTCAGACAGTGAGTTCCAGGCCCCCACCGCCCTCTGGGTGAATTTTTTTTTCCTCAGCTCCCCTCTAATCCTTCTACCAATTACTTTAAATCTATGCCCCCTGGTTATTGACCTCTCTGCTAAGGGAAATAGGTCCTTCCTGTCCACTCTATCCAGGCCCCTCATAATTTTATACACCTCAATTAAATCTTCCCTCAGCCTCCTCTGTTCCAAATAGGACAACCCCAGCCTATCCAATCTTTCCTCATAGCTAAAATTCTCTCGCCCTGGCAACATCCTCGTAAATCTCCTCTGTACCCTCACATCTTTCCTGTAATGTGGTGACCAGAACTGTACACAGAACTCAAGCTGTGGCCTAACCAATGTTTTACACAGTTCTGGCATAACCTCCCTGCTCTTATATTCTATGCCTCGACTAATAAAGGAAAGTATCCCATATGCCTTCTTAATCACCTTATCTACCTGTCCTGCTACCTTCAGGAATCTGTGGACATGCACTCCAAGGTCCCTCTGTTCCTCTACACCTCTCAGTATCCTCCCATTTATTGTTAACTCCCTTGCCTTGTTTGCCCTCCCCAAATGCATTACCTCACACTTCTCTGGATTGAATTCCATTTGCCACTTTTCTGCCCACCTGACCAGTCCATTGCTATCTTCCTGCAGTCTACAGCTTTCCTCCTCACTATCAACCACACGGCCAATTTTTGTATCATCTGCAATCTTCTTAATCATGCCCCCTACATTTAAGTCCAAATCATTAATATATATCACAAAAGCCAGCGACCCAGTACTGAGGCCTGTGGAACCCCACTGGAAACAGCCTTCCAGTCACAAAAACACCTGTTGACCATTACCCTTTGCTTCCTGCCACTGAGCCAATTTTGGATTCAACTTGCCACTCTCCCTTAGATCCCATGGGCTTTTACTTTTTGACCAGTCTGCCATGTGGAACCTTGTCAGAAACTTTGCTAAAATCCATGTAGAATACATCAAATGTGCTACTCTCATCCACCCTCCTTTTCACCTCCTCAAAAAATTCAATCAAGTTAGTCAGACACGACCTTCCCTTAACAAATCCATGCTGACTGTCTTTGGTTACTCCGTGCCTTTCTAAGTGACAATTTATCCTATCCCTCAGAATTGATTCCAATAATTTGCCCATCACTGAGGTTAAACTGACTGGCCTGTAATTACTCGGTCTATCCCTTGGTCCCTTTTTAAACAATGGTACAATGTTAGCAGTCCTCCAATCCTCCAGCATCACGCCTGTATCTGTCTGTTTCTATATCTGTGTGTTTCTCTATATGCGTTTCTGACTGTTTCCATATCTGTGTATTTCATTACATGTCAGTCTATCTGTTTCTATGTCTGTATATTTCTGAGTGTCTGTCAGTTTCTATGTCTGTGCATTTCTCTACATGTGAGTCTGTCTCTTTCTATATAAGAACATAAGAACTTAAGAAGTAGAAGCAGGAGTAGGCCATTCGGCCCCTCGAGTCTGCTCCGCCATTCAATAAGATCATGGCTGATCTTCGACCTCAACTCCACTTTCCCGCCCGATCCCCATATCCCTTGATTCCCTTATAGTCCAAAAATCTATTGATCTCAGCCTTGAATATACTCATTGACTGAACATCCACAGCCCTCTGGGATAGAGAATTCCAAAGATTCACAACCCTCTGAGTGAAGAAATTCCTCCTCATCTCAGTCTTAAATGGCCGACCCCTTATTCTGAGACTTTGCCCTCTAGTTCTAGACTCTCCAGCCAGGGGAAACAACCTCTCAGCATCTACCCTGTCAAGCCCCCTCAGAATCTTTTATGTTTCAATGAGATCACCTCTCATTCTTCTGAACTCCAGAGAGGATAGGCCCATTCTACTCAATCTCTCCTCATAAGACAACCCTCTCATCCCAGGAATTAATCTAATGAACCTTTTTTGCACTGCCTCTAAGGCAAGTATATCCTTCCTTAGATAAGGAGTCCATTATTAAGGAAGTGGTAACAGGGCACTTAGAAAATCATAATATGATTAGGCAGAGTCAACATGGTTTTATGAAAGGGAAATTGTGTTTGACAAACCTATTAAGAGTTTTTTGAGGATGTCACTAGCAGGGGAGATAAAGGGGAACCAGTGGATGTCGTATATTTGGATTTTCAAAAGGCATTCGATAAGGTGCCACACAAAAGGTTGTTACACAAGAAAAGGGCTAATGGATTTGGGGGTAATATATTAGCATGGATAGAGGATTGGTTAATGGACAGAAAACAGAGAGTAGGGATAAACGGGTCATTTTCAGGTTGGCAGGCTATAACTAGTGGGGTACCGCAAGGATCAGTGCTTGGGCCCCAGCTATTTACAATCTATATTAATGACTTAGATGAAGCGACTGAGTGTAATGTATCCAAGTTTGCTGACGATACAAAGCTAGGTGGGAAAGTAAGCTGTGAGGAGGACACAGAGTCTGCAAAGGGATACAGACAGGTTGACTTACAGGGAGAGGTTAGACAGACTGGGACTTTATTCCCTGGAGAGTAGGAGGTTAAGGGGTGATCTTATAGAAGTCTATAAAATAATGAGGGGCATAGATAAGGTCGATAGTCAAAATCTTTTCCCAAAGGTAGGGGAGTCTATAACGAGGGGGCACAGATTTAAGGTGAGAGGGGAGAGATACAAAAGGATCCAGAGGGGCAATTTTTTCACTCAAAGGGTGGTGAGTGTCTGGAACGAGCTGCCAGAGGCAGTAGTAGAGGCGGGTACAATTTTGTCTTTTAAAAAGCATTTGGACAGTTACATGGGGAAGATGGGTATCGAGGGATATGGGCCAAGTGCAGGCAATTGGGACTAGCTTAGTGGTATAAACTGGGCGACATGGACATGTTGGGCCGAAGGGCCTGTTTCCATGTTGTAACTTCTATGATTCTATAAGTGAGAGGGCAAGAAGGTGGCAGATGGAGTATAATGTGGGGAAATGTGAGGTTATTCACTTTGGTAGGAAGAATAGAAAAACTGAATTTTTTTAAATGGTGAGAAACTATTAAATGTTGGTGTTCAGAGATATCTGGGTGTCCTCGTACAAGAAAGATAGAAAGTTAATATGCAGGTCCAGCAAGCAATTAGGAAGTCAAATGGAATGTTGGCCTTTATTGCAAGGGGGTTGGAGTACAAGAGTAAGGAAGTCTTAATACAATTGTACTGGGCTTTGGTGAGACCTCACTTGGAGTACTGTGTACAGTTTTGATCTCCTTATCGAAGGAAGGATATACTTGCCTTCGAGGCGGTGCAACGAAGGTTCACTAGATTAATTCCTGGGTTGAGAGGGTTGTCCTATGAGGCGAGTTTGGGTAGAATGGGCCTATACTCCCTGGAGTTTAGAAGAATGAGAGGTGATCTCATTGAAAAATATAAGATTCTGAGGGGGCTTGACAGGGTAGATGCTGAGATGTTGTTTCCCATGGCTGGAGAGTCTAGAACGAGGGAGCATACTCTCAGGATAAGGGGTCGGCCATTTAAGACTGAGATGAGGAGGAATTTCTTCACTCAGAGGGTTGTAAATCTTTGGAATTCTCTACCCCAGAGGGCTGTGGATGCTGAGTCATTGAGTATATTCAAGGCTGAGATAGATACATTTTTGGACTCTGGGAATCAAGGGATATGGGCATCGGGCAGGAAAGTGGAGTTGAGGTCGAAGATCAGCCATGATCTTATTGAATGGCGGAGCAGGCTGGAGGGGCCATATGGCCTATTCCTGCTCCTATTTCTTATGTTCCTATAACTGTGCACAGTACTCCAGGTGAGGTCTCACCAAAGTCCTGTACAGTTGCAGCAAGACTTCCTTACTCTTGTACTCCAACCCCCTTGCAATAAAGGCCAACATACCATTTGCCTTCCTAATTGCCTGCTGTACCTGCATGTTAACTTTCTGTGTTTCATGTACATGGGCACTCAAGTCTCTCTGAACACCAACATTTAATAGTTCCTCACCATTTAAAAAATATTCTGTTTTTCTATTCTTCCTACCAAAGTGAATACCCTCATATTTCCCCACATTATACTCCATCTGCCACCTTCTTGCCTGCTCACTGAACCTGTCTATATCCCTTTGCAAACTCTCTGTGTCCTCCTCACAGCTTACTTTCCCACCTAGCTTTGTATCATCAGCAAACTTGGATACATTACACTCGGTCACTTTATTTAAGTCATTAATATAGATTGTAAATAGCTGGGGCCCAAGCACTGATCCTTGCAGCACCCCATGAGTTACAGCCTGCCAACCTGAAAATGACCCATTTATCCCTACTCTCTGTTTTCTGTCCGTTAACCAATCCTCTATCCATGCTAATATTTTACCCCCAATCCCATGAGCCCTTATCTTGCGTAACAACCTTTTGTGTGGCACCTTATCGAATGCCTTTTGAAAATCCAAATATACTACATCCACTGGTTCCACTTTATCCACCCTGCTAGTTACATCCTCAAAAAACTCTAATAAATTTATCAAACACGATTTCCCTTTCATAAAACCAAGTTGACTCTGCCTAATCATATTATGATTTTCTAAGTGCTCTGTTACTACTTCCTTAATAATGGATTCGAGCATTTCCCCGACGACTGATGTCAGGCTAACTGGCCTGTAGTTCCCTGTTTTCTCTCTCCCTCCTTTCTTGAATAGCGATGTTACATTTGCCACCTTCCAATCCACTGGGCTGTTCTCGAATCCAGGGAATTTTGGAAGATCACAACCAATGCATCCACTATCTCTGCAGCCACCTCTTTTAGAACCTTAGGATGTAGGCCATCAGGTCCAGGGGATTTATTGGCTTTTAGTCCCTTTAATTTCTCCAGTACTTTTTCCCTATGAATATTAATTACTTTAGGTTCTTCACTGTGATTAGACCCTTGGTTCCCCACCATTTCTGGTATGCTTTTTGTGTCTTCTACTGTGAAGACAGACATAAAATATTTGTTTAACGTCTCTGCCATGTCTTTATTCCCCATTATAATTTCTCCTGTCTCATCCTCTCAGGGACCCATGTTTACTTTCGCTGCTCTCTTCCTTTTTATATACTTGTAGAAACTCTTACAATCTGTTTTTATATTTCTTGCTAGTTTACTCTCATATTTGAATTTCTCCCTCTTTAGAAAATTGTTGGTGATCCTTTGCTGGTTTCTAAAACTCTCCCAATCCTCAGGCTTATTGCTCTTCTTGGCAACATTGTAGGCCTCTTCTTTTAATCTAATACTATCCTTAACTTCTTTATTTACCCATGGATGGATCATTTTTCCATGGAGTTTTTATTCCTCAATGGAATGTATATTTGTTGAGAATATTGAAATATCTCTTTATATCTGTGCGTGCCTGTCTGTATCTGTGTCTGTGTATTTCTATATGAGTGTGTCTATCTATCTGTTTAGGTATTTGTGTATCTCTCCATGTGTGTGTCTGTCTGTTTTTATATCTGTGTATTTCTCTACGTGTGTGTCTCTATTTCTGTGTCTATTTATTCCACTATACGTGTCTGTCCTTTTCTATGTCATTGTATTTCTCTACGTGTGTCTGTCTGTTTCTATACCAGTGTATTTTTCTATGTGTGTCTGTCTGTTTCTGTGACTTTATTTCTGTGTGTGTGTCTGTCAGTTTCTATGCCTGTGTAGTTCTCTAACTGTGTGTCTGTCTGTTTTTATGTGTCTGTATCTCTCTGTGTGCCTGTCTGATTATTTCTATACATGTGTCTGTCTGTTTCTGTCCCTGTATATTTCTATATGTGTATCTGTGTATCTCTCTGTGTGCCTGACTATTTCTGTGTTTGTATTTCTATATGTGTGTCTGTCTGTTTCTCTGTCTGTGTATTTGTATAGGTTTGCGTCTGTCTGTTTTTGTGTCTGTGTTTCTCTGTGTCTGACTGTTTCTGTGTCTGTATTTCTCTACACGTGTGTCTGTCCATTTCTGTGTCTGTGTATTTCTATACATCTGAATATTTCTAATTCTCTGTATTCCCTACTTTTGTGTCTGTCTGATTCCATATCTGTATATTTCTCAACATCTGTGTCTGTCTGTTTCTATGCCTGTCTGTTTATCTACATGTGCCTGGCTTTTTCTATATCTGTATATTTCTCTACATTTGTGTCTGTCTATTTCTCTGTCTCTGTATTTCTATATATGTACGTCTGTCTGTTTCTGTCCCTATGTATACCTCTCTGTGTCTGTATATACCTCTCTGTGTCTGTATATCTCTCTCTGTATCTGTCTATTTCTGTGTCTGTCTATCTCTGTGTGTCCGCCTGTTTCTGTGTCTGTGTAGCTCTCTGTGCATCTGACTATTTCTGTGTCTGTCTATTTCTCTACACATGTGGCTGTCTGTTTCTGTGTCTGTGTATTTCTCTACACGTGTGGCTGTCTGATTCTGTGTCTGTATTTCTATACATCTGTCTATTTCTGTATCTGTATATTTCCCTACGCGTGTGTCTGTGATTTTCTATATGTGTGTCTCTGTCTGATCCTGCGTCAGTGTAATTCTGTATGTTTGTGTGTCTGTCTGTTTGTTTCTATGTATTTTTCTACATTTGTGTCTGACTGTTTCTGCGTCTGTGTATTTCTCTACATGTGTGGCTGTCTGTTTCTGTGTCTGTGTATCTGAGTGTCTGTTTGTTTCTATTTCTGTGTAACTCTCTGTGTCTGACTATTTCTTTGTCTGTGTATTTCTATGTGTGTGTCTGACTGTTTCTATATCTGTATATTTTCCTACTTGTGTGTCTGTCTGTTTCTGTGTCTGTGTATTTCTATATGTGTGTGTCTGTCTATTTCGGTGTCTGTGTATCTCTTTCTCTGTGTGTCTGTCTGTTTCTGTCTCTGTGTTTTTCTGTACATTTGTGTCTGTCTGTTTCTGTACATTTCCCTATGTGTGTCTGTTTGTTTCTGTATCTGTTTATTTCTCTACATGTTTTCTATCTGATTCTGTAATGGCACATTTATCCACCTGTGTGCCTGTCTGTTTCTGTGTCTGTGTATCTCTGTGTGTGTGCCTGGCTATTTCTGTGGCTGTGTATCTCTGTGTGTGCCTGGCTATTTCTGTGTCTGTGTATCTGTTTGTTTCTGGCTATTTCTGTGTCCGTGTATCTCTCTGTCTGTCTGTTTCTATGTCTGTGTATTTGTATACATGTGTGTCTCTCTGTTTCTATGTCTGTAAATTTCAATATATGTATGTCTGTCAGATCCTGTGTGCATTTCTATACGTCTGTGTCTGTCAGTTTCTGTGTCTGTCTATTTCTCTGTTTGTCTATTTCTGTGGCTGTGTACCTCTCTTTGTGTTTATCTTTTTCTGTGTTTCTATACTTCTATAAGTCTGTGTCTGTCTGTTTCTGTCCCTATGTATCTCTATAAATCTGTGCCTCTCTATTTCTGTGTCTGTGTTTCTCTCTGTGTGTCTGTTTCCAGGTCTGTGTATTTCTCAAATGTGTGTCTGTCTAATTCTGTGTCTCTGTATTTCTATATGTGTCCGTCTGTCAAAAAAGTAAAAGCCCATGGGATCCAAGGGAGAGTGGCTAGTTGGATCCAAAATTGGCTCAGTGGCAGGAAGCAAAGGGTAATGGTTGACGGGTGTTTTTGTGACGGGAAGGCTGTTTCCAGTGGGGTTCCACAAGGCTCAGTACTGGGTCCATTGCTTTTTGTGGTATATATTAATGATTTGGACTTGAATGTTGGGGGGCTTGATCAAGAAGTTTGCAGATGATACAAAAATTGGCCGTGTGGTTGATAGTGAGGAGGAAAGCTGTAGACTGCAGGAAGATTTCAATGGACTGGTCAGGTGGGCTGAAAAGTGGCAAATAGAATTCAATCCAGAGAAGTGTGAGGTAATGCATTTGGGGAGGGCAAACAAGGCAAGGGAGTACACAATAAATGGGAGGATACTGAGAGGTGTAGAGGAACAGAGGGACCTTGGAGTGCATGTCCACAGATCCCTGAAGGTAGCAGGACAGGTAGATAAGGTGATTAAAAAGGCATAAGGGATACTTTCCTTTATTAGCCGAGGCATAGAATATAAGAGCAGGGAGGTTATGCTCGAACTGTATAAAACATTGGTTAGGCCACAGCTTGAGTACTGCGTACAGTTCTGGTTACAGGAAAGATGTGATTGCACTAGAGAGGGTACAGAGGAGATTTACGAGGATGTTGCCAGGACTGGAGAATTTTAGTTATGAGGAAAGATTGGATAGGCTGGGGTTGTTTTCTTTGGAACAAAGGAGGCTGATGGATGATTTAATTGATGTGTATAAAATTATGATGGGACTAGATAGAGTGGATAGGAAGGACCTATTTCCCTTGGCAGAGGGGTCAGTGACCAGGGGGCATAGATTTAAAATAATTGGTAGAAGGATTAGAGGGGAGCTGAGGAGAATTTTTTCACCCAGAGGGTGGTGGGGGTCTGGAACTCACTGCCCGAGAGGGTGGTAGAGGCAGAAACCCTCAACTCATTTAAAAAGTACTTGGATGTGCTCCTGAAGTGCCGTAACCTACAGGGCTACGGACCAAGTGCTGGAAAGTGGGATTTAACTGGATAGCTCTTTTTCATCTGGCATGGACACGATGGGCCGAATGGCCTCCTTCTGTGCTGTAACTTTCCATGATTCTATGATTCGATTTCTCTACGTATGTGTCTGTTTCCGTGTATCTGTCTACTTGTGTGTCTGTCTGATTCTGTGTGTGTTTCTCAACATCTGTGTCTGTCTGTTTCTCTACATGTGTCTGTTTCTGTGTCTGTCTTTCTCTACGTGTGTGTGTCTGTGTGTTTCTGTGTCTCTGTATTTCTGTACATGCATGTCGGTCTGTTTCTGCCCCTATGTATTTCTATATGTGTGTCTGTCTATTTCGGTGCCTGTGTATTTCTCTACGTGAGTGTCTGTCTGTTTCTATGCCTAAATATTTCTTTATTTGTCTGTCTGTTTCTGTGTCTATGACTGTGTCTATCTCTGTGTTTATGTCTGGTTCTGTGTCTGTGTATTTCTCTGTTTCAGTCTGTCTATTTCTATGTCTGTATTTCTCTACATGTTTCTGTCTGATTCTGTGTCTCTGTATTTCTATACATGTACGTCTGTCCGTTTCAGTGCCTATGTAATTCTATATGTGTGCCTGTCTATTTCTGTGTCTGTGTATCTCTCTGTGTGTCTGCTTCTTTCTGAGTCTTGTATTTCTCTACGTGTGTGTATCTGTTTATTTCTGTGTCTGTGTATCTCTCCGAGTGTCTGTCGATTTCTGTTTCTGTGTAACTCTTCGTGTCTGACTGTTTCAGTATCTGTATATTTTCCTACATGTGTATCTGTCTGTTTCTGTGCCCCTGTATTTCTATATGTGTGTGCGTGTGTCTATTTCTGAGTCTGTGTATCCCTCTCTCTGTCTGTCTGTTTCTGTCTCTGTACATTTTTGTCTGTCTGTTTCTGTCCATTGCTCTACGTGTGTGTCTGTCTGTTTCTATATCTGTTTATTTCTCTACGTGTGTGTCTGTCTGTTTCTATATCTGTTTATTTCTCTACGTGTGTGTCTGTCTGTTTCTATATCTGTTTATTTCTCTACGTGTGCCTGTTTCTGTAACTTTGTATATTTCTCTACATGTTTTCTATCTGATTCTGTAACGGTGCATTTATCCACCTGTGTGTCTGTCTGTTTCTGTGCCTGTGTGTCTCTCTCTGTGTCTGTCTGTTCCCATGTCTGTGTATTTCTCTACGTGTGTGTCTGTTTCTGTGGTTGTGTGTCTGTCTGTTTCTGTGCCTGTGTATCTCTCTCTGTGTCTGTCTGTTCCCATGTCTGTGTATCTCTCTGTGTCTGTGTTTTTCTGTGTTTGTGTTCCTGTCTGTTTCTGTGCCTGTGTATCTCTCTCTGTGTCTGTCTGTTCCCATGTCTGTGTATCTCCCTCTGTGTCTGTCTGTTTCTGTGTTTGTGTTCCTGTCTGTTTCTGTGCCTGTGTATTTCTCTCTGTGTCTGTCTGTTCCCATGTCTGTGTATTTCTCTCTGTGTCTGTCTGTTCCCATGTCTGTGTATTTCTCTCTGTGTCTGTCTGTTCCCATGTCTGTGTATTTCTCTCTGTGTCTGTCTGTTCCCATGTCTGTGTATCTCTCTCTGTGTCTGTCTGTTCCCATGTCTGTGTATTTCTCTCTGTGTCTGTCTGTTCCCATGTCTGTGTATTTCTCTCTGTGTCTGTCTGTTCCCATGTCTGTGTATTTCTCTCTGTGTCTGTCTGTTCCCATGTCTGTGTATTTCTCTACGTGTGTGTCTCTCCGTTTCTATGGGCTCAATTTTAAAAGTCAAAATGGGTGGGTTGGGGACGGGGGGGCATTGAAAATTGCCACCATTTCAGACCCGCCTCCAACCCGCCCATTTCCTGTCTTCACCAGGGCGGGAAGAGGGGCGGGCGACCAACCTGCTCCCAGGAGGCGGGTCGGGCCTTGGAACCTTTCAATGAGGCTTCGGGCCTCCATATTCTGAACATCCCAATTTCAACCCCGGGGGGCCGGGATTCCCGGGCCTTCTGTTTTACGCCTCGTGAAAGGAGGTGAGAAGGCCCAAGACTAACAGGTAGGGGGCTAGAAAGGCACAGCTTGTGGGCCCTGAGGAGCAGGAGTGCTTCCCCCAGGCCCAATAAGCCCACCTGCACCGACCCCCCCACCCCAAACAACGATCGCGGACACTCGACCCCTGTTCGTGGGGACCACCCCCCCCGATCCCTGACCCCGATCTTCCCCCCCCACTCTGATCCTCCGACCCCCAACCCCATTCCTCCCACCCCCAAGTCTCCCCCTCAACGGCCGCGGACCCCTGCGATGACCCCCGATCCCAACACCCCCCTCCCACTGTGCCTAACCCCCGATCCCTACACCCATGTCTCACGACCCCGTGCCAACCTATGCCCACTCATGCCCTCGTGCCCACCCATACCCCCATTCCCATGCATGCCCCCCCCCCCCCGTACTCCCACCCATCCATACAAACAATGACTAACCTGCAGACTTAGCTTTTCACGTCCTCTTCCTGGCTGGTCTCCCGTCCGACTGAGACCAGCCTGTCAATCAGCCAGTCAGTCGGACAGGAAACCGACAGAAAATAAAAGACGTCCTTACGTCTAAATCGTACGGATGTCTGGGAAACCCGCACTAATGGGTTTCCCGTCCTCAATTTGACAGCACCCTCCCCCTTCCCAGCTCGGTTTTAAAACCGAGCCCTATGTCTCCATATTTCTGTCGGTGTGTGTTGGTCTATTTCTGTGTCTGTGTATTTCTCGACGTGTGTGTCTGTCTGTTTCTGTGTCTTTATATTTCTCTCTGTGTGTCTCTGTCATTTTCTTTAGCTGTATATTTCTTTGTTTGTGTCTGCCTGTTTGTATGTTTGTGTAACTCTCTACGTGTGTCTGACTCTGTGGCTGTGTATTTCTCTGTGCCTGTCTTTCTGTTTCTGTGTCTGTGTGTTTCTCTACATGTGTCTGTTTCTATGTTTGTGTATTTATCTACGTGTTTGCCTGTATGTTTCCATGTCTGTGCGTTTTTCTGTGTGTGTCTGTTTGTTTCTATATCTGTGCATTTCTCTGTGTGTGTCTATCTGTTTATATGTCTGTACTTCTGTGTATGTGTCTGTCTGATTCAGTGTCTCTGAATTTCTCTTCATGTTTCTGTCTGATTCAGCGTCTGTATTTCTCTACAAGTGTGTCTGTCTGTTTTTGTGTCTGTGTATTTCCATATGTGTGTGTCTGGCAGCTTCTATATGTGTGTATTTCTCTACATGCGTATCTGTCACTTTCTATTGATGTGTATTTCTCTACCTGTGTTTTTGTCTGCTCCTCTATCTGTGTATTGCTCCACGTGTCTGCCTGTTTATATGCCAGTCTATTTCTCTGCGTGTGTGTGTCTGTCTGTTTCTGTTTCTGTACATTTCACCACAAGTGTGTCTGTCTGTTTCTATGTCTGCGTATTTCTGTTTGTGTGTGCCTCTGTTCCTATGTTTGTGTATTTTTCTTCATGTGTCTGTTTCTATATTTTTCTGTTTGTCTGTCTATTTCTGTGTCTGTATATTTCTCTACCAGTGTGTCTCTCTGTTGCTGTGTCTGCATATTTCTTGACCTGTGTATCTTTTTCTGTATCTGTGTATTTCTTTACGTGCGTGTCTGTCTGTTTCTGTGTGTGTGTATTTCTCTACCTGTACATCTTTCTGTTTCTGTTTCTGTATATTTTTCTGTCTGCTTGTTTGTATGTTTGTGTATTTCCCTACGTGTGTGTGTGTGTGTGTGTGCCTGACCCTACAGCTGTGTATTTCTGTGTCTGTCTTTCTGTTTCTATGTCTGTGCATTTCACGAGGTGTGTGTCTGTCTGTTTTCTATGTTTGTGTATTTCCCTGTGTTTCTGTCTCTTTCTAAGTCTGTGTATTCCTCTAGATTTATGTCTGTCTGTTTCTGTTATGTGTATTTCTCTACGTATGCATCTTTCTATTTCTGTATATTTCTGATTTTTGTATCTGTCTGTTTGTACGTTTGTGTATTTCTCTACGTCTGAGTACGTCTGACTCTATGGCTGTGTATTTTGCAATGTCTGTCTTTCTGTTCCTGCGTCTGTGTATTTCTCACCATGTGTGTCTGTCTGTTTCTATGGGGGTGATTTTAACCCCCAAGAACAGGTGGGTCGGGGGCGGGTGGGAGTTGAAAATAGTTGTTTTTTTGGGTCGCAACTGCAAAATTTTCGAACTTTGCGCTCCCAGTGGGAAGCCTGGACTTTTATTCACCCAAGTTACGCCCGGGAATAAAGCCGGGTTGCGGTCGCGACCCAAAAAACAACTATTTTCAACTCCCACCCGCCCCCAACCCACCCGTTCTTGGGGGTTAAAATCACCCCCATTGTCTGTGCATTTCCCAGTGTTTCTGTTTTTTCTGTGTCTGTGTATTTCTCTATCTGTGTGCCTGTCTGTTTCTATGTTTGTGTATCTCTCTACGTGTGTGTCTGTCTTTTTCTGTATCTGTGCATTTCCCTACACAATATGTGTGTCTGTATATTCTGTTTCTGTATATTTTTCTACGCTTGTGTCTGTCTGTTTTTGTGTCTGTGCATTTCTCTACGTGTGCACCTTTGTATTTCTGTATATTTCTCTGTTTATGTCTGTCTGTTTCTATGTTTGTTAATTTCTCTATGTCTGTGTGTGTCTGACTCTATGGCTGTGTATTTCTCTGTCTGTCTTTCTCTTTCTGCACTGTGTTCTTCTCCACATGTGTTTCTGTCTGTTTCAATATCTTCATATTTCCCTATGTGTGTGTCTGTTTGTTTCTATACCTGTATATTTCTCTGTGTGTGTCTGTCTGTTTCTATATCTGTGTATTTCTCTACATGTGTGTCTGTTTGTTTCTATACCTGTATATTTCTCTGTGTCTGTCTGTCTGTTTCTATGTCTGTGTATTTCTCTCCCTGTGTATCTGTCTATTTCTATGCCTGTATATTTCCCTACGTGTGTGTCTGTTTCTCTGTCTGTCGCTATGTCTGTCTGTTACTCTACGTGTGTCTGTTTCTATGTCTGTATATTTCTCTGTGTATTACCCATGAATATTCTTTGTGTACATGTATTTGTCTATGTGTGTGTGTGTCTGTCTATTTCTGTGACTGTATTTTTCTACTTGTGCGTCTTGTCTGTTTCTGCATCTGTGTATTTCTCTCTGTGTGTCTTTCTTTTTCGATGTCTGTATATTTTCCAACGTGTGTGTCTGTCTGTTTCTACAGTTGTGAATTTCTCTTCCTGTCTGCCTGTTTCTAAGTTTGTGTATTTCTTTATGTATGTCTGTCTGTTTCTATTTCTGTGTACTTCTGTGTGTGTGCTTGTCTGTTTCTGTGTCGGTGTATTTCTCTGTGTGTGTCTCTCTTTTTCTGTGTCTGTGTATTTCTCTACATCTGTGTGTCTCTGTTTCTGTGCCTGTATTTGTCTACCTGTGTGCCTGTCTGTTTCTGTGTCTTTGTATTTTTCTCTGTGTGTCTTTGTCATTTTCTGTATCTGTATATTTCTTTGTGTCTGTCTGTTTGTATGTTTGTGTAATTCTCTACGTGTGTGTGTATCTGACTCTATGGCTGTGTATTTCTCTGTGCCTGTCTTTCTGTTTCTGTGTCTGTGTATTTCTCTGCATGTGTCTGTTTCTATTTTTGTGTATTTATCTACTTGTTTGTATGTTTCTATGTCTGTGTATTTCTCTGTGTGTGTCTGTTTCTGTATCTGTATATTTCTCTACGTGTGTGTCTATATGTTTCCATGTCTGTGTACTTCTGTGTGTGTGTCTGTCTCTCTGTTTCTATTTTTGTGTATTTCTATTCATGTGTGTCATGTGTGTCTGTCTGTTTCTATGTCTGTGCATTTCGCTACATGTGAGTCTGTCTGTTTCTGTGTCTTTATGTTTCTTAACACGTGTCTGTCTATTTCTATGTCTGTGTATTCCTCTGTATATGTCTGTTTTTATGTTTCTGTATTTCTCTGTGTGTATCTGTCAGTTTCTATTTCTGTGTAGTTCTGTGTGTGTGTCCTTGTCTGTTTCTGTGTTTGTGTATTTCTCTACATGCGTGTCTGTCTAGTTACATGTCTGTGTGTTTCTCTCTCTGTGTGTCTGTCGTATTTTGTATCTGTATATTTCTTTATTTGTGTTTGCCTGTTTGTATGTTGTGTAATTCTCTATATGTGTCTGACTCTGTGGCTGTGTATTTCTCTGTGTCTGTCTTTCTGTTTCTGTGTCTGTGTATTTCTCTACATTTGTGTCTGTTTTTATGTCTGTATATTCCGCTATGTGTATGTCTGTCTGTTTCTATATCTGCGTGTTGCTTTGTCTGTGTATTTCTCCACCAGTCAGTCTGTTTTTATGTTTCTGTATTTCTCCAGGTGTCTGTCTGTCTATTTCTGTGCCTGTGTATTTCTCTACGTGTGTCGGTATTTTTCTTTATCTGTGTATTTCTCTACGTCTGTGTCTGTTTCTGTTTCAGTATATTTCTCCACATTTGTGTCTGTCTGTTTCTACATCTGTGTATTTCTCCACATGTATCTGTCTGTTTGTATATCTCTCTACCTGTGCGTCTGACTGTTTCTATATCTGTGTATTTCTCTACGTGTGCGTCTGACTGTTTCTATATCTGTGTATTTCTCTACGTGTGCGTCTGACTGTTTCTATATCTGTGTATTTCTCTACGTGTGCGTCTGACTGTTTCTATATCTGTGTATTTCTCTACGTGTGTGTCTGACTGTTTCTATATCTGTGTATTTCTCTACGTGTGCGTCTGACTGTTTCTATATCTGTGTATTTCTCTACGTGTGCGTCTGACTGTTTCTATATCTGTGTATCTCTCTACCTGTGTGTCTGACTGTTTCTATATCTGTGTATTTCTCTACGTGTGTGTCTGACTGTTTCTATATCTGTGTATTTCTCTACGTGTGCGTCTGACTGTTTCTATGTCTGTGTATTTCTCTACCTGTGCGTCTGACTGTTTCTATATCTGTGTATTTCTCTACGTGTGTGTCTGACTGTTTCTATATCTGTGTATTTCTCTACCTGTGCGTCTGACTGTTTCTATATCTGTGTATTTCTCTACGTGTGCGTCTGACTGTTTCTATATCTGTGTATTTCTCTACGTGTGCGTCTGACTGTTTCTATATCTGTGTATTTCTCTACGTGTCTGTCTGTCTGTTTCTATATCTGTGAATTTCCCTATTTGTGTGTCGTCTGTTTCTATATCTGTGTATTTCTCTACGTGTGCGTCTGACTGTTTCTATGTCTGTGTATTTCTCTACCTGTGCGTCTGACTGTTTCTATATCTGTGTATTTCTCTACCTGTGTGTCTGACTGTTTCTATATCTGTGTATTTCTCTACCTGTGCGTCTGACTGTTTCTATATCTGTGTATTTCTCTACCTGTGCGTCTGACTGTTTCTATATCTGTGAATTTCTCTACGTGTGCGTCTGACTGTTTCTATATCTGTGAATTTCTCTACGTGTGTGTCTGACTGTTTCTATATCTGTGAATTTCTCTACGTGTGTGTCTGACTGTTTCTATATCTGTGAATTTCTCTACGTGTGTGTCTGACTGTTTCTATATCTGTGTATTTCTCTACGTGTGTGTCTGACTGTTTCTATATCTGTGTATTTCTCTACGTGTGCGTCTGACTGTTTCTATATCTGTGAATTTCTCTACGTGTGTGTCTGACTGTTTCTATATCTGTGAATTTCTCTACGTGTGTGTCTGACTGTTTCTATATCTGTGTATTTCTCTACGTGTGTGTCTGACTGTTTCTATATCTGTGTATTTCTCTACGTGTGTGTCTGACTGTTTCTATATCTGTGAATTTCTCTACGTGTGCGTCTGACTGTTTCTATATCTGTGAATTTCTCTACGTGTGTGTCTGACTGTTTCTATATCTGTGAATTTCTCTACGTGTGTGTCTGACTGTTTCTATATCTGTGAATTTCTCTACGTGTGTGTCTGACTGTTTCTATATCTGTGTATTTCTCTACGTGTGCGTCTGTCTGTTTCTATATCTGTGAATTTCCCTATTTGTGTGTCGTCTGTTTCTATTGACATGATTTGAACCCTGAAAAATGAGTGGGGTTGGGGGCAGGGGAGCTTTAAAAATTGCAACAATTTCAAACCAGCCTGCAACCCGCCCATTTCCGGTTTTCACCGGATCGGGGCAAGGGGCAGCCAGCCCACTCCCAGGAGGCCGGTTGGTCACTAAAGCCTTTCAAGGAGGCTGTGGGCCTCCATTTTTTCCCGGTTTTTATGATTTTAGCCTCTGGGGGCTGGGATTCCCGGGCCTTCCACTTCACATCACGTGAGAGGAGGCGAGAAGGCCCGAACCTGCAGGTAAGTGTCTGCATATCACTGCTTCTGGACTCGGAGGAGCAGGAGTGCACCCCCAGGCCAACAAGCCCTACTTGTAGCAACAACCCCACCACCCCCAACAATTGTGCCCCCCCCCTCCAATGATCGACCCACCCCCAACGACCGCGGCCCCCGGGAAGACCCCCCCCCCCCCGATGACTGACCCCCCCCCCCCGATGACTGACCCCCCCCCCCGATGACTGCCCCCCCCCCCCCGATGACTGACCCCCCCCCCCGATGACTGACCACCCCCCCCGATGACTGACCCCCCCCCCCCGACGACTGACCCCCCCACCCCCGATGACTGACCCCCCCCCCCCGATGACTGACCCCCCCCCCCGATGACTGACCCCCCCCCCGATGACTGACCCCCCCCCCGATGACTGACCCCCCCCCGCCGATGACTGACCCCCCCCCGATGACTGACCCCCCCCCCCCCGATGACTGACCCCCCCCCCCCGATGACTGACCCCCCCCCCCGATGACTGACCCCCCCCCCCCCCGATGACTGCACCCCCCCCCCCCGATGACTGCACCCCCCCCCGATGACTGACCACCCCCCCCCGATGACTGCACCCCCCCCCGATGACTGACCCCCCCCTCCCCGATGGCCCCCGTGCCCCCCACAATCACTATCCCTACCCCCCCATCCATCCAATCTAAGACTTACCTGAACACTTACCTCTTCCTTCCTCTCCTCCCGTTCGCCTGTCAATCAGACCGGCCTGTTGGGCAGGAGGGCATCAAAAAAAATAAAAGGCATCCTGACGTCAAAATCGTATGGACGTCTGGGAAAGTCGTATATCCTGCTTTCCCGTTCACAATTCGTCCCTCCCGCCCCCTTCCCGGCTCCGGGCTAAAATTCTGCCCCATGTCTCTGTATTTCTCTAACTGTGTATCTGTCTGTTTCTATGTCTGTGTATTTCTTTACATTTGTGTCTGTTTCTGTGGGGGGTGATTTTAACCCCCAAGAACGGGTGGGTTGGGGGCGGGTGGGAGTTGAAAATAGTTGTTTTTTTGGGTCGCGACCGCAAAATTTTCGGACTTTGCATTCCCAGTGGGAAGCCTGGACTTTTATGCTCCCAAGTTACGCCTGGAAATAAAGCCACCCAAAAAAACAACTATTTTCAACTCCCACCCGTCCCCAACCCACCCGTTCTTGGGGGTTAAAATCACCCCCATTGTGTCTGTGTGCGTCTGTCTGTTTCTCTGTGTGTTTGCCTTTTTCAATATCTGTGTATTTCTTTACATGTGAGTCAGTCTGTTTCTATTTCTGTGTATTTCTCAACGTGTGTGTTTGTCTGTTTCTACGTGTCTGTCTGTTTCTACGCTTCTTTATTTCTGTGTCTGTCTGTTTCTCTGTGTGTGTTTGCCTTTTCCAATATTTGTGTATTTCTTTACGTGTGTGACTGTCTGTTTCTATATCTGTGTATTTCTCTGTGTATCTGACTGTTTCTATCACTGTATATTTTTCAATGCGTATCTGTCTGTTTCTATGTCTGTGTATTTCTCTACCTGTATGTTTTTATGTGTGTGTGTGAATGTTTCTATTTCTGTGTGCTTCTGTGTGTGTATTTGTTTCTGTGTCTGTATATTTCACCACCTGTGCATCTGTCCTTTTCTGTGTCTGTGTATGTCCTTACTTGTGTGCCTGTCTGTTTCTATTCCTGTGTATTTCTCAACAAGTCTGTGTCTATTTCTATGTCTGTATATTTCTCTACATGTGTCTGTCTGTTTCTGTATCTGTGTATTTCTCTAGATGTCTATCTGTCTGTTTCTATGTCCATCTATTACTCTACAAGTGTCTGTCTGTTTCTTTCATTGTGTAATTCTCTACGTGTGTGTGTCTGTTTCTATGTCTGTGTATTTCTGTGTATCTTTCTGTTTTTATGTCTGTATATTTCTCAACGTCTGTCTGTCTATTTCCATGTCTGTATTTCTCTACCTGTCTGTTTCTATGTCTGTGTATTTCTCTGTGTTTGCTTGTCTGTTTCCGTGTCTGTGTATTTCTCGGTGTGTGTCTGTCTTTCTATTTCTGTATATTTCTGTGTGCGTGTTTGTCTGTTTCTGTGTCTGTGTATCTCTCTACATGTGCGTCAGCCTTTTTCTGTGTCTGTGTATTTCTTTACGTATGTGTCTGCCTGTTTCTATGTATGTGTCTGTTTATTTCCACGTCTGTTTACTTTTCTACATGTGCCTCTGTCTGTTTCTGTGTCTGTACATTTCTCTACATGTATCTGTGTATTTGTTTACGTGTATGTCTGTCTGTTTCTATGTCTGTCTATTACTCTCCGTGTGTGTCTGTCTGTTTCTTTCGTTGTGTAGTTCTCTACGTGTGTGTCTGTCTGTTTCTATGTCTGTATATTTCTCAACGTGTGTCTGTCTGTTTCTATATCTGTGTACTTCTGTGTGTGTGCTTGTCTGTTTCTGTGTCTGTGAATTTCTCTGTGTGTGTCTATTTCAATATCTGTATTGCTCTACATGTGTGTCTATCTGTTTCTATGTCTCTCCGTTTCTATGTCTGTATATTTCTCTATGTTCATGTCTGTCTGTTTCTATGTCTGTATATTTCTCTACCTGTATCTGTGTATTTGTTTCTAGGGGGGTGATTTAAACCCCCAAGAACGGGTGGGTTGGGGGCGGGTGGGAGTTGAAAATAGTTGTTTTTTTGGGCCACAACTGCAAAATTTTTGGACTTTGCATTCCCCAGTGGGAAGCCTGGACTTTTCCGCACTGATGTTAAACCTGGAAATAAAGCCGGGTTGCAGTTGCGACCCAAAAAACAACTATTTTCAACTCCCACCCGCCCCCAACCCACCCGTTCTTGGGGGTTAAAATCACCCCCTATGAATCTGTCTGTTTCTATATCTGTGTATTTCTCTGTGTATCTGTCTATTTCTAGGACTATGTATTTCTCTACGTGTGTGTCTGTGTGTTCTTATGGCTGTGTATTTCCCTGTGTGTCTTTCTGTTTTTATTTTTGTGTTTTTCTCTATGTGCGTAACTGTCTGTTTGATATCTGTATATTTCCCTATGTATCCATCTGTTTCTATGTCTGTATATTTCTCCATGTGTGTGTCTTTCTGTTTCCATGTCTGTGTATTTCTCTACGTGTGTGTGTGTGTCTGTTTCAATTTCTGTATATTTCTCTGTGTGTCTGTTTGTATGGTTGTGTATTTCTGTGTGTGTCTGTTTTTTTGTTTATGTATTTCTCTGTTTCAGTCTGTTTCTAAGTCTGTGTATTTCTCTACCTGTGTGTCTGTCTGTTTCTATTACTATGTAATTCCCTACTGTGTGTTTGACTTTTTTAATATCTGTGTATTTCTCAACTTGGAAGTCTGTCTGTTTCTGTGTCTGTGTATTTCTCTACGTGTGTGTCTGTGTGTTTCTATGTCTGTGTATTTCTCTACGTGTGTGTCTGTCTGTTTCTGTGTCTGTGTATTTCTCTACGTGTGTGTCTGTCTGCTTCTATTGTCTGTATACTTCTCTACGTGTATCTGTGTATTTCTCTACATGTGTGTCTGTCAGTTTCGAAATCTGTGTATTTCTCTGTATCTGCCTGTTTCTATGTCTGTCGATTACTCTACGTGTGTGTCTGTTTCTGTATCTGTGTATTTCTTTACGTGTGTGTCTGTCTGTTTCTATGTCTGTATATTTCTCTACGTGTGTGTCTCTGTCTGTTTCTGTGTCTGTATATTTCTCTACGTGTCTATCTGTTTCTATATCTATATATTTTTCTACGTGTCCGTCTGTTTCTATATCTGTGTATTTCTCTACATATGCGTATGTCTGTTCCCAAATCTGTGGGCTACTCTACTTGTGCCTCTGTCTGCTTCTGTATCTTTGTGTTTCCCTCTGTGTGTCTGTCATTTTTTGTACGTGTATATTTCTTGATTTGTGTCTGTCTGTATGTTTGTGTAACTCTCTACGTGTGTGTGTGTCTGAATCTATGGCTGTGTATTTCCCTGTCTCTGTCTTTCTGTATCTGTGTCTGTGTATTTCTCTACAAGTGTGTCTGTCCGTTTCTATGTCTGTCGATTACTCCACGTGTCTGTCTGTTTCTATATCTGTGTATTTCTTTACGTGTGTGTCTGTCTGTTTCTACGTCTGTTTATTTCTCTGCAAGTGTGTCTGTCTGTTTATTTCTCTGCGTATTTGTTTCTATGTTTATATATCTCTCCATGTGTTTGTCTGTCTGTTTCTATGTCTGTGTATTTCCCTAGGTTTGTTTCTGTCTATTTCTATGTCGATGTATTTCTTTACGTATCTGTCTGTTCTATGTCCGTGTATTTTTCAATGTGTGAGTCTGTCTGTATCCCTATCTGTGTATTTCTCTACATATATGTCTGTCTTTTCTGTGTCTGTCTATTTCTCTGTGTTTGTTTCTCTTTTTCTGTTTCTATATTTCTCTACGTGTGAGTCTGACTGTTTCTGTTCCTGTTTCAGTCTGTTTCTCCACGTGTACATCCTTCAGTTTCCGTTTCTGTATATTTCCCTGTTTGTGCCTGTCCGTTTGTATGTTCGTATATTTTTCTACGTGTTTGTGTGTCTGTTTCCAAGTCTGTGTATATCTCAGCGTGTGTTTTCTGTTTCCGTGTCTGTGTCTTTTTCTACATGTCAGCCTGTCTGCTTCTGTCTCTGTGCGTGTCTGTCTGTTTCGATGTCTCTATATATCCCTACATGCGTGTCTGTCTGTTTCTATGCGTGTTTATTTCTCTACGTGTTTGTCTGTCTGTTTAAATGTTTATGTATTTCTCCATATGTGTGTCTGTCAGCTTCTATGCTTGTGTATTTCTGTAGGTTTGTGGTCTGTCTGTTTCTTCGTCGATGTATTGCCCCACGTACCTGTCTGTTTCTATGTTTGTGTATCTCTGTGTGTGTGTCTGTCTGTTCTATGTCTGTGTATTTTGCTATGCATAAGTCGGTCTGTGTCTCTACCTGTGTATTTCTGTACGTGTGTGTCTGTCTGTTCTATGTCGTGTATTTCTCTACGTGTGAATCTGTCTGTTTCTATGTCTTCGTATTTTTCTGTGTCTCTGACATTTTCTGTATCTGTGTATTTCGCTATGTGTGTGTCACACTGTATCTGTTTCTGTGTATTTCTGTTTGTGTGTGTGTGTCTGTTTCCATGTCTCGGTATTTGTCTATGTGTGAGTCTGACTGTTTCTGTTCCTGTTTCAGTCTATTTCTCCACGTGTACATCCTTCAGTTTCCATATATTTCCCTGATTGTGCCTGTATGTTTGTATTTTCGTATATTTTTCTACGTGTGTGTCTGTCTGTTTCTATATCTGTGTATTTTTCTACGTGTGTGTCTGTATGTTTCTGTGTCTCTATATTTTGCGATGTGTGTGTCTGTAGGTTTGTGTCTGTCTTTCTTTGTCGATGTATTGCCCCACGTGCCTGTCTGATTCTATGTTTGTGTATCTCTCTGTGTGTGTCTGTCTGTTCTTTGTCTGTGTATTTTGCTACGTGTAAGTCTGTCTGTGTCTCTACCTGTATATTTCTCTACGTGTGTGTCTATGTTTTTCTGTATCTGTGTATTTCTCTGTGTGTATGTCACACTGTATCTATTTCTGTGTATTTCTATTTGTGTGTGTGCGTCTGTTTTCATGTCTCGGTATTTCTCTACGTGAGTCTGACTGTTTCTGTGTCTGTATATTTCCCGATGTGTGTGTCTGTCTTTATCTATTTATATGTATTTTTCTATATGTCTGTCTGTTTCTATGTCTGTGTATTTATCTACTTGTTTGTTTGTCTTTTTGTATGTTTGTGTATTTCTCGATGTTTGTCTGTCTGTTTCTGATTGTCTATGTATTTCTCTGCGTGTGGTCTGCCTGTTTCTGTATCTGTATATTTTTCTACATGCGTGTCTGTCTGTTTTGATGTCTGTATATTTCCCTATGTGTCTCTGTTTCTATGGCTGTGTATTTCTCTAAATGTGTGTTTGTCTGATTCTATATCTGTATATTTCTTTCTATGTCTGTGTATTTCTTTGTATGTCCATTTGTTTCAGCGTCTGTGTATTTCTCTACATGTGTGTCTGTCTGTTCTTAAGGGTCTATATTTTTCTACGTGTGTCTGTGTATTTCCCTACGTGTGTGGGTCTGTTTCTATATCTGTGTATTTCTCTACCTGTGTGTCTGTCTGTTTCTATTGTTTATTTCTCTACGTGTTTGTCTGTCTGTTTAAATGTTTATGTATTTCTCTGTGTGTCTATCAGCTTCTATGTCTGTGTATTGCTGTAGGTTTGTGTCTGTCTTTCTTTGTCGATGTATTGCCCCACGTGCCTGTCTGATTCTATGTTTGTGTATCTCTCTCTGTGTGTCTGTCTGTTCTATGTCTGTGTATTTTGCTATGTGTAAGTCTGTCTGTGTCTCTACCTGTATATTTCTCTACGTGTGTGTCTGTGTTTTTCTGTATCTGTGTATTTCTCTGTGTGTATCACACTGTATCTGTTTCTGTGTATTTCTATTCGTGTGTGTGCATCTGTTTCCATGTCTCGGTATTTCTCTACGTGAGTCTGACTCTTTCTGTTCCTGTTTCAGTCCGTTTCTCCACATGTACATTCTTCAGTTTCTGTTTCTGTATATTTCCCTGATTGTGCCTGTCCATTTGTATGTTCGTATATTTTCCTACGTGTGTGTGGGTCTTTCTCTATGTCTGTGTATTCCTCTACATGTGTCTGTATGTTTCTGTGTCTGTATATTTCCCGATGTGTTTGTCTGTCTTTTCCTATGTTTGTGTATTTCTCTACGTGTGTGTCTGCCTGTTTCTATATCTGTGTATTTCTCTACGTGTTTCTGTGTCTCTGTATTTCTCTACGCATGTGCCTGTTCCGATGTCTGTATATTTCCCTCTGTGTCTGTCTGTTTCTATGCCTGTGCATTTCTCTGTGCGTGTCCGTCTGTTTCTGTATCTGTGTATTTCTCTCTGTTTATTTCTGTCATTTTCTTTATCTGCATATTTGTTTGTGTCTGTCCATTTGTATGTTTGTGTAATTCTCAACGTGGGTGTGGGTCTGAGCTGTGGCTGTTTATTTCTCTGTGTGTGTCTGTCTGTTTCTATGTCTGTGTATTTCTGTGTATCTGTCCGTTTCTATGTTGGTATATTTCTGAACATGTATCTGTCCATTTCTATGTCTGTGTATTTCTCTACGTGTGTGTCTGTCTGTTTCTGTGTCTGTATATTTCCTGATGTGTGCGTGTCTGTCTTTTCCTATTTTTATGTATGTCTCTACATGTTTGTCTGTCTCTTTGTAGGTCTGTATATTTCTCTATAAGTTAGTGTCAGTCTGTTTCTATATCTGTGTATTTCTCGATGTGTGTGTCTGTGTGTTTCTGTGTCTCTATTGTTCTCTACCCGTGTGTCTGTTCCGATGTCTGTATATTTCCCTCTGTGTCTATCTGTTTCTACGTCTGTGCATTTCTCAATGCGTGTGTCCATCTGTTTCAATATCTGTGTATTTCTCTACATTTGTGTATGATCTGTCTGTGTATTTCGCTGCGTGTGTGTGTCTGTTTCTGTGTCAGAGTATTTATCTACGTGTGTGTCTGTCTGTTTCTATATCTGTATTTCTCTGTGCATCTGTCTGTTTCTACGTTTGTATATTTCTCAATGTCTGTCTATTTCATTGACTGTATATTTCTCTACATGTCAGTCTGTCTGTTTCTGTCTCTGTGTATTTCTCTGTGCGTGTCTGTCTGTTTCGATGGTCTCTATATATCCCTACATGTGTATCTGTCTGTTTCTATGTGTGTTTATTTCTCTACGTGTTTGTCTGTCTGTTTAAATGTTTATGTATTTCTCCATATGTGTGTCTGTCAGCTTCTATTTCTGTGTATTTCTGTACGTGTGTGTCTGTCTGTCTGTTCTACGTCGTGTATTTCTCTACATGTGAGTCTGTCTGTTTCTATGTCTTCGTATTTTTCTCTGTGTCTCTGGCATTTTCTCTATCTGTGTGTTTCTCTGTGTGTGTGTCACACTTTATCTGTTTCTGTGTATTTCTGTTTGTGTGTGTGTGTCTGTTTCCATGTCTCGGTATTTCTCTACGTGTGAGTCTGACTGTTTCTGTTCCTGTTTCAGTCTGTTTCTCCACATGTACATCCTTCAGTTTCCGTTTCTGTATATTTCCCCGTTTGTGCCTGTCCGTTTGTATGTTCGTATATGTTTCTATATCTGTGTATTTCTCTATGTGTGTGTCGGTATGTTTCTGTGTCTGTATATTTCCCGATGTGTGTGTCTGTCTTTTTCTATTTTTATGTACTTCTCTACATGTGTGTCTGCCTGTTTCTATATCTGTGTATTTCTCTACGTGTGTTTCTGTCTGTATTTCTCTACGCATGTGTCTGTTCCGATGTCTGTATATTTCCCTGTGTCTGTCTGTTTTTATGCCTGTGCATTTCTCTGTGAGTGTCCGTCTGTTTCTGTATCTGTGTATTTCTCTGTTTGTATCTGTCATTTTCTTTATCTGCATATTTCTTTGTTTGTGTCTGTCCATTTGTATGTTTGTGTAATTCTTAACGTGGGTGTGTGTCTGAGCTGTGGCTGTTTATTTCTCTGTGTCTGTCTTTGATGTGTTTCTATGTCTGTGTATTTCTCTACGTGTGTGTCTGTGTGTTTCCATGTCTGTGTATCTCTCTACGTGTGTGCCTGTGTGTTTCTATGTCTGTGTATTTCTCTACGTGTGTATCTGTCTGTTTCTATGGCTATGCATTTTTCTGTGTGCCATTCTGTTTCTATTTTTGAATATTTCTCTGTGCGTCTCTGGCTGTTTCTGTATCTGTATATTTCGCTATGTCTCTCTGTTTCTGTGTCCATGTATTTCTCCATGTGTGTGTCTGTCCGTTTCTGTGTCTGTATATTTCTCTGCGTGTGGTCTGTCTGTTTCCATATCTGTATGTTTCTACATGCGTGTCTGTCTGTTTTGATGTCTGTATATTTCCCTATGTGTCTATCTACTTCTGTGTCTGTGTAATTTCTGTGTGTTCATCTGCCTGTTTCTGTATCTGTACATTTCTCTACCTGTGTGTCTGTCTGTTTGTATGTTCCTATATTTCTCTATGTGTGTGTGTGTGTCTGACTCTACGGTTGTGTATTTTTTATGTCTGTCTGTCTGTTTCGATGGCTGTGTATTTCTCTACATGTGTGTTTGTCTGCTTCTATATCTGTATATTTATCTCCATGTCTCTATGTGTTTCTATGTCTGTATATTTCTTTACGTATGTCCATCTGTTTCAGAGCCTGTATATTTCCCTACGTGTGTGTTTGTCTGTTTCTATGTTTGCTTATTTCTCTACATGTGTGTCTGTCTGTTTCTGTTTTTGTGTATTTCCTTACATGTGTGTCTGTCCGTTCTTCTGGCTATATATTTTTCTGTGTGTCTGTGTATTTCTCTACATGCGTATCTTTCTGTTTTGATATCTCTATATATCCCTATGTATCTCTATATATCCCTATGTGACCGTCTGTTTCTATGTTTGTGTATTTCTCCATGTGTGCATCTTTCTATTTCCGCTTCTGTATATTTCTCTGTTTGTACCTGTCCATTTGAATGTTTGTTTCTTTATCTACGTGTGTATCCGACTGTTTCTGTGTCTGTGTTTTCCCCTGTGTGTCTGTCTAATTCTATGTATTTCTCTACTTGTGTGTCTGTCTGTTTCAGTGTCCGTGTATTTCTCTACATGTGTGTCTGTTTCTATATCTGTGTATTTCTCTACGTGTCTTTCTGTTTCTATGTTTATGTATTCTCTCTACATGTCTGTCTGTTTCTATGTTTGTATATTTTTCTTCATGTGTATCTGTCTGTTTCTGTACCTGAGTATTTCTCTATGTTTGTGTCTGTCTGTATCTCTATCTGTGTAATTTGTTATGTGTTTGTCCCTTTTTTTCTGTGTATATGCATTTCTCTACAGGTGTTTCTGCCTGTTTCTATTTTTGTTTATTGCTGTACATATGTGTTTGTCTATTTCTATATCTGTATATTTCTCTCTTTATGTCTGTCTGTTTCTGTATCTCTATATTTCCCTACGAGAGTGTCTCACTATATCTGTTTCTGTGTATTTCCGTGTGTGTGTGTCTCTGTTTCCATGTCTCTGTAATCCTCTAGGTGTCTGTATTTCTGTGTCTGTTTATTCCTCGACATTTGTGTCTGTATTTTTCTGTATCTGTAAATTTCTCTACGTTTCTATCTGGCTGTTTCTGTGTCTATGTATTTCTCTACGTGTGCATCTTTCTGTTTCTGCTTCTGTATTTATCTCTGTGTCTGTCTGTTTGTATGTTTGTATATCTCTCTATGTGTGTCTGTTTCTATATCTATGTCTTTCTCTACATGTGTGTCTGTCTGTTTCTATGTCTATGTATTTCTCTGTGTGTCTTTCTGATTCTGTTTCGGTATATTGCTCTGTGTGTCTGTCTGTTTCTGTGTCTGTATTTTTCTCTGTGTCTGTCTGTTTTTATGTCGGTATATTTCTCTGTGTGTCTGTCTGTTTCTATGTCTGTATATTTCTCTACGTGTCTGTTTCCATGTCTGTATATTTCTCTGTGTAACTGTCTGTTTCTCTGTCTGTATTTTTCTGTGTCTGTCTGTTTTTATGTCGGTATATTTCTCTGTGTGTCTGTCTGTAACTATGTCTGTATATTTCTCTACGTGTCTGTCTGTTTCTATGGGCACGATTTCAACATTGAAAAATGGGTGGGTTGGGGGAGGGGGGTCATTGAAAATCACAACCATTTCAGACCCGTCTCCAACCGGCGTTTTCTGGTTTTCACCGGGGTGGGACGAGGGGCAGGCAACCAACTCACTCCCAGGAGGTGGGTTGGTGACGAAACCCTTTCAAGGAGGCTGCGAGCCTCCATTTTTACAGATTTTGCAATTGCACCCACTGGGGGCCGGGATTCCCGGGTCTTCTCCTTCTCGCCATGTGAGGGGAGGTGAGAAGGCCTCAAACTGCAGGGAACCGCATTTCTGGCACAGCCTGTGGGCCCGCAGCCTAACGAGCCTACCTGTAGCGACCCCACAATGATCGCGGACCTCCCACCCCCGATCTCTGACCGCCCCCCACCCAACGATCGCGGACCCCCACGATGACACCTTACACCTCCAACGATCGCGGACCCCTGTGATGACCCCCGACCCCCCCAACGAGTGCAGACCCCCGCGATGACCCCCGACCCCCCCAACGAGTGCAGACCCCCGCGATGACCCCTGATCCCGGAACCCAATGATCGCGGAACCCTGTGATGACACCCGATCCCCCCAACGATCGCAGACCCCCTGCAATGACCCCCGATCTTGACACCCCACTCCGTGACTGACCCCCGATCCCTCCCCCCATGACTGACTCCCCCCACGATGCCCACCCATGCGCATCGGTGCCCCCATGTCCCCGTGCCCACCCATGCCAATCAATGCCACATGCCACCCATGCCCCCCCCTCCCCGTCTCCACACAATCAGAAACTTACCTGAAGACTTAAGTTTTTCTCCCTGGCTGCTCTCCCGTCCGTCTGAGACCAGCCACAAGACCATAAGAGATAGGAGCAGGAGTGGGCCATTCGGCCCCTCGAGCCTGCTCCGCCCTTCAATGAGATCATGGCTGATCTGATTTTTACCTCAACCCCACTTTCCTGCCCTTTCCCCATATCCTTGCTGATCAAAAATTTCTCTAACTCAGCCTTGAATGTATTCAGTGACTCAGCCTCCACAGCTTTTTGGGGTAAAGAATTCCAAAGATTCACGACCCTCTGGGAGAAGAAATTCCTCCTCATTTCCGTCTTAAACGGGCAACCCCTTATTCTGAGACTATGCCCCCTAGTTTTAGATTCCCCCATGAGGGTAACATCCTCTCAGCATCTACCCTATCGAGTCCCCTCAGAATCTTGTATGTTTCAATAAGATCTCCTCTCATTCTTCGAAACTCCAATGAGTATAGACCCAACCTGTTCAATCTTTCCTCATAAGACAACCCTTCCATACCCGGAATCAACCGAGTGAACCTTCTCTGAACTGCCTCCAATGCAAGTATGTCCTTCCTTAAATAAGGGCACCAGAACTGTATGCAGTACTCCAGGTGTGGTCTCACCAGCACCCTGTACAGTTGTAGCATGACTTCCCTGCTTTTATACTCCATCCCCCTAGAAATAAAGGCCAATATTCCGTTTGCCTTCCGGATTACCTGCTGCTCCAGTATGTTGACTTTTTGTGTTTCATGTACGAGGACACCCAGATCCCTCTGTACCGCAGCATTTTGTAGTATTTCTCCGTTCAAATAATATTTTGCTTATTTATTTTTCCTGCCAAATATAAGCCTGTCAATCAGGCCAGCCGATCGGACGACAAACCGACAATAAAAAAATAAAAGACGTCCTTACATCAAAATCGTAGAGACTCTGGGAAAGCTGTGATTCCGGGTTTCCTGTCCACAATTTGAACTCCTCGCACCCTTCCTGGCTCGGGGTCAAATCATGCCCAATTTAATTCTCGACGGGTGTGCCTGGCTGTATCTGTGTCGGTGTATTCCTCTCAGTTTGTGTCCGCTCTGTGTTCCCTCTCTCAGTGACCGGCCCTGTGTTCCCTCTCTCAGTGACCGGCCCTGTGTTCCCTCTCTCAGTGACCGGCACTGTGTTCCCTCTCTCACTGACCCGCCCTGTGTTCCCTCTCTCACTGACCCACCCTGTGTTCCCTCTCTCACTGACCCGCCCTGTGTTCCCTCTCTCTCACTGACCCGCCCTGTGTTCCCTCTCTCTCACTGACCCGCCCTGTGTTCCCTCTCTCACTGACCCGCCCTGTGTTCCCTCTCTCTCACTGACCCGCCCTGTGTTCTCTCTCTCACTGACCCGCCCTGTGTTCCCTCTCTCACTGACCCGCCCTGTGTTCCCTCTCTCACTGACCCGCCCTGTGTTCTCTCTCTCTCACTGACCCGCCCTGTGTTCCCTCTCTCACTGACCCGCCCTGTGTTCTCTCTCTCACTGACCCGCCCTGTGTTCCCTCTCTCACTGACCCACCCTGTGTTCCCTCTCACTGACCCGCCCTGTGTTCCCTCTCTCACTGACCCCCACTGTGTTCTCTCTCTCTCACTGACCCGCCCTGTGTTCTCTCTCTCTCACTGACCCGCCCTGTGTTCCCTCTCTCACTGACCCGCCCTGTGTTCCCTCTCTCACTGACCCGCCCTGTGTTCCCTCTCTCACTGACCCGCCCTGTGTTCCCTCTCTCACTGACCTGCCCTGTGTTCCCTCTCTCACTGACCCGCCCTGTGTTCCCTCTCTCACTGACCCGCCCTGTGTTCCCTCTCTCACTGACCTGCCCTGTGTTCCCTCTCTCACTGACCTGCCCTGTGTTCCCCCTCTCTCACTGACCTGCCCTGTGTTCCCTCTCTCTCACTGACCCGCCCTGTGTTCCCTCTCTCTCACTGACCCCCACTGTGTTCCCTCTCTCACTGACGCCCTGTGTTCTCTCTCTCACTGACCCCCCCTGTGTTCTCTCTCTCACTGACCCGCCCTGTGTTCCCTCTCTCACTGACCCGCCCTGTGTTCTCTCTCTCACTGACCTGCCCTGTGTTCCCTCTCTCACTGACCCGCCCTGTGTTCCCTCTCTCACTGACCCGCCCTGTGTTCTCTCTCTCACTGACCCGCCCTGTGTTCTCTCTCTCACTGACCCGCCCTGTGTTCCCTCTCTCTCACTGACCCGCCCTGTGTTCCCTCTCTCTCACTGACCCGCCCTGTGTTCTCTCTCTCACTGACCCGCCCTGTGTTCTCTCTCTCACTGACCCGCCCTGTGTTCTCTCTCTCACTGACCCGCCCTGTGTTCCCTCTCTCTCACTGACCCGCCCTGTGTTCCCTCTCTCTCACTGACCCGCCCTGTGTTCCCTCTCTCTCTCACTGACCCGCCCTGTGTTCCCTCTCTCACTGACCCGCCCTGTGTTCCCTCTCTCACTGACCCGCCCTGTGTTCCCTCTCTCTCACTGACCCGCCCTGTGTTCTCTCTCTCACTGACCCGCCCTGTGTTCTCTCTCTCACTGACCCGCCCTGTGTTCCCTCTCTCTCACTGACCCGCCCTGTGTTCTCTCTCTCACTGACCCGCCCTGTGTTCTCTCTCTCACTGACCCGCCCTGTGTTCTCTCTCTCACTGACCCGCCCTGTGTTCTCTCTCTCACTGACCCGCCCTGTGTTCTCTCTCTCACTGACCCGCCCTGTGTTCTCTCTCTCACTGACCCGCCCTGTGTTCTCTCTCTCACTGACCCGCCCTGTGTTCCCTCTCACACTGACCCGCCCTGTGTTCCCTCTCACACTGACCCGCCCTGTGTTCCCTCTCTCACTGACCCGCCCTGTGTTCCCTCTCTCTCACTGACCCGCCCTGTGTTCCCTCTCTCTCACTGACCCGCCCTGTGTTCCCTCTCTCTCACTGACCCGCCCTGTGTTCTCTCTCTCACTGACCCGCCCTGTGTTCCCTCTCTCTCACTGACCCGCCCTGTGTTCCCTCTCTCTCACTGACCCGCCCTGTGTTCCCTCTCTCTCACTGACCCGCCCTGTGTTCCCTCTCTCTCACTGACCCGCCCTGTGTTCCCTCTCTCTCACTGACCCGCCCTGTGTTCTCTCTCTCACTGACCCGCCCTGTGTTCCCTCTCTCTCACTGACCCGCCCTGTGTTCTCTCTCTCACTGACCCGCCCTGTGTTCTCTCTCTCACTGACCCGCCCTGTGTTCTCTCTCTCACTGACCCGCCCTGTGTTCTCTCTCTCACTGACCCGCCCTGTGTTCCCTCTCACACTGACCCGCCCTGTGTTCCCTCTCACACTGACCCGCCCTGTGTTCCCTCTCTCTCACTGACCCGCCCTGTGTTCCCTCTCTCTCACTGACCCGCCCTGTGTTCTCTCTCTCACTGACCCGCCCTGTGTTCCCTCTCTCTCACTGACCCGCCCTGTGTTCCTTCTCTCTCACTGACCCGCCCTGTGTTCCCTCTCTCTCACTGACCCGCCCTGTGTTCCCTCTCTCTCACTGACCCGCCCTGTGTTCCCTCTCTCTCACTGACCCGCCCTGTGTTCCCTCTCTCTCACTGACCCGCCCTGTGTTCCCTCTCTCTCACTGACCTGCCCTGTGTTCCCTCTCTCACTGACCTGCCCTGTGTTCCCTCTCTCTCACTGACCCGCCCTGTGTTCCCTCTCTCTCACTGACCCGCCCTGTGTTCTCTCTCTCACTGACCCGCCCTGTGTTCCCTCTCTCACTGACCCGCCCTGTGTTCCCTCTCTCACTGACCCGCCCTGTGTTCCCTCTCTCACTGACCCGCCCTGTGTTCCCTCTCTCACTGACCCGCCCTGTGTTCCCTCTCTCTCACTGACCCGCCCTGTGTTCCCTCTCTCTCTCACTGACCCGCCCTGTGTTCCCTCTCTCTCACTGACCCGCCCTGTGTTCCCTCTCTCACTGACCCGCCCTGTGTTCCCTCTCTCTCACTGACCCGCCCTGTGTTCTCTCTCTCTCACTGACCCGCCCTGTGTTCCCTCTCTCTCACTGACCCGCCCTGTGTTCCCTCTCTCACTGACCCGCCCTGTGTTCCCTCCCTCTCTCACTGACCCGCCCTGTGTTCCCTCTCTCACTGACCCGCCCTGTGTTCCCTCTCTCTCACTGACCCGCCCTGTGTTCCCTCTCTCTCACTGACCCGCCCTGTGTTCCCTCTCTCTCACTGACCCGCCCTGTGTTCTCTTTCTCTCACTGACCCGCCCTGTGTTCCCTCTCTCACTGACCCGCCCTGTGTTCCCTCTCTCTCTCACTGACCCGCCCTGTGTTCCCTCTCTCTCACTGACCCGCCCTGTGTTCCCTCTCTCTCACTGACCCGCCCTGTGTTCCCTCTCTCTCACTGACCCGCCCTGTGTTCCCTCTCTCTCACTGACCCGCCCTGTGTTCCCTCTCTCTCACTGACCCGCCCTGTGTTCCCTCTCTCTCACTGACCCGCCCTGTGTTCCCTCTCTCACTGACCCGCCCTGTGTTCCCTCTCTCACTGACCCGCCCTGTGTTCTCTCTCTCTCACTGACCCGCCCTGTGTTCCCTCTCTCTCACTGACCCGCCCTGTGTTCTCTCTCTCACTGACCCGCCCTGTGTTCTCTCTCTCTCACTGACCCGCCCTGTGTTCCCTCTCTCTCACTGACCCGCCCTGTGTTCTCTCTCTCACTGACCCGCCCTGTGTTCCCTCTCTCTCACTGACCCGCCCTGTGTTCCCTCTCTCTCACTGACCTGCCCTGTGTTCCCTCTCTCACTGACCCGCCCTGTGTTCTCTCTCTCTCACTGACCCGCCCTGTGTTCCCTCTCTCTCACTGACCCGCCCTGTGTTCCCTCTCTCTCACTGACAGGTGGCATCGACTCGCTATCAGTGTCCAGAAGAAGAAAATCACCATGATTGTCGACTGCAAGAAAATGCTGACCAAAGCCCTGCCCCGGAGTAACCGACCCATCGTTGACACCAAGGGAATTGTGGTGTTCGGAACCAGGATTCTTGACGAGGAAGTCTTTGAGGTACGACCTGAAGGCTTCTTGAAAAATGAACAATCTTGTATTTCTACAGCACTTTTCAGAACCTCCCTAAACACTTTACAGCCAATAAGGAGCTTTTTCAAAGTGTAACCACTGTTGCAATGGGGTAGCAGCCAATTTGCACACAGGAAGATCCCACAGACAGGGGGATCGTGTTTGCCCAAAGTGTTCTCCCCAGGCTTTCTTCCTCCAATTCATTAGCGTGCGATCCGTGGGAAGGACAAGGAGCTCGGGGTGGGGGGGCGGGGAACCTCCGTTGGTTTCCAGGAAAACCACCCAGAAACTCTTCATTCCCTGCCAGTTCCAAACCAGATCCCCGCGAGCTCCCCCGTCTCCTGGGCGGGTCTGCAATCCGCAGCTGACGAACGATTCCTGGGATCCTCTCTGGGAATCAGGAATGATGCTACGTGGAGCCCTGCGGTTGTTTTCGTTGCTGGGAGTGTTACTCCGGACGAACGACTGGGAGCTGACTGGACTCATGAGGAGCCCAGTCCTGTTGGCGGGAGGCAGTACTCCACTGCAGCCAGTAGACGGCGACAGTGAGTTGTGAAGCTGTAGCGACCCCTAGCGTTAGCAAAGGGGGCATTGCAGCATCGACGTCAATGCTAATTTGATTGGACCTCAGCTTATTTTCCATTTGGTTGTTGGAGTGAGGGGAGACAAGTGCTGGAGAGCAGAACCTTTCCCAACTTTCGGCCAATTGGCGTGTGGCTGGCAGCTCGCCAGTGAACTGGTACCCCAACAAGATTGACTAGAGTCAACCTTCAACTCAACAGACGGGGTGAAAGCTGCCTCCTGTTATAGAAACCGTTACAGCACTGAAATTCGGGCTGTTTCTATAACGGGCGGATAATCCGCGGTGGTTGGTACCCGGGCGGTAGGATGAAGATTGACCCCCACTATCTTCAGGTCCGGGGGAGGGACAAATAAATCATCCACCCTTCCACTCCTCACAGTCAGACGTGAACTGTTCGACTGACCTGATGTTGTATCTGCAGGACAGTCCTGGCCACAACACATTGCAAAGCCGCAGAGATCTCCGAGAAAGCAATGAACATGCTTAAATAGTTCCCGCCGAGTGATTCAGAACAAGTGCTGCACTTGTAGGCAATGCCAAGGCCCCTCTACGGTCAATGTAAGCTCACCCTCCAATCCCACATCCATAAACACACGGCCAAAGTTTCTTATTCCAACCACAGAGCAGATTGGGAAGAAAATCTCTATTGATCTAGAGTAAAGCCCCCTCTACACTGTCCCATCAAACACTCGCAGGGCAGGGACAGCACGGGTTAGATACAGAGTAAAGCTCCCTCTACACTGTCCCATCAAACACTCCCAGGGCAGGTACAGCACGGGTTAGATACAGAGTAAAGCTCCCTCTACACTGTCCCATCAAACACTCCCAGGGCAGGTACAGCACGGGTTAGATACAGAGTAAAGCTCACTCGACACTGTCCCATCAAACACTCCCAGGGCAGGTACAGCGTGGGTTAGATACAGAGTAAAGCTCCCTCTACACTGTCCCATCAAACACTCCCAGGGCAGGTACAGCACGGGTTAGATACAGAGTAAAGCTCCCTCTACACTGTCCCATCAAACACTCCCAGGGCAGGTACAGCACGGGTTAGATACAGAGTAAAGCTCCCTCTACACTGTCCCATCAAACACTCCCAGGGCAGGTAGAGCACGGGTTAGATACAGAGTATAGCTCCCTCTACACTGTCCCATCAAACACTCCCAGGGCAGGTACAGCACGGGTTAGATACAGAGTAAAGCTCCCTCTACACTGTCCCATCAAACACTCCCAGGGCAGGTACAGCACGGGTTAGATACAGAGTAACGCTCCCTCTACACTGTCCCATCAAACACTCCCAGGGCAGGTACAGCACGGGTTAGATACAGAGTAAAGCTCACTCGACACTGTCCCATCAAACACTCCCAGGGCAGGTACAGCGTGGGTTAGATACAGAGTAAAGCTCCCTCTACACTGTCCCATCAAACACTCCCAGGGCAGGTACAGCACGGGTTAGATACAGAGTAAAGCTCCCTCTACACTGTCCCATCAAACACTCCCAGGGCAGGTACAGCACGGGTTAGATACAGAGTAAAGCTCCCTCTACACTGTCCCATCAAACACTCCCAGGGCAGGTAGAGCACGGGTTAGATACAGAGTATAGCTCCCTCTACACTGTCCCATCAAACACTCCCAGGGCAGGTACAGCACGGGTTAGATACAGAGTAAAGCTCCCTCTACACTGTCCCATCAAACACTCCCAGGGCAGGTACAGCACGGGTTAGATACGGAGTAAAGCTCCCTCTACACTGTCCCATCAAACACTCCCAGGGCAGGTACAGCACGGGTTAGATACAGAGTAACGCTCCCTCTACACTGTCCCATCAAGGTGCAAAATATCCCACGCAGTATTTCGAAGAAAAGCAGGGGAGTTCTGACCAATATTTATCCCTCAACCAACACCTTAAAAAAGGAAACCCCAGATGATCTGGTCATTATCTGATTGCTGTTTGTGGGATCTTGCTGTGCGCAAATTGGCTGCCGCGTTTCCCACATTACAATAGTGACTACACTTCAAAATTATTTCGTTGGCTGCGAAGCGCTTCTGGTCGTCCTGAGGTGATAGAAGACGCGATAGAGATGGAAATTCTTTGTTTTTTTCTTTATGATTCCGCTCTCTCGTCAAGGGGCACTGAGGCCGACCTTAGCGACCCCAACAATGTCCCAGACGAGACCCGCCAACTCAGTACGGACCACGGGCGGAAGCTCGGACCTTATTCTTTGGCTCAGTGACATACAAGGGCAGAAAACCCTCCAATTCGGGGACGACTAAGGGAAGAACTCACTGTGTCTGTGGGATGACGTAATTCCCAATCCCACACTGAACCCTGCTCTGCATGAAAACACGAAACCTCTTGTGCCATAGCAACCGTGGGTCGCTGAGGTCAGGCAGCCAGCAGGGGGCCCCTTGTCTGGGAGTCTCGTGTTGTCTGGAAGCAGTTTGTTGCTCAAAGGAGCAGGGGAATGTCCCTCCAAGACAGCCAAGGTGGACCTCCCTGCCAGTTAGCTCCAAGAGGGTCAACCGGAAAGCTTAGATCCCGGGACACGTTGCTGTAATGTTCATGGGATTAGTGGGAAGAGGGAGTGGCGGGGAATGTACCAACTGATGTGACTTGGCTCTGGCTCCAAGCAGAGGTCAGTCTCCTGATCCTCCTCCAGTAGCTGCTGCTCCTTGGCTCCAAGCCCCACTCTTGTGTGTTGGAGTCGGTCCAAAGGGCCCTGACTGTTCGGATGTAAAACCTTTTAGCTTCTGATTTAAGCTCCCTCATGACTGGGATGAATCAGCTTCCGGGTGAGAGCCAGTGTCCATGAGCCGGCCCCGATGCTCGCTCTGCGGAGAGACAGTCCTCTGGAGATGCAGCCTTGGGTTTTTGGACCAGGCGTTAGGCCTCCCCCCCTCTCCCCTCCCCCACACTTTCCCCCCTCCCTCCCTCCCTGCTCCCCCCCCCCCCCCGCCTTCCAAGTAAAGCAGGCGGGAGAACCACACCTCGACTGCTTACCGCTGGGGTTACCGTAAACCGTAGACTGCTCATTGGCATTCGACCAATGCCTCAAAAGAAGACCCCAGATAATCCATCATTGATGACAGTGCTGTTTGTGGGATCTTGCTGTGCGTAAATTTGCCGCGTTTCCTGCCTCGCAGCAGCGACTGCACTCCCCTCGTCGGAGAAGCCCCGCAGCCCGGGTGAATCGGTAGCCCAGGGTGTTGAGGATTGGCCTCCTCCGTGTCCCTGGGCTGGAGGAGGGGGAGAGGAGCCAGGAGCGTCCCCCCGGGCCCAGCGTCGCTCTCTGCTGGAAAGTGCCCGTAACTGGCAGGCGGGGAGGGGACTGGGCTTGGACTGTGATGCCGCCCACGCTGGAATAGCCAGCGGACGTCGCGACCGGGGATTTCCGCTTCTCTGTCACTCTGATGCTCCTTCCCTACACTTTGATTAAAGACTGGGGCGTGCAGGAGCAGGATTCTGCCCACGGGGAAGGGTCCTATTGCCCTTGCAAATGAGTCAGTGCCCTCCCGAAAGGACGGGCTGCGAGGGTGGGTGGGGGGTGCAGAGAAGGGAAACCAGCTTTAGTTAGGGTCACCAGCTCTCCAGAATTGGAGTCCTGCGTACAGTTTTTGTCTCCTTACCTAAGGAAGGATGTACTTGCCTTGGAGGTGGTTCAACAAAGGTTCATTAGATTAATTCCTGGGATGAGAGGGTTGTCTTATGAGGAGAGATTGAGCAGAATGAGCCTTAACTCTCTGGAACTTAGAAGAATGAGAGGTGATCTCATTGAAACATATACGATTCTGAGAGAGCTTGACAGGGTAGATGCTGAGAGGTTGTTTCCCCTGCCTGGAGAGTCTAGAACTAGGGGGCATAGTCTCAGGATAAGGGGTCGGCCATTTAAGACTGAGATGAGGAGAAATTTCTTCACTCAGAGGGTTGTGAATCTTTGGAATTCTCCACCCCAGAGGGCTGTGGATGCTCAGTCGTTGAGTTTTGGACACTAAGAGAATCAAGGGATATGGGGATTGGGCAGGAAAGTGGAGTTGAGGTCGAAGATGATCTTACTGAATTGCGGAGCAGGCTCGAGGGACCGTATAAGACCATAAGAGATAGGAGCAGGAGTAGGCCATTTGGCCCTTCGAGCCTGCTCCGCCATTCGATAGGATCATGGCTGATCTGATTTTTACCTCAACTCCACTTCCCCGCCTTTTCCCCATATCCTTTGACTCCCTTGCTGATCAAAAATTTACCTGCTGCCACCTGTGTGTTGACTTTTTGTGTTTCATGTACGAGGACACCCAGATCCCTCTGTACTGCAGCATTTTGTAGTATTTCTCCATTCAAATAATATTTTGCTTTTTTATTTTTCCTCCCAAAGTGGATGACTTCACATTTTCCCACATTATATTCCATCTGCCAAATTTTTGCCCATTCGCTTAACCTGTCAATATCCCTTTGCAGACACTTTGGGGGTGATTTTAACCCCCAAGAACGGGTGGGTTGGGGTCAGGTGGGAGTTGAAAATAGTTGTTTTTTGGGTCGTGACCCCAACCCGGCTTTATTTCCGGGTTTAACGTCGGCACGTAAAAGCCCAGGCTTCCCACTGGGAATGCAAAGTCCGAAAATTTTGCAGTTGCGACCCAAAAAAACCCAACTATTTTCAACTCCCGCCCGTCCCCAACCCACCCGTTCTTGGGGGTTTAAAATCACCCCCTTTGTGTCCTCCTCGCAACTTGCTTTTCCACCTGTCTTTGTATCGTCATCAAATTTGGCCACAATACACTTGGTCCCTTCATCCAAGTCATTAATATAGATTGTAAATAGTTGAGGCCCAAGCACTGATCCCTGCGGCACCCCACTAGTTACATAGAACCATAGAAAAGATACAGCACAGAATGGGGCCATTCGGCCCATCGTGTCCGCGCCGGCTCGAAGAACAACCGGGTGCCCATTCTAATCCCATCTTCCAGCACCAGGTCCGTAGCCCTGCAGCTTACAGCACTTTAGGTGCAGGTCCAGGTACTTTTTAAAAGAGTTGAGGGTCCCTGCCTCTACCACCAATTCGGGCAGCGAATTCCATACACCCACCACCCTCTGGGTAAAAAAGTTTCTCCTCATGTCCCCTCTAATCCTTCCGCCAATCAGCTTAAATCTATGTCCTCTAGTTCTTGAACTCTCCGCTAGAGGGAACAGGTGCTTCCTGTCTACTCTCTCTGGGCCCCTCATAATTTTGTACACCTCAATCAAGTCACCCCTCAGCCTCCTCTGCTCCAAGGAAAACAATCCCAGCCTATCCAATCTCTCCTCGTAGCTGCAATTTTCAAGCCCTGGCAACATTCTTGTAAATCTTCTCTGCACTCTCTCCAGAGCAATTACGTCCTTCCTGTAATGTGGTGACCAGAACTGCGCACAATACTCCAGCTGTGGCCTTACAGATTGCCATTTTGAGAATGACCCTTTTATCCCGACTCTTTGTTTTCTGTTAGTTAGCCAATCCTCTATCCATGCCAGTATATTACCTCCAGCACCATGGGCTCTTATCTAGTGCAGTAACCTTTTATGTGGCACCTTATCGAATGCCTTTTGGAAATATACTGCATCCATTGGTTCCCCTTTATCCACCCTGCCTGTTACTTCACGTTCCTATTTCTTATGTTCTTATGTCTTGGAGTCTCCAGGAGTTAAAGATTGATCTCCTGCTCTGTGCAACCCGGGCAAGAACTCATTAAAAAAAAAATGGTCTCTTCCTTCAACACTTTGGCTCATTAATTGCGAAGGTATTGGAGACGGGAAAAGAGGCTATTTGACTGACGGTCAAGAATTGTCCAATTGGGTAATGAAGAGGAAGGACATATCGTGAGGTGGTTGGAGGCGGGACGTCTTTTGGTAAAACCTCCTGGAATACGTCCGACCAGAGTTGGCAACGCTGGCTTAAATAGAGGCCGAATCAGGCTCCATCAGCACTGAGTATACAACTGGACTACAGCCCCTTTACTTGGGTCTTCCAGCTGCCCTCGAGGCAGTGGTGGGGAGGAGACTGTTGTCCACCTCCTGATGGACTGCAGAGGTTGTGGAGAGAGATACATTGGTATCTGTCTCGGTTCATCCCCAACAGCTCAGTAACACAGGACGCTGTGCTCTACGGGCCGTTCCCCGGGACGCACACCGAGGCAGATATAACCTGTGGCTGGAAGACCATCGACTCGGGGAAGGAGGCCCTTTGGTCCGTCCGAAACCTGCTGGTCTTCCAGCTGATGGAGCTGTCCACGGCCGAGTGCTGCCGACTGGCACACTCCAAGGTCCAGGAGTACGTGCTGCGGGACGCACTGAGGCGAGGTGCGGCCTACGCAAAGGCTCTATGGGGAAAGGCCACCGTGTGAGGCCATTTCACTTTGAATCATAAGAAATACTGTGTTTTAAATTGTAATATTGAGATTGTATTGTGTGCGATGTGTAATGTATTGGTTTGAATTGTGCTGGTTTGGAATTGTGATATTTACATTGAACTGTGTGTATCTTTAAATTCTATAAGATAAAGTATATTTTCAAATTTAAAAAAACACCTGGACTATACCCCTTTACCTGGGCCCTCCCGCACCGTGTATACACCTGGTCTACAGGCCCTTTACCTGGGCCCTCCCACACTGTGTATACACCTGGACTATACCCCTTTACCTGGGCCCTCCCACACTGTGTATACACCTGGACTATACCCCTTTACCTGGGCCCTCCCACACTGTGTATACACCTGGACTATACCCCTTTACCTGGGCCCTCCCGCACCGTGTATACACCTGGACTATACCCCTTTACCTGGGCCCTCCCGCACCGTGTATACACCTGGACTATACCCCTTTACCTGGGCCCTCCCGCACCGTGTATACACCTGGACTACACCCCTTTACCTGGGCCCTCCCACACTGTGTATACACCTGGTCTACAGGCCCTTTACCTGGGCCCTCCCACACTGTGTATACACCTGGTCTACAGGCCCTTTACCTGGGCCCTCCCACACTGTGTATACACCTGGACTATACCCCTTTACCTGGGCCCTCCCGCACCGTGTATACACCTGGACTACACCCCTTTACCTGGGCCCTCCCACACTGTGTATACACCTGGTCTACAGGCCCTTTACCTGGGCCCTCCCACACTGTGTATACACCTGGACTATACCCCTTTACGTGGGCCCTCCCACACTGTGTATACACCTGGACTATACCCCTTTACGTGGGCCCTCCCACACTGTGTATACACCTGGACTATACCCCTTTACCTGGGCCCTCCCGCACTGTGTATACACCTGGACTATACCCCTTTACCTGGGCCCTCCCGCACTGTGTGTACACCTGGACTATACCCCTCTACCTGGGCTCTCCCACACTGTGTGTACACCTGGACTATACCCCTTTACCTGGGCCCTCCCACACTGTGTATACACCTGGACTATACCCCTTTACGTGGGCCCTCCCACACTGTGTATACACCTGGACTATACCCCTTTACGTGGGCCCTCCCACACTGTGTATACACCTGGACTATACCCCTTTACCTGGGCCCTCCCGCACTGTGTATACACCTGGACTATACCCCTTTACCTGGGCCCTCCCGCACTGTGTGTACACCTGGACTATACCCCTCTACCTGGGCTCTCCCACACTGTGTGTACACCTGGACTATACCCCTTTACCTGGGCCCTCTCACACTGTGTATACACCTGGACTACACCCTTTACCTGGGCCCTCCCGCACTGTGTATACACCTGGACTATACCCCTTTACCTGGGCCCTCCCGCACTGTGTGTACACCTGGACTACACCCCTTTACGTGGGCCCTCCCACACTGTGTATACACCTGGACTATACCCCTTTACCTGGGCCCTCCCGCACTGTGTATACACCTGGACTATACCCCTTTACCTGGGCCCTCCCGCACTGTGTATACACCTGGACTACACCCTTTACCTGGGCTCTCCCGCACTGTGTGTACACCTGGACTACACCCTTTACCTGGGCCCTCCCGCACTGTGTGTACACCTGGACTATACCCCTCTACCTGGGCTCTCCCACACTGTGTGTACACCTGGACTATACCCCTTTACCTGGGCCCTTCCGCACTGTGTGTACACCTGGACTATGCCCCTTTACCTGGGCCCTCCCACACTGTGTATACACCTGGACTATACCCCTTTACCTGGGCCCTCCCGCACTGTGTGTACACCTGGACTACACCCCTCTACCTGGGCCCTCCCGCACTGTGTGTACACCTGGACTATACCCCTTTACCTGGGCCCTCCCGCACTGTGTATACACCTGGACTACACCCTTTACCTGGGCCCTCCCGCACTGTGTATACACCTGGACTATACCCCTTTACCTGGGCTCTCCCACACTGTGTGTACACCTGGACTATACCCCATTACCTGGGCCCTCCCGCACTGTGTATACACCTGGACTACACCCTTTACCTGGGCCCTCCCGCACTGTGTGTACACCTGGACTATACCCCTTTACCTGGGCCCTCCCACACTGTGTGTACACCTGGACTATACCCCTTTACCTGGGCTCTCCCACACTGTGTATATACCTGGACTATACCCCTTTACCTGGGCCCTCCCGCACTGTGAATACACCTGGACTACAGGCTCTTTACCTGGGCCCTCCCACACTGTGTATATACCTGGACTATACCCCTTTACCTGGGCTCTCCCACACTGTGTATATACCTGGACTATACCCCTTTACCTGGGCCCTCCCGCACTGTGAATACACCTGGACTACAGGCTCTTTACCTGGGCCCTCCCGCACTGTGTATGCACCTGGACTACAGGCCCTTTACCTGGGTCCTCCCATGCTGTGTGTACACCTGGATTAATGGCCCTTTACCTGGGCCCTCTCGCACTGTGTGTACACCTGGACTACACCCCTCTCCTGAGTCTTCCTGCTCGGTTTGACTCAGTGCTGCACCAGGGGTGCAGTTACCCACTAGACCACCAGGGGTCCTGAGAGCTCGCTGTTTATTGCAGGACGGCCCTTCGTCCCCTCTCACGGCCATTCCTAACCCTCTCTCTCTCTCTCTCTCTTCCTCAGGGTGACATCCAGCAGTTGTTAATTGCCTCCGACCCCCAGGCCGCCTACGACTATTGCCAGCACTACAGTCCGGACTGTGACACCCCACTCCCGGACTACCCCCAGAGTCAGGAACCCAGTGGCAGGGAGTATGTAAGTATGTGAGAGAGCCCTGCCCGCCTGTTTGCACCCTCCTGTGTACAACGGATACCAGCCGACCCCGGGGCAGTGTGTCCTCCAGCCATTGATATTGGGAACTGAGGGCCTGCAAAACCAGTGGGAATGGTAGTGTAGTGGTTATGTCACTGGACTATTAACCTAGTAACCTATGTTCAAATCCCACTCATGGTATTAAAAATTTCAAAAATAAAATCTGGGCATAAAAATAGCCCTGAAGTAGTTCGATTGTTATAGAAACCCAACTGGTTTATTAAATTCTCCTTTTAGGGAAGGCAACCTGCAATAAAGGCCGGCCTGAACACCTCAAACCGAAGGCCCAGGCTTGTTCCTCGCCTGTGTTGCAGGGTCCCTGAAAGATTGATGCTCAGTTGGGAGTGAGGTATGAGAATTGCCAAGGCTGAGATCCAGCACAGACTGGGGATTGGAACCAGTCTCTGCGGCTCCTGTACCAAACCAGACTGTGGTTAGCTGTTTCCAGCCCGTCAGGAGGCCGTGAGCTGGTTGATTTACAAAGCCCAGCCTCTGTGCGTAACCTAGGGCCGGTTTTCCTCTTCTGGTTTGCTCGTAACGAGGACCCACTTGCAGGGAGACCTCCGCCCTTCAGAGGGCCCGTCTCCGCGCGCCCTCTATTTTTGCGCGGAGCGAGCGTTTCGGCTGATGGAGAACCAGCCTCTCCCGTCGACATGTGGAGGGTGTCCGCTCTGCTTGCACGTCCTCCTGTGCACATTTCAAGCCTTTTTAACCGGCCATCTCTGGACGCCACTAACACCGGCCGTGTTATAAACCGTCTGCGTGCCTTCGGGCAGGTGCTGAGCGCGTCCGGCGAATTCGTCGGCAACTAACAAACCGATTGGAAAGTGAGTCTCCCCCCGCCCCCCTCCCCCGGCAAACAACCCTTTATAGTGACCGCGTCCGGCCCGTGCCTGCCGTTGGCCGAGAATGGGCGATGCCAAAGCCCCTATTGACGGGGGGGGGGGAGAGAGGCCTTTGCGCGTTTGCGTCGGCCATTTAGACTCCGGGATGTCCGAGTTTCTGGATGTGACTTTATTAACAAGCTAACGTTCATCTCTGCACCAATCGGCTTCGCGCCCCCACCTTTTCGCTCTCCCGGCCTCTCTCGTTTCTATAGTAACCGCAGGGGAGCGATTTTAACCCAACACGCCTGCTGGGATCTCTGGGGGGGGATCTGGGAGCGGGGTGGGGGAACGACGCTGGTTTTACTCCCCGCCCCGATTTTACGCTCAGTCCAACTCAATATCGGGCGGGACCTTAAAACCAGCCCCCCACCCGATCCCGCCCGGCGAGCGAGGTTAAAATCTGCCTCCACACTCAGCGTACACCCCCTCCCGCCTGGAATGGGATGGACAACCTGTCAAAGAGCGAAGCCCGTTCTTTCCCGCTGCTTTTTTTATTTTGACTTAGTATTTCTTTTCTCCCCCTCCCCTCCCTGAAAGCTCTCCCGGTTCTGCCTCTTAAAGGGGACACTTAAAGGGATGGTGGTCTGGGCCAGCAGACTGTCACTGATGTGGCCCCATGAAGGTTAAGCCTTCACCCCTGTCGGGTGATTGGTTGTGTCCGTGTCCCTACCTCCTAGGAGTCGGGTGGTTTTGCCCTCCTTCTCCTCCCCTCCCCCCCTACTGGTCCGTGAGGCCTGGTCTCCACCTGACCGTCTCGACCCATCTCTCCCGAAACCGCTCGTTGATTCTGGGCTACAGCTCCACGTGTGCTGGGCGGGCACCACGGGCCTCTTCACCCCCACATCTGGATGGTACGTGTCACCCAGCTGCTCAGTCCCAGGAGCCGACCCTATCCTGGGTCGTTCTTCCCTTCCCCTAAACCAGGGGCACTGCCTGCTCCCCCCACCCCCCTGCTGAGACCAGCTGACTTGGCACAGGCCGGGCATCCAACCTGAGACTTTGGAACCAGCAGCACCCAAGGGTTTTGTGTTTGATTTACTGATTTTGCTGTGCTGTATTAATAAGTGCAGCGGAAAGAGACAGAGCGAGAGGGAGAGAGAGAGAGCGAGAGAACACACACAGAAGGAGAGAGGGAGAGGGAGAGAGAGAGGGACACACACACAAAAAGGAGAGACGGAGAGGGAGAGACGGGGAGATGGAGAGGGAGATACATATGGGGGGAGAGAGCGAGAGAAAGAAAGAGAGGGAGGGGGAAAGAGAGAGGGCAAGAAAGGGGGAGGGGAGAGAGAGGGGAGAGAGAGGGGAGAGAGAGGGGAGAGATGGTGGGAGGGAGGGAGTGATAGAGGGGGTTAGATAGAGGGAGAGAGGAGGGAGATAATGACAGAGGGGAGTAGATAGAGAGAGAGGGGGGGAAGAGAGATAGGGCGAATAGAGAGAGAGGGGGGAGAGAGAGAGGGGGGAGAGAGAGAGGGAAGAGTGAGAGGGGGGGAAGAGAGAGAGAGGGGGAAGAGAGAGAGAGGGGGGAAGAGAGAGAGAGGGGGGAAGAGAGAGAGAGGGGGAAGAGAGAGAGAGGGGGAAGAGAGAGAGAGGGGGAAGAGAGAGAGAGAGGGTGATGATAGAGAGAGAGGAAGAAGAGAGAGGGTGAAGAGAGAGAGAGGGTGAAGACAGAGAGAGAGGGGAAGGTAGAGGGGGGGAAGAGAGAGGGGGCAGAGAGAGAGATAGGTGGGGAGAGAGAGGGGGTGGGAGGCGGGGAGAGAGTGGGGGGAGAGAGAGAGAGAGAGAGAGGCGGGGAGAGAGAGAGGGAGATATAGGAGACAGTGGACACCCAATAATGCTTAAGGAAATGGTGACTGTTGGGCGACAGTGCTTTTGTCGAAGGCGGGAGGGGCCTCTGTCATTAAACAGCAAGACTTGCTCATCGTCCTTCCCGTTTGTTTACATGAAGCCCAGAGTAAGCGGCTACGCTCAGCACTGTGACAGCCCGGTTCATCCCACTCCATCCACCGACCCCGGCTTCTCCTCCTTTACTGCTGCACACCCCGGTCTCCGAACAAATTCACCTTGTCCGCCATATTGAACAGTGTGTGTGGCTCCAGTATCTGGAACATTCTCCACCTCACCGTCTGGTCCGTGTTGGGGGGAGCTTCACCTTTTTGATGTTTCACGGATCTTGTCTCAACTGGAACTGGGAGGATATACTTATCAGGAAAGGCTGAGCAGACTGGGGCTCTTTTCTCTAGAGAAGGGAGGCTGAGGGGTGACCTGATGGAGGTCTTTAAGATTATGAAAGGGTTTGATAGGGTAGACGTAGAGAAAATGTTTCCACTTGTGGGGGAGACCAGAACTAGGGGCCATAAATATGAGATAGTCACTAATAAATCCAATACAGAATTCAGGAGAAAATTCTTCACCCAGAGAGTGATGAGAATGTGGAACTCGCTACCACAAGGAGTAGTTGAGGTGAGTCGCATAGATGCATTTAAGGGGAAACTAGATAAACACATGAGGGAGAAAGGAATAGAAGGATATGCTGATAGGGTGAGATGAAGTGGGGAGGGGGGAGGTGCATGTGGAGCATAAATGCCAGCATAGACCAGTTGGGCCGAATGGCCCGTTTCTGTGCTTTAAACTCGATGTGGCCTCTTGACCGGGCAGATTGGGAACATCTGTCTCCTTTATAAAATGTAAAAAGCAGTTGGACACGGTTCGTCAACTTCCAGATGTGGGCAGCTGTGCAAACACTGCCGTCAACACACTTTCCAATAGAGCGGACTGGTGAGTCGGAGTGGTGGGTGGGAGCCGCCCCCACCCCTCACTGCAGTTTTTGTAACGATGGCCCGTACGCTAAACTGACAGATGAATGCAATCGGAGCCTGGTACAAAGACCCCCCCTCCCCCCACCTCCGGTGTTGATTTTCTGGCAGCTTTAGTAACTCTTGTCGTCAAGAATATTAAAGAGGAATGTAACACAACTCCATGGCCAGTCTGTGATTACACACGGCAAATTAAGAGATTCATCGCCAACGGTTTTTGTTCATGTCCTCCCTGTGAGATCATGGCCCTCTCTTCGCACCTGGAACATTAATGCTGGGCCCTGTTGAAGACCCCATGTCCATTCTGTGCTGGGACGAAGGTGTTAATTTGACTCCATTCTAAGGCAGGACCTCCAGTTCTGCTCCATTGGATGGTGTACCTCTGTCGACCGGAATTAATATCCATATACCGGATCTAACTAGGGCAAGCCAACCAGGCCTGAGATTCCATTGTGCACAAATCCAGCATTACCAGGACCAACAGTTGACCATTTTTGATGAACTGTCGAAGACCAATCCCAGCAGGACCACCAGTTGACTATTTTTTTGAAGAACCAGAAAGGGCCAATCCCAGCAGGACCAACAGTTGACCATTTTTTTTGAAGAACCATAAAGGGCCAATCCCAGCAGGACCAACAGTTGACTATTTTTTTGAAGAACTGTCAAAGGCCAATCCCTGCAGGGCCATCAGGAGCCAGCTCTGGTAGGCCCACCAGGGACTTGTCCTTAAACAGTTACCAGGGACCAGTTCTGGTAGGACCAACGGGGACCAGTCCTGGTGGGACCATCAGGGACCAGTTCTGGTAGGACCATTGGAGACCAGTCCTGGTAGGACCATTAGGGACCAGTTCTCGTAGGACCATTGGGAACCGGTTCTGGTAGGACCATTGGAGACCAGTCCTGGTAGGACCATTGGGGACCAGTCCTGGTAGGACCATTGGAGACCAGTTCTGGTGGGACCATTAGGGACCAGTTCTCGTAGGACCATTGGAGACCAGTTCTGGTGGGACCAACGGGGACCAATTCTGGTGGGACCATCGGGGACCAGTCCTGGTGGGACCATCGGGGACCAGTCCTGGTAGGACTATTAGGGACCAGTCCTGGTAGGACTATTAGGGACCAGTCCTGGTAGGACTATTGGGGACCAGTCCTGGTAGGACTATTGGGGACCAGTCCTGGTAGGACTATTAGGGACCAGTCCTGGTAGGACTATTGGGGACCAGTCCTGGTAGGACTATTGGGGACCAGTCCTGGTGGGACCATCGGGGACCAGTTCTGGTGGGACTATTGGGGACCAGTCCTGGTAGGACTATTGGGGACCAGTCCTGGTGGGACCATCGGGGACCAGTTCTGGTGGGACTATTGGGGACCAGTCCTGGTGGGACTATTGGGGACCAGTTCTGGTGGGACCATCGGGGACGAGTTCTGGTGGGACCATCGGGGACCAGTCCTGGTGGGACCATCGGGGACCATTTCTGGTGGGACCATCGGGGACCATTTCTGGTGGGACCATCGGGGACCAGTCCTGGTGGGACCATCGGGGACCAGTCCTGGTGGGACCATCGGGGACCAGTTCTGGTGGGACCATTGTGGACCAGCCCTGGTAGGACCATTAGGGACCAGTCCTGGTAGGACCATCGGGAACCAGTCCTGGTGGGACCATTGTGGACCAGCCCTGGTAGGACCATTAGGGACCAGTCCTGGTAGGACCATCGGGGACCAGTCCTGGTGGGACCATTGGAGACCAGTCCTGGTGGGACCATCGGGGACCAGTCCTGGTAGGACCATTAGGGACCAGTTCTGGTAGCACCATCGGGGACCAGTCCTGGTGGGACCATTGGGGACCAGTCCTGGTGGGACCATCGGGGACCAGTTCTGGTAGCACCATCGGGGACCAGTTCTGGTGGGACCATCGGGGACCAGTTCTGGTGGGACCATCGGGGACCAGTCCTGGTGGGACCATCGGGGACCAGTTCTGGTAGGACCATTAGGGACCAGTTCTGGTAGCACCATCGGGGACCAGTTCTGGTGGGACCATCGGGGACCAGTCCTGGTGGGACCATCGGGAACCAGTCCTGGTGCGACCATCGGGGACCAGTTCTGGTAGCACCATCGGGGACCAGTCCTGGTGGGACCATCGGGGACCAGTCCTGGTGGGACCATCGGGTACCAGTTCTGATGGGACCATCGGGGACCAGTTCTGATGGGACCATCGGGGACCAGTCCTGGTGGGACCATTAGGGACCAGTCCTGGTGGGACCATCGGGGACCAGTTCTGGTGGGACCATCGGGGACCAGTTCTGATGGGACCATCGGGGACCAGTCCTGGTGGGACCATCGGGGACCAGTCCTGGTGGGACCATCGGGGACCAGTCCTGGTGGGACCATCGGGGACCAGTTCTGGTACAAACATAAATGTCCATTTTAAGAACTGTGGGTGGACTTTGATGTAGAATGAGGACGACCAGACCCCATGAATCTTAACGGTTATCTCATCTTTTCGGCCAGGTCTTATTCGACCATGAATGCCTCACTCAGTGTAGCTAACAATGACCAGGCCTCTCACATTCTTCATGGCTGGTTTGTGTTTTCAGAAAAGCGATTTAAAAACGAAATCCTTATTATCCAACATGAACAGAAATTTGTGAAAATCTCTTAATTTCTGCTTTGATTAACAGTCTCTGCTGTGTTTTGTTTTTTGCCTTCTGTCTCTGCCTTTCTCACCCGTAGTACTATGATGAAGATTACGAGTATTATGACTATTACGATGAGTTTCACACAGCAGCTCCACCCACCGTGAAAGTGACAGAGGCAGCTGTTGAGAAAGCTGATTCAGGGCAGGTAAAAGGAGGAGGGAGGTGCACCAGGCATGTCCCAGTGTGTGTTCCAGATGTTGTGTGTCAAAAGTTGTCTACTGCCATCTGCTGCCATCTCTGCTTAACATCATCGATCGCCTTCATGTTTTAGCGTTTGTTTACAGCACCAGACCTCGACATTCATAAGACTATGGGGGGGGGGGGTGGGGGGTGGGGATGGTGGGGTATAGGGGAGGGGGTGGGGGAAGGAACTGGGGGATATAGATGTCAGAGAGAAGGAGCGAGAGAAACTGAGACTGAGACAGTGTGTGAGAGAGAGAGAAAGGGAGGGAGATAGAGAGAGATTCATCCACTCAGCCCACTGGATAGAAAGCTCGGTAAGAAGGGTAATTCTGAAGCACTCATTCAGGTTAAGTTGGAGAAGGGGAGACGAGGCAAATTTGGAACTGACGTCAGGAGCTCCTGCACAGTGCGAGTGGTGAACACAGACCATCGAGTGGGGAAGTAACTAAAGATGGCTTAACCACAACAACTTGCATTGGCAGTAGCGCCTTTAACCTGGAAACATCTCCGAAGGCGGTTCACGAGAGCTGTAGTGAAAAGAATGGGTACCCTTCTCCAGAGGAAAGCCTTTTAACGGAGCAGATTGGTCCTATCTCCACCAGAGAATAGAAGCTGATCGTGGGGGAGATGAGCACAGTCAGTAATGGCTTCCTCAAGGAAACACAAACCCATCTAAAAATTCCGACCGTACAATTTAGTTGCAAAGATTTTAAAAAATGGACCGAGGTGCTGCCGCTCTTTTGTGAAAATGGATAAAGATGGGGGTCCGTTCTTTTGGATGCTGATGATGCGGGACATGAGTTTTGGATTTATTGACGGGCAGAGGTGATTAACATCTATCGTTTTGCAATGGGAATGGTCTTATCGGTGTTCGGGCCTGGTGCTCACCCTACAAAGTCAAAGCCCAGATCAGTGGACTCTGACAGCCATCAAGTGTCACAGCTGCCATTTGTCTCATCATTTCATTTCATGTCATTGGTCATTGTCCATTCTTCCTCTTCTCTTTTTCATGTTTTTTTCCATCCCATCTTTCATCACCATCTGCCAGAAAGGGAAAGCCAACGGACGAAAGCAGGGGGCAAACGGCCCCGGCAAAGCAAAAGGCAAACCCTCCAAGGCCAGCGGGGCCCTTAAAAAAGTGCCGTCCCCCCCGAAGCCCGCCTCGGTCAAGCTGGCCGCGCTCCGGAACCCCGCGGTAAAAGTGGCCAAACCGAGACCCGCTGCAGTCAAAGCCGCCGCTAAAACCATCGTGAAGCAGAAGACCCGATTGAGTGGGTTCCAGCAGGTAGAATTGCAACCCGAGAGGCCATTATCCAGATCTTTCCTCTTGGGAGGCTACGGGAAAGATTTGGCATAATCCTGTCACCTCATCCTATCATTCACCCACTCGTTCTCTCCTTCTCATGGACCGCCTCCATTTTCACTGTCTCGCTCCTGCGATCCATTATCCTCGTGATAATGATCCTCATGGCACTGCCTGTTTGTTTGTTTTTTCCTTTTGTTGCTGTCGTCCTCCTTCTTGTTCTGGGGAGGCTTAACGCACTAACGCACTCTTCTCCCATTACGATCCGGTCTAGGATCCGACAGACCCAGCTCTCTATGAAGAAGAGGTTGAAATTGGGCCGTACACGGAGGGGCAGGACTATATTGACGTGCCAGTCTCAAGCGTTCCTCAAATCATCGAGAGTGATGTGACGAAGGTAACACACCCGTCTGCACCGCCATCATCTCCCCAGTGTCTCTGAGGTGCAGTAGGGGAATAACAGCCGTTAAAGCCAAACTGGACTGAGCTGGGTCAACATAGACTGTAGTCTGGGGTGTGTGTGTGTGTCCCTAGTTCCTAGTGGTTCAATGGAAAGACAAGTCCTTGATCACAGGTTACATGTGGATCACCTATAACTATAAGCCTCTAGTCCTAGACCAATTTGCTATCAGAATGATACCGGGGCTAAAAGGGTTAAATTATGAGGACAGGTTGCAGAGACTCGGCTTGTATTCCCTCGAGTATAGAAGATTAAGGGGTGATCTAATTGAGGTGTTCAACATAATTAAAGGATTCGATAGAGTAGATAGAGAGAAACTATTTCCTCTGGTGGGAGAGTCTAGAACAAGGGGGCATAACCTTAAAATTAGAGCTAGGCCGTTCAGGGGTGATGTCAGGAAACATTTCTTCACACAAAGGGGAGTGGAAATCTGGAATTCTCCCTCCCAAAAAGCTGTTGGGGCTAGGGGTCAATTGAAAACTTCAAAACTGAGATTGATAGATTTTTTGTTGGGTATTAAGGGTTATGGAACCAAAGCGGGTAGATGGAGTCAAGATACAGATCAGCCATGATCTAATTGAATGGCGGAACAGGCTCAAGGGGCTGAATGGCCTCCTCCTGTTCCTATGGTCCTATGATTTGCCTTTTGCCCCCTGACCTCAAGGCCCATGATGCACCTGTTGCAGGAAGAGGCCATTTTATTTGGATTTGCCAGTTGGCTTCTTACAATGTGGCCAATCCCTTCCAAAGCGAGGTGTGCAGCGAAAATGATGGGTAGTGACAGCTGAGGAGGAGCCAAGATTAGCAGCAGTGCCAATTATTCACCGTTGCTATGGTGTTTCTCGGTAATGAACCCATGGGATTCCTGGACTCTCTCCATTATTTTGAAAACTTTGAAGAGATAAACTATTTCTCTCCACCCTTCTCCAATGACTGGACCGGTGACCAAGACCCCATATTTGAATTCAGCAAACCATTTTGGACATAATCATCAAAGACAGCTTGGTCCTTCATTGGAGCTGAACAGGAATAGGAACAGGAGGCCATTCAGCCCCTCGAGCCTGTTCCGCCATTCAATCAGATCATGGGTGATCCGTCCCTCAACTCTATTTACCCGCCTTTGATCCTTATGCCTCGACCTAACTTAGTCTTGGAAATTTCAATTGACCCCCCCCCAGCATCCACAGCCTTTCGGGGGAGAGAATTCCACATTTTTACCACCGTGAATACTTCATAGTGGGGATTTTCCAGAAGAGCCTAACTAGAAATTCTGCAATGGCAGCCCATCGAAACCAACAGTCAGAAAACAACAGGCTATGGGGTATTCCCTGATATGTGCTCCCAATATGTCCCAGCGGTGCTGAGGCAGACTATCCTAGGCCATATGCCACCAACAGGTCCACACTGTAAGAGCTACTGTATTGTTAAACTTGGTTGAGTTCAGTTTGGTTTGGTTTGCTCGAGGTGTTCTGTTGACCCCCCTTCCCCGCTCCGGCATGTTTCTGAAAACCCACAGAACTTCAGTGGATTAATTATTTGGGTTTATTTCTGGTCCTTGGGTAGAGGGATGCTACAGCAGTAGAATGGAATATCTTTCCATTTTTGGCCCTGCGGCTGTAATTATGCAATACTAGATAGATAGACAGACGGACAGATAGATAGAACAAGCGCAAATTAGATTTGGAGCAAAGTTCTCAGCACCAGCAATACGCCTTATCCCATGTCAAAACACCCCCGACTGCACGGTCCACTTCCCATACCAATTGTCCATGTGCGTCGCTGAGTGAGATTTATGACCATTTGTGACCAATGTCATGCTATGGGCCTGTGCCCAATAATAGTTCGGTAGAACTACCTATATTAATTTTTCTTAGGATCTCTACATGTGAGAGAAAGAGAGAGAGGATAGCTGAATCCTAATGTCTGGGTCCCACTGCACCCAGTCCCCTGACCAAATGACATCTCCTCTTCCAAGGTCCAAGGTGGTGACTGCAGGTTGCTACAGTTACCTGGAGGTGGGAGACTCTCAGGTCTACAGGTGAGGGGTGGTGACTGCAGGTTGCTACAGTTACCTGGAGGTGGGAGACTCTCAGGTCTACAGGTAAGGGGTGGTGACTGCAGGTTGCTACAGTTACCTGGAGGGATGAGTCATCAGATTTGCTTGTTCTAAGCATCTGAGGTAAGCTGACATTGGTTTGGGTCCTATCTGATGTACATCGTTACACTATGTTTTCCTGTAGATGGGCCTGCGTTGGAACAGTTGCCGACGCAAATTGCTCGTTCTTCTTTCCAATTTTGCTGTTACATTATGCGGCCAGTTAAATGAGATTAACAGACACGGTGACCCTGCTCTCCTTAGTTTCCACGACAACAAGACGTGATGTTTTTGTGTCAGTTGCTAATCTGCTTTGGGCCGTGTCCTGCTGTTGTGCCATGAGCTTGTGACCAGTGTGTGCATCTTCAGAGCTTTGTGGGGCCAATGGGTGTTGGGTGGGATTGGGGGAGAGTATGTGAGGGTCAGACTGCATTGTACAGAATGGACCAGCCCACCAGCTGATGAGGACGAGGAGGGGGCAAAGGTGAAACTCGTTACTTCAAACTGCGATGGCTGGAGAAGGCTCTGGAGAGGGCTCACTAACAGGCCAAGGGACAACTAACCTCTCGTTCACCACCCTTAGGTGGCTATTTCTCAAAAGTAGCCAGTTCCAATGTGGCAACTGAGCTCAAGGGGATTTGGTGTTATTTAGGGAGTCGGTTAGCACCGGGATCAACTCTTGGACCAGGCTGTGTGGGGAAAATTCCCATTTGAGGTTTGGGAAGTGGGGGGACCTTGGTCTTTCGCAGCTTTCTGTTTTGACTGCTCGTCAGTCTCGATAGCCAGTGCGCTGATTCGTCCGGGGGTGGGCCAGTTGATTCTGATACAGCAGTCTGTTCCTGACAATGTACATCAGTCACGGGAGGATTTGAACAGGGGCTCCTGTACCGGCCTCATCACTGGCTTTTATCTGAAAGGCTCCTATGCGGAATGGCTTTTTCCAACTTTGTTCTTTCCTGGAATGAACGCTCACCATCAGTGTCAGTCAACGACTCGGCTCCGAGTGAGACAAAAAATAGTGAGAGTTAGAATGGAACATTTCCCCTTTACACCTGTAATTGCCTGATGGTCAGGGACAGTCGGAGGCAGATACAGCCTAACACTCCCTCTACACTGACCCTCTCCCGCATTCGCATGGGTTAGTTACAGAGTAAAACTCCCTCTACACTGTCCCATCAAACACTCCCAGGGCAGGTACAGCACGGGTTAGATACAGAGTAAAGCTCCCTCTACACTGTCCCATCAAACACTCCCAGGGCAGGTACAGCACGGGTTAGATACAGAGTAAAGCTCCCTCTACACTGTCCAATCAAATACTCCCAGGGCAGGTACAGCACGGGGTAGATACAGAGTAAAGCTCCCTCTACACTGTCCCATCAAACACTCCCAGAGCAGGTACCGCACGGGTTAGATACAGAGTAAAACTCCCTCTACACTGTCCAATCAAATACTCCCAGGGCAGGTACAACCATGGGTTAGATACAGAGTAAAGCTCCCTCTACACTGTCCCATCAAACACTCCCAGGGCAGGTACAGCACGGGTTAGATACAGAGTAAAGCTCCCTCTACACTGTCCCATCAAACACTCCCAGGGCAGGTACAGCACGGGTTAGATACAGAGTAAAGCTCCCTCTACACTGTCCCGTCTAAAACGGGCAGACGATTTACTGTCACCAGTTTCGCGCTCCAGCCAAAGACTGGTTTCATTATGATTACAGTCGAGGATGTTGCGATGGGAGAGAGGCCGAACGTTCTGTCCACTGTCCATGGTGTTGGATTCCAGAGAGAAGAACAAAGTTAAATATCCCATGGGAGGCCGCACACCTCTTTCAAATATCCAATGTGCTTTTTACAAGATAAACAACTGTTACTGCCGCGTGTACAGAGGCTCATACGGGTTAAATGTCAATGGTGTATGGGTGTGTCTACCTCTGGTGTCTATGGTTTATGTGTGTGTGTGTGTGTGTGTGTGTGTCTGCCCCCTCACTGACTGCCTGCCAATGGCCCCTGTCTCTTTGGTCTAATTGCCAGTGTGGACCACTGGCCCTGATGGCTGAGTGGGGCAGCTTTTGTCTCCGAGCCGTAAAGGGCAGGAAGACCCCAGGCTTTGACCCCTGGTCTATTCAGGATCAGACGATCTCGGTTAGGGGTGGCACATTTGGCCTCAGTACCGCTGGGTTAGGGAAGGGACGAAAGAAAAAATTGACCCCAGGGTCCCTTCTCCTGACCGTTACACACCAAGTGAGGATAAGATGGACCTGGCTGTCAACATAAGAAATAGGAGCAGGAGTAGGCCATTCGGCCCCTCGAGCCTGCTCCACCATTCAATCAGATCATGGCTGATCTTCGACCTCGACTCCACTTTCCTCAGGTGTCTAAAGGCACACGTGTGGAGATTGGTCATTTGGGCGAAGGGGGTCCCAGCCAGGTCACCGATGCCCTAGCGATCCAGGGGAGGGAAGGAAATTGCACGGGAACCAAAAATGCCAATGCGCCTCGTAGAGGTATTCCCCGCGCCCCCCTGCCCTCCCCATCCCGAGAGACCAAGGGTCACTGAACGGCAGTAGCGCATGTGTGTCCATCTCTGGAGCGATCGAACGGCTAATGGCCACGTTGGTCTGTGTTTCATTACTTTTTGCTTCCTTCGCCTGAACTGAGAGTCACTGCAGGATCAGTCCCGAAGGTGCCAAGCGCAGAGATGCCCGAGTGCCCGTCGCACGACCCGCCCTCTCATCAGCTCACTGGCTGCACCCAAAATACCCAAACACGCCAACTGGTCCTTATACTGAAGGGGGGAGGGGTGCATTCGCTCAACCCACCCGTTACCTGAGTTGGCATCATTTGTACCACAGGCCGACGGAGACCCCGCTAACTGGAGAGTGCCAGTCCAACCAACCTTTCACTGCCTCAGGCCTGGAGTGGCACTCGTATGGAGACTGGGATTTTGAACTCTGACCTCAAACTATTCGACCACAAAACTTGCATTTATATCATGCTTTTTGCGTCAGTGAACAGCCCGGGGCAGTTTACAGTGTGGTGTTGGCAGTGGGGGGTCCCAAAAATCGGTTACAAGATTACAGGAAGGGCTGGCAAGGTTTGGCGGGCGAGTTAGCAGAGGTGCCAGCTGGTTGAAGAGAACGTAACAGTGACAGGAGAGGCGGATGGGGTTAGGGCGAGGATTGGGGAGGAGTGGGGCCGATCTTTGTGCAACCCACGACCAATGGGAGATGGTTCCTTTAGCCCTGCCTGCCCTGGGCCGAACACTGACGGGGCAAGTGCCGGGACAGAGTGGCCCAGCCCACCCTGGTGTTAGAGTGGGCTCAGAGTTCGCTCTCAGAACCAGCAACGATGCATATGAGATCAGGGAGCACTCACGGGTACAGTGCAGAGATTTGTCTGCCATGGGCCGAGAGGTGGTACACTCAGGCCTGTTCTTTCCTCCATGCATGGGGTCAGGAGGAAGTGTGTATATATAATATATATGTGTGTGTATATAGGTGTATATGTATATATATGTGTGTGTATAGGTGTATATGTATATATGTGTGTGTGTATTGGTGTATATGTATATATGTGTGTGTATATAGGTGTATATGTGCATAAATGTATGTGCTTATGTGCATACATGTGTAAATATGTGTGTGTGTGCAGAAGTATATGTTTGTATAGAAGTATATATGTGTGTATGTGTGTATAAAACGATATGTGTGTGTGTGTATAGATCTGTATGTGTATAGAGGTGTATATGTGTGTATATGTGTACAGAAATATGTATGTGTGTATATGTATAGAAATATGTATGTGTGTATATGTATAGAAATAAGTATGTGTGTATATGTATAGAAATAAGTATGTGTGTATATGTATAGAAATATGTATGTGTGTATATGTATAGAAATAAGTATGTGTGTATATGTATAGAAATATGTATGTGTGTATATGTATAGAAATAAGTATGTGTGTATATGTATAGAAATATGTATGTGTGTATATGTATAGAAATATGTATGTGTGTATATGTATAGAAATAAGTATGTGTGTATATGTATAGAAATAAGTATGTGTGTATATAGGTACAGAAGTATGTATGTGTACAGAAGTGTATATGTGTATAGAAGTGTATATGTGTGCATATGTGTATGTATATATATGTGTATTATTGCCCATATAGATTTACACCCTTACATACATATATATATACTTATACCAACTTTACTCAGAGAGGCCACAGGTGGCAGGTGTGGGGAATAGAAAAGTCAGTAAGGGGCGCTCCTCTGAAATTCTAGTTGAGCCATGGTATAGGGCAGGTGAGAGGGAGCTTTACTCTGTATCTAACCCGTGCTGTACCTGCCCTGGGAGTGTTTGATGGGACAGTGTAGAGGGAGCTTTACTCTGTATCTAACCTGTGCTGTACCTGCCCTGGGGGTGTTTGATGGGACAGTGTAGAGGGAGCTTTACTCTGTATCTAACCCGTGCTGTACCTGCCCTGGGAGCGTTTGACGCTGACACTGGATATGAATGGGACAATGTACCATTCCCCAGCACTAACACCTCTCACTTGAATGAACACAAAATTAATACACACACACACTCACACACACACAAAAAAAATCATTTAAGAATAAAAGTGGAAGTGCGAGGCTGGTTGCTGGAACAGGAGCCAGAGGCACTGGCAGCTTCCCAAAGTGGGAGACCTTCTGTGAGATGTAGCTTTTCATTCTCTCCAATTTAACGGTGCCAATTTCTCCCACAGTTCTATAGGGACGAGCAGACCATGAGCAAAGGAGTAAGTAAAGGTGACTCAGTCCCGGCCCTGTGGTCGAGTATAGGGCAGGGGAAGGATGCTGAGGGCAGGGCACGTGACTCACCCCCCCCCCCGTGCCAGGCGGTAGGTGATTGGCAGCATGATCATGGCAAAGTATTTCTTTGGCAAACCCCCTCGGTGTGTTATGGACCGAGTTGAGTTTTAAGAGGCAGGCTAGCTTGTCCGGCAACACCCCAGATGCCTGAAGAGCGTTGGAGGTGACCTTCATGCATGTTTTGTCTTTGGTGAGGACCCAGGGGAGTGGCAGCCCTGCGTTAGGTAGGACCTGGGTTTTGGCCAGAAGATACCGAGCCATGATCATCTCGCTCTGGGCCCAAGGCCCGATGCAGATTGCTTCACTAATCTAATAGCTGGTCTTGCTTCTCTTTCACTGCTCCCCACCAGCAAGAGGAGGTGGAGCCCACCATTCATCCGTCCAAAGGAGATCTGGGGCTGGCGGAGAAGCAGTTTACAGGAGAAGACATTAGCCCGGGTGACCCCAGTTATGATTACGACTACGTTTATAAGGACTATTATGAGGAGCCCCCGCCCACGGAGATTGGTCCGGGACTTCCCGTTGAGACCGAGGTGTACACGGAAGGAGTAAGTGACCAGGGTCCCTGAACGAAGCCCCCTCACCTCTCGATGTTTTACTGAGACCCTGTCCCTTCCCGTTATTTGTGTATCATTGTCCCATTGGCTGCATCCGCTCCAATGCTGTCCTCGTTCCATCGTTGTCTCCTGGTCTTTACACCTGTCTCCGAAGCCCCTTTTGTTCGCTTTGGTCCAGCTGTGTCTCCTCCCTCATGGGGTCCACCTGTGACTCCGCCCTCACGGTGTCCACCTGTGTCTCCTCCCTCATGGTGTCCACCTGTGTCGTCTCCTCCCTCATGGTGTCCACCTGTGTCTCCTCCCTCACGGTGTCCACCTGTGTCTCCTCCCTCATGGTGTCCACCTGTGTCTCCTCCCTCACGGTGTCCACCTGTGTCTCCTCCCTCATGGTGTCCACCTGTGTCTCCTCCCTCACGGTGTCCACCTGTGTCTCCTCCCTCACGGTGTCCACCTGTGTCTCCTCCCTCATGGTGTCCACCTGTGTCACCTCCTCCCTCACGGTGTCCACCTGTGTCTCCTCCCTCATGGTGTCCACCTGTGTCGTCTCCTCCCTCATGGTGTCCACCTGTGTCTCCTCCCTCACGGTGTCCACCTGTGTCTCCTCCCTCATGGTGTCCACCTGTGTCTCCTCCCTCATGGTGTCCACCTGTGTCTCCTCCCTCACGGTGTCCACCTGTGTCTCCTCCCTCATGGTGTCCACCTGTGTCTCCTCCTCCCTCACGGTGTCCACCTGTGTCTCCTCCCTCATGGTGTCCACCTGTGTCGTCTCCTCCCTCATGGTGTCCACCTGTGTCTCCTCCTCCCTCACGGTGTCCACCTGTGTCTCCTCCTCCCTCATGGTGTCCACCTGTGTCTCCTCCTCCCTCACGGTGTCCACCTGTGTCTCCTCCCTCACGGTGTCCACCTGTGTCACCTCCCTCATGGTGTCCACCTGTGTCGTCTCCTCCCTCACGGTGTCCACCTGTCTCCTCCCTCACGGTGTCCACCTGTCTCCTCCCTCATGTTGTCCACCTGTGTCACCTCCTCCCTCATGGTGTCCACCTGTGTCTCCTCCCTCATGTTGTCCACCTGTGTCACCTCCTCCCTCATGTTGTCCACCTGTGTCTCCTCCCTCATGGTGTCCACCTGTGTCTCCTCCTCCCTCATGGTGTCCACCTGTGTCTCCTCCCTCATGGTGCACCTGTGTCTCCTCCTCCCTCATGGTGTCCACCTGTCTCCTCCTCCCTCATGTTGTCCACCTGTGTCTCCTCCCTTATGGTGTCCACCTGTGTCTCCTCCTCCCTCATGGTGTCCACCTGTCTCCTCCTCCCTCATGTTGTCCACCTGTGTCTCCTCCCTCATGGTGTCCACCTGTGTCTCCTCCTCCCTCATGGTGTCCACCTGTGTCTCCTCCCTTATGGTGTCCAGCTGTGTCTCCTCCCTTATGGTGTCCACCTGTGTCTCCTCCTCCCTCACAGTGTCCACCTGTGTCACCTCCTCCCTCATGGTGTCCACCTGTCTCCTCCCTCATGGTGTCCACCTGTCTCCTCCCTCATGGTGTCCACCTGTGTCTCCTCCCTCATGTTGTCCACCTGTGTCTCCTCCTCCCTCATGGTGTCCACCTGTGTCTCCTCCCTCACGGTGTCCACCTGTGTCTCCTCCTCCCTCACGGTGTCCACCTGTGTCTCCTCCCTCACGGTGTCCACCTGTGTCTCCTCCCTCATGGTGTCCACCTGTGTCTCCTCCTCCCTCATGGTGTCCACCTGTGTCTCCTCCCTCACGGTGTCCACCTGTGTCTCCTCCTCCCTCACGGTGTCCACCTGTGTCTCCTCCCTCATGGTGTCCACCTGTGTCTCCTCCCTCACGGTGTCCACCTGTGTCTCCTCCTCCCTCATGGTGTCCACCTGTGTCTCCTCCTCCCTCATGGTGTCCACCTGTGTCTCCTCCCTCACGGTGTCCACCTGTGTCTCCTCCTCCCTCACGGTGTCCACCTGTGTCTCCTCCTCCCTCATGGTGTCCACCTGTGTCTCCTCCCTCATGGTGTCCACCTGTGTCTCCTCCTCCCTCATGGTGTCCACCTGTGTCTCCTCCTCCCTCATGGTGTCCACCTGTGTCTCCTCCCTCACGGTGTCCACCTGTGTCTCCTCCCTCACGGTGTCCACCTGTGTCGTCTCCTCCCTCACGGTGTCCACCTGTGTCTCCTCCTCCCTCATGGTGTCCACCTGTGTCTCCTCCCTCATGGTGTCCACCTGTGTCTCCTCCCTCACGGTGTCCACCTGTGTCTCCTCCTCCCTCACGGTGTCCACCTGTGTCTCCTCCTCCCTCACGGTGTCCACCTGTGTCTCCTCCCTCATGGTGTCCACCTGTGTCTCCTCCCTCATGGTGTCCACCTGTGTCTCCTCCTCCCTCACGGTGTCCACCTGTGTCTCCTCCCTCATGGTGTCCACCTGTGTCTCCTCCCTCATGGTGTCCACCTGTGTCTCCTCCCTCATGGTGTCCACCTGTGTCTCCTCCTCCCTCATGGTGTCCACCTGTGTCTCCTCCTCCCTCATGGTGTCCACCTGTGTCTCCTCCTCCCTCACGGTGTCCACCTGTGTCTCCTCCTCCCTCACGGTGTCCACCTGTGTCTCCTCCTCCCTCACGGTGTCCACCTGTGTCTCCTCCTCCCTCACGGTGTCCACCTGTGTCTCCTCCTCCCTCACAGTGTCCACCTGTGTCTCCTCCTCCCTCACGGTGTCCACCTGTGTCTCCTCCTCCCTCACGGTGTCCACCTGTGTCTCCTCCTCCCTCATGGTGTCCACCTGTGTCTCCTCCTCCCTCATGGTGTCCACCTGTGTCTCCTCCCTCACGGTGTCCACCTGTGTCTCCTCCTCCCTCATGGTGTCCACCTGTGTCTCCTCCCTCACGGTGTCCACCTGTGTCTCCTCCTCCCTCATGGTGTCCACCTGTGTCTCCTCCTCCCTCATGGTGTCCACCTGTGTCTCCTCCCTCATGTTGTCCACCTGTGTCACCTCCTCCCTCATGTTGTCCACCTGTGTCTCCTCCCTCATGGTGTCCACCTGTGTCTCCTCCTCCCTCATGGTGTCCACCTGTGTCTCCTCCCTCATGGTGTCCACCTGTGTCTCCTCCCTCATGGTGTCCACCTGTGTCTCCTCCCTCATGGTGTCCACCTGTGTCTCCTCCCTCATGGTGCACCTGTGTCTCCTCCCTCATGGTGCACCTGTGTCTCCTCCTCCCTCATGGTGTCCACCTGTCTCCTCCTCCCTCATGTTGTCCACCTGTGTCACCTCCTCCCTCATGGTGTCCACCTGTGTCTCCTCCCTTATGGTGTCCACCTGTGTCTCCTCCTCCCTCACAGTGTCCACCTGTGTCTCCTCCTCCCTCATGGTGTCCACCTGTCTCCTCCCTCACGGTGTCCACCTGTCTCCTCCCTCATGGTGTCCACCTGTGTCTCCTCCCTCATGGTGTCCACCTGTGTCTCCTCCTCCCTCATGGTGTCCACCTGTGTCTCCTCCCTCACGGTGTCCACCTGTGCTCCTCCAATGCAATGTGGTGATCTTATTTTTTTTGTAAATGTCTCTGATGCTATTTCCAGTTTAGTCCATGACTCTATCGCCTGCAGCCTCTCTGTGATATTAATGCCTATTCCCTTCCTTACAACCTGCGTTGTGTCAGCTCCTGCTTCGGTGATGTCACCTCCTGCTTCGGTGACGTCGTCTTCTGCTTGGCCATGCCGTCGTACACTTCCTGTTAATCTGTGATGTAATTTCCTGTCTGGTGTGGTCGCCTCTTTGCTGATGTAATGCTCAGCTTTCTGATGCTGTGTGTCGCTCTGTGTGATGTCATCTCCCATTCAGTGACGTCACCGTGCACTTTCTAATATTGACTGTCAATCCAAGTGATGTCATCGGTTCAGCGCAGCGAGCCTGCTGTTAATGATGTAATTTCCTATTATGTACGATGTCACTTCCTGTTAGACGCTCAGTTTGGCTGATGTCATTTTCTTGTTCGTTGATGTCATCTGACATTTAGTGACGTCACTCCATTCCCAATTACATCATTTCCTCACCGATGTCATTTCCCAGTGAAGTTGCCATCACCCACGATGATGCCACTTACAATGCCTGGGATTTGGTTCGCCTGTTGGCGACTGTAGAAAGTCAGCAATATCCAGCCAACAACGCGCTGACGGTGTCTGCAGGGGTGGGTGGGGGTCAGACATTGTTTGTGGGTCAGGTCAGTTACTGAAGAGTGACAGAATACAAGAGAAATAAATTCCCCCAAAACAACATCAAAGAGAATACAACAAGGGTCATTCAGTGCCAGTCCCGTTCAGTGCCAGTCCCGTTCAGTGCCAGTCCCGTTCAATGCCAGTCCCGTTCAGTGCCAGTCCCGTTCAGTGCCAGTCCCATTCAATGCCAGTCCCGATCAGTGCCAGTCACGATCAATGCCAGTCCCATTCAATGCCAGTCCCATTCAGTGCCAGTCCCATTCAGTGCCAGTCCCATTCAATGCCAGTCCCATTCAGTGCCAGTCCTGATCAATGCCAGTCCCATTCAATGCCAGTCCCATTCAATGCCAGTCCCATTCAATGTCAGTCCCATTCAATGTCAGTCCCGTTCAGTGCCAGTCGTGATCATTGCCAGTCCCGTTCAGTGCCAGTCCCGTTCTGTGCCAGTCCCGATCAATGTCAGTCCCATTCAGTGCCAGTCCCATTCAATGCCAGTCCCATTCAATGACAGTCCCGTTCAGTGCCAGTCCCATTCAATGCCAGTCCCGTTCAGTGCCAGTCCCATTCAATGCCAGTCCCGTTCAGTGCCAGTCCTGATCAGTGCCAGTCATGATCAATGCCAGTCCCGTTCAATGCCAGTCCCATTCAGTGCCAGTCCCGTTCAGTGCCAGTCCCGATTAATGCCAGTCCCGTTCAGTGCCAGTCCCGATCAGTGCCAGTCCCATTCAATGCCAGTCCCAATCAGTGCCAGTCCCGTTCAGTGCCAGTCCCGTTCAATGCCAGTCCCATTCAATGCCAGTCCCGATCAATGCCAGTCCCATTCAATGCCAGTCCCATTCAATGCCAGTCCCGATCAATGCCAGTCCCGATCAATGCCAGTCCCATTCAATGCCAGTCCAATTCAGTGCCAGTCCCGATCAATGCCAGTCCCATTCAGTGCCAGTCCCGTTCAGTGCCAGTCCCGATCAATGCCAGTCCTATTCAGTGCCAGTCCTATTCAATGCCAGTCCCATTCAATGCCAGTCCCGATCAATGCCAGTCCCGATCAATGCCAGTCCCATTCAATGCCAGTCCAATTCAGTGCCAGTCCCATTCAGTGCCAGTCCCGTTCAGTGCCAGTCCCATTCAGTGCCAGTCCCGTTCAGTGCCAGTCCCGATCAATGCCAGTCCTATTCAGTGCCAGTCCTATTCAGTGCCAGTCCTGATCAATGCCAGTCCCGATCAGTGCCAGTCCCATTCAGTGCCAGTCCCATTCAGTGCCAGTCCCATTCAGTGCCAGTCCTGATCAATGCCAGTCCCATTCAGTGCCAGTCCTGATCAATGCCAGTCCCATTCAGTGTCAGTCCCATTCAGTGCCAGTCCCAGTCAGTGCCATTCTCATTCAGTGCCAGTCCCGTTCAGTGCCAGTCCTGTTCAGTGCCAGTCCCGTTCAGTGCCATTCTCATTCAGTGCCAGTCCCAGTCAGTGCCAGTCCTGATCAATGCCAGTCCCATTCAGTGCCAGTCCTGTTCAGTGCCAGTCCCGTTCAGTGCCATTCTCATTCAGTGCCAGTCCCAGTCAGTGCCAGTCCTGATCAATGCCAGTCCCATTCAGTGCCAGTCCTGTTCAGTGCCAGTCCCGTTCAGTGCCATTCTCATTCAGTGCCAGTCCCAGTCAGTGCCAGTCCTGATCAATGCCAGTCCCATTCAGTGCCAGTCCTGTTCAGTGCCAGTCCCGTTCAGTGCCAGTCCCGTTCAGTGCCAGTCCTGTTAAGTGCCAGTCCTATTCAATGCCATTCCCGTTCAATGCCAGTCCCAATCAGTGCCAGTCCCATTCAGTGCCAGTCCCATTCAATGCCATTCCCATTCAATGCCAGTCCCATTCAATGCCATTCCCATTCAATGACAGTCCCATTCAGTGCCAGTCCCGTTCATCGCCAGTCCCAATCAGTGCCAGTCCCATTCAATGCCAGTCCCGTTCAGTGCCAGTCCCAGTCAGTGCCAGTCCTGATCAATGCCAGTCCCATTCAGTGCCAGTCCTCTTCAGTGCCAGTCCCGTTCAGTGCCATTCTCATTCAGTGCCAGTCCCAGTCAGTGCCAGTCCTGATCAATGCCAGTCCCATTCAGTGCCAGTCCTGTTCAGTGCCAGTCCCGTTCAGTGCCAGTCCTGTTAAGTGCCAGTCCTATTCAATGCCATTCCCGTTCAATGCCAGTCCCAATCAGTGCCAGTCCCATTCAGTGCCAGTCCCATTCAATGCCATTCCCATTAAATGCCAGTCCCATTCAATGCCATTCCCATTCAATGCCAGTCCCATTCAGTGCCAGTCCCGTTCATCGCCAGTCCCAATCAGTGCCAGTCCCATTCAATGCCAGTCCCGTTCATCGCCAGTCCCATTCAGTGCCAGTCCTGATCAATGCCAGTCCCGTTCATCGCCAGTCCCATTCAATGCCAGTCCTGTTCAGTGCCAGTCCCATTCAATGCCAGTCCCGTTCATCGCCAGTCCCATTCAGTGCCAGTCCCGATCAATGCCAGTCCCATTCAGTGCCAGTCCCGATCAATGCCAGTCCCGTTCAGTGCCAGTCCTGATCAATGCCAGTCCCGTTCAGTGCCAGTCCTGATCAATGCCAGTCCCGTTCAGTGCCAGTCCCGATCAATGCCAGTCCCATTCAGTGCCAGTCCCGTTCAGTGCCAGTCCCGATCAATGCCAGTCCTATTCAGTGCCAGTCCTATTCAATGCCAGTCCCATTCAATGCCAGTCCCGATCAATGCCAGTCCCGATAAATGCCAGTCCAATTCAGTGCCAGTCCCGATCAATGCCAGTCCCATTCAGTGCCAGTCCCGTTCAGTGCCAGTCCCATTCAGTGCCAGTCCCGTTCAGTGCCAGTCCCGATCAATGCCAGTCCTATTCAGTGCCAGTCCTATTCAGTGCCAGTCCTATTCAGTGCCAGTCCCATTCAGTGCCAGTCCCGTTCAGTGCCAGTCCCGATCAATGCCAGTCCTATTCAGTGCCAGTCCTATTCAGTGCCAGTCCTGATCAATGCCAGTCCCGATCAGTGCCAGTCCCATTCAGTGCCAGTCCCATTCAGTGCCAGTCCTGATCAATGCCAGTCCCATTCAGTGCCAGTCCTGATCAATGCCAGTCCCATTCAGTGTCTGTCCCATTCAGTGCCAGTCCCAGTCAGTGCCATTCTCATTCAGTGCCAGTCCCGTTCAGTGCCAGTCCCGTTCAGTGCCATTCTCATTCAGTGCCAGTCCCAGTCAGTGCCAGTCCTGATCAATGCCAGTCCTGTTCAGTGCCAGTCCCGTTCAGTGCCATTCTCATTCAGTGCCAGTCCCAGTCAGTGCCAGTCCTGATCAATGCCAGTCCCATTCAGTGCCAGTCCTGTTCAGTGCCAGTCCCGTTCAGTGCCATTCTCATTCAGTGCCAGTCCCAGTCAGTGCCAGTCCTGATAAATGCCAGTCCCATTCAGTGCCAGTCCCGTTCAGTGCCAGTCCCGTTCAGTGCCAGTCCTGTTAAGTGCCAGTCCTATTCAATGCCATTCCCGTTCAATGCCAGTCCCAATCAGTGCCAGTCCCATTCAGTGCCAGTCCCATTCAATGCCATTCCCATTCAATGCCAGTCCCATTCAATGCCATTCCCATTCAATGCCAGTCCCATTCAGTGCCAGTCCCGTTCATCGTCAGTCCCAATCAGTGCCAGTCCCATTCAATGCCAGTCCCGATTAATGCCAGTCCCGTTCATCGCCAGTCCCATTCAGTGCCAGTCCTGATCAATGCCAGTCCCGTTCATCGCCAGTCCCATTCAATGCCAGTCCTGTTCAGTGCCAGTCCCATTCAATGCCAGTCCCGTTCATCGCCAGTCCCATTCAGTGCCAGTCCCGATCAATGCCAGTCCCATTCAGTGCCAGTCCCGATCAATGCCAGTCCCGTTCAGTGCCAGTCCTGATCAATGCCAGTCCCGTTCAGTGCCAGTCCTGATCAATGCCAGTCCCGTTCAGTGCCAGTCCCGATCAATGCCAGTCCCATTCAGTGCCAGTCCCGTTCAGTGCCAGTCCTGATCAATGCCAGTCCTGATCAATGCCAGTCCCGTTCAGTGCCACTCCCATTCAGTGCCAGTCCCATTCAGTGCCAGTCCTGATCAATGCCAGTCCTGTTCAGTGCCAGTCCCGTTCAGTGCCAGTCCCGATCAATGCCAGTCCCGATCAGTGCCAGTCCCGTTCAATGCCAGTCCCATTCAATGTCAGTCCCGATCAGTGCCAGTCCCGTTCAATGCCAGTCCCATTCAGTGCCAGTCACATTCAGTGCCAGTCCTGATCAATGCCAGTCCCGTTCAGTGCCAGTCCCATTCAATGCCAGTCCCATTCAGTGCCAGTCCCATTCAGTGCCAGTCCCGTTCAGTGCCAGTCCTATTCAGTGCCAGTCCCGATCATTGCCAGTCCCGTTCAATGCCAGTCCCATTCAATGCCAGTCCCGATCAATGCCAGTCCTGTTCAGTGCCAGTCCCGTTCAGTGCCAGTCCCGATCAATGCCAGTCCCGATCAGTGCCAGTCCCATTCAGTGCCAGTCCCGTTCAGTGCCACTCCTGATCAATGCCAGTCCCGTTCAGTGCCGGTCCCGTTCAGTGCCAGTCCTGTTCAATGCCAGTCCCGTTCAGTGCCAGTCCCGTTCAGTGCCAGTCCCAGTCAGTGCCAGTCCCGTTCAGTGCCAGTCCTGATCAATGCCAGTCCCGTTCAGTGCCAGTCCCGTTCAGTGCCAGTCCCGTTCAGTGCCAGTCCCATTCAATGCCAGTCCCGTTCAGTGCCAGTCCCGTTCAGTGCCAGTCCCGTTCAGTGCCAGTCCCGTTCAGTGCCAGTCCCATTCAATGCCAGTCCCATTCAGTGCCAGTCCCGTTCAGTGCCAGTCCCGTTCAGTGCCAGTCCCATTCAGTGCCAGTCCTGATCAATGCCAGTCCCATTCAGTGCCAGTCCCGTTCAGTGCCAGCTCTGCGATTATCAGCCTTGTTCCAATGCCACTGCCAGCCCTTTCCAATCTCAGCCCTCTGCAATTGCCAGTCGAGACATGCATTTGAATTTGACACCTTCAGGATATGGCCATTTCCCCAGAAAGGACCTGGCCCCGTGGGGCAGGAGCCCGCAGTCTGTGTCGCGTTGGTCAATGTTCAGACACCTTCTGACCTTTCAGCCTCCACGAGGCTGTGGCCTTTGAAATGGGAACCTGATGTTTTTGTGACAAAGTGTTTTGTTCTTTCAGGTGGCTTTGAGTGGACCGAAGGGAGAGAAAGGAGAGCCTGCAGTCGTCGAGTCAGTGAGTACCTGGTCCCAGGACTGTCCTCCATCCCCACTGCGTCAGTGTGGGAGAGGCTGGCTGCTTGCCTCCAATGGCGGAGGAAGCCCCTCTCTCCTCCCCTCCCCCACGCTGAACCCCTCCCCCTCCCTCCTCCCCTCCCCCACTCAGTGACCCCCTCCACTACCCTCCTCTCCTCCCTCTCCTCACCTCCCTCCTCCCTCTCCTCCCCTTCCTCCATCTCCTCCCCTTCTTTCCTCTCCTCCACCATTTCCTCCCTCTCCTCCTCCCATCCTCCTTCTCCTTCCGCTCCTCTCCTCCCCCTCCATCTCCTCCCCCTCCTCCCTCGTCCTCTCCTCCCTGTCCTTCCCTTCCTCCCTCTCCTCCCACTTCCTCCCTCCTCTCCCCCTCCTACCTCTCCCCTCCTCTCTCTCCTCCTCTTCTTCCCCCTCCTCCCCCTCTCCTCCCTCTCTGCCTCCTCCTTCTCCTCCCCTTCCTTCCTCTCCCCCTACTTCCCTTGCCCCTCTACTCCCTCTTCATCCCCCTCCCCCTCCTCCCCCTCCCTCCTCCCCTCCCCCTCATCGCCCCTCCCCCTCATCCCCCTCCCCCTCCTCTCCCCCTCTCCCGTGTCTGATGGTGTCTCTATGTATTTACAGGGGATGCTGGTTGAAGGTCCTCCTGGCCCAGAAGGCCCCTCAGTAAGTAGAGGAATCTGTTGTAGACTGCAGTGGATGCAGGATCTGGTCTGTTCATCACTTGTTCTGTTCCATGAATTAGTGGCTGTGTTTTATTGAATAATGACAACTTGCCCTTGAATAATCCACCCAAATGTGTGTCCGTGCGTGACATTTTGATATTTTGCTGCTCTCCAAAAAAAAGGATGGTATTTGAAATTAATTTGAAGACGAGTGAATCCTCCAACTATCAAAAAAAAAACGGTGCCTACTCTTTGTGGCCTGGAATTAATTCTGTCCGAGTCCAAGTGAAAGGATTTCCCTTTGCCAGCTGGGCTCAGAGTCGGTTCCTTAGTCTGGGAAAGGAAGAAATGAAGACATCAGCCTTGATCTCAAAGTAGTGAGGAATGGGTGGGATTGTGGAGTAGAGGGAATGGTTGGGATTGTAGAGTAGAGGGAATGGGTGAGATTGTAGAGTAGAGGGAATGGTTGGGATTGTAGAGTAGGGGAAATGGTTGGGATTGTCGAGTAGAGGGAATGGGTGAGATTGTAGAGTAGAGGGAATGGTTGGGATTGTAGAGTAGGGGGAATGGTTGGGATTGTAGAGTAGGGGGAATGGTTGGGATTGTAGAGTAGAGGGAATGGGTGAGATTGTAGAGTAGGGGGAATGGTTGGGATTGTAGAGTAGAGGGAATGGGTGAGATTGTAGAGTAGACAGAATGGGTGAGATTGTGCAGTAGAGGGAATGGTTGGGATTTCAGAGTAGAGGGAATGGGTGAGATTGTAGAGTAGAGGGAATGGTTGTGATTGTAGAGTAGAGGGAATGGTTGGGATTGTAGAGTAGGGGGAATGGTTGGGATTGTAGAGTAGAGGGAATGGGTGAGATTGTAGAGTAGACAGAATGGGTGAGATTGTGCAGTAGAGGGAATGGTTGGGATTTCAGAGTAGAGGGAATGGTTGGGATTGTAGAGTAGAGGGAATGGTTGGGATTGTAGAGTAGAGGGAATGGTTGGGATTGTAGAGTAGAGGGAATGGTTGGGATTGTAGGGTAGAGGGAATGGTTGGGATTGTAGAGTAGAGGGAATGGTTGGGATTGTAGAGTAGAGGGAATGGTTGGGATTGTAGAGTAGAGGGAATGGTTGGGATTGTAGAGTAGAGGGAATGGTTGGGATTGTAGAGTAGAGGGAATGGGTGGGATTGTAGGGTAGAGGGAATGGTTGGGATTGTAGAGTAGAGGGAATGGTTGGGATTGTAGGGTAGAGGGAATGGTTGGGTTGGTGAGTAGAGGGAATGGTTGGGATTGTAGAGCGGAGGGAATGGTTGGAATTGTAGAGTAGAGGGAATGGTTGGGATTGTAGAGTAGAGGGAATGGTTGGGATTGTAGAGTAGAGGGAATGGTTGGGATTGTAGAGTAGAGGGAATGGTTGGGATTGTAGAGTAGAGGGAATGGTTGGGATTGTAGAGTAGAGGGAATGGTTGGGATTGTAGAGTAGAGTGAATGGGTGAGATTGTAGAGTGGAGGAAATGGGTGGGATTGTAGAGTAGAGGGAATGGTTGGGATTGTAGAGTAGCGGGAATGGTTGGGATTGTAGAGTAGAGGGAATGGTTGGGATTGTAGAGTAGAGGGAATGGTTGGGATTGTAGAGTAGAGGGAATGGTTGGGATTGTAGAGTAGAGGGAATGGTTGGGATTGTAGAGTAGAGGGAATGGTTGGGATTGTAGAGTAGAGGGAATGGTTGGGATTGTAGAGTAGAGGGAATGGGTGAGATTGTAGAGTAGAGGGAATGGGTGAGATTGTAGAGTAGAGGGAATGGTTGGGATTGTAGAGTAGAGGGAATGGTTGGGATTGTAGAGTAGAGGGAATGGTTGGGATTGTAGAGTAGAGGGAATGGGTGGGATTGTAGGGTAGAGGGAATGGTTGGGATTGTAGAGTAGAGGGAATGGTTGGGATTGTAGGGTAGAGGGAATGGTTGGGATTGTAGAGTAGAGGGAATGGTTGGGATTGTAGAGCGGAGGGAATGGTTGGAATTGTAGAGTAGAGGGAATGGTTGGGATTGTAGAGTAGAGGGAATGGTTGGGATTGTAGAGTAGAGTGAATGGGTGAGATTGTAGAGTGGAGGAAATGGGTGGTATTGTAGAGTAGTGGGAATGGTTGGGATTGTAGAGTAGACGGAATGGGTGAGATTGTGGAGTAGAGGGAATGGTTGGGATTGCAGAGCAGAGGGAATGGTTGGGATTGTAGAGTAGAGGGAATGGTTGGGATTGTAGAGTAGCGGGAATGGTTGGGATTGTAGAGTAGAGGGAATGGTTGGGATTGTAGAGTAGAGGGAATGGTTGGGATTGTAGAGTAGAGGGAATGGTTGGGATTGTAGAGTAGAGTGAATGGGTGAGATTGTAGAGTGGAGGAAATGGGTGAGATTGTAGAGTAGAGGGAATGGTTGGGATTGTAGGGCAGAGGGAATGGTTTGGATTATAGGGTAGTGGGAATGGTTGGGAATGTAGAGTAGAGGGAATGGTTGGGATTATAGGGTAGAGGGAATGGTTGGGACTGTCGGGCAGAGGGAATTGTTGGGATTGTAGAGTGGAGGGAATGGTTGGGATTGTAGAGTAGACGGAATGGGTGAGATTGTGGAGTAGAGGGAATGGTTGGGATTGTAGAGCGGAGGGAATGGTTGGGATTGTAGAGTAGAGGGAATGGTTGGGATTGTAGAGTAGAGGGAATGGGTGAGATTGTAGAGTAGAGGGAATGGGTGAGATTGTAGAGTAGAGGGAATGGTTGGGATTGTAGAGTAGACGGAATGGGTGAGATTGTGGAGTAGAGGGAATGGTTGGGATTGTAGAGTAGAGGGAATGGTTGGGATTGTAGAGTAGCGGGAATGGTTGGGATTGTAGAGTAGAGGGAATGGTTGGGATTGTAGAGTAGAGCGAATGGGTGAGATTGTAGAGTGGAGGAAATGGGTGAGATCGTAGAGTAGAGGGAATGGTTGGGATTGTAGAGTAGAGGGAATGGTTGGGATTGTAGGGCAGAGGGAATGGTTGGGATTATAGAGTGGAGGGAATGGTTGGGATTGTAGGGCAGAGGGAATGGTTTGGATTATAGGGTAGTGGGAATGGTTGGGAATGTAGAGTAGAGGGAATGGTTGGGATTATAGGGTAGAGGGAATGGTTGGGACTGTCGGGCAGAGGGAATTGTTGGGATTGTAGAGTGGAGGGAATGGTTGTGATTGTAGGGCAGAGGGAATGGTTTGGATTATAGGGTAGTGGGAATGGTTGGGAATGTAGAGTAGAGGGAATGGTTGGGATTATAGGGTAGAGGGAATGGTTGGGATTGTAGGGCAGAGGGAATGGTTGGGATTGTAGAGTAGAGGGAATGGTTGGGATTGTAGAGTAGAGGGAATGGGTGAGATTGTAGAGTAGAGGGAATGGGTGAGATTGTAGAGTGGAGGGAATGGGTGAGATTGTAGAGTAGAGGGAATGGTTGGGATTGTACAGTAGAGGGAATGGGTGAGATTGTAGAGTGGAGGGAATGGGTGAGATTGTAGAGTAGAGGGAATGGTTGGGATTGTAGGGCAGAGGGAATGGTTGGGATTATAGAGTAGTCGGAATGGTTGGGATTGTAGAGTAGAGGGAATGGTTGGGATTATAGGGTAGAGGGAATAGTTGGGACTGTCGGGCAGAGGGAATTGTTGGGATTGTAGAGTGGAGGGAATGGTTGGGATTGCAGGGCAGAGGGAATGTTTTGGATTATCGGGTAGTGGGAATGGTTGGGAATGTAGAGTAGCGGGAATGGTTGGGATTATAGGGTAGAGGGAATGGTTGGGATTGTAGGGCAGAGGGAATGGTTGGGATTGTAGAGAAGAGGGAATGGTTGGGATTGTAGAGTAGAGGGAATGGGTGAGATTGTAGAGTGGAGGGAATGGTTGGGATTGTAGGGCAGAGGGAATGGTTGGGATTATAGGGTAGTGGGAATGGTTGGGACTGTAGAGTGGAGGGAATGGTTGGGATTATAGGGTAGAGGGAATGGTTGGGATTGTAGGACAGAGGGAATGGTTGGGATTGTAGAGTAGAGGGAATGGTTGGGATTGTAGAGTAGAGGGAATGGGTGAGATTGTGGAGTAGTGGGAATGGGTGAATTAGTGGCTGTGTTTTATTGAATAATGACAACTTGCCCTTGAATAATCCACCCAAATGTGTGTCCGTGCGTGACATTTTGATATTTTGCTGCTCTTCAAAAAAAAAGATGGTATTTGAAATTAATTTGAAGACGAGTGAACCCTCCAACTCTCAAAAAAAAACGGTGCCTACTCTTTGTGGCCTGGAATTAATTCTGCCCGAGTCCAAGTGAAAGGATTTCCCTTTGCCAGCTGGGCTCAGAGTCAGTTCCTTAGTCTGGGAAAGGAAGAAATGAAGACATCAGCCTTGATCTCAAAGTAGTGAGGAATGGGTGGGATTGTGGAGTAGAGGGAATGGTTGGGATTGTAGAGTAGCGGGAATGGGTGGGATTGTGGAGTAGAGGGAATGGTTGGGATTGTAGAGTAGAGGGAATGGTTGGGATTGTCGAGCAGAGGGAATGGTTGGGATTATAGGGCAGTGGGAATGGTTGGGATTGTAGAGTGGAGGGAATGGGTGAGATTGTGGAGTAGTGGGAATGGGTGAGATTGTAGAGTAGACAGAATGGGTGAGATTGTGGAGTAGAGGGAATGGTTGGGATTGTAGAGTAGAGGGAATGGTTGGGATTGTAGAGTAGAGGGAATGGTTGGGATTGTAGATTAGAGGGAATGGTTGGGATTGTAGAGTAGAGGGAATCGTTGGGATTGCAGAGTAGAGGGAATGGTTGGGATTGTAGGGCAGAGGGAATGGTTGGGATTATAGGGTAGTTGGAATGGTTGGGATTGTAGAGTATAGGGAATGGTTGGGAATATAGGGTAGAGGGAATGGTTGGGATTGTAGGGCAGAGGGAATGGTTGGGATTATAGGGTAGTGGGAATGGTTGGGATTGTAGGGCAGAGGGAATGGTTGGGATTGTAGAGTAGAGGGAATGGTTGGGATTGTAGAGTAGAGGGAATGGTTGGGATTGTAGGGTAGAGGGAATGGTTGGGATTGTAGAGTAGAGGGAATGGTTGGCATTGTTGAGTAGAGGGAATGGTTGGGATTGTAGGGTAGAGGGAATGGTTGGGATTGTAGGGCAGAGGGAATGGTTGGGATTGTAGAGTAGAGGGAATGGTTGGGATTGTCGAGTAGAGGGAATGGTTGGGATTGTAGAGTAGAGGGAATGGTTGGCATTGTAGAGTAGAGGGAATGGTTGGGATTGTCGAGTAGAGGGAATGGGTGAGATTGTAGAGTAGAGGGAATGGTTGGGATTGTAGATTAGAGGGAATGGTTGGGATTGTAGAGTAGAGGGAATGGTTGGGATTGCAGAGTAGAGGGAATGGGTGAGATTGTAGAGTGGAGGGAATGGTTGGGATTGTAGGGCAGAGGGAATGGTTGGGATTATAGGGTAGTGGGAATGGTTGGGATTGTAGAGTAGAGGGAATGGTTGGGAATATAGGGTAGAGGGAATGGTTGGGACTGTCGGGCAGAGGGAATGGTTGGGATTGTAGAGTGGAGGGAATGGTTGTGATTGTAGGGCAGAGGGAATGGTTGGGATTATAGGGTAGTGGGAATGGTTGGGATTGTAGGGCAGCGGGAATGGTTGGGATTGTAGAGTAGAGGGAATGGTTGGGATTGTAGAGTAGAGGGAATGGTTGGCATTGTAGAGTAGAGGGAATGGTTGGGATTGTAGGGTAGACGGAATGGTTGGGATTGTAGGGCAGAGGGAATGGTTGGGATTGTAGAGTAGAGGGAATGGTTGGGATTGTCGAGTAGAGGGAATGGTTGGGATTGTAGAGTAGAGGGAATGGGTGAGATTGTAGAGTGGAGGGAATGGGTGAGTTTGTAGAGTAGAGGGAATGGTTGGGATTGTAGGGCAGAGGGAATGGTTGGGATTATAGGGTAGTGGGAATGGTTGGGATTGTAGGGCATAGGGAATGGTTGGGATTGTAGAGTAGAGGGAATGGTTGGGATTATAGGGTAGAGGGAATGGTTGGGATTGTCGGGCAGAGGGAATGGTTAGGATTGTAGAGTAGAGGGAATGGTTGGGACTGTAGAGTGGAGGGAAATAACAAGGTGAAATACACAAGGACAAGGCCGTAGAAATGTTGTGGTTTCATCTGCACAGGGCCTCTTATAGCTGCACTGTCTTACAGACAACACTGCAAGGCACGGTGGCAGGGGGCAGAGGTCAGGGGTCGGGAGTAGAACACGGGGCAGGGTGCAGTGTCAGGGGGCAGAGGGCAGGGGTCGGGAGTAGAACACGGGGCAGGGTGCAGTGTCAGGGGGCAGAGGGCAGGGGTCGGGGGCAGATCATGGGGCTGGGCACAGTGTCAGGGGGCAGAGGGCAGGGGTCGGGGGCAGATCATGGGGCTGGGCACAGTGTCAGGGGGCAGAGGGCAGGGGTCGGGAGTAGAACACGGGGCAGGGTGCAGTGTCAGGGGGCAGAGGGCAGGTGACAGACCACAGGTGGTAAGGTGTGGGGGCAGAAGGCAGGGGGCAGGGGGCAGAATGCAGGGCGCGGGGGACAAGAGTCAGGGGGCAATACGCAGCGGCCTGGGGGCAGGCTGGGCATGGCTCCCTCGGCAAACCTTGCAAAAGCAGCTCGTCATTGGCCCCTTTCTTTCCTGTGCTTTCTCACCCTCTCTCTGTCTATTCCAGCCTATTACTCTCCCTCTATCTTTTCTCTCTCTTTCTCCCTCGCTCTCTACCCCTTTCTGTCTCTCTCTCCCCCTTCTCTTTCGTTCCCTCGGTACCCCCTTCTTTCTTTCCCGTCTCTCCTTTACTCCCCTTCTCTCCTCCTCGTACCATTTTCTCTCTCTTTGTTTCCACCTTTTCTTTTCTCTCTCTCTCTCTTCTCTTGCACTCTTTGCTTTCCCTCCTGCACTCCTCTCTTTCTCTCTCTCTCCCTCTCTCACTCTTCACACTCTCTCTTGCACTCTCCGCTCTCGACTTTAACCTATCTTTCCCTCTCTCTCTGTCTCTCCCCTCACCCCCACCCCTTTTGCTAGTCCCTCTCCCCTCTTTCTCTGACCTGTTTCTCCTTTCTACTCCTCCCCGCTCCCCAACTTTCACGGCCAGACTGTGCTGAGTCGAATGTAATGATGAAGATTAACATTCTTGGTTAATGTGCTGAGAAGTCCTTAAGCCTGCGTTGTAGTAGTTTTGACTTTGGTTTTGGTGTTGTTGGCAGGGTCCGTCTGGCCCCCCAGGTCCTCAGGGCCCCCCTGGTCCGACTGGAGATTCCGGAGAAAGGGTGAGTCAATTCTACAGAGAATTTCTTAAAACGCTACCAACCTCCAGAGTTTTAAGACCCCGGTTTTAACCTGACCAGCTCGGGCCGAGCGTCCATTTCACACGCCCGCTCGGTCTTACTCTGCATCGGAGCCAACGGGGCCTTTCGGGTTAAAATCGCGGCTTTACGAGCGTGTAAGGGCTGTCCGGAGCTTTATTTGGCTTGCAACACAGGAATTCCATGTAGGCGCAGGGCGGCCATTTTGAATGATTAATGGGGCCCCCGGTCGGGCCTCTCAGCAGCTGCCATTCAAACACCTGATCAGCTCAGAACTGGACCCGAACCGCAATCGGCGTTAGGAAAATACAGCGTGAGCTCACTTTCACCCGGGCCAGGAATTCCCGCTCCCATCCGGTCACCGGTTCCGGGCTCCAGGAAGTCCTTCAACCGAGCCCAGCTTGAAAGGTTTGTATCAACGCACGAGGACCGTGCGCCGTGTCTCCTGAGAGCGTGCAATTGAGGATCAGGCCATGGGTCGCAGGGAAGGAGTCACAGGGACTGCAGTGTGTAAGGAGTCACAAGGAGCGCAGTGTGTAAGGAGTCACAATGCAGTGTGTAAGGAGGCACAGTGCAGTGTGTAAGGAGTCAGAAGGAGCGCAGTGTGTAAGGAGTCACAGTGCAGTGTGTAAGGAGTCACAAGGAGCGCAGTGTGCAAGGAGTCACAAGGAGTACAGTGTGTAAGGAGTCACAGTGCAGTGTGTAAGGAGTCACAAGGAGTGCAGTGTGTAAGGAGTCACAGTGCAGTGTGTAAGGAGTCACAGTGCAGTGTGTAAGGAGTCACAAGGAGTGCAGTGTGTAAGGAGTCACAGTGCAGTGTGTAAGGAGTCACAGTGCAGTGTGTAAGGAGTCACAAGGAGCGCAGTGTGTAAGGAGTCACAAGGAGTGCAGTGTGTAAGGAGTTACAGTGCAGTGTGTAAGGAGTCACAAGGGGTGCAGTGTGTAAGGAGTCACAAGGAGTGCAGTGTGTAAGGAGTCACAAGGAGCGCAGTGTGTAAGGAGTTACAGTGCAGTGTGTAAGGAGTCACAAGGAGTGCAGTGTGTAAGGAGTTACAGTGCAGTGTGTAAGGAGTCACAAGGAGCGCAGTGTGTAAGGAGTTACAGTGCAGTGTGTAAGGAGTCACAAGGAGTGCAGTGTGTAAGGAGTCACAGTGTAGTGTGTAAGGAGTTACAAGGAGTGCAGTGTGTAAGGAGTTACAGTGCAGTGTGTAAGGAGTTACAAGGAGTGCAGTGTGTAAGGAGTCACAGTGCAGTGTGTAAGGAGTCACAGTGCAATGTGTAAGGAGTCACAAGGAGTGCAGTGTGTAAGGAGTCACAAGGAGTGCAGTGTGTAAGGAGTCACAAGGAGTGCAGTGTGCAAGGAGTCACAAGGAGTGCAGTGTGTAAGGAGTCACAAGGAGTGCAGTGTGTAAGGAGTCTCAAGGAGTGCAGTGTGTAAGGAGTCACAAGGAGCGCAGTGTGTAAGGAGTCACAAGGAGTGCAGTGTGTAAGGAGTCTCAAGGAGTGCAGTGAGTAAGGAGTCACAAGGAGCGCAGTGTGTAAGGAGTCACAAGCAGCGCAGTGTGTAAGGAGTCACAAGGAGTGCAGTGTGTAAGGAGTCTCAAGGAGTGCAGTGTGTAAGGAGTCACAAGGAGCGCAGTGTGTAAGGAGTCACAAGGAGCGCAGTGTGTAAGGAGTCACTAGGAGTGCAGTGTGTAAGGAGTCTCAAGGAGTGCAGTGTGTAAGGAGTCACAAGGAGCGCAGTGTGTAAGGAGTCACAAGGAGTGCAGTGTGTAAGGAGTTACAGGGAGTGCAGTGTGTAAGGAGTTACAGGGAGTGCAGTGTATAAGGAGTTACAGGGAGTGCAGTGTGTAAGGAGTTACAGGGAGTGCAGTGTATAAGGAGTTACAGGGAGTGCAGTGTATAAGGAGTTACAGGGAGTGCAGTGTATAAGGAGTTACAGGGAGTGCAGTGTATAAGGAGTTAGAGGGAGTGCGGTGTATAAGGAGTTACAGGGAGTGCAGTGTATAAGGAGTTACAGGGAGTGCAGTGTATAAGGAGTTACAGGGAGTGCAGTGTATAAGGAGTTACAGGGAGTGCAGTGTGTAAGGAGTTACAGGGAGTGCGGTGTGTAAGGAGTTACAGGGAGTGCGGTGTATAAGGAGTTACAGGGAGTGCAGTGTGTAAGGAGTTACAGGGAGTGCGGTGTGTAAGGAGTTACAGGGAGTGCGGTGTATAAGGAGTTACAGGGAGTGCAGTGTGTAAGGAGTTACAGGGAGTGCAGTGTATAAGGAGTTACAGGGAGTGCAGTGTATAAGGAGTTACAGGGAGTGCAGTGTATAAGGAGTTACAGGGAGTGCGGTGTGTAAGGAGTTACAGGGAGTGCGGTGTGTAAGGAGTTACAGGGAGTGAAGTGTATAAGGAGTTACAGGGAGTGCAGTGTATAAGGAGTTACAGGGAGTGCAGAGTATAAGGAGTTACAGGGAGTGCAGTGTATAAGGAGTTACAGGGAGTGCAGTGTATAAGGAGTTACAGGGAGTGCGGTGTATAAGGAGTTACAGGGAGTGCAGTGTATAAGGAGTTACAGGGAGTGCAGTGTATAAGGAGTTACAGGGAGTGCAGTGTATAAGGAGTTACAGGGAGTGCGGTGTATAAGGAGTTACAGGGAGTGCAGAGTATAAGGAGTTACAGGGAGTGCAGTGTATAAGGAGTTACAGGGAGTGCAGTGTATAAGGAGTTACAGGGAGTGCAGTGTATAAGGAGTTACAGGGAGTGCGGTGTATAAGGAGTTACAGGGAGTGCAGAGTATAAGGAGTTACAGGGAGTGCAGTGTATAAGGAGTTACAGGGAGTGCAGTGTATAAGGAGTTACAGGGAGTGCGGTGTATAAGGAGTTACAGGGAGTGCAGTGTATAAGGAGTTACAGGGAGTGCAGTGTATAAGGAGTTACAGGGAGTGCGGTGTGTAAGGAGTTACAGGGAGTGCGGTGTGTAAGGAGTTACAGGGAGTGCAGTGTATAAGGAGTTACAGGGAGTGCAGTGTATAAGGAGTTACAGGGAGTGCAGTGTATAAGGAGTTACAGGGAGTGCAGTGTATAAGGAGTTACAGGGAGTGCAGTGTGTAAGGAGTTACAGGGAGTGCAGTGTATAAGGAGTTACAGGGAGTGCAGTGTATAAGGAGTTACAGGGAGTGCAGTGTATAAGGAGTTACAGGGAGTGCAGTGTATAAGGAGTTACAGGGAGTGCAGTGTATAAGGAGTTACAGGGAGTGCGGTGTATAAGGAGTTACAGGGAGTGCGGTGTATAAGGAGTTACAGGGAGTGCAGTGTATAAGGAGTTACAGGGAGTGCAGTGTATAAGGAGTTACAGGGAGTGCAGTGTATAAGGAGTTACAGGGAGTGCAGTGTATAAGGAGTTACAGGGAGTGCAGTGTACAAGGAGTTACAGGGAGTGCAGTGTACAAGGAGTTACAGGGAGTGCGGTGTATAAGGAGTTACAGGGAGTGTAGTGTATAAGGAGTTACAGGGAGTGCGGTGTATAAGGAGTTACAGGGAGTGCAGTGTATAAGGAGTTACAGGGAGTGCAGTGTACAAGGAGTTACAGGGAGTGCAGTGTACAAGGAGTTACAGGGAGTGCAGTGTATAAGGAGTTACAGGGAGTGCAGTGTACAAGGAGTTACAGGGAGTGCAGTGTATAAGGAGTTACAGGGAGTGCGGTGGATAAGGAGTTACAGGGAGTGAAGTGTATAAGGAGTTACAGGGAGTGCAGTGCACAAGGAGTTACAGGGAGTGCAGTGTATAAGGAGTTACAGGGAGTGCAGTGTATAAGGAGTTACAGGGAGTGCGGTGTATAAGGAGTTACAGGGAGTGTAGTGTATAAGGAGTTACAGGGAGTGTAGTGTATAAGGAGTTACAGGGAGTGCGGTGTATAAGGAGTTACAGGGAGTGCAGTGTATAAGGAGTTACAGGGAGTGCGGTGTATAAGGAGTTACAGGGAGTGCGGTGTATAAGGAGTTACAGGGAGTGCAGTGTGTAAGGAGTTACAGGGAGTGCAGTGTATAAGGAGTTACAGGGAGTGCAGTGTATAAGGAGTTACAGGGAGTGCGGTGTATAAGGAGTTACAGGGAGTGCGGTGTATAAGGAGTTACAGGGAGTGCGGTGTATAAGAAGTTACAGGGAGTGCGGTGTATAAGGAGTTACAGGGAGTGCAGTGTATAAGGAGTTACAGGGAGTGCGGTGTATAAGGATTTACAGGGAGTGCGGTGTATAAGGAGTTACAGGGAGTGCAGTGTATAAGGAGTTACAGGGAGTGCAGTGTGTAAGGAGTTACAGGGAGTGCAGTGTGTAAGGAGTTACAGGGAGTGCAGTGTGTAAGGAGTTACAGGGAGTGCAGTGTATAAGGAGTTACAGGGAGTGCGGTGTATAAGGAGTTACAGGGAGTGCGGTGTATAAGGAGTTACAGGGAGTGCAGTGTGTAAGGAGTTACAGGGAGTGCAGTGTATAAGGAGTTACAGGGAGTGCAGTGTATAAGGAGTTACAGGGAGTGCAGTGTATAAGGAGTTACAGGGAGTGCAGTGTATAAGGAGTTACAGGGAGTGCAGTGTATAAGGAGTTACAGGGAGTGCAGTGTATAAGGAGTTACAGGGAGTGCAGTGTATAAGGAGTTACAGGGAGTGCAGTGTATAAGGAGTTACAGGGAGTGCAGTGTGTAAGGAGTTACAGGGAGTGCAGTGTATAAGGAGTTACAGGGAGTGCGGTGTATAAGGAGTTACAGGGAGTGCAGTGTATAAGGAGTTACAGGGAGTGCAGTGTATAAGGAGTTACAGGGAGTGCAGTGTGTAAGGAGTTACAGGGAGTGCAGTGTATAAGGAGTTACAGGGAGTGCAGTGTGTAAGGAGTTACAGGGAGTGCAGTGTAAGGAGTTACAGGGAGTGCAGTGTATAAGGAGTTACAGGGAGTGCAGTGTATAAGGAGTTACAGGGAGTGCAGTGTATATGGAGTTACAGGGAGTGCAGTGTATAAGGAGTTACAGGGAGTGCGGTGTATAAGGAGTTACAGGGAGTGCGGTGTATAAGGAGTTACAGGGAGTGCAGTGCATAAGGAGTTACAGGGAGTGCGGTGTATAAGGAGTTACAGGGAGTGCAGTGCATAAGGAGTTACAGGGAGTGCAGTGTATAAGGAGTTACAGGGAGTGCAGTGTGTAAGGAGTTACAGGGAGTGCAGTGTATAAGGAGTTACAGGGAGTGCAGTGTGTAAGGAGTTACAGGGAGTGCAGTGTAAGGAGTTACAGGGAGTGCAGTGTATAAGGAGTTACAGGGAGTGCGGTGTATAAGGAGTTACAGGGAGTGCAGTGTATAAGGAGTTACAGGGAGTGCAGTGTATAAGGAGTTACAGGGAGTGCGGTGTATAAGGAGTTACAGGGAGTGCAGTGTATAAGGAGTTACAGGGAGTGCAGTGTATAAGGAGTTACAGGGAGTGCAGTGTGTAAGGAGTTACAGGGAGTGCAGTGTATAAGGAGTTACAGGGAGTGCAGTGTGTAAGGAGTTACAGGGAGTGCAGTGTAAGGAGTTACAGGGAGTGCAGTGTATAAGGAGTTACAGGGAGTGCGGTGTATAAGGAGTTACAGGGAGTGCAGTGTATAAGGAGTTACAGGGAGTGCAGTGTATAAGGAGTTACAGGGAGTGCAGTGTATAAGGAGTTACAGGGAGTGCAGTGTATAAGGAGTTACAGGGAGTGCGGTGTGTAAGGAGTTACAGGGAGTGCGGTGTGTAAGGAGTTAGAGGGAGTGCGGTGTATAAGGAGTTACAGGGAGTGCAGTGTATAAGGAGTTACAGGGAGTGCAGTGTATAAGGAGTTACAGGGAGTGCGGTGTATAAGGAGTTACAGGGAGTGCAGTGTATAAGGAGTTACAGGGAGTGCAGTGTGTAAGGAGTTACAGGGAGTGCAGTGTATAAGGAGTTACAGGGAGTGCAGTGTATAAGGAGTTACAGGGAGTGCAGTGTATAAGGAGTTACAGGGAGTGCAGTGTATAAGGAGTTACAGGGAGTGCGGTGTAAAAGGAGTTACAGGGAGTGCAGTGTATAAGGAGTTACAGGGAGTGCGGTGTATAAGGAGTTACAGGGAGTGCAGTGTATAAGGAGTTGCAGGGAGTGCAGTGTGTAAGGAGTTACAGGGAGTGCAGTGTATAAGGAGTTACAGGGAGTGCAGTGTATAAGGAGTTACAGGGAGTGCAGTGTATAAGGAGTTACAGGGAGTGCAGTGTATAAGGAGATACAGGGAGTGCAGTGTATAAGGAGTTACAGGGAGTGCAGTGTGTAAGGAGTTACAGGGAGTGCAGTGTGTAAGGAGTTACAGGGAGTGCAGTGTAAAAGGAGTTACAGGGAGTGCAGTGTATAAGGAGTTACAGGGAGTGCAGTGTATAAGGAGTTACAGGGAGTGCAGTGTGTAAGGAATTACAGGGAGTGCAGTGTATAAGGAGTTGCAGGGAGTGCAGTGTATAAGGAGTTACAGGGAGTGCAGTGTGTAAGGAGTTACAGGGAGTGCAGTGTATAAGGAGTTACAGGGAGTGCAGTGTATAAGGAGTTACAGGGAGTGCGGTGTATAAGGAGTTACAGGGAGTGCAGTGTATAAGGAGTTACAGGGAGTGCAGTGTGTAAGGAGTTACAGGGAGTGCGGTGTATAAGGAGTTACAGGGAGTGCAGTGTGTAAGGAGTTACAGGGAGTGCGGTGTATAAGGAGTTACAGGGAGTGCAGTGTATAAGGAGTTACAGGGAGTGCAGTGTATAAGGAGTTACAGGGAGTGCAGTGTGTAAGGAGTTACAGGGAGTGCAGTGTATAAGGAGTTACAGGGAGTGCAGTGTATAAGGAGTTACAGGGAGTGCAGTGTATAAGGAGTTACAGGGAGTGCAGTGTATAAGGAGTTACAGGGAGTGCAGTGTATAAGGAGTTACAGGGAGTGCAGTGTATAAGGAGTTACAGGGAGTGCAGTGTGTAAGGAGTTACAGGGAGTGCAGTGTGTAAGGAGTTACAGGGAGTGCAGTGTATAAGGAGTTACAGGGAGTGCAGTGTATAAGGAGTTACAGGGAGTGCAGTGTATAAGGAGTTACAGGGAGTGCAGTGTGTAAGGAATTACAGGGAGTGCAGTGTGTAAGGAGTTACAGGGAGTGCAGTGTATAAGGAGTTACAGGGAGTGCAGTGTGTAAGGAGTTACAGGGAGTGCAGTGTGTAAGGAGTTACAGGGAGTGCAGTGTATAAGGAGTTACAGGGAGTGCAGTGTATAAGGAGTTACAGGGAGTGCGGTGTATAAGGAGTTACAGGGAGTGCAGTGTATAAGGAGTTAAAGGGAGTGCAGTGTATAAGGAGTTACAGGGAGTGCAGTGTGTAAGGAGTTACAGGGAGTGCAGTGTATAAGGAGTTACAGGGAGTGCAGTGTGTAAGGAGTTACAGGGAGTGCAGTGTAAGGAGTTACAGGGAGTGCAGTGTATAAGGAGTTACAGGGAGTGCGGTGTATAAGGAGTTACAGGGAGTGCAGTGTATAAGGAGTTACAGGGAGTGCAGTGTATAAGGAGTTACAGGGAGTGCAGTGTATAAGGAGTTACAGGGAGTGCGGTGTGTAAGGAGTTACAGGGAGTGCAGTGTATAAGGAGTTACAGGGAGTGCGGTGTATAAGGAGTTACAGGGAGTGCAGTGTATAAGGAGTTACAGGGAGTGCAGTGTATAAGGAGTTACAGGGAGTGCAGTGTATAAGGAGTTAGAGGGAGTGCGGTGTATAAGGAGTTACAGGGAGTGCAGTGTATAAGGAGTTACAGGGAGTGCAGTGTATAAGGAGTTACAGGGAGTGCGGTGTATAAGGAGTTACAGGGAGTGCAGTGTATAAGGAGTTACAGGGAGTGCAGTGTGTAAGGAGTTACAGGGAGTGCGGTGTATAAGGAGTTACAGGGAGTGCAGTGTATCAGGAGTTACAGGGAGTGCAGTGTATAAGGAGTTACAGGGAGTGCGGTGTGTAAGGAGTTACAGGGAGTGCGGTGTATAAGGAGTTACAGGGAGTGCAGTGTATAAGGAGTTACAGGGAGTGCAGTGTATAAGGAGTTACAGGGAGTGCGGTGTGTAAGGAGTTACAGGGAGTGCAGTGTATAAGGAGTTACAGGGAGTGCAGTGTATAAGGAGTTACAGGGAGTGCAGTGTATAAGGAGTTACAGGGAGTGCGGTGTATAAGGAGTTACAGGGAGTGCAGTGTGTAAGGAGTTACAGGGAGTGCGGTGTGTAAGGAGTTACAGGGAGTGCAGTGTATAAGGAGTTACAGGGAGTGCAGTGTATAAGGAGTTACAGGGAGTGCAGTGTATAAGGAGTTACAGGGAGTGCAGTGTGTAAGGAGTTACAGGGAGTGCGGTGTATAAGGAGTTACAGGGAGTGCGGTGTATAAGGAGTTACAGGGAGTGCAGTGTATAAGGAGTTACAGGGAGTGCGGTGTATAAGGAGTTACAGGGAGTGCAGTGTATTAGGAGTTACAGGGAGTGCGGTGTATAAGGAGTTGCAGGGAGTGCAGTGTATAAGGAGTTACAGGGAGTGCGGTGTATAAGGAGTTACAGGGAGTGCAGTGTATAAGGAGTTACAGGGAGTGCGGTGTATAAGGAGTTACAGGGAGTGCGGTGTATAAGGAGTTACAGGGAGTGCAGTGTATAAGGAGTTACAGGGAGTGCAGTGTATAAGGAGTTACAGGGAGTGCAGTGTATAAGGAGTTACAGGGAGTGCGGTGTATAAGGAGTTACAGGGAGTGCAGTGTATAAGGAGTTACATGGAGTGCGGTGTATAAGGAGTTACAGGGAGTGCAGTGTATAAGGAGTTACAGGGAGTGCGGTGTGTAAGGAGTTACAGGGAGTGCAGTGTATAAGGAGTTACAGGGAGTGCAGTGTATAAGGAGTTACAGGGAGTGCAGTGTGTAAGGAGTTACAGGGAGTGCAGTGTATAAGGAGTTACAGGGAGTGCAGTGTGTAAGGAGTTACAGGGAGTGCAGTGTATAAGGAGTTACAGGGAGTGCGGTGTATAAGGAGTTACAGGGAGTGCAGTGTATAAGGAGTTACAGGGAGTGCAGTGTATAAGGAGTTACAGGGAGTGCAGTGTATAAGGAGTTACAGGGAGTGCAGTGTAAGGAGTTACAGGGAGTGCAGTGTATAAGGAGTTACAGGGAGTGCAGTGTAAGGAGTTACAGGGAGTGCAGTGTATAAGGAGTTACAGGGAGTGCAGTGTATAAGGAGTTACAGGGAGTGCAGTGTATAAGGAGTTACAGGGAGTGCGGTGTATAAGGAGTTACAGGGAGTGCAGTGTATAAGGAGTTACAGGGAGTGCTTTGTGTAAGGAGTTACAGGGAGTGCAGTGTGTAAGGAGTTACAGGGAGTGCGGTGTATAAGGAGTTACAGGGAGTGCAGTGTGTAAGGAGTTACAGGGAGTGCAGTGTATAAGGAGTTACAGGGAGTGCAGTGTATAAGGAGTTACAGGGAGTGCAGTGTAAGGAGTTACAGGGAGTGCAGTGTATAAGGAGTTACAGGGAGTGCGGTGTATAAGGAGTTACAGGGAGTGCGGTGTATAAGGAGTTACAGGGAGTGCGGTGTATAAGGAGTTACAGGGAGTGCAGTGTGTAAGGAGTTACAGGGAGTGCGGTGTATAAGGAGTTACAGGGAGTGCGGTGTATAAGGAGTTACAGGGAGTGCAGTGTGTAAGGAGTTACAGGGAGTGCAGTGTATAAGGAGTTACAGGGAGTGCAGTGTATAAGGAGTTACAGGGAGTGCGGTGTATAAGGAGTTACAGGGAGTGCAGTGTATAAGGAGTTACAGGGAGTGCAGTGTATAAGGAGTTACAGGGAGTGCAGTGTATAAGGAGTTACAGGGAGTGCAGTGTAAGGAGTTACAGGGAGTGCAGTGTGTAAGGAGTTACAGGGAGTGCGGTGTATAAGGAGTTACAGGGAGTGCAGTGTGTAAGGAGTTACAGGGAGTGCGGTGTATAAGGAGTTACAGGGAGTGCGGTGTATAAGGAGTTACAGGGAGTGCGGTGTGTAAGGAGTTACAGGGAGTGCGGTGTAAGGAGTTACAGGGAGTGCGGTGTGTAAGGAGTTACAGGGAGTGCAGTGTATAAGGAGTTACAGGGAGTGCAGTGTATAAGGAGTTACAGGGAGTGCAGTGTATAAGGAGTTACAGGGAGTGCAGTGTATAAGGAGTTACAGGGAGTGCAGTGTATAAGGAGTTACAGGGAGTGCAGTGTATAAGGAGTTACAGGGAGTGCGGTGTGTAAGGAGTTACAGGGAGTGCAGTGTATAAGGAGTTACAGGGAGTGCAGTGTATAAGGAGTTACAGGGAGTGCAGTGTGTAAGGAGTTACAGGGAGTGCAGTGTATAAGGAGTTACAGGGAGTGCAGTGTATAAGGAGTTACAGGGAGTGCAGTGTAAGGAGTTACAGGGAGTGCAGTGTATAAGGAGTTACAGGGAGTGCAGTGTAAGGAGTTACAGGGAGTGCAGTGTGCAAGGAGTTACAGGGAGTGCAGTGTATAAGGAGTTACAGGGAGTGCGGTGTATAAGGAGTTACAGGGAGTGCGGTGTATAAGCAGTTACAGGGAGTGCGGTGTATAAGGAGTTACAGGGAGTGCAGTGTATAAGGAGTTACAGGGAGTGCAGTGTATAAGGAGTTACAGGGAGTGCAGTGTATAAGGAGTTACAGGGAGTGCAGTGTATAAGGAGTTACAGGGAGTGCAGTGTGTAAGGAGTTACAGGGAGTGCAGTGTGTAAGGAGTTACAGGGAGTGCAGTGTGTAAGGAGTTACAGGGAGTGCAGTGTGTAAGGAGTTACAGGGAGTGCGGTTTATAAGGAGTTACAGGGAGTGCGGTGTATAAGGAGTTACAGGGAGTGCGGTGTATAAGGAGTTACAGGGAGTGCAGTGTATAAGGAGTTACAGGGAGTGCAGTGTATAAGGAGTTACAGGGAGTGCGGTGTATAAGGAGTTACAGGGAGTGCAGTGTGTAAGGAGTTACAGGGAGTGCAGTGTATAAGGAGTTACAGGGAGTGCAGTGTATAAGGAGTTACAGGGAGTGCAGTGTATAAGGAGTTACAGGGAGTGCGGTGTATAAGGAGTTACAGGGAGTGCGGTGTATAAGGAGTTACAGGGAGTGCGGTGTATAAGGAGTTACAGGGAGTGCAGTGTGTAAGGAGTTACAGGGAGTGCAGTGTATAAGGAGTTACAGTGAGTGCAGTGTATAAGGAGTTACAGGGAGTGCAGTGTATAAGGAGTTACAGGGAGTGCAGTGTGTAAGGAGTTACAGGGAGTGCAGTGTATAAGGAGTTACAGGGAGTGCAGTGTGTAAGGAGTTACAGGGAGTGCAGTGTTTAAGGAGTTACAGGGAGTGCGGTGTATAAGGAGTTACAGGGAGTGCGGTGTGTAAGGAGTTACAGGGAGTGCGGTGTATAAGGAGTTACAGGGAGTGCAGTGTGTAAGGAGTTACAGGGAGTGCAGTGTGTAAGGAGTTACAGGGAGTGCAGTGTGTAAGGAGTTACAGGGAGTGCAGTGTAAGGAGTTACAGGGAGTGCAGTGTATAAGGAGTTACAGGGAGTGCGGTGTATAAGGAGTTACAGGGAGTGCGGTGTGTAAGGAGTTACAGGGAGTGCGGTGTGTAAGGAGTTACAGGGAGTGCAGTGTGTAAGGAGTTACAGGGAGTGCAGTGTGTAAGGAGTTACAGGGAGTGCGGTGTATAAGGAGTTACAGGGAGTGCAGTGTGTAAGGAGTTACAGGGAGTGCAGTGTATAAGGAGTTACAGGGAGTGCAGTTTGTAAGGAGTTACAGGGAGTGCGGTGTATAAGGAGTTACAGGGAGTGCGGTGTATAAGGAGTTACAGGGAGTGCAGTGTATAAGGAGTTACAGGGAGTGCGGTGTGTAAGGAGTTACAGGGAGTGCAGTGTGTAAGGAGTTACAGGGAGTGCAGTGTATAAGGAGTTACAGGGAGTGCAGTGTATAAGGAGTTACAGGGAGTGCAGTGTATAAGGAGTTACAGGGAGTGCAGTGTATAAGGAGTTACAGGGAGTGCAGTGTATAAGGAGTTACAGGGAGTGCAGTGTATAAGGAGTTACAGGGAGTGCAGTGTGTAAGGAGTTACAGGGAGTGCAGTGTGTAAGGAGTTACAGGGAGTGCAGTGTATAAGGAGTTACAGGGAGTGCAGTGTATAAGGAGTTACAGGGAGTGCAGTGTATAAGGAGTTACAGGGAGTGCAGTGTGTAAGGAATTACAGGGAGTGCAGTGTATAAGGAGTTGCAGGGAGTGCAGTGTATAAGGAGTTACAGGGAGTGCAGTGTGTAAGGAGTTACAGGGAGTGCAGTGTATAAGGAGTTACAGGGAGTGCAGTGTATAAGGAGTTACAGGGAGTGCGGTGTATAAGGAGTTACAGGGAGTGCAGTGTATAAGGAGTTACAGGGAGTGCGGTGTATAAGGAGTTACAGGGAGTGCGGTGTATAAGGAGTTACAGGGAGTGCAGTGTGTAAGGAGTTACAGGGAGTGCAGTGTATAAGGAGTTACAGGGAGTGCAATCTATAAGGAGTTACAGGGAGTGCGGTGTATAAGGAGTTACAGGGAGTGCAGTGTATAAGGAGTTACAGGGAGTGCGGTGTATAAGGAGTTACAGGGAGTGCAGTGTATAAGGAGTTACAGGGAGTGCGGTGTATAAGGAGTTACAGGGAGTGCAGTGTATAAGGAGTTACAGGGAGTGCGGTGTATAAGGAGTTACAGGGAGTGCAGTGTATAAGGAGTTACAGGGAGTGCAGTGTATAAGGAGTTACAGGGAGTGCAGTGTATAAGGAGTTACAGGGAGTGCAGTGTATAAGGAGTTACAGGGAGTGCAGTGTTTCAGGAGTTACAGGGAGTGCAGTGTATAAGGAGTTACAGGGAGTGCGGTGTATAAGGAGTTACAGGGAGTGCGGTGTATAAGGAGTTACAGGGAGTGCAGTGTATAAGGAGTTACAGGGAGTGCGGTGTATAAGGAGTTACAGGGAGTGCAGTGTGTAAGGAGTTACAGGGAGTGCGGTGTATAAGGAGTTACAGGGAGTGCAGTGTATAAGGAGTTACAGGGAGTGCAGTGTATAAGGAGTTACAGGGAGTGCAGTGTATAAGGAGTTACAGGGAGTGCAGTGTGTAAGGAGTTACAGGGAGTGCGGCGTATAAGGAGTTACAGGGAGTGCGGTGTATAAGGAGTTACAGGGAGTGCAGTGTATAAGGAGTTACAGGGAGTGCAGTGTGTAAGGAGTTACAGGGAGTGCGGTGTATAAGGAGTTACAGGGAGTGCAGTGTATAAGGAGTTACAGGGAGTGCAGTGTATAAGGAGTTCAAGGGAGTGCGGTGTATAAGGAGTTACAGGGAGTGCAGTGTATAAGGAGTTACAGGGAGTGCGGTGTATAAGGAGTTACAGGGAGTGCAGTGTATAAGGAGTTACAGGGAGTGCGGTGTATAAGGAGTTACAGGGAGTGCAGTGTATAAGGAGTTACAGGGAGTGCAGTGTATAAGGAGTTACAGGGAGTGCAGTGTATAAGGAGTTACAGGGAGTGCGGTGTATAAGGAGTTACAGGGAGTGCAGTGTATAAGGAGTTACAGGGAGTGCAGTGTATAAGGAGTTACAGGGAGTGCGGTGTATAAGGAGTTACAGGGAGTGCAGTGTATAAGGAGTTACAGGGAGTGCGGTGTGTAAGGAGTTACAGGGAGTGCAGTGTATAAGGAGTTACAGGGAGTGCAGTGTATAAGGAGTTACAGGGAGTGCAGTGTATAAGGAGTTACTGGGAGTGCGGTGTATAAGGAGTTACAGGGAGTGCAGTGTATAAGGAGTTACAGGGAGTGCAGTGTATAAGGAGTTACAGGGAGTGCAGTGTATAAGGAGTTACAGGGAGTGCAGTGTATAAGGAGTTACAGGGAGTGCAGTGTGTAAGGAGTTACAGGGAGTGCAGTGTATAAGGAGTTACAGGGAGTGCAGTGTATAAGGAGTTACAGGGAGTGCAGTGTGTAAGGAGTTACAGGGAGTGCAGTGTGTAAGGAGTTACAGGGAGTGCAGTGTATAAGGAGTTACAGGGAGTGCGGTGTATAAGGAGTTACAGGGAGTGCGGTGTATAAGGAGTTACAGGGAGTGCAGTGTATAAGGAGTTACAGGGAGTGCAGTGTATAAGGAGTTACAGGGAGTGCAGTGTATAAGGAGTTACAGGGAGTGCAGTGTATAAGGAGTTACAGGGAGTGCGGTGTATAAGGAGTTACAGGGAGTGCGGTGTGTAAGTAGTTACAGGGAGTGCAGTGTGTAAGGAGTTCCAGGGAGTGCAGTGTGTAAGGAGTTACAGGGAGTGCAGTGTGTAAGGAGTTACAGGGAGTGCAGTGTATAAGGAGTTACAGGGAGTGCAGTGTAAGGAGTTACAGGGAGTGCAGTGTATAAGGAGTTACAGGGAGTGCAGTGTATAAGGAGTTACAGGGAGTGCAGTGTGTAAGGAGTTACAGGGAGTGCAGTGTATAAGGAGTTACAGGGAGTGCAGTGTATAAGGAGTTACAGGGAGTGCAGTGTGTAAGGAGTTACAGGGAGTGCAGTGTGTAAGGAGTTACAGGGAGTGCAGTGTATAAGGAGTTCCAGGGAGTGCAGTGTGTAAGGAGTTACAGGGAGTGCAGTTTGTAAGGAGTTACAGGGAGTGCAGTGTATAAGGAGTTACAGGGAGTGCAGTGTATAAGGAGTTACAGGGAGTGCAGTGTATAAGGAGTTACAGGGAGTGCAGTGTATAAGGAGTTACAGGGAGTGCGGTGTATAAGGAGTTACAGGGAGTGCGGTGTGTAAGTAGTTACAGGGAGTGCAGTGTGTAAGGAGTTACAGGGAGTGCAGTGTATAAGGAGTTACAGGGAGTGCGGTGCATAAGGAGTTACAGGGAGTGCAGTGTATAAGGAGTTACAGGGAGTGCAGTGTATAAGGAGTTACAGGGAGTGCAGTGTATAAGGAGTTACAGGGAGTGCAGTGTATAAGGAGTTACAGGGAGTGCAGTGTATAAGGAGTTACAGGGAGTGCGGTGTATAAGGAGTTACAGGGAGTGCGGTGTATAAGGAGTTGCAGGGAGTGCAGTTTATAAGGAGTTACAGGGAGTGCAGTGTATAAGGAGTTACAGGGAGTGCAGTGTGTAAGGAGTTACAGGGAGTGCGGTGTATAAGGAGTTACAGGGAGTGCAGTGTATAAGGAGTTACAGGGAGTGCGGTGTATAAGGAGTTACAGGGAGTGCGGTGTGTAAGGAGTTACAGGGAGTGCAGTGTGTAAGGAGTTACAGGGAGTGCAGTGTATAAGGAGTTACAGGGAGTGCAGTGTATAAGGAGTTACAGGGAGTGCAGTGTATAAGGAGTTACAGGGAGTGCGGTGTATAAGGAGTTACAGGGAGTGCAGTGTATAAGGAGTTACAGGGAGTGCGGTGTATAAGGAGTTACAGGGAGTGCAGTGTATAAGGAGTTAAAGGGAGTGCAGTGTATAAGGAGTTACAGGGAGTGCAGTGTATAAGGAGTTACAGGGAGTGCAGTGTATAAGGAGTTACAGGGAGTGCGGTGTATAAGGAGTTACAGGGAGTGCAGTGTATAAGGAGTTACAGGGAGTGCAGTGTATAAGGAGTTACAGGGAGTGCAGTGTATAAGGAGTTACAGGGAGTGCGGTGTATAAGGAGTTACAGGGAGTGCAGTGTATAAGGAGTTACAGGGAGTGCAGTGTATAAGGAGTTACAGGGAGTGCGGTGTATAAGGAGTTACAGGGAGTGCGGTGTATAAGGAGTTACAGGGAGTGCAGTGTGTAAGGAGTTACAGGGAGTGCAGTGTATAAGGAGTTACAGGGAGTGCGGTGTGTAAGGAGTTACAGGGAGTGCAGTGTATAAGGAGTTACAGGGAGTGCGGTGTATAAGGAGTTACAGGGAGTGCAGTGTATAAGGAGTTACAGGGAGTGCGGTGTGTAAGGAGTTACAGGGAGTGCAGTGTATAAGGAGTTACAGGGAGTGCGGTGTATAAGGAGTTACAGGGAGTGCAGTGTATAAGGAGTTACAGGGAGTGCAGTGTATAAGGAGTTACAGGGAGTGCGGTGTATAAGGAGTTACAGGGAGTGCAGTGTGTAAGGAGTTACAGGGAGTGCAGTGTATAAGGAGTTACAGGGAGTGCGGTGTATAAGGAGTTACAGGGAGTGCAGTGTATAAGGAGTTACAGGGAGTGCGGTGTATAAGGAGTTACAGGGAGTGCAGTGTATAAGGAGTTACAGGGAGTGCAGTGTATAAGGAGTTACAGGGAGTGCAGTGTATAAGGAGTTACAGGGAGTGCGGTGTATAAGGAGTTACAGGGAGTGCAGTGTGTAAGGAGTTACAGGGAGTGCAGTGTATAAGGAGTTACAGGGAGTGCGGTGTATAAGGAGTTACAGGGAGTGCAGTGTATAAGGAGTTACAGGGAGTGCAGTGTATAAGGAGTTACAGGGAGTGCAGTGTATAAGGAGTTACAGGGAGTGCAGTGTATAAGGAGTTACAGGGAGTGCAGTTTGTAAGGAGTTACAGGGAGTGCAGTGTATAAGGAGTTACAGGGAGTGCAGTGTATAAGGAGTTACAGGGAGTGCAGTGTATAAGGAGTTACAGGGAGTGCGGTGTATAAGGAGTTACAGGGAGTGCAGTGTATAAGGAGTTACAGGGAGTGCAGTGTATAAGGAGTTACAGGGAGTGCAGTGTATAAGGAGTTACAGGGAGTGCGGTGTATAAGGAGTTACAGGGAGTGCAGTGTGTAAGGAGTTACAGGGAGTGCAGTGTATAAGGAGTTACAGGGAGTGCAGTGTGTAAGGAGTTACAGGGAGTGCAGTGTATAAGGAGTTACAGGGAGTGCAGTGTATAAGGAGTTACAGGGAGTGCGGTGTATAAGGAGTTACAGGGAGTGCAGTGTGTAAGGAGTTACAGGGAGTGCAGTGTATAAGTAGTTACAGGGAGTGCAGTGTATAACGAGTTACAGGGAGTGCAGTGTGTAAGGAGTTACAGGGAGTGCGGTGTATAAGGAGTTACAGGGAGTGCGGTGTATAAGGAGTTACAGGGAGTGCAGTGTATAAGGAGTTACAGGGAGTGCAGTGTATAAGGAGTTACAGGGAGTGCAGTGTATAAGGAGTTACAGGGAGTGCGGTGTATAAGGAGTTACAGGGAGTGCGGTGTATAAGGAGTTACAGGGAGTGCAGTGTATAAGGAGTTACAGGGAGTGCAGTGTATAAGGAGTTACAGGGAGTGCAGTGTGTAAGGAGTTACAGGGAGTGCAGTGTATAAGGAGTTACAGGGAGTGCAGTGTATAAGGAGTTACAGGGAGTGCGGTGTATAAGGAGTTACAGGGAGTGCAGTGTATAAGGAGTTACAGGGAGTGCAGTGTGTAAGGAGTTACAGGGAGTGCAGTGTATAAGGAGTTACAGGGAGTGCAGTGTGTAAGGAGTTACAGGGAGTGCAGTGTGTAAGGAGTTACAGGGAGTGCAGTGTATAAGGAGTTACAGGGAGTGCAGTGTATAAGGAGTTACAGGGAGTGCGGTGTATAAGGAGTTACAGGGAGTGCAGTGTGTAAGGAGTTACAGGGAGTGCAGTGTATAAGGAGTTACAGGGAGTGCAGTGTATAAGGAGTTACAGGGAGTGCAGTGTATAAGGAGTTACAGGGAGTGCGGTGTATAAGGAGTTACAGGGAGTGCGGTGTATAAGGAGTTACAGGGAGTGCAGTGTATAAGGAGTTACAGGGAGTGCAGTGTATAAGGAGTTACAGGGAGTGCGGTGTATAAGCAGTTACAGGGAGTGCAGTGTATAAGGAGTTACAGGGAGTGCAGTGTATAAGGAGTTACAGGGAGTGCAGTGTATAAGGAGTTACAGGGAGTGCAGTGTGTAAGGAGTTACAGGGAGTGCAGTGAATAAGGAGTTACAGGGAGTGCAGTGTGTAAGGAGTTACAGGGAGTGCGGTGTATAAGGAGTTACAGGGAGTGCAGTGTGTAAGGAGTTACAGGGAGTGCAGTGTGTAAGGAGTTACAGGGAGTGCAGTGAATAAGGAGTTACAGGGAGTGCAGTGTGTAAGGAGTTACAGGGAGTGCGGTGTATAAGGAGTTACAGGGAGTGCAGTGTGTAAGGAGTTACAGGGAGTGCAGTGTATAAGGAGTTACAGGGAGTGCAGTGTATAAGGAGTTACAGGGAGTGCAGTGTGTAAGGAGTTACAGGGAGTGCAGTGTATAAGGAGTTACAGGGAGTGCAGTGTGTAAGGAGTTACAGGGAGTGCTGTGTATAAGGAGTTACAGGGAGTGCAGTGTGTAAGGAGTTACAGGGAGTGCAGTGTATAAGGAGTTACAGGGAGTGCGGTGTATAAGGAGTTACAGGGAGTGCAGTGTGTCAGGAGTTACAGGGAGTGCTGTGTATAAGGAGTTACAGGGAGTGCGGTGTATAAGGAGTTACAGGGAGTGCAGTGTGTAAGGAGTTACAGGGAGTGCAGTGTATAAGGAGTTACAGGGAGTGCAGTGTATGAGGAGTTACAGGGAGTGCAGTGTGTAAGGAGTTACAGGGAGTGCAGTGTATAAGGAGTTACAGGGAGTGCAGTGTATAAGGAGTTACAGGGAGTGCAGTGTATAAGGAGTTACAGGGAGTGCAGTGTATAAGGAGTTACAGGGAGTGCGGTGTATAAGGAGTTACAGGGAGTGCAGTGTATAAGGAGTTACAGGGAGTGCGGTGTATAAGGAGTTACAGGGAGTGCAGTGTATAAGGAGTTACAGGGAGTGCAGTGTATAAGGAGTTACAGGGAGTGCAGTGTATAAGGAGTTACAGGGAGTGCAGTGTATAAGGAGTTACAGGGAGTGCGGTGTATAAGGAGTTACAGGGAGTGCAGTGTATAAGGAGTTACAGGGAGTGCAGTGTATAAGGAGTTCCAGGGAGTGCAGTGTGTAAGGAGTTACAGGGAGTGCTGTGTATAAGGAGTTACAGGGAGTGCAGTGTGTAAGGAGTTACAGGGAGTGCTGTGTATAAGGAGTTACAGGGAGTGCAGTGTATAAGGAGTTACAGGGAGTGCAGTGTATAAGGAGTTACAGGGAGTGCGGTGTGTAAGGAGTTACAGGGAGTGCGGTGTATAAGGAGTTACAGGGAGTGCAGTGTATAAGGAGTTACACGGAGTGCGGTGTATAAGGAGTTACAGGGAGTGCAGTGTATAAGGAGTTACAGGGAGTGCAGTGTATAAGGAGTTACAGGGAGTGCAGTGTATAAGGAGTTACAGGGAGTGCAGTGTATAAGGAGTTACAGGGAGTGCGGTGTATAAGGAGTTACAGGGAGTGCAGTGTGTAAGGAGTTACAGGGAGTGCGGTGTATAAGGAGTTACAGGGAGTGCAGTGTATAAGGAGTTACAGGGAGTGCAGTGTGTAAGGAGTTACAGGGAGTGCAGTGTATAAGGAGTTACAGGGAGTGCAGTGTATAAGGAGTTACAGGGAGTGCAGTGTGTAAGGAGTTACAGGGAGTGCAGTGTATAAGGAGTTACAGGGAGTGCGGTGTGTAAGGAGTTACAGGGAGTGCAGTGTATAAGGAGTTACAGGGAGTGCAGTGTATAAGGAGTTACAGGGAGTGCAGTGTGTAAGGAGTTACAGGGAGTGCAGTGTATAAGGAGTTACAGGGAGTGCAGTGTATAAGGAGTTACAGGGAGTGCAGTGTGTAAGGAGTTACAGGGAGTGCGGTGTATAAGGAGTTACAGGGAGTGCGGTGTGTAAGGAGTTACAGGGAGTGCAGTGTATAAGGAGTTACAGGGAGTGCAGTGTATAAGGAGTTACAGGGAGTGCAGTGTGTAAGGAGTTACAGGGAGTGCAGTGTATAAGGAGTTACAGGGAGTGCAGTGTATAAGGAGTTACAGGGAGTGCAGTGTATAAGGAGTTACAGGGAGTGCAGTGTGTAAGGAGTTACAGGGAGTGCAGTGTATAAGGAGTTACAGGGAGTGCAGTGTATAAGGAGTTACAGGGAGTGCAGTGTATAAGGAGTTACAGGGAGTGCAGTGTATAAGGAGTTACAGGGAGTGCAGTGTATAAGGAGTTACAGGGAGTGCGGTGTATAAGGAGTTACAGGGAGTGCAGTGTATAAGGAGTTACAGGGAGTGCAGTGTATAAGGAGTTACAGGGAGTGCGGTGTATAAGGAGTTACAGGGAGTGCAGTGTATAAGGAGTTACAGGGAGTGCGGTGTATAAGGAGTTACAGGGAGTGCGGTGTATAAGGAGTTACAGGGAGTGCAGTGTATAAGGAGTTACAGGGAGTGCAGTGTATAAGGAGTTACAGGGAGTGCAGTGTATAAGGAGTTACAGGGAGTGCAGTGTGTAAGGAGTTACAGGGAGTGCAGTGTATAAGGAGTTACAGGGAGTGCGGTGTATAAGGAGTTACAGGGAGTGCAGTGTGTAAGGAGTTACAGTGAGTGCAGTGTATAAGGAGTTACAGGGAGTGCAGAGATAAGGAGTTACAGGGAGTGCAGTGTATAAGGAGTTACAGGGAGTGCGGTGTATAAGGAGTTACAGGGAGTGCAGTGTGTAAGGAGTTACAGGGAGTGCAGTGTATAAGGAGTTACAGGGAGTGCAGTGTATAAGGAGTTACAGGGAGTGCGGTGTATAAGGAGTTACAGGGAGTGCAGTGTATAAGGAGTTACAGGGAGTGCGGTGTATAAGGAGTTACAGGGAGTGCAGTGTATAAGGAGTTACAGGGAGTGCAGTGTATAAGGAGTTACAGGGAGTGCGGTGTATAAGGAGTTACAGGGAGTGCAGTGTGTAAGGAGTTACAGGGAGTGCAGTGTATAAGGAGTTACAGGGAGTGCAGTGTATAAGGAGTTACAGGGAGTGCAGTGTATAAGGAGTTACAGGGAGTGCGGTGTATAAGGAGTTACAGGGAGTGCGGTGTATAAGGAGTTACAGGGAGTGCGGTGTGTAAGGAGTTACAGGGAGTGCAGTGTATAAGGAGTTACAGGGAGTGCGGTGTATAAGGAGTTACAGGGAGTGCGGTGTGTAAGGAGTTACAGGGAGTGCAGTGTGTAAGGAGTTACAGGGAGTGCAGTGTATAAGGAGTTACAGGGAGTGCAGTGTATAAGGAGTTACAGGGAGTGCAGTGTATAAGGAGTTACAGGGAGTGCAGTGTATAAGGAGTTACAGGGAGTGCAGTGTATAAGGAGTTACAGGGAGTGCAGTGTATAAGGAGTTACAGGGAGTGCGGTGTATAAGGAGTTACAGGGAGTGCGGTGTGTAAGGAGTTACAGGGAGTGCAGTGTATAAGGAGTTACAGGGAGTGCAGTGTGTAAGGAGTTACAGGGAGTGCAGTGTATAAGGAGTTACAGGGAGTGCAGTGTATAAGGAGTTACAGGGAGTGCAGTGTATAAGGAGTTACAGGGAGTGCAGTGTATAAGGAGTTACAGGGAGTGCAGTGTATAAGGAGTTACAGGGAGTGCAGTGTATAAGGAGTTACAGGGAGTGCAGTGTGTAAGGAGTTACAGGGAGTGCGGTGTATAAGGAGTTACAGGGAGTGCAGTGTATAAGGAGTTACAGGGAGTGCAGTGTATAAGGAGTTACAGGGAGTGCAGTGTATAAGGAGTTACAGGGAGTGCAGTGTATAAGGAGTTACAGGGAGTGCGGTGTATAAGGAGTTACAGGGAGTGCAGTGTGTAAGGAGTTACAGGGAGTGCAGTGTATAAGGAGTTACAGGGAGTGCAGTGTGTTAGGAGTTACAGGGAGTGCAGTGTATAAGGAGTTACAGGGAGTGCGGTGTGTAAGGAGTTACAGGGAGTGCAGTGTATAAGGAGTTACAGGGAGTGCAGTGTATAAGGAGTTACAGGGAGTGCAGTGTATAAGGAGTTACAGGGAGTGCGGTGTATAAGGAGTTACAGGGAGTGCAGTGTATAAGGAGTTACAGGGAGTGCGGTGTATAAGGAGTTACAGGGAGTGCGGTGTATAAGGAGTTACAGGGAGTGCAGTGTATAAGGAGTTACAGGGAGTGCAGTGTATAAGGAGTTACAGGGAGTGCAGTGTATAAGGAGTTAAAGGGAGTGCAGTGTATAAGGAGTTACAGGGAGTGCAGTGTATAAGGAGTTACAGGGAGTGCGGTGTGTAAGGAGTTACAGGGAGTACGGTGTATAAGGAGTTACAGGGAGTGCGGTGTGTAAGGAGTTACAGGGAGTACGGTGTATATCGACTTGCAGGGAGTGCAGAGTTGCACAGATGTGCGAATTTGTGTTTCTCTGGCTGATTCCCCTCGGGTCGGTCTCTTTCAGTTGAGCCTGTCTGTGGCGTGGTGATCTGCCCCCCTCTGGTGGCGATGCCCTGCATTACAGCAATGGAGAGCGTCTTCGACAATGAAACCCTGATATCGGAGCATCCGTCTCTGCCTTCCAACAAGCCCATTCTGTGCCACATCCCCCTCCCACAATAGCACCTCCTGCACATGAGGCAACGTTTCCCACAATCCAGTTGTCACCAGGGTCGGCGACTCTGATTGAACTTCCCCCAGGAGGTATCATCCTCCCTCCAACTGCCTCGCCCAGTCGAATAGCCTTTCTTTGCCATCTCCAATATTTTTATAACTCATAAATAAGTATTCAAAGAAAATGGAACAAAATGCTCCCATTCGTTTAACACCCGAGTGACTTCTCTCCCAGGTTTTGCTCGCAGGATAGCCTGGAAATTAATCTTCAGTTCCAGGAGACTCCGGGACAACCCTGGAGGGTTGGCGACCCTCACCCTCTGCCAATGGCCAAACCGCTGGTCTTCAATTTGGGCAGTCCTGTCACTTTAACTCCCCCTCCCCTGTAAACCCCCACCCCGGTTACAGTGTCAGCACCCGGCAACAACCGGTCACAATCGGCCGGAGTGGAGGCGTGGAGCTGATGGTTTCAGGAATGAGGCACAAGCTTCCGTGAAGGAGTCGGTGAGCCATACAGAACAGGAAGGTTGAACTGGGCCGTTCTTACCAGGGGCGCGACAGTTGACCTCGGTGTTTCTCAGGGTAAAGGTCAGCCCGGGTTTCCACTGCCCTTTGCTGTTCAGTGACCCCTGCTGGATAGTGTGCGCTTGTGCACGTCTGTGTGTGTCTTCATGTCTGGTCTGTGCATGTGTGTCTGTGTGTGTCTTCATGTCTGGTCTCTGCATGTCTGTGCATGCGTGTCTGTGTGTGCGTGCGCGTCTGTGTGTGTCTTCATGTCTGGTCTGTGCATGTGTGTCTGTGTTTGCGTGCATGTGTGTGTGTCTTCATGTCTGTGCATGCGTGTCTGTGTGTCTTCATGTCTGGTCTGTGCATGTGCGTCTGTGTTTGCGTGCATGTGCGCGCGTCTGTGTGTGCCTGCATGTCTGTGCATGCGTGTCTGTATGCGTGTCTGTGCATGCGTGTCTCAGCATGTGTGTGTCTGTGCTTACGATTGTGTGTGTGTGTGTGTGTGTGTGCCTCTGTGCGTGTCTGTGTCTGCGTGCACGTCTGCGTGTCTATGCATGCATGTCTGTGTCTGTGAGTGCATTCGCGTGCATGCGTTAGTAGAGCTGGGAACCACTTGCAGGGGAGGAGGGGGAAAGAAGAGCAGGAGTGAGACTGTATATGCTCTATATGATACCATATCACCGTATACATTATATAAAATACAGACAATGTATACGTTCTATATAACACCGGCTATGTATATATTCCATGTGATATCAGTACTGTACACATTCTGTACAGTGGGGACAAGTGGTCATTCACCCTTGCTATATCACCAGAATTATTTGGACCTTGGGGCTGGCACCTCAGCGCTGAGGGAGACCTGCCTTATCACAGGTGATGTTAAACTGAGGCCCCGTTTCCCTGCTCTTGTCCATGTAGAAGATCCCCTGGCTGTATTGGAAGAAGAGGAGGGGAGTTCTCCCCGGTGTCCTGGCCCGATGCTCCTCCCGCTGCCAACACCAAGTGGACAAACATGGGACCTGGTTGGGTCTCTCGCTGATGTTTGCAGGACCTTCGCTGGGGCAGATGTGCTGCTGCATTTCTCCCACTGTCGCTGCATTCCAAAAGCGATGCGTTGTGGGGAGTTATTCCAGATGTTTCAGACGACACGGTCCGATATAAATGGCGGTGTTATTAGACGAGCTGACCTCCCGTGGCATTGCTCGCGAGTCAAGAGGGGGTTAATTTTAACTGAACCCGCCCGGTGGAAATCCCATGGGATTGGGTGGAATGCCAGTTATACACCTTGCCCAGTATTGCTCTCTGTTGACTTCAGTCGGGGCGGGGAGTAAAACCAGCATTGCTACGATCCCGTCCATTTCCCAACGGTTGGGTTAGGTTAAAATTCCCCCCTCCCGACCGTGTCTTTATAAGAACAGGAAAGTTATGTCACTGAATGCTGAGTATAGGGCCTGGAAGCAGTGGGACGATGTCTCAGCTCCCAGTAGTATTTTGAGGGCGAGGGAGGTTGTAGAAACGCTGGGATCACTGGGAGAAAGATCCTGGGACCTCGTGATGTTTGGAGATGGTGAATTTCAGGTCCTGTCAACATATACAGTATTATATAGAATGTATACAGTATTAGTATTATATAGAATGTGTACAGTATTAGTATTATATAGAATGTGTACAGTATTAGTATTATATAGAATGTATATGGAGCTGGTATTATATAGAATGTGTGCATTGTGGTATGATATACAATATATATCATGCTGGTGGAATATAGAATGTATGCAGTGCTGGAATCACATTGAATGTATACAGTGTTGGTATCATATGGCATGTATATAAAGCTGGTGTTGTATAGAATGCATACAGTGCTGGGATTATATGGAATGTATACAGTGCTGGAATCACATAGAATGTATACAGTGCTGGTATCATATGGCGTGTATATAAAGCTGGTATTATATAGAATGCATACAGTGCTGGGATTATATGGAATGTATATAGTGAATGTATTGTATAGAATGTGCAGCAATTGTACATAAAAATAGCCTGTGATTTATAACAGTCATCATTTTGCTAAAAATATACAATATTTGTTTCACAAAATACAATAATGGTATATATCATACAGGATTTAGTTTATAGTACACAGTAATGGCATTATGTAAACTATAATTGGTTTATAATATACAGTCATGGTGCATAGCATGCACTATTTGGTAATACACAGTATTTGATTTACTATATATAGCATTTGATTCACAACATTTGATTTATTATATACGGTATTTGATATATAGTATTAAATTTATTATATACAGTAATGGTATGTGTTATATATGGTATTTGATATATAGTATTAAATTTATTATATACAGTAATGGTATGTATTATATACAGTATTTGATATATAGTATTTGATTTATTGTATACTGTATTTGAAATATAGTATTAGATTTATTATATACAGTAATGATAAATGTAATGGTATAGTATTAGATTTGTTATATACAGTAATGGTAGATTTTATGTACAGTATTTGATTAGTTATATACACTAATGGTATATTGTTATGTACAACATTTGATTAGTTTAATAGGGTAATTGTATGTTATCTACAATATTTGATTAGTTATATATAGTAATTGTATATGTTATAAGAACCTAAGAGATAGGAGCAGGAGTAGGCCATACGGCCCCTCGAGCCTGCTCTGTCATTCAATCAGATCATGGCTGATCTTCTACCTCAACTCCACTTTCCCGCCCAATCCCCATATCCCTTGATTCCCTTAGAGTTCAAATATCAATCGATCTGTCTTGAATATATTCAACGAGCATCCACAGCCCTCTGGGGCAAAGAATGCCAAAGATTCCAAACCTCTGAGTGAAGACATTTCTCCCCATCTCAGTCCTAAATGGCCGACACCGTATCCTGAGACTATGTTCCCCAGTTCTGGACTCTCCAGGCAGAGGAAAGGGCCACTCAGCATCTACCCTGTCAAGCCCTCGAAGAATGTTATATGTTTCAATGACCGTTATATGCAGTATTTGATTAGTTATATACAATAATAGTATATGCTATGTACAATATTTGATTAGTTGTATACAGTAATGGCATGTGTTAAATGCAGTAATGGTATATGTAATGTACAGTATTTGAATTGTTATACACAGTAATGGTATATCTTGTATACAGTGTTTGATAGTATTTGATTATGTACAGTATTCAATAGTATTTGATTATGTGCAGTAATTGACAGTATTTGATTACGTGCAGTAATTGACAGTATTTGATTGATTAGGTGCAGTATTTGACAATATTTGATTAAGTACAGTAATTGATAGTATTTGATTGATTCTGTGCAGTAATTGACAGTATTTGATTGATTACGTGCAGTATTTGACAGTATTTCATTGATTATGTGCAGTAATTGACAATATTTAATTATGTGCAGTAATTGATAGTATTTGATTGATTCTGTGCAGTAATTGACAGTATTTGATTGATTATGTGCAGTAATTGACAATATTTGATTATGTGCAGTAATTGATCGTATTTGATTGATTACGTGCAGTAATTGATCGTATTTGATTGATTACGTGCAGTAATTGACAGTATTTGATTGATTTATGTGCAGTAAATGACAGTATTTGGTTGATTACGTGCAGAAATTGACAGTATTTGATTGATTATGTGCAGTAATTGATAGTATTTGATTGATTATGTGCAGCAATTGACAATATTTGATTGATTACCTGCAATATTTGACAGTATTTGATTGATTATGTACAGTAATTGACAGTATTTGATTGATTATGTGCAGTAATTGACAGTAATTGATAGTATTTGATTGATTATGTGCAGTAATTGATAGTATTTGATTATGTACAGTATTTGACAGTATTTGATTTATGTACAATAATTGACAGTATTTGATTGATTACATGCAGTAATTGACAGTATTTGATTGATTACATGCAGTAATTGACAGTATTTGATTGATTATGTACAGTAATTGACAGTATTTAATTGATTATGTGCAGTAATTGACAGTAATTGATAGTATTGATTATGTGCAGTAATCGACAGTATTTGATTGATTATGTGCAGTAATTGACAGTATTTGATTATGTGCAGTAATTGACAGTATTTGATTGATTATGTGCAGTAATTGACAGTATTTGATTGATTTCCTGCAGTATTTGATAGTATTTGATTGATTACGTGCTGTAATTGATAGTATTTGATTATGTACAGTAATTGACAGTATTTGATTGATTATGTACAGTAATTGACAGTATTTGATTGATTACATGCAGTAATTGACAGTATTTGATTGATTATGTACAGTAATTGACAGTATTTGATTGATTATGTGCAGTAATTGACAGTAATTGATAGTATTTTATTGATTATGTGCAGTAATCGACAGTATTTGATTGATTATGTGCAGTAATTGACAGTATTTCATTATGTGCAGTAATTGACAGTATTTGATTGATTATGTGCAGTAATTGACAGTATTTGATTGATTTCCTGCAGTATTTGATAGTATTTGATTGATTACGTGCAGTAATTGATAGTATTTGATTGATTACCTGCAATGTTTGACAGTATTTGATTGATTACGTGCAGTAATTGACAGTATTTGATTGATTATGTACAGTAATTGACAGTATTTGATTGATTATGTGCAGTAATTGACAGTAATTGATAGTATTTGATTGATTATGTGCAGTAATTGATAGTATTTGATTATGTACAGTATTTGACAGTATTTGATTTATGTACAATAATTGACAGTATTTGATTGATTACATGCAGTAATTGACAGTATTTGATTGATTACATGCAGTAATTGACAGTATTTGATTGATTATGTGCAGTAATTGACAGTATTTGATTGATTATGTGCAGTAATTGACAGTAATTGATAGTATTGATTATGTGCAGTAATCAACAGTATTTGATTGATTATGTGCAGTAATTGACAGTATTTGATTATGTGCAGTAATTGACAGTATTTGATTGATTATGTGCAGTAATTGACAGTATTTGATTGATTTCCTGCAGTATTTGATAGTATTTGATTGATTACGTGCTGTAATTGATAGTATTTGATTATGTACAGTAATTGACAGTATTTGATTGATTATGTACAGTAATTGACAGTATTTGATTGATTACATGCAGTAATTGACAGTATTTGATTGATTATGTACAGTAATTGACAGTATTTGATTGATTATGTGCAGTAATTGACAGTAATTGATAGTATTTTATTGATTATGTGCAGTAATCGACAGTATTTGATTGATTATGTGCAGTAAGTGACAGTATTTGATTATGTGCAGTAATTGACAGCATTTGATTGATTATGTGCAGTAATTGACAGTATTTGATTGATTTCCTGCAGTATTTGATAGTATTTGATTGATTACGTGCAGTAATTGATAGTATTTGATTATGTACAGTAATTGACAGTATTTGATTGATTACATGCAGTAATTGACAGTATTTGATTGATTACCTGCAGTGTTTGACAGTATTTGATTGATTACATGCAGTAATTGACAGTATTTGATTGATTACCTGCAGTGTTTGACAGTATTTGATTGATTACGTGCAGTAATTGACAGTAATTGATAGTAGGTTGTTACATAAGGTTAAATCTCACGGGATCCAAGGTGAGGTAGCCAATTGGATACAAAATTGGATTGAAGACAGAAGACAGAGGGTGGTTGTAGAGGGTTGTTTTTCAAACTGGAGCCTGTGACCAGCGGTGTGCCTCAGGGATCGGTACTGGGTCCGCTGTTATTTGTTATTTATATTAATGATTTGGATGAGAATTTAGGAGGCATGGTTAGTAAGTTTGCAGATGACACCAAGATTGGTGGCATTGTGGACAGTGAAGAAGGTTATCTAGGATTGCAACGGGATCTTGATAAATTGGGCCAGTGGGCCGATGAATGGCAGATGGAGTTTAATTTAGATAAATGAGAGGTGATGCATTTTGGTGGATCGAATCGGGCCAGGACCTACTCCGTTAATGGTAGGGCGTTGGGGAGAGTTATAGAACAAAGAGATCTAGGAGTACAGGTTCATAGCTCCTTGAAAGTGGAGTCACAGGTGGATAGGGTGGTGAAGAAGGCATTCAGCATGCTTGGTTTCATTGGTCAGAACATTGAATACAGGAGTTGGGATGTCTTGTTGAAGTTGTACAAGACATTAGTAAGGCCACACTTGGAATACTGTGTACAGTTCTGGTCACCCTATTATAGAAAGGATATTATTAAACTAGAAAGAGTGCAGAAAAGATTTACTAGGACTTGATGGTTTGACTTATAGGGAGAGGTTGGATAGACTGAGACTTTTTTCCCTGGAGAGTAGGAGATTTAGGGGTGATCTCATAGAAGTCTATAAAATAATGAGGGGCATAGATAAGGTAGATAGTCAAAATCTTTTCCCAAAGGTAGGGGAGTCTATAACGAGGGGGCATAGATTTAAGGTGAGAGGGGAGAGATAAAAAAGGGTCCAGAGGGGCAATTTATTCACGCAAAGGGTGGTGAGTGTCTGGAACGAGCTGCCAGAGGCAGTAGTAGAGGCGGGTACAATTTTGTCTTTTAAAAAGCATTTGGACAGTTACATGGGTAAGATGGGTATAGAGGGATATGGGCCAAGTGCAGGCAATTGGGACTAGCTTAGTGGTATAAACTGGGCGACATGGACATGTTGGGCCGAAGGGCCTGTTTCCATGTTGTAAACTTCTATGATTCTATTTGATTGATTATTTACAGTAATTGACAGTATTTGATTGATTACGTAGTGTAATTGACAGTATTTGATTGGTTACATGCAGTAATTGACAGTATTTGATTATGTGCAGTAATTGACAGTATTAGTTTGATTATGTGCAGTAATTGACAGTATTTGATTGATTATTTGCAGTAACTGACAGTATTTGATTGATTGCGTGCAGTAATTGACAGTATTTGATTCATTACCTGCAGTATTTGACAGAATTTGATTAAGTACAGTAATTGACAGTATTTGATTGATTATGTGCAGTAATTGACAATGTTTGATTCTGTGCAGCAATTGTCAGTATTTGATTGATTATGTGCAGTAATTGACAGCATTTGATTATGTGCAGTAATTGATAGTATTTGATTGATTACGTGCAGTAATTGATCGTATATGATCGGTTACGTGCAGTAATTGATCGTATTTGATTGATTCCATACAGTAATTGACAGTATTGGATTGATTTATGTGCAGTAAATGAAAGTATTTGATCGATTATGTACAGTAATTGACAGTATTTGATTGATTACATGCAGTAATTGACAGTATTTGATTGATTATGTACAGGAATTGACAGTATTTGATTGATTGTGTGCAGTAATTGACAGTATTTGATTGATTCTGTGCAGTAATTGACAGTATTTGATTGATTACGTGCAGTATTTGACAGTATTTCATTGATTATGTGCAGTAATTGACAATATTTAATTATGTGCAGTAATTGATAGTATTTGATTGATTCTGTGCAGTAATTGACAGTATTTGATTGATTATGTGCAGTAATTGACAATATTTGATTATGTGCAGTAATTGATCGTATTTGATTGATTACGTGCAGTAATTGATCGTATTTGATTGATTACGTGCAGTAATTGACAGTATTTGATTGATTTATGTGCAGTAAATGACAGTATTTGATTGATTACGTGCAGAAATTGACAGTATTTGATTGATTATGTGCAGTAATTGATAGTATTTGATTGATTATGTGCAGCAATTGACAATATTTGATTGATTACCTGCAATATTTGACAGTATTTGATTGATTATGTACAGTAATTGACAGTATTTGATTGATTATGTGCAGTAATTGACAGTAATTGATAGTATTTGATTGATTATGTGCAGTAATTGATAGTATTTGATTATGTACAGTATTTGACAGTATTTGATTTATGTACAATAATTGACAGTATTTGATTGATTACATGCAGTAATTGACAGTATTGGATTGATTACATGCAGTAATTGACAGTATTTGATTGATTATGTACAGTAATTGACAGTATTTAATTGATTATGTGCAGTAATTGACAGTAATTGATAGTATTGATTATGTGCAGTAATCGACAGTATTTGATTGATTATGTGCAGTAATTGACAGTATTTGATTATGTGCAGTAATTGACAGTATTTGATTGATTATGTGCAGTAATTGACAGTATTTGATTGATTTCCTGCAGTATTTGATAGTATTTGATTGATTACATGCTGTAATTGATAGTATTTGATTATGTACAGTAATTGACAGTATTTGATTGATTATGTACAGTAATTGACAGTATTTGATTGATTACATGCAGTAATTGACAGTATTTGATTGATTATGTACAGTAATTGACAGTATTTGATTGATTATGTGCAGTAATTGACAGTAATTGATAGTATTTTATTGATTATGTGCAGTAATCGACAGTATTTGATTGATTATGTGCAGTAATTGACAGTATTTGATTATGTGCAGTAATTGACAGTATTTGATTGATTATGTGCAGTAATTGACAGTATTTGATTGATTTCCTGCAGTATTTGATAGTATTTGATTGATTATGTGCAGTAATTGATAGTATTTGATTGATTACCTGCAGTGTTTGACAGTATTTGATTGATTACGTGCAGTAATTGACAGTATTTGATTGATTATGTACAGTAATTGACAGTATTTGATTGATTATGTGCAGTAATTGACAGTAATTGATAGTATTTGATTGATTATGTGCAGTAATTGATAGTATTTGATTATGTACAGTATTTGACAGTATTTGATTTATGTACAATAATTGACAGTATTTGATTGATTACATGCAGTAATTGACAGTATTTGATTGATTACATGCAGTAATTGACAGTATTTGATTGATTATGTGCAGTAATTGACAGTATTTGATTGATTATGTGCAGTAATTGACAGTAATTGATAGTATTGATTATGTGCAGTAATCGACAGTATTTGATTGATTATGTGCAGTAATTGACAGTATTTGATTATGTGCAGTAATTGACAGTATTTGATTGATTATGTGCAGTAATTGACAGTATTTGATTGATTTCCTGCAGTATTTGATAGTATTTGATTGATTACGTGCTGTAATTGATAGTATTTGATTATGTACAGTAATTGACAGTATTTGATTGATTATGTACAGTAATTGACAGTATTTGATTGATTACATGCAGTAATTGACAGTATTTGATTGATTATGTACAGTAATTGACAGTATTTGATTGATTATGTGCAGTAATTGACAGTAATTGATAGTATTTTATTGATTATGTGCAGTAATCGACAGTATTTGATTGATTATGTGCAGTAATTGACAGTATTTGATTATGTGCAGTAATTGACAGTATTTGATTGATTATGTGCAGTAATTGACAGTATTTGATTGATTTCCTGCAGTATTTGATAGTATTTGATTGATTATGTGCAGTAATTGATAGTATTTGATTGATTACCTGCAGTGTTTGACAGTATTTGATTGATTACGTGCAGTAATTGACAGTATTTGATTGATTATGTACAGTAATTGACAGTATTTGATTGATTATGTGCAGTAATTGACAGTAATTGATAGTATTTGATTGATTATGTGCAGTAATTGATAATATTTGATTATGTACAGTATTTGACAGTATTTGATTTATGTACAATAATTGACAGTATTTGATTGATTACATGCAGTAATTGACAGTATTTGATTGATTACATGCAGTAATTGACAGTATTTGATTGATTATGTGCAGTAATTGACAGTATTTGATTGATTATGTGCAGTAATTGACAGTAATTGATAGTATTGATTATGTGCAGTAATCGACAGTATTTGATTGATTATGTGCAGTAATTGACAGTATTTGATTATGTGCAGTAATTGACAGTATTTGATTGATTTCCTGCAGTATTTGATAGTATTTGATTGATTACGTGCTGTAATTGATAGTATTTGATTATGTACAGTAATTGACAGTATTTGATTATGTACAGTAATTGACAGTATTTGATTGATTACATGCAGTAATTGACAGTATTTGATTGATTACCTGCAGTGTTTGACAGTATTTGATTGATTACATGCAGTAATTGACAGTATTTGATTGATTACCTGCAGTGTTTGACAGTATTTGATTGATTACGTGCAGTAATTGACAGTAATTGATAGTAGGTTGTTACATAAGGTTAAATCTCACGGGATCCAAGGTGAGGTAGCCAATTGGATACAAAATTGGATTGAAGACAGAAGACAGAGGGTGGTTGTAGAGGGTTGTTTTTCAAACTGGAGCCTGTGACCAGCGGTGTGCCTCAGGGATCGGTACTGGGTCCGCTGTTATTTGTTATTTATATTAATGATTTGGATGAGAATTTAGGAGGCATGGTTAGTAAGTTTGCAGATGACACCAAGATTGGTGGCATTGTGGACAGTGAAGAAGGTTATCTAGGATTGCAACGGGATCTTGATAAATTGGGCCAGTGGGCCGATGAATGGCAGATGGAGTTTAATTTAGATAAATGAGAGGTGATGCATTTTGGTGGATCGAATCGGGCCAGGACCTACTCCGTTAATGGTAGGGCGTTGGGGAGAGTTATAGAACAAAGAGATCTAGGAGTACAGGTTCATAGCTCCTTGAAAGTGGAGTCACAGGTGGATAGGGTGGTGAAGAAGGCATTCAGCATGCTTGGTTTCATTGGTCAGAACATTGAATACAGGAGTTGGGATGTCTTGTTGAAGTTGTACAAGACATTAGTAAGGCCACACTTGGAATACTGTGTACAGTTCTGGTCACCCTATTATAGAAAGGATATTATTAAACTAGAAAGAGTGCAGAAAAGATTTACTAGGACTTGATGGTTTGACTTATAGGGAGAGGTTGGATAGACTGAGACTTTTTTCCCTGGAGAGTAGGAGATTTAGGGGTGATCTCATAGAAGTCTATAAAATAATGAGGGGCATAGATAAGGTAGATAGTCAAAATCTTTTCCCAAAGGTAGGGGAGTCTATAACGAGGGGGCATAGATTTAAGGTGAGAGGGGAGAGATAAAAAAGGGTCCAGAGGGGCAATTTATTCACTCAAAGGGTGGTGAGTGTCTGGAACGAGCTGCCAGAGGCAGTAGTAGAGGCGGGTACAATTTTGTCTTTTAAAAAGCATTTGGACAGTTACATGGGTAAGATGGGTATAGAGGGATATGGGCCAAGTGCAGGCAATTGGGACTAGCTTAGTGGTATAAACTGGGCGACATGGACATGTTGGGCCGAAGGGCCTGTTTCCATGTTGTAAACTTCTATGATTCTATTTGATTGATTATTTACAGTAATTGACAGTATTTGATTGATTACGTAGTGTAATTGACAGTATTTGATTGATTACATGCGGTAATTGACAGTATTTGATTATGTGCAGTAATTGACAGTATTAGTTTGATTATGTGCAGTAATTTACAGTATTTGATTGATTATTTGCAGTAACTGACAGTATTTGATTGATTGCGTGCAGTAATTGACAGTATTTGATTCATTACCTGCAGTATTTGACAGAATTTGATTAAGTACAGTAATTGACAGTATTTGATTGATTATGTGCAGTAATTGACAATGTTTGATTCTGTGCAGCAATTGTCAGTATTTGATTGATTATGTGCAGTAATTGACAGCATTTGATTATGTGCAGTAATTGATAGTATTTGATTGATTACGTGCAGTAATTGATCGTATATGATCGGTTACGTGCAGTAATTGATCGTATTTGATTGATTCCATACAGTAATTGACAGTATTGGATTGATTTATGTGCAGTAAATGAAAGTATTTGATCGATTATGTACAGTAATTGACAGTATTTGATTGATTACATGCAGTAATTGACAGTATTTGATTGATTATGTACAGGAATTGACAGTATTTGATTGATTGTGTGCAGTAATTGACAGTATTTGATTGATTCTGTGCAGTAATTGACAGTATTTGATTGATTACGTGCAGTATTTGACAGTATTTCATTGATTATGTGCAGTAATTGACAATATTTAATTATGTGCAGTAATTGATAGTATTTGATTGATTCTGTGCAGTAATTGACAGTATTTGATTGATTATGTGCAGTAATTGACAATATTTGATTATGTGCAGTAATTGATCGTATTTGATTGATTACGTGCAGTAATTGATCGTATTTGATTGATTACGTGCAGTAATTGACAGTATTTGATTGATTTATGTGCAGTAAATGACAGTATTTGATTGATTACGTGCAGAAATTGACAGTATTTGATTGATTATGTGCAGTAATTGACAGTATTTGATTGATTATGTGCAGCAATTGACAATATTTGATTGATTACCTGCAATATTTGACAGTATTTGATTGATTATGTACAGTAATTGACAGTATTTGATTGATTATGTGCAGTAATTGACAGTAATTGATAGTATTTGATTGATTATGTGCAGTAATTGATAGTATTTGATTATGTACAGTATTTGACAGTATTTGATTTATGTACAATAATTGACAGTATTTGATTGATTACATGCAGTAATTGACAGTATTTGATTGATTACATGCAGTAATTGACAGTATTTGATTGATTATGTACAGTAATTGACAGTATTTAATTGATTATGTGCAGTAATTGACAGTAATTGATAGTATTGATTATGTGCAGTAATCGACAGTATTTGATTGATTATGTGCAGTAATTGACAGTATTTGATTATGTGCAGTAATTGACAGTATTTGATTGATTATGTGCAGTAATTGACAGTATTTGATTGATTTCCTGCAGTATTTGATAGTATTTGATTGATTACGTGCTGTAATTGATAGTATTTGATTATGTACAGTAATTGACAGTATTTGATTGATTATGTACAGTAATTGACAGTATTTGATTGATTACATGCAGTAATTGACAGTATTTGATTGATTATGTACAGTAATTGACAGTATTTGATTGATTATGTGCAGTAATTGACAGTAATTGATAGTATTTTATTGATTATGTGCAGTAATCGACAGTATTTGATTGATTATGTGCAGTAATTGACAGTATTTGATTATGTGCAGTAATTGACAGTATTTGATTGATTATGTGCAGTAATTGACAGTATTTGATTGATTTCCTGCAGTATTTGATAGTATTTGATTGATTACGTGCAGTTATTGATAGTATTTGATTGATTACCTGCAGTGTTTGACAGTATTTGATTGATTACGTGCAGTAATTGACAGTATTTGATTGATTATGTACAGTAATTGACAGTATTTGATTGATTATGTGCAGTAATTGACAGTAATTGATAGTATTTGATTGATTATGTGCAGTAATTGATAGTATTTGATTATGTACAGTATTTGACAGTATTTGATTTATGTACAATAATTGACAGTATTTGATTGATTACATGCAGTAATTGACAGTATTTGATTGATTACATGCAGTAATTGACAGTATTTGATTGATTATGTGCAGTAATTGACAGTATTTGATTGATTATGTGCAGTAATTGACAGTAATTGATAGTATTGATTATGTGCAGTAATCGACAGTATTTGATTGATTATGTGCAGTAATTGACAGTATTTGATTATGTGCAGTAATTGACAGTATTTGATTGATTATGTGCAGTAATTGACAGTATTTGATTGATTTCCTGCAGTATTTGATAGTATTTGATTGATTACGTGCTGTAATTGATAGTATTTGATTATGTACAGTAATTGACAGTATTTGATTGATTATGTACAGTAATTGACAGTATTTGATTGATTACATGCAGTAATTGACAGTATTTGATTGATTATGTACAGTAATTGACAGTATTTGATTGATTATGTGCAGTAATTGACAGTAATTGATAGTATTTTATTGATTATGTGCAGTAATCGACAGTATTTGATTGATTATGTGCAGTAATTGACAGTATTTGATTATGTGCAGTAATTGACAGCATTTGATTGATTATGTGCAGTAATTGACAGTATTTGATTGATTTCCTGCAGTATTTGATAGTATTTGATTGATTACGTGCAGTAATTGATAGTATTTGATTATGTACAGTAATTGACAGTATTTGATTGATTACATGCAGTAATTGACAGTATTTGATTGATTACCTGCAGTGTTTGACAGTATTTGATTGATTACATGCAGTAATTGACAGTATTTGATTGATTACCTGCAGTGTTTGACAGTATTTGATTGATTACGTGCAGTAATTGACAGTAATTGATAGTAGGTTGTTACATAAGGTTAAATCTCACGGGATCCAAGGTGAGGTAGCCAATTGGATACAAAATTGGATTGAAGACAGAAGACAGAGGGTGGTTGTAGAGGGTTGTTTTTCAAACTGGAGCCTGTGACCAGCGGTGTGCCTCAGGGATCGGTACTGGGTCCGCTGTTATTTGTTATTTATATTAATGATTTGGATGAGAATTTAGGAGGCATGGTTAGTAAGTTTGCAGATGACACCAAGATTGGTGGCATTGTGGACAGTGAAGAAGGTTATCTAGGATTGCAACGGGATCTTGATAAATTGGGCCAGTGGGCCGATGAATGGCAGATGGAGTTTAATTTAGATAAATGAGAGGTGATGCATTTTGGTGGATCGAATCGGGCCAGGACCTACTCCGTTAATGGTAGGGCGTTGGGGAGAGTTATAGAACAAAGAGATCTAGGAGTACAGGTTCATAGCTCCTTGAAAGTGGAGTCACAGGTGGATAGGGTGGTGAAGAAGGCATTCAGCATGCTTGGTTTCATTGGTCAGAACATTGAATACAGGAGTTGGGATGTCTTGTTGAAGTTGTACAAGACATTAGTAAGGCCACACTTGGAATACTGTGTACAGTTCTGGTCACCCTATTATAGAAAGGATATTATTAAACTAGAAAGAGTGCAGAAAAGATTTACTAGGACTTGATGGTTTGACTTATAGGGAGAGGTTGGATAGACTGAGACTTTTTTCCCTGGAGAGTAGGAGATTTAGGGGTGATCTCATAGAAGTCTATAAAATAATGAGGGGCATAGATAAGGTAGATAGTCAAAATCTTTTCCCAAAGGTAGGGGAGTCTATAACGAGGGGGCATAGATTTAAGGTGAGAGGGGAGAGATAAAAAAGGGTCCAGAGGGGCAATTTATTCACTCAAAGGGTGGTGAGTGTCTGGAACGAGCTGCCAGAGGCAGTAGTAGAGGCGGGTACAATTTTGTCTTTTAAAAAGCATTTGGACAGTTACATGGGTAAGATGGGTATAGAGGGATATGGGCCAAGTGCAGGCAATTGGGACTAGCTTAGTGGTATAAACTGGGCGACATGGACATGTTGGGCCGAAGGGCCTGTTTCCATGTTGTAAACTTCTATGATTCTATTTGATTGATTATTTACAGTAATTGACAGTATTTGATTGATTACGTAGTGTAATTGACAGTATTTGATTGATTACATGCAGTAATTGACAGTATTTGATTATGTGCAGTAATTGACAGTATTAGTTTGATTATGTGCAGTAATTTACAGTATTTGATTGATTATTTGCAGTAACTGACAGTATTTGATTGATTGCGTGCAGTAATTGACAGTATTTGATTCATTACCTGCAGTATTTGACAGAATTTGATTAAGTACAGTAATTGACAGTATTTGATTGATTATGTGCAGTAATTGACAATGTTTGATTCTGTGCAGCAATTGTCAGTATTTGATTGATTATGTGCAGTAATTGACAGCATTTGATTATGTGCAGTAATTGATAGTATTTGATTGATTACGTGCAGTAATTGATCGTATATGATCGGTTACGTGCAGTAATTGATCGTATTTGATTGATTCCATACAGTAATTGACAGTATTTGATTGATTTATGTGCAGTAAATGAAAGTATTTGATCGATTATGTACAGTAATTGACAGTATTTGATTGATTACATGCAGTAATTGACAGTATTTGATTGATTATGTACAGGAATTGACAGTATTTGATTGATTGCGTGCAGTAATTGACAGTATTTGATTGATTATGTGCAGTAATTGACAGTATTTGATTGATTACATGCAGTAATTGACAGTATTTGATTGATTATGTGCAGTAATTGACAATATTTGATTCTGTGCAGTAATTGATAGTATTTGATTGATTAGGTGCAGCAATAGATCGTATATGATCGATTACGTGGCAGTAATTGATCGTATTTGATTGATTCCATACAGTAATTGACAGTATGTGATTGATTTATGTGCAGTAAATGAAAGTATTTGATCGATTATGTGCAGTAATTGACAGTATTTGATTGATTATGTGCAGTAATTGACAGTAATTGATTGTATTTGATTATGTGCAGTAATTGACAGTATTTGATTGGTTATGTGCAGTAATTGACAGTATTTGATTGATTATGTGCAGTAATTGACAGTATTTGATTGATTACATGCAGTAATTGACAGTATTTGATTATGTGAAGTAAATGACAGTATTTGATCGATTGTGCATAGTAATTGACAGTATTTGATTATGTAGAGTAATTGACAGTATTTGATTGATTATGTGCAGTAATTGATAGTATTTGATTGATTCTGTGCAGTAATTGACAGTATTTGATTGATTATGTGCAGTAATTGACAATATTTGATTATGTGCAGTAATTGATCGTATTTGATTGATTACGTGCAGTAATTGATCGTATTTGATTGATTACGTGCAGTAATTGACAGTATTTGATTGATTTATGTGCAGTAAATGACAGTATTTGATTGATTACGTGCAGAAATTGACAGTATTTGATTGATTATGTGCAGTAATTGATAGTATTTGATTGATTATGTGCAGCAATTGACAATATTTGATTGATTACCTGCAATATTTGACAGTATTTGATTGATTATGTACAGTAATTGACAGTATTTGATTGATTATGTGCAGTAATTGACAGTAATTGATAGTATTTGATTGATTATGTGCAGTAATTGATAGTATTTGATTATGTACAGTATTTGACAGTATTTGATTTATGTACAATAATTGACAGTATTTGATTGATTACATGCAGTAATTGACAGTATTTGATTGATTACATGCAGTAATTGACAGTATTTGATTGATTATGTACAGTAATTGACAGTATTTAATTGATTATGTGCAGTAATTGACAGTAATTGATAGTATTGATTATGTGCAGTAATCGACAGTATTTGATTGATTATGTGCAGTAATTGACAGTATTTGATTATGTGCAGTAATTGACAGTATTTGATTGATTATGTGCAGTAATTGACAGTATTTGATTGATTTCCTGCAGTATTTGATAGTATTTGATTGATTACGTGCTGTAATTGATAGTATTTGATTATGTACAGTAATTGACAGTATTTGATTGATTATGTACAGTAATTGACAGTATTTGATTGATTACATGCAGTAATTGACAGTATTTGATTGATTATGTACAGTAATTGACAGTATTTGATTGATTATGTGCAGTAATTGACAGTAATTGATAGTATTTTATTGATTATGTGCAGTAATCGACAGTATTTGATTGATTATGTGCAGTAATTGACAGTATTTGATTATGTGCAGTAATTGACAGTATTTGATTGATTATGTGCAGTAATTGACAGTATTTGATTGATTTCCTGCAGTATTTCATAGTATTTGATTGATTACGTGCAGTAATTGATAGTATTTGATTGATTACCTGCAGTGTTTGACAGTATTTGATTGATTACGTGCAGTAATTGACAGTATTTGATTGATTATGTACAGTAATTGACAGTATTTGATTGATTATGTGCAGTAATTGACAGTAATTGATAGTATTTGATTGATTATGTGCAGTAATTGATAGTATTTGATTATGTACAGTATTTGACAGTATTTGATTTATGTACAATAATTGACAGTATTTGATTGATTACATGCAGTAATTGACAGTATTTGATTGATTACATGCAGTAATTGACAGTATTTGATTGATTATGTGCAGTAATTGACAGTATTTGATTGATTATGTGCAGTAATTGACAGTAATTGATAGTATTGATTATGTGCAGTAATCGACAGTATTTGATTGATTATGTGCAGTAATTGACAGTATTTGATTATGTGCAGTAATTGACAGTATTTGATTGATTATGTGCAGTAATTGACAGTATTTGATTGATTTCCTGCAGTATTTGATAGTATTTGATTGATTACGTGCTGTAATTGATAGTATTTGATTATGTACAGTAATTGACAGTATTTGATTGATTATGTACAGTAATTGACAGTATTTGATTGATTACATGCAGTAATTGACAGTATTTGATTGATTATGTACAGTAATTGACAGTATTTGATTGATTATGTGCAGTAATTGACAGTAATTGATAGTATTTTATTGATTATGTGCAGTAATCGACAGTATTTGATTGATTATGTGCAGTAATTGACAGTATTTGATTATGTGCAGTAATTGACAGCATTTGATTGATTATGTGCAGTAATTGACAGTATTTGATTGTTTTCCTGCAGTATTTGATAGTATTTGATTGATTACGTGCAGTAATTGATAGTATTTGATTATGTACAGTAATTGACAGTATTTGATTGATTACATGCAGTAATTGACAGTATTTGATTGATTACCTGCAGTGTTTGACAGTATTTGATTGATTACATGCAGTAATTGACAGTATTTGATTGATTACCTGCAGTGTTTGACAGTATTTGATTGATTACGTGCAGTAATTGACAGTAATTGATAGTAGGTTGTTACATAAGGTTAAATCTCACGGGATCCAAGGTGAGGTAGCCAATTGGATACAAAATTGGATTGAAGACAGAAGACAGAGGGTGGTTGTAGAGGGTTGTTTTTCAAACTGGAGCCTGTGACCAGCGGTGTGCCTCAGGGATCGGTACTGGGTCCGCTGTTATTTGTTATTTATATTAATGATTTGGATGAGAATTTAGGAGGCATGGTTAGTAAGTTTGCAGATGACACCAAGATTGGTGGCATTGTGGACAGTGAAGAAGGTTATCTAGGATTGCAACGGGATCTTGATAAATTGGGCCAGTGGGCCGATGAATGGCAGATGGAGTTTAATTTAGATAAATGAGAGGTGATGCATTTTGGTGGATCGAATCGGGCCAGGACCTACTCCGTTAATGGTAGGGCGTTGGGGAGAGTTATAGAACAAAGAGATCTAGGAGTACAGGTTCATAGCTCCTTGAAAGTGGAGTCACAGGTGGATAGGGTGGTGAAGAAGGCATTCAGCATGCTTGGTTTCATTGGTCAGAACATTGAATACAGGAGTTGGGATGTCTTGTTGAAGTTGTACAAGACATTAGTAAGGCCACACTTGGAATACTGTGTACAGTTCTGGTCACCCTATTATAGAAAGGATATTATTAAACTAGAAAGAGTGCAGAAAAGATTTACTAGGACTTGATGGTTTGACTTATAGGGAGAGGTTGGATAGACTGAGACTTTTTTCCCTGGAGAGTAGGAGATTTAGGGGTGATCTCATAGAAGTCTATAAAATAATGAGGGGCATAGATAAGGTAGATAGTCAAAATCTTTTCCCAAAGGTAGGGGAGTCTATAACGAGGGGGCATAGATTTAAGGTGAGAGGGGAGAGATAAAAAAGGGTCCAGAGGGGCAATTTATTCACGCAAAGGGTGGTGAGTGTCTGGAACGAGCTGCCAGAGGCAGTAGTAGAGGCGGGTACAATTTTGTCTTTTAAAAAGCATTTGGACAGTTACATGGGTAAGATGGGTATAGAGGGATATGGGCCAAGTGCAGGCAATTGGGACTAGCTTAGTGGTATAAACTGGGCAACATGGACATGTTGGGCCGAAGGGCCTGTTTCCATGTTGTAAACTTCTATGATTCTATTTGATTGATTATTTACAGTAATTGACAGTATTTGATTGATTACGTAGTGTAATTGACAGTATTTGATTGATTACATGCAGTAATTGACAGTATTTGATTATGTGCAGTAATTGACAGTATTAGTTTGATTATGTGCAGTAATTTACAGTATTTGATTGATTATTTGCAGTAACTGACAGTATTTGATTGATTGCGTGCAGTAATTGACAGTATTTGATTCATTACCTGCAGTATTTGACAGAATTTGATTAAGTACAGTAATTGACAGTATTTGATTGATTATGTGCAGTAATTGACAGCATTTGATTATGTGCAGTAATTGATAGTATTTGATTGATTACGTGCAGTAATTGATCGTATATGATCGGTTACGTGCAGTAATTGATCGTATTTGATTGATTCCATACAGTAATTGACAGTATTTGATTGAGTTATGTGCAGTAAATGAAAGTATTTGATCGATTATGTACAGTAATTGACAGTATTTGATTGATTACATGCAGTAATTGACAGTATTTGATTGATTATGTACAGGAATTGACAGTATTTGATTGATTGCGTGCAGTAATTGACAGTATTTGATTGATTATGTGCAGTAATTGACAGTATTTGATTGATTACATGCAGTAATTGACAGTATTTGATTGATTACCTGCAGTATTTGACAGAATTTGATTATGTGCAGTAATTGACAGTATTTGATTGATTATGTGCAGTAATTGACAATATTTGATTCTGTGCAGTAATTGATAGTATTTGATTGATTAGGTGCAGCAATAGATCGTATATGATCGATTACGTGGCAGTAATTGATCGTATTTGATTGATTCCATACAGTAATTGACAGTATGTGATTGATTTATGTGCAGTAAATGAAAGTATTTGATCGATTATGTGCAGTAATTGACAGTATTTGATTGATTATGTGCAGTAATTGACAGTAATTGATTGTATTTGATTATGTGCAGTAATTGACAGTATTTGATTGGTTATGTGCAGTAATTGACAGTATTTGATTGATTATGTGCAGTAATTGACAGTATTTGATTGATTACATGCAGTAATTGACAGTATTTGATTATGTGAAGTAAATGACAGTATTTGATCGATTGTGCATAGTAATTGACAGTATTTGATTTTGTAGAGTAATTGACAGTATTTGATTGATTATGTGCAGTAATTGACAGTATTTGATTGATTATGTACAGTAATTGACAGTATTTGATTGATTACATGCAGTAATTGACAGTATTTGATTGATTATGTACAGGAATTGACAGTATTTGATTGATTGCGTGCAGTAATTGACAGTATTTGATTGATTATGTGCAGTAATTGACAGTATTTGATTGATTACATGCAGTAATTGACAGTATTTGATTGATTACCTGCAGTATTTGACAGAATTTGATTATGTGCAGTAATTGACAGTATTTGATTCTGTGCAGTAATTGATAGTATTTGATTGATTAGGTGCAGCAATAGATCGTATATGATCGATTATGTGGCAGTAATTGATCGTATTTGATTGATTCCATACAGTAATTGACAGTATGTGATTGATTTATGTGCAGCAAATGAAAGTATTTGATCGATTATGTGCAGTAATTGACAGTATTTGATTGATTATGTGCAGTAATTGACAGTAATTGATTGTATTTGATTATGTGCAGTAATTGACAGTATTTGATTGGTTATGTGCAGCAATTGACAGTATTTGATTGATTATGTGCAGTAATTGACAGTATTTGATTGATTACATGCAGTAATTGACAGTATTTGATTGATTATGTGCAGTAATTTATAGTATTTGATTGATTATGTGCAGTAATTGATCGTATATGATCGATTACGTGCAGTAATTGATCGTATTTGATTGATTGCATACAGTAATTGACAGTATTTGATTGATTTATGTGCAGTAAATGAAAGTATTTGATCGATTACGTGCAGTAATTGACTGGTTACCCACAGCAATTGACAGTAATTGATTGATTATGTGCAGTAATTGACAGTATTTGATTGATTATGTACAGTAATTGAGAGTATTTGATTGATTATGTGCTGTAATTGACAGTATTTGATTGATTATGTGCAGTAATTGAGAGTATTTGATTGATTATGTGCTGTAATTGACAGTATTTGATTGATTATGTGCAGTAATTGACAGTATTTGATAGATTATGTGCTGTAATTGACAGTATTTGATTGATTATGTGCTGTAATTGACAGTATTTGATCGATTATGTGCAGTAATTGACAGTATTTGATTGATTATGTGCAGTAATTGACAGTATTTGATTGCTTACCTGCAGTATTTTACAGAATTTGATTAAGTTCAGTAATTGACAGCATTTGATTACGTGCAGTAATTGACAATATTTGATTCTGTGCAGCAATTGACAGTATTTCATTGATTATGTGCAGTAATTGATAGTATTTGATTATGTGCAGTAATTGACAGTATTTGATTGATTATGTGCAGTAATTGACAGTATTTGATTGATTACGTGCAGTAATTGACAATATTTGATTCTGTGCAGCAATTGACAGTATTTCATTGATTATGTGCAGTAATTGATAGTATTTGATTATGTGCAGTAATTGATAGTATTTGATTGATTACGTGCAGTAATTGATCGTATATGATTGATTCCATACAGTAATTGACAGTATTTGATTGATTTATGTGCAGTAAATGAAAGTATTTGATCGATTACGTGCAGTAATTGACTGGTTACCCACAGCAATTGACAGTAATTGATTGATTATGTGCAGGAATTGACAGTATTTGATTGATTATGTACAGTAATTGATAGTATTTGATTGATTATATCCAGTAATTGACAGTATTTGATTGATTATGTGCAGTAATTGACAATATTTGATTATGTGCAGTAATTGACAGTATTTGATTGATTATGTGAAGTAATTGACAGTATTTGATTGATTATGTGCAGTAATTGACAGTATTTGATTGATTATGTGCAGTAATTGACAGTATTTGATTGATTATGTGCAGTAATTGACAGTATTTGATGGATTACATACAGTAATTGACAGTATTTGATTGATTATGTGCTGTAATTGACAGTATTTGATTGATTATGTGCAGTAATTTATAGTATTTGATTGATTATGTGCAGTAATTGATCGTATATGATCGATTACGTGCAGTAATTGATCGTATTTGATTGATTGCATACAGTAATTGACAGTATTTGATTGATTTATGTGCAGTAAATGAAAGTATTTGATCGATTACGTGCAGTAATTGACTGGTTACCCACAGCAATTGACAGTAATTGATTGATTATGTGCAGTAATTGACAGTATTTGATTGATTATGTACAGTAATTGAGAGTATTTGATTGATTATGTGCTGTAATTGACAGTATTTGATTGATTATGTGCAGTAATTGAGAGTATTTGATTGATTATGTGCTGTAATTGACAGTATTTGATTGATTATGTGCAGTAATTGACAGTATTTGATAGATTATGTGCTGTAATTGACAGTATTTGATTGATTATGTGCTGTAATTGACAGTATTTGATTGATTATGTGCAGTAATTGACAGTATTTGATTGATTATGTGCAGTAATTGACAGTATTTGATTGCTTACCTGCAGTATTTTACAGAATTTGATTAAGTTCAGTAATTGACAGCATTTGATTACGTGCAGTAATTGACAATATTTGATTCTGTGCAGCAATTGACAGTATTTCATTGATTATGTGCAGTAATTGATAGTATTTGATTATGTGCAGTAATTGACAGTATTTGATTGATTACGTGCAGTAATTGACAATATTTGATTCTGTGCAGCAATTGACAGTATTTCATTGATTATGTGCAGTAATTGATAGTATTTGATTATGTGCAGTAATTGATAGTATTTGATTGATTACGTGCAGTAATTGATCGTATATGATTGATTCCATACAGTAATTGACAGTATTTGATTGATTTATGTGCAGTAAATGAAAGTATTTGATCGATTACGTGCAGTAATTGACTGGTTACCCACAGCAATTGACAGTATTTGATTGATTATGTGCAGTAATTGACAGTATTTGATTGATTACGTGCAGTAATTGACAATATTTGATTCTGTGCAGCAATTGACAGTATTTCATTGATTATGTGCAGTAATTGATAGTATTTGATTATGTGCAGTAATTGATAGTATTTGATTGATTACGTGCAGTAATTGATCGTATATGATTGATTCCATACAGTAATTGACAGTATTTGATTGATTTATGTGCAGTAAATGAAAGTATTTGATCGATTACGTGCAGTAATTGACTGGTTACCCACAGCAATTGACAGTAATTGATTGATTATGTGCAGGAATTGACAGTATTTGATTGATTATGTACAGTAATTGATAGTATTTGATTGATTATATCCAGTAATTGACAGTATTTGATTGATTATGTGCAGTAATTGACAATATTTGATTATGTGCAGTAATTGACAGTATTTGATTGATTATGTGAAGTAATTGACAGTATTTGATTGATTATGTGCAGTAATTGACAGTATTTGATTGATTATGTGCAGTAATTGACAGTATTTGATTGATTATGTGCAGTAATTGACAGTATTTGATGGATTACATACAGTAATTGACAGTATTTGATTGATTATGTGCTGTAATTGACAGTATTTGATTGATTATGTGCAGTAATTTATAGTATTTGATTGATTATGTGCAGTAATTGATCGTATATGATCGATTACGTGCAGTAATTGATCGTATTTGATTGATTGCATACAGTAATTGACAGTATTTGATTGATTTATGTGCAGTAAATGAAAGTATTTGATCGATTACGTGCAGTAATTGACTGGTTACCCACAGCAATTGACAGTAATTGATTGATTATGTGCAGTAATTGACAGTATTTGATTGATTATGTACAGTAATTGAGAGTATTTGATTGATTATGTGCTGTAATTGACAGTATTTGATTGATTATGTGCAGTAATTGAGAGTATTTGATTGATTATGTGCTGTAATTGACAGTATTTGATTGATTATGTGCAGTAATTGACAGTATTTGATAGATTATGTGCTGTAATTGACAGTATTTGATTGATTATGTGCTGTAATTGACAGTATTTGATTGATTATGTGCAGTAATTGACAGTATTTGATTGATTATGTGCAGTAATTGACAGTATTTGATTGCTTACCTGCAGTATTTTACAGAATTTGATTAAGTTCAGTAATTGACAGCATTTGATTACGTGCAGTAATTGACAATATTTGATTCTGTGCAGCAATTGACAGTATTTCATTGATTATGTGCAGTAATTGATAGTATTTGATTATGTGCAGTAATTGACAGTATTTGATTGATTACGTGCAGTAATTGACAATATTTGATTCTGTGCAGCAATTGACAGTATTTCATTGATTATGTGCAGTAATTGATAGTATTTGATTATGTGCAGTAATTGATAGTATTTGATTGATTACGTGCAGTAATTGATCGTATATGATTGATTCCATACAGTAATTGACAGTATTTGATTGATTTATGTGCAGTAAATGAAAGTATTTGATCGATTACGTGCAGTAATTGACTGGTTACCCACAGCAATTGACAGTAATTGATTGATTATGTGCAGTAATTGACAGTATTTGATTGATTATGTACAGTAATTGATAGTATTTGATTGATTATATCCAGTAATTGACAGTATTTGATTGATTATGTGCAGTAATTGACAATATTTGATTATGTGCAGTAATTGACAGTATTTGATTGATTATGTGAAGTAATTGACAGTATTTGATTGATTATGTGCAGTAATTGACAGTATTTGATTGATTATGTGCAGTAATTGACAGTATTTGATTGATTATGTGCAGTAATTGACAGTATTTGATGGATTACATACAGTAATTGACAGTATTTGATTGATTATGTGCTGTAATTGACAGTATTTGATTGATTATGTGCAGTAATTGACAATATTTGATTCTGTGCAGCAATTGACAGTATTTCATTGATTATGTGCAGTAATAGCCAATATTTGATTATGTGCAGTAATTGATAGTATTTGATTGATTATGTGCAGTAATTGACGGTATTTGATTGATTATGTGCTGTAATTGACAGTATTTGATTGATTATGTGCAGTAATTGACAGTATTTGATTGATTATGTGCTGTAATTGACAGTATTTGATTGATTATGTGCAGTAATTGACGGTATTTGATTGATTATGTGCTGTAATTGACAGTATTTGATTGATTATGTGCAGTAATTGACAGTATTTGATTGATTATGTGCTGTAATTGACAGTATTTGATTGATTACGTGCAGTAATTGACAGTATTTGATTGATTATGTGCAGTAATTGACAGTATTTGATTGATTACCTGCAGTATTTTACAGAATTTGATTATGTGCAGTAATTGACAATATTTGATTCTGTGCAGCAATTGACAGTATTTCATTGATTATGTGCAGTAATTAACGGTATTTGATTCATTTTGTGCAGTAATTGACAGTATTTGATTATGTATAGTAATTGACAGTATTTGATTATGTGCAGTAATTGACAGTATTTGATTATGTGCAGTAATTGACAGTATTTGATTGATTACGTGCAGTAATTGACAGTATTTGATTGATTATGTGCAGTAATTGACAGTATTTGATTGATTATGTGCTGTAATTGACAGTATTTGATTGATTATGTGCAGTAATTGACAGTATTTGATTGATTATGTGCAGTAATTGACAGTATTTGATTGATTACCTGCAGTATTTTACAGAATTTGATTATGTGCAGTAATTGACAATATTTGATTCTGTGCAGCAATTGACAGTATTTCATTGATTATGTGCAGTAATTAACGGTATTTGATTCATTTTGTGCAGTAATTGACAGTATTTGATTATGTATAGTAATTGACAGTATTTGATTATGTGCAGTAATTGACAGTATTTGATTATGTGCAGTAATTGACAGTATTTGATTGATTACGTGCAGTAATTGACAGTATTTGATTGATTATGTGCAGTAATTGACAGTATTTGATTGATTATGTGCTGTAATTGACAGTATTTGATTGATTATGTGCAGTAATTGACAGTATTTGATTGATTATGTGCAGTAATTGACAGTATTTGATTGATTACCTGCAGTATTTTACAGAATTTGATTATGTGCAGTAATTGACAATATTTGATTCTGTGCAGCAATTGACAGTATTTCATTGATTATGTGCAGTAATTGATAGTATTTGATTATGTGCAGTAATTGACAGTATTTGATTGATTACGTGCAGTAATTGACAGTATTTGATTGATTATGTGCAGTAATTGACAGTATTTGATTGATTATGTGCTGTAATTGACAGTATTTGATTGATTATGTGCAGTAATTGACAGTATTTGATTGATTATGTGCAGTAATTGACAGTATTTGATTGATTACCTGCAGTATTTTACAGAATTTGATTATGTGCAGTAATTGACAATATTTGATTCTGTGCAGCAATTGACAGTATTTCATTGATTATGTGCAGTAATTAACGGTATTTGATTCATTTTGTGCAGTAATTGACAGTATTTGATTATGTATAGTAATTGACAGTATTTGATTATGTGCAGTAATTGACAGTATTTGATTATGTGCAGTAATTGACAGTATTTGATTGATTACGTGCAGTAATTGACAGTATTTGATTGATTACCTGCAGTATTTTACAGAATTTGATTATGTGCAGTAATTGACAATATTTGATTCTGTGCAGCAATTGACAGTATTTCATTGATTATGTGCAGTAATTAACGGTATTTGATTCATTTTGTGCAGTAATTGACAGTATTTGATTATGTATAGTAATTGACAGTATTTGATTATGTGCAGTAATTGACAGTATTTGATTATGTGCAGTAATTGACAGTATTTGATTGATTACGTGCAGTAATTGACAGTATTTGATTGATTATGTGCAGTAATTGACAGTATTTGATTGATTATGTGCTGTAATTGACAGTATTTGATTGATTATGTGCAGTAATTGACAGTATTTGATTGATTATGTGCAGTAATTGACAGTATTTGATTGATTACCTGCAGTATTTTACAGAATTTGATTATGTGCAGTAATTGACAATATTTGATTCTGTGCAGCAATTGACAGTATTTCATTGATTATGTGCAGTAATTAACGGTATTTGATTCATTTTGTGCAGTAATTGACAGTATTTGATTATGTATAGTAATTGACAGTATTTGATTATGTGCAGTAATTGACAGTATTTGATTATGTGCAGTAATTGACAGTATTTGATTGATTACGTGCAGTAATTGACAGTATTTGATTGATTATGTGCAGTAATTGACAGTATTTGATTGATTATGTGCTGTAATTGACAGTATTTGATTGATTATGTGCAGTAATTGACAGTATTTGATTGATTATGTGCAGTAATTGACAGTATTTGATTGATTACCTGCAGTATTTTACAGAATTTGATTATGTGCAGTAATTGACAATATTTGATTCTGTGCAGCAATTGACAGTATTTCATTGATTATGTGCAGTAATTGATAGTATTTGATTATGTGCAGTAATTGACAGTATTTGATTGATTACGTGCAGTAATTGACAGTATTTGATTGATTATGTGCAGTAATTGACAGTATTTGATTGATTATGTGCTGTAATTGACAGTATTTGATTGATTATGTGCAGTAATTGACAGTATTTGATTGATTATGTGCAGTAATTGACAGTATTTGATTGATTACCTGCAGTATTTTACAGAATTTGATTATGTGCAGTAATTGACAATATTTGATTCTGTGCAGCAATTGACAGTATTTCATTGATTATGTGCAGTAATTAACGGTATTTGATTCATTTTGTGCAGTAATTGACAGTATTTGATTATGTATAGTAATTGACAGTATTTGATTATGTGCAGTAATTGACAGTATTTGATTATGTGCAGTAATTGACAGTATTTGATTGATTACGTGCAGTAATTGACAGTATTTGATTGATTATGTGCAGTAATTGACAGTATTTGATTGATTATGTGCTGTAATTGACAGTATTTGATTGATTATGTGCAGTAATTGACAGTATTTGATTGATTATGTGCAGTAATTGACAGTATTTGATTGATTACCTGCAGTATTTTACAGAATTTGATTATGTGCAGTAATTGACAATATTTGATTCTGTGCAGCAATTGACAGTATTTCATTGATTATGTGCAGTAATTGATAGTATTTGATTATGTGCAGTAATTGATAGTATTTGATTGATTACGTGCAGTAATTGATCGTATATGATTGATTCCATACAGTAATTGACAGTATTTGATTGATTTATGTGCAGTAAATGAAAGTATTTGATTGATTACGTGTAGTAATTGACTGGTTACCCACAGCAATTGACAGTAATTGATTGATTATGTGCAGTAATTGACAGTATTTGATTGATTACGTGCAGCAATTGAAAGTATTTGATTGATTATGTACAGTAATTGACAGTAATTGAAAGTATTTGATTGCTTTTGTGCAGTAATTGATAGTATTTGATTGATTACGTGCAGTAATTGTCAGTAATTGATTACGTGCAGTAATTCACAGTATTTGATTGATTATGTGCAGTAATTGACATTATTTGATTATGTATAGTAATTGACAGTATTTGATTGATTATATGCAGTAATTGACAGTATTTGATTGATTACGTGCAGTAATTGACAGTATTTGATTGATTATGTGCAGTAATTGACAGTATTTGACTGATTATGCGCAGTAATTGACAGTATTTGATTATGTATGGTAATTCACAGTATTTGATTGATTATATGCTGTAATTGACAGTATTTGATTGATTACGTGCAGTAATTGACAGTATTTGATTGATTATGTGCAGTAATTGACTGTATTTGACTGATTATGCGCAGTAATTGACAGTATTTGATTGATTATGTGCAGTAATTAACGGTATTTGATTCATTTTGTGCAGTAATTGACAGTATTTGATTATGTATAGTAATTGACAGTATTTGATTATGTGCAGTAATTGACAGTATTTGATTATGTGCAGTAATTGACAGTATTTGATTGATTACGTGCAGTAATTGACAGTATTTGATTGATTATGTGCAGTAATTGACAGTATTTGATTGATTATGTGCTGTAATTGACAGTATTTGATTGATTATGTGCAGTAATTGACAGTATTTGATTGATTATGTGCAGTAATTGACAGTATTTGATTGATTACCTGCAGTATTTTACAGAATTTGATTATGTGCAGTAATTGACAATATTTGATTCTGTGCAGCAATTGACAGTATTTCATTGATTATGTGCAGTAATTGACAGTATTTGATTGTTTATGTACAGTAATTGAGAGTATTTGATTGATTATGTGCTGTAATTGACAGTATTTGATTGATTATATGCAGTAATTGAGAGTATTTGATTGATTATGTGCTGTAATTGACAGTATTTGATTGATTATGTGCAGTAATTGACAGTATTTGATAGATTATGTGCTGTAATTGACAGTATTTGATAGATTATATGCTGTAATTGACAGTATTTGATTGATTATGTGCAGTAATTGACAGTATTTGATTGATTATGTGCAGTAATTGACAGTATTTGATTGATTACCTGCAGTATTTTACAGAATTTGATTAAGTGCAGTAATTGACAGCATTTGATTACGTGCAGTAATTGACAATATTTGATTCTGTGCAGCAATTGACAGTATTTCATTGATTATGTGCAGTAATTGATAGTATTTGATTATATGCAGTAATTGATAGTATTTGATTGATTACGTGCTGTAATTGATCGTATATGATTGATTCCATACAGTAATTGACAGTATTTGATTGATTTATGTGCAGTAAATGAAAGTATTTGATCGATTACGTGCAGTAATTGACTGGTTACCCACAGCAATTGACAGTAATTGATTGATTATGTGCAGTAATTGACAGTATTTGATTGATTATGTACAGTAATTGAAAGTATTTGATTGATTATGTGCTGTAATTGACAGTATTTGATTGATTATGTGCAGTAATTGACAATATTTGATTCTGTGCAGCAATTGACAGTATTTCATTGATTATGTGCAGTAATAGCCAATATTTGATTATGTGCAGTAATTGATTATATTTGATTGATTATATCCAGTAATTGACAGTATTTGATTGATTATGTGCAGTAATTGACAATATTTGATTATAGAATCATAGAATCATAGAATCATAGAAGTTACAACATGGAAACAGGCCCTTCGGCCCAACATGTCCATGTCGCCCAGTTTATACCACTAAGCTAGTCCCAATTGCCTGCACTTGGCCCATATCCCTCGATACCCATCTTCCCCATGTAACTGTCCAAATGCTTTTTAAAAGACAAAATTGTACCCGCCTCTACTACTGCCTCTGGCAGCTCGTTCCAGACACTCACCACCCTTTGAGTGAAAAAATTGCCCCTCTGGATCCTTTTGTATCTCTCCCCTCTCACCTTAAATCTGTGCCCCCTCGTTATAGACTCCCCTACCTTTGGGAAAAGATTTTGACTATCGACCTTATCTATGCCCCTCATTATTTTATAGACTTCTATAAGATCACCCCTTAACCTCCTACTCTCCAGGGAATAAAGTCCCAGTCTGTCTAACCTCTCCCTGTAAGTCAAACCATCAAGTCCCGGTAGCATCCTAGTAAATCTTTTCTGCACTCTTTCTAGTTTAATAATATCCTTTCTATAATAGGGTGACCAGAACTGTACACAGTACTCCAAGTGTGGCCTCACCAATGCCCTGTACAACTTCAACAAGACATCCCAACTCCTGCATTCAATGTTCTGACCAATGAAACCAAGCATGCTGAATGCCTTCTTCACCACCCTATCCACCTGTGACTCCACTTTCAAGGAGCTATGAATCTGTACTCCTAGATCTCTTTGTTCTATAACTCTCCCCAATGCCCTACCATTAACGGAGTAGGTCCTGGCCCGATTCGATCTACCAAAATGCATCACCTCACATTTATCTAAATTAAACTCCATCTGCCATTCATCGGCCCACTGGCCCAATTTATCAAGATCCCGTTGCAATCCTAGATAACCTTCTTCACTGTCCACAATGCCACCAATCTTGGTGTCATCTGCAAACTTACTAACCATGCCTCCTAAATTCTCATCCAAATCATTAATATAAATAACAAATAACAGCGGACCCAGCACCGATCCCTGAGGCACACCGCTGGACACAGGCATCCAGTTTGAAAAACAACCCTCGACAACCACCCTCTGTCTTCTGTCGTCAAGCCAATTTTGTATCCAATTGGCTACCTCACCTTGGATCCCATGAGATTTAACCTTATGTAACAACCTACCATGCGGTACCTTGTCAAATGCTTTGCTGAAGTCCATGTAGACCACGTCTACTGCACAGCCCTCATCTATCTTCTTGGTTACCCCTTCAAAAAACTCAATCAAATTCGTGAGACATGATTTTCCTCTCACAAAACCATGCTGACTGTTCCTAATTAGTCCCTGCCTCTCCAAATGCCTGTAGATTCTGTCCCTCAGAATACCCTCTAACAACTTACCCACTACAGATGTCAGGCTCACTGGTCTGTAGTTCCCAGGCTTTTCCCTGCCGCCCTTCTTAAACAAAGGCACAACATTTGCTACCCTCCAATCTTCAGGCACCTCACCTGTAGCGGTGGATGATTCAAATATCTCTGCTAGGGGACCCGCAATTTCCTCCCTAACCTCCCATAACGTCCTGGGATACATTTCATCAGGTCCCGGAGATTTATCTACCTTGATGCGCGTTAAGACTTCCAGCACCTCCCTCTCTGTAATATGTACACTCCTCAAGACATCACTATTTATTTCCCCAAGTTCCCTAACATCCATGCCTTTCTCAACCGTAAATACCGATGTGAAATATTCATTCAGGATCTCACCCATCTCTTGTGGTTCCGCACATAGATGACCTTGTTGATCCTTAAGAGGCCCTACTCTCTCCCTTGTTACCCTTTTGCCCTTTATGTATTTGTAGAAGCTCTTTGGATTCACCTTTGCCTGATCTGCCAAAGCTATCTCATATCCCCTTTTTGCCCTCCTGATTTCTCTCTTAACTCTACTCCGGCAATCTCTATACTCTTCAAGGGATCCACTTGATCCCAGCTGCCTATGCATGTCATATGCCTCCTTCTTATTTTTGACTAGTGCCTCAATCTCCCGAGTCATCCAAGGTTCCCTACTTCTACCAGCCTTGCCCTTCACTTTATAAGGAATGTGCTTACACTGAACCCTGGTTAACACACTTTTGAAAGCCTCCCACTTACCAGACGTCCCTTTGCCTGCCAACAGACTCTCCCAATCAACTTCTGAAAGTTCCTGTCTAATACCATCAAAATTGGCCTTTCCCCAATTTAGAATTTTAACTTTTGGGCCAGACCTATCCTTCTCCATAGCTATCTTAAAACTAATGGAATTATGATCACTGGTCCCAAAGTGATCCCTCACTAACACTTCTGTCACCTGCCCTTCCTTATTTCCCAAGAGGAGGTCAAGTTTTGCCCCCTCTCTAGTCGGGCCATCCACATACTGAATGAGAAATTCCTCCTGAATACACTCAACAAATTTCTCTCCATCCAAGCCCCTAATGCTATGGCTGTCCCAGTCAATGTTGGGAAAGTTAAAGTCCCCTACTATTACCACCCTATTTTTCTTGCAGCTGTCTGTAATCTCCTTACATATTTGCTCCTCAATTTCCCGTTGACTATTTGGGGGTCTGTAGTACAATCCTATCAAAGTGATCTCTCCCTTCTTATTTTTCAGTTCTACCCATATGGACTCAGTGGGCGAACCCTCGGATATATCCCCTCTCACTACTGCCGTGATGTTCTCCCTAATCAAGAACGCAACTCCCCCTCCTCTCTTACCTCCTGCTCTATCTTTCCTATAGCATCTGTACCCTGGAACATTGAGCTGCCAGTCCTGCCCCTCCCTTAGCCATGTTTCAGTAATAGCTATAACATCCCAGTCCCATGTACCCATCCATGCCCTGAGTTCATCTGCCTTGCCCATCAGACTTCTTGCATTGAAATAAATGCAGTTTAATCTAGTCTTCCCTTGGTCTTTGCCCTGCTTTCTCAGACCATCTGTCCGGTCATGTTCTGTACACTCTCCCTTACTGCCTTTTGTTTCTGTCACCACTTTATTTCCCACTGACTTCCTGCATCGGTTCCCATCCCCCTGCCACATTAGTTTAAACCCTCCCCAACAGCACTAGCAAACACTCCCCCTAGGATATGTGCAGTAATTGACAGTATTTGATTGATTATGTGAAGTAATTGACAGTATTTGATTGATTATGTGCAGTAATTGACAGTATTTGATTGATTATGTGCAGTAATTGACAATATTTGATTATGTGCAGTAATTGATAGTATTTAATTGATTACGTGCAGCAGTTGATCGTATATGATCGATTACGTGGCAGTAATTGATCGTATTTGATTGATTACATACATTAATTGACAGTATTTGATTGATTTATGTGCAGTAAATGAAAGTATTTGATCGATTATGTGCAGTAATTGACAGTATTTGATTGATTATGTGCAGTAATTGACAGTAATTGACAGTATTTGATGGATTACATACAGTAATTGACAGTATTTGATTGATTATGTACTATAATTGACAGTATTTGATTGATTATGTGCAGTAATTGAGAGTATTTGATTGATTATGTGCAGTAATTGACAGTATTGGATTGATTATGTGCTGTAATTGACAGTATTTGATTGATTATGTGCAGTAATTGACAGTATTTGATTGATTATGTGCAGTAATTGACAGTATTTGATTGATTACCTGCAGTATTTTACAGAATTCGATTATGTGCAGTAATTGACAATATTTGATTCTGTGCAGCAATTGACAGTATTTCATTGATTATGTTCAGTAATTGATAGTATTTGATTATGTGCAGTAATTGATAGTATTTGATTGATTACGTGCAGTAATTGATCGTATATGATTGATTCCATACAGTAATTGACAGTATTTGATTGATTTATGTGCAGTAAATGAAAGTATTTGATCGATTACGTGCAGTAATTGACTGGTTACCCACAGCATTTGACAGTAATTGATTGATTATGTGCAGTAATTGACAGTATTTGATTGATTACGTGCAGCAATTGAAAGTATTTGATTGATTATGTACAGTAATTGACAGTAATTGAAAGTATTTGATTGCTTTTGTGCAGTAATTGATAGTATTTGATTGATTACGTGCAGTAATTGACAGTAATTGATTACGTGCAGTAATTCACAGTATTTGATTGATTATGTGCAATAATTGAAAGTATTTGATTGATTATGTGCAGTAATTGACATTATTTGATTATGTATAATAATTGACAGTATTTGATTGATTACATGCAGTAATTGACAGTATTTGATTGATTACGTGCAGTAATTGACAGTATTTGATTATGTGCAGTAATTCACAGTATTTGATTGATTATGTGCAGTAATTGACTTTATTTGATTATGTATAGTAATTGACAGTATTTGATTGATTATATGCAGTAATTGACAGTATTTGATTGATTACGTGCAGTAATTGACAGTATTTGATTGATTATGTGCAGTAATTGACAGTATTTGACTGATTATGCGCAGTAATTGACAGTATTTTATTATGTGCAGTAATTCACAGTATTTGATTGATTATTTGCAGTAATTGACATTATTTGATTATGTATAGTAATTGACAGTATTTGATTGATTATATGCAGTAATTGACAGTATTTGATTGATTACGTGCAGTAATTGACAGTATTTGATTGATTATGTGCAGTAATTGACAGTAATTGACAGTATTTGATGGATTACATACAGTAATTGACAGTATTTGATTGATTATGTACTGTAATTGACAGTATTTGATTGATTATGTGCAGTAATTGAGAGTATTTGATTGATTATGTGCAGTAATTGACAGTATTGGATTATGTGCTGTAATTGACAGTATTTGATTGATTATGTGCAGTAATTGACAGTATTTGATTGATTATGTGCAGTAATTGACAGTATTTGATTGATTACCTGCAGTATTTTACAGAATTCGATTATGTGCAGTAATTGACAATATTTGATTCTGTGCAGAAATTGACAGTATTTCATTGATTATGTTCAGTAATTGATAGTATTTGATTATGTGCAGTAATTGATAGTATTTGATTGATTACGTGCTGTAATTGATCGTATATGATTGATTCCATACAGTAATTGACAGTATTTGATTGATTTATGTGCAGTAAATGAAAGTATTTGATCGATTACGTGCAGTAATTGACTGGTTACCCACAGCAATTGACAGTAATTGATTGATTATGTGCAGCAATTGAAAGTATTTGATTGATTATGTACAGTAATTGACAGTAATTGAAAGTATTTGATTGCTTTTGTGCAGTAATTGATAGTATTTGATTGATTACGTGCAGTAATTGACAGTATTTGATTGATTATTTGCAGTAATTGACAGTATTTGATTGATTCTGCGCATTAATTGACAGTATTTGATTGATTACCTGCAGTAATTGACAGTATTTGATTGATTATGTGCAGTAATTTACAATATTTGATTGATTATGTGCAGTAATTGAGAGTATTTGTTAATGTGCAGTAATTGAGAGTATTTGATTGATTATGTGCAGTAATTGACAGTATTTGGTTGATTATGTACAGTAATTGACAGTATTTGATTGATTATGTGCAGTAAATGAAAGTATTTGATCGATTATGTGCAGTAATTGACAGTATTTGATTGATTATGTGCAGTAATTGACAGTAATTGACAGTATTTGATGGATTACATACAGTAATTGACAGTATTTGATTGATTATGTACTGTAATTGACAGTATTTGATTGATTATGTGCAGTAATTGAGAGTATTTGATTGATTTATGTGCAGTAATTGACAGTATTGGATTGATTACCTGCAGTAATTGACAGTATTTGATTGATTACCTGCAGTATTTTACAGAATTCGATTATGTGCAGTAATTGACAGTATTTCATTGATTATGTGCAGTAATTGATAGTATTTGATTATGTGCAGTAATTGATAGTATTTGATTGATTACGTGCAGTAATTGATCGTATATGATTGATTCCATACAGTAATTGACAGTATTTGATTGATTTATGTGCAGTAAATGAAAGTATTTGATCGATTACGTGCAGTAATTGACTGGTTACCCACAGCAATTGACAGTAATTGATTGATTATGTGCAGTAATTGACAGTATTTGATTGATTACGTGCAGCAATTGAAAGTATTTGATTGATTATGTACAGTAATTGACAGTAATTGAAAGTATTTGATTGCTTTTGTGCAGTAATTGATAGTATTTGATTGATTATGTGCAGTAATTGACAGTAATTGATTACGTGCAGTAATTCACAGTATTTGATTGATTATGTGCAGTAATTGAAAGTATTTGATTGATTATGTGCAGTAATTGACATTATTTGATTATGTATAATAATTGACAGTATTTGATTGATTACATGCAGTAATTGACAGTATTTGATTGATTACGTGCAGTAATTGACAGTATTTGATTATGTGCAGTAATTCACAGTATTTGATTGATTATGTGCAGTAATTGACATTATTTGATTATGTATAGTAATTGACAGTATTTGATTGATTATATGCAGTAATTGACAGTATTTGATTGATTACGTGCAGTAATTGACAGTATTTGATTGATTATGTGCAGTAATTGACAGTATTTGACTGATTATGCGCAGTAATTGACAGTATTTGATTATGTGCAGTAATTCACAGTATTTGATTGATTATGTGCAGTAATTGACATTATTTGATTATGTATAGTAATTGACAGTATTTGATTGATTATATGCAGTAATTGACAGTATTTGATTGATTACGTGCAGTAATTGACAGTATTTGATTGATTATGTGCAGTAATTGACAGTACTTGACTGATTATGCGCAGTAGTTGACAGTATTTAATTGATTATGTGCAGTAATTGACGGTATTTGAATGATTATGTGCAGTAATTGACAGTATTTGATTATGTGCAGTAATTGACAGTATTTGATTGATTACGTGCAGTAATTGACAGTATTTGATTGATTATTTGCAGTAATTGACAGTATTTGATTGATTCTGCGCATTAATTGACAGTATTTGATTGATTACCTGCAGTAATTGACAGTATTTGATTGATTATGTGCAGTAATTTACAATATTTGATTATGTGCAGCACTTGACAGTATTTGATTGATTACTTCCAGTAATTGACAGTATTTGATTGATTATGTGCAGTAATTGAGAGTATTTGTTAATGTGCAGTAATTGAGAGTATTTGATTGATTATGTGCAGTAATTGACAGTATTTGGTTGATTATGTACAGTAATTGACAGTATTTGATTGATTATGTGCAGTAAATGAAAGTATTTGATCGATTATGTGCAGTAATTGACAGTATTTGATTGATTATGTGCAGTAATTGACAGTAATTGACAGTATTTGATGGATTACATACAGTAATTGACAGTATTTGATTGATTATGTGCTGTAATTGACAGTATTTGATTGATTATGTGCAGTAATTGAGAGTATTTGATTGATTATGTGCAGTAATTGACAGTATTGGATTGATTACCTGCAGTATTTTACAGAATTTGATTATGTGCAGTAATTGACAATATTTAATTCTGTGCAGCAATTGACAGTATTTCATTGATTATGTGCAGTAATTGATAGTATTTGATTATGTGCAGTAATTGATCGTATATGATTGATTCCATACAGTAATTGACAGTATTTGATTGATTTATGTGCAGTAAATGAAAGTATTTGATCGATTACGTGCAGTAATTGACTGGTTACCCACAGCAATTGACAGTAATTGATTGATTATGTGCAGTAATTGACAGTATTTGATTGATTACGTGCAGCAATAGAAAGTATTTGATTGATTATGTACAGTAATTGACAGTAATTGAAAGTATTTGATTGCTTTTGTGCAGTAATTGATAGTATTTGATTGATTACGTGCAGTAATTGACAGTTATTGATTACGTGCAGTAATTCACAGTATTTGATTGATTATGTGCAGTAATTGACAGTATTTGATTGATTATGTGCAGTAATTGACATTATTTGATTATGTATAATAATTGACAGTATTTGATTGATTACATGCAGTAATTGACAGTATTTGATTGATTACGTGCAGTAATTGACAGTATTTGATTATGTGCAGTAATTCACAGTAGTTGATTGATTATGTGCAGTAATTGACATTATTTGATTATGTATAGTAATTGACAGTATTTGATTGATTACGTGCAGTAATTGACAGTATTTGATTGATTATGTGCAGTAATTGACATTATTTGATTATGTCTAATAATTGACAGTATTTGATTGATTACATGCAGTAATTGACAGTATTTGATTGATTACGTGCAGTAATTGACAGTATTTGATTATGTGCAGTAATTCACAGTATTTGATTGATTATGTGCAGTAATTGACAGTATTTGATTGATTACGTGCAGTAATTGACAGTATTTGATTGATTATGTGCAGTAATTGACAGTATTTGACTGATTATGCGCAGTAATTGACAGTATTTAATTGATTATGTGCAGTAATTGACGGTATTTGATTGATTATGTGCAGTAATTGACAGTATTTGATTATGTATAGTAATTGACAGTATTTGATTATGTGCAGTAATTGACAGTATTTGATTATGTATAGTAATTGACAGTATTTGATTATGTGCAGTAATTGACAGTATTTGATTGATTACGTGCAGTAATTGACAGTATTTGATTGATTATGTGCAGTAATTGACAGTATTTGATTGATTCTGCGCATTAATTGACAGTATTTGATTGATTACCTGCAGTAATTGACAGTATTTGATTGATAATGTGCAGTAATTGAGAGTATTTGTTAATGTGCAGTAATTGAGAGTATTTGATTGATTATGTGCAGTAATTGACAGTATTTGGTTGATTATGTACAGTAATTGACAGTATTTGATTGATTATGTGCAGTAATTGACAGTATTTGATTATGTGCAATAATTGATAGTATTTGATTGATTACGTGCAGTAATTGATCGTATATGATCGATTACGTGCAGTAATTGATCATATTTGATTGATTCCATACAGTAATTGATAGTATTTGATTATGTGCAGTAATTGACAATATTTGATTGATTGTGTAGATTAATCGACAGTATTTGATTGATGTAAAGTAATTGACAGTATTTGATTATGTGCAGTAATTGACATTATTTGATCGATCATGTATAGTAATTGACAGTATTTGATTGATTATGTGCAGTAATTGACAGTATTTGATCGATTATGCATAGTAATTGACAGTATTTGATTACGTAGAGTAATTGACAGTATTTGATTGATTATGTGCTGTAATTGACAGTAATTGACAGTATTTGATTGATTATGTGCAGTAATTGATAGTATTTGATTATGTACAGAAATTGACAGTATTTGATTGATTATGTGCAGTAATTGACAGTATTTGATTGATTATGTGCAGTAATTGACAGTATTTGTTTGATTACATGCAGTAATTGACAGTATTTGATTGATTATGTGCAGTAATTGACAGTATTTGATTGATTGCGTGCAGTAATTGACAGTATTTGATTGATTATGTGCAGTAATTGACAGTATTTGATTGATTACATGCAGTAATTGACAGAATTTGATTGATTATGTGCAGTAATTGACAGTATTTGATTGATTACCTGCAGTAATTGACAGTATTTGATTGATTATGTGCAGTAATTGACAGTATTTGATTATGTGCAGTAATTGACAGTATTTGGTTGATTATGTGCAGTAATTGACAGTATTTGATTGATTATGTGCAGTAATTCACAGTATTTGATTGATTATGTGCAGTAATTCACAGTATTTGATTATGTGCAGTAATTGATAGAATTTGTTTGATTACGTGCAGTAATTGATCGTATATGATCGATTACGTGCAGTAATTGATCGTATATGATTGATTCCATACAGTAATTGACAGTATTTGATTATGTGCAGTAATTGACAATGTTTGATTGATTGTGTAAATTAATCGACAGTATTTGATTGATGATGTACAGTAATTGACAGTATTTGATTATGTGCAGTAATTGACAGTATTTGATCGATTATGCATAGTAATTGACAGTATTTGATTACATAGGGTAATTGACAGTATTTGATTGATTATGTGCAGTAATTGACAATAATTGACAATATTTGATTGATTATGTGCAGTAATTGATTGTATTTGATTATGTACAGTAATTGACAGTATTTGATTGATTATGTGCAGTAATTGACAGTATTTGATTGATTGCGTGCAGTAATTGACAGTATTTGATTGATTTTTTGCAGTAATTGACAGTATTTGATTGATTACATGCAGTAATTGACAGAATTTGATTGATTATGTGCAGTAATTGACAGTATTTGATTGATTACCTGCAGTATTTGACAATATTTGATAATATGCAGTAATTGACAGTATTTGATTGAGTGCAGTAATTGACAGTATTTGATAGATTACGTGCAGTAATTGACAATATTTGATTCTGTGCAGCAATTGACAGTATTTCATTGATTATGTGCAATAATTGACAGTATTTGATTATGTACAGTAATTGACAGTATTTGATTGATTATGTGCAGTAATTGACAGTATTTGATTGATTGCGTGCAGTAATTGACAGTATTTGATTGATTTTTTGCAGTAATTGACAGTATTTGATTGATTACATGCAGTAATTGACAGAATTTGATTGATTATGTGCAGTAATTGACAGTATTTGATTGATTACCTGCAGTATTTGACAATATTTGATAATATGCAGTAATTGACAGTATTTGATTGAGTGCAGTAATTGACAGTATTTGATAGATTACGTGCAGTAATTGACAATATTTGATTCTGTGCAGCAATTGACAGTATTTCATTGATTATGTGCAATAATTGACAGTATTTGATTATGTGCAGTAATTGACAGTATTTGATTGATTACGTGCAGTAATTGATCGTATGTGATTGATTCCATACAGTAATTGACAGTATTTGATTGATTTATGTGCAGTAAATGAAAGTATTTGATCGATTACGTGCAGTAATTGACTGGTTACCCACAGCAATTGACAGTAATTGATTGATTATGTGCAGTAATTGACAGTATTTGATTGATTACGTGCAGCAATTGAAAGTATTTGATTGTTTATGTACAGTAATTGACAGTATTTGATTGATTATGTGCAGTAATTGACAGTAATTGAAAGTATTTGATTGCTTTTATGCAGTAATTGATAGTATTTGATTATCTTCAGTAATTGACTGTATTTGATTGATTACCTGCAGTATTTGACAGTAATTGATAGTATTTGATTGATTATATCCAGTAATTGACAGTATTTGATTGATTATGTGCAGTAATTGACAATATTTGATTATGTGCAGTAATTGATAGTATTTGATTGATTACGTGCAGTAATTGACAGTAATTGATTATGTGCAGTAATTGACAGTATTTGATTGATTACATGCAGTATTTGAAAGTATTTGATTGATTACGTGCAGTAATTCACAGTATTTGACTGTTTACATGCAGTATTTGAAAGTATTTGATTGATTACGTGCAGTAATTCACAGTATTTGATTGATTACGTGCAGTAATTCACAGTATTTGATTGATTATGTGCAGTAATTGACATTATTTGATTATGTATAGTAATTGACAGTATTTGATTGATTATATGCAGTAATTGACAGTATTTGATTGATTACTTGAAGTAATTGACAGTATTTGATTGATTACGTGCAGTAATTGACAGTATTTGATTACGTGCAGTAATTGACAGCATTTGATTGATTATGTGCAGTAATTGACAGTATTTGATTATGTATAGTAATTGACAGTATTTGATTATGTGCAGTAATTGACAGTATTTGATTACGTGCAGTAATTGACAGTATTTGATTGATTATGTGCAGTAATTGACAGTATTTGATTGATTCTGCGCATTAATTGACACTATTTGATTGATTACCTGCAGTAATTGACAGTATTTGGTTGATTATGTGCAGTAATTGACAATATTTTATTATGTGCAGCAATTGACAGTATTTGATTGATTACATCCAGTAATTGTGAGTATTTGATTGATTATGTGCAGTAATTGAGAGTATTTGTTTATGTGCAGTAATTGACAGAATTTGATTATGTGCAGTAATTGATAGTATTTGATGGATTACGTGCAGTAATTGATCGTATATGATCAATTACGTGCAGTAATTGATCGTATTTGATTGATTCCATACAGTAATTGACAGTATTTGATTGATTTATGTGCAGTAAATGAAAGTATTTGATCGATTACGTGCAGTAATTGACAGTATTTGATTGATTATGTGCAGTAATTGACAGTATTTGATTGATTATGTGCTGTAATTGACAGTATTTGATTGATTATGTGCAGTAATTGACAGTATTTGATTGATTATGTGCAGTAATTGACAGTATTTGATTGATTACCTGCAGTAATTGACAGTATTTGATTGATTATGTGCAGTAATTGACAGTATTTGATTATGTGCAGTAATTGACAGTATGTGGTTGATTATGTGCAGTAATTGACAGTATTTGATTGATTATGTGCAGTAATTGACAGTATTTGATTGATTATGTGCAGTAATTCACAGTATTTGATTGATTATGTGCAGTAATCACAGTATTTGATTATGTGCAGTAATTGATAGAATTTGATTGATTACGTGCAGTAATTGATCGTATATGATTGATTCCATACAGTAATTGACAGTATTTGATTATGTGCAGTAATTGACAATGTTTGATTGATTGTGTAAATTAATCGACAGTATTTGATTGATGATGTACAGTAATTGACAATATTTGATTATGTGCAGTAATTGACAGTAATTGATCGATTATGCATAGTAATTGACAGTATTTGATTACATAGAGTAATTGACAGTATTTGATTGATTATGTGCAGTAATTGACAGTAATTGACAATATTTGATTGATTATGTGCAGTAATTGATTGTATTTGATTATGTACAGTAATTGACAGTATTTGATTGATTATGTGCAGTAATTGACAGTATTTGATTGATTATGTACAGTAATTGACAGTATTTGATTGATTACATGCAGTAATTGACAGTATTTGATTGATTATGTGCAGTAATTGACAGTATTTTATTGATTGCGTGCAGTAATTGACAGTATTTGATTGATTTTTTGCAGTAATTGACAGTATTTGATTGATTACATGCAGTAATTGACAGAATTTGATTGATTATGTGCAGTAATTGACAGTATTTGATTACCTGCAGTATTTGACAATATTTGATAATGTGCAGTAATTGACAGTATTTCATTGATTATGTGCAGTAATTGACAGTATTTGATTATGTGCAGTAATTGATAGTATTTGATGGATTACGTGCAGTAATTGATCGTATATGATCAATTACGTGCAGTAATTGATCGTATTTGATTGATTCCATACAGTAATTGACAGTATTTGATTGATTTATGTGCAGTAATTGAAAGTATTTGATCGATTACGTGCAGTAATTGACAGTATTTGATTGATTATGTGCAGTAATTGACAGTATTTGATTGATTATGTGCTGTAATTGACAGTATTTGATTGATTATGTGCAGTAATTGACAGTATTTGATTGATTGCGTGCAGTAATTGACAGTATTTGATTGAGTGCAGTAATTGACAGTATTTGATTGATTACGTGCAGTAATTGACAATATTTGATTCTGTGCAGCAATTGACAGTATTTCATTGATTATGTGCAGTAATTGACAGTATTTGATTATGTGCAGTAATTGACAGTATTTGATTGATTACGTGCAGTAATTGATCGTATGTGATTGATTCCATACAGTAATTGACAGCATTTGATTGATTTATGTGCAGTAAATGAAAGTATTTGATCGATTACGTGCAGTAATTGACTGGTTACCCACAGCAATTGACAGTATTTGATTGATTATGTGCAGTAATTGACAGTATTTGATTGATTACGTGCAGTAATTGACAATATTTGATTCTGTGCAGCAATTGACAGTATTTCATTGATTATGTGCAGTAATTGACAGTATTTGATTATGTGCAGTAATTGACAGTATTTGATTGATTACGTGCAGTAATTGATCGTATGTGATTGATTCCATACAGTAATTGACAGTATTTGATTGATTTATGTGCAGTAAATGAAAGTATTTGATCGATTACGTGCAGTAATTGACTGGTTACCCACAGCAATTGACAGTAATTGATTGATTATGTGCAGTAATTGACAGTATTTGATTGATTACGTGCAGCAATTGAAAGTATTTGATTGTTTATGTACAGTAATTGACAGTATTTGATTGATTATGTGCAGTAATTGACAGTAATTGAAAGTATTTGATTGCTTTTATGCAGTAATTGATAGTATTTGATTATCTTCAGTAATTGACTGTATTTGCGTGATTACCTGCAGTATTTGACAGTAATTGATAGTATTTGATTGATTATGTGCAGTAATTGATAGTATTTGATTGATTATATCCAGTAATTGACAGTATTTGATTGATTATGTGCAGTAATTGACAATATTTGATTATGTGCAGTAATTGATAGTATTTGATTGATTACGTGCAGTAATTGACAGTAATTGATTATGTGCAGTAATTGACAGTATTTGATTGATTACATGCAGTATTTGAAAGTATTTGATTGATTACGTGCAGTAATTCACAGTATTTGATTGATTACATGCAGTTTTTGAAAGTATTTGATTGATTACGTGCAGTAATTCACAGTATTTGATTGATTATGTGCAGTAATTGACATTATTTGATTATGTATAGTAATTGACAGTATTTGATTGATTATATGCAGTAATTGACAGTATTTGATTGATTACTTGCAGTAATTGACAGTATTTGATTGATTACGTGCAGTAATTGACAGTATTTGATTACGTGCAGTAATTGACAGCATTTGATTGATTATGTGCAGTAATTGACAGTATTTGATTATGTATAGTAATTGACAGTATTTGATTATGTGCAGTAATTGACAGTATTTGATTATGTGCAGCAATTGACAGTATTTGATTGATTACAGCCAGTAATTGAGAGTATTTGATTGATTATGTGCAGTAATTGAGAGTATTTGTTTATGTGCAGTAATTGAGATTATTTGATTGATTATGTGCAGTAATTGACGGTATTTGATTGATTATGTACAGTAATTGACAGTATTTGATTGATTACATCCAGTAATTGACAGTATTTCATTGATTATGTGCAGTAATTGAGAGTATTTGTTTATGTGCAGTAATTGACAGTATTTGATTGATTATGTGCAGTAATTGACAGTATTTGATTATGTGCAGTGATTGACAATATTTGATTGATTATGTGCAGTAATTGACAGTTTTTGATTCATTATGTACAGTAATTCACAGTATTTGATTGATTATGTACAGTAATAGACCGTATTTGATTATGTACAGTAATTGACAGTATTTGATTGGTTATGTGCAGTAATTGACAGTATTTGATTATGTGCAGTAATTGACAGTATTTGATTGATTGTGTGCAGTATTTGACAGTATTTGATTGATTATGTTTAGTAATTGACAGTATTTGATTGATTACGTGCAGTAATTGACAGTATTTGATCGATCATGTATAGTAATTGACAGTATTTGATTGATTACGTCCAGTAATTGACAGTATTTGATTGATTATGTACAGTAATTGACAGTATTTGATTGATTATCTGCAGTAATTGACAGTATTTGATTGATTATGTGCAGTAATTGACAGTATTTGATTGATTACATCCTGTAATTGACAGTATTTGATTGTATACAGTAATTGACAGTATTTGATTATGTACATTAATCGACAGTATTTGATTGATTATTTACAGTAATTGACAGTATTTGATTATGTGCAGTAATTGACAGTATTTGATTGATTATATGCAGTAATTGACAGTATTGGATTATGTGCAGTAATTGACAGTATTTGATCAATCATGGGTAGTAATTGACAGTATTTGATCGATCATGGGTAGTAATTGACAGTATTTGATTGATTACATCCAGTAATTGACAGTATTTGATTGATTACATCCAGTAATTGACAGTATTTGATCGATTATGTATAGTAATTGACAGTATTTGATTGATTACATCCAGTAATTGACAGTATTTGATTCATTATGTGCAGTAATTGACAGTATTTTATTGATTATTTGCAGGAATTGACAGTATTTGATTATATGCAGTAATTGACAGTATTTGATTGATTACATCCAGTAATTGACAGTATTTAATTGATTATGTGCAGTAATTGACAGTATTTGATTGATTACGTACAGTAATTGACAGTTTTTGATTGATTATGTGCAATAATTGATAATATTTGATTAAGTGCAGTAATTGACAGTATTTGATTATGTACAGTAATTGACAATCTTTGATTGATGTACAGTAATTGACAGTTTTTGATTGATTATGTGCAGTAATTGACAGTATTTGATTATGTGCAGTAATTGACAATATTTGACTGATTCTGTGCAGTAATTGACAGTATTTTATTGATTATGTGGAGTAATTGACAATATTTGATTATGTGGAGTAATTGACAATATTTGATTATGTGCAGTAATTGACAGTATTTGATTGATTATGTGCAGTAATTGACAATATTTGATTAAGTGCAGTAATTGACAGTATTTGATTGATTCTGTGCAGTAATTGATAGTTTTTGATTGGTTAAGTGCAGTAATTGATAGTATTTGATTATGTGCAGTAATTGACAGTATTTGATTATGTGCAGTAATTGACAGTATTTGATTGATTATATGCAGTAATTGATAGTATTTGATTGATTCTGTGCAGTAATTGATAGTATTTGATTATTTGCAGTAATTGACAGTATTTGATTAATTAAGTGCAGTAATTGACAGTATTTGATTGATTATTTGCAGTAATTGACAGTATTTGATTAATTAACTGCAGTAATTGACAGTATTTGATTACGTGCAGTAATTGACAGTATTTGATTATGTGCAGTAATTGACAGTATTTGATTGATTGCGTCCAGTAATTGACAGTATTTGATTGATTATGTGCAGTAATTGACAGTATTTGATTGATTATGTGCAGTAATTGACAGTATTTGATTGATTATCTGCAGTAATTGACAGTATTTGATTTTGTGCAGTAATTGACAGTATTTGATTGATTATGTACATGAATCGACAGTATTTGATTTTGTGCAGTAATTGACAGTATTTGATTGATTATGCACAGTAATTGACAGTATTTGATTATGTGCAGTAATTGACAATATTTGACTGATTACGTGCAGTAATTGACAGTATTTGATTGATTATGTTCAGTAATTGACAGTATTTGATTGATTACGTGTAGTAATTGACAGTATTTGATTGATTACGTGCAGTAATTGACAGTATTTGATTATGTGCAGTAATTGACAGTATTTGATCGATCATGTCTAGTAATTGACAGTATTTGATTGATTGCTTCCAGTAATTGACAGTATTTGATTGATTATGTGCAGTAATTGACAGTATTTGATTGATTATGTGCAGTAATTGACAGTATTTGATTGATTATCTGCAGTAATTGACAGTATTTGATTGATTATGTGCAGTAATTTACAGTATTTGATTGGTTACGTCCTGTAATTGTCAGTATTTGATTATATTCAGTAATTAACAGTATTTGATTATGTACATTAATCGAAAGTATTTGATTGATTATGTGCAGTAATTTACAGTATTTGATTGGTTACGTCCTGTAATTGTCAGTATTTGATTATATTCAGTAATTAACAGTATTTGATTATGTACAGTAATTGACAGTATTTGATTATGTGCAGTAATTGACAGTATTTGATTGATTATGTGCAGTAATTGACAGTATTTGATTGATTATATGCAGTAATTGACAGTATTTGATTATGTGCAGTAAATGACAGTATTTGATCGATCATGGGTAGTAATTGACAGTATTTGATTGATTACATCCAGTAATTGACAGTATTTGATTGATTATGTGCAGTAATTGACAGTATTTTATTGATTATTTGCAGGAATTGACAGTATTTGATTATATGCAGTAATTGACAGTATTTGATTGATTATGTGCAGTAATTGACAGTATTTGATTATGTGCAGTAATTGACAGTATTTGATTGATTATGTGCATTAATTGACAGTATTTGAATGATTCTGTGCAGTAATTGACAGTATTTTATTGATTATGTGGAGTAATTGACAATATTTGATTATGTGCAGTAATTGACAGTATTTGATTGATTCTGTGCAGTAATTGATAGTATTTGATTGGTTAAGTGCAGTAATTGATAGTATTTGATTATGTGCAGTAATTGACAGTATTTGATTATGTGCAGTAATTGACAGTATTTGATTAATTAAGTGCAGTAATTGACAGTATTTGATTGATTATTTGCAGTAATTGACAGTATTTGATTAATTAACTGCAGTAATTGACAGTATTTGATTACGTGCAGTAATTGACAGTATTTGATTATGTGCAGTAATTGACAGTATTTGATTGATTATGTGCAGTAATTGACATTATTTGATTGATTACGTGCAGTAATTGACAGTATTTGATTAATTAAGTGCAGTAAATTACAGTATTTGATTGATTCTGTGCAGTAATTGACAGTATTTGATTGATTATGTTCAGTAATTGACCGTATTTTATTGATTATTTGCAGGAATTGACAGTATTTGATTATATGCAGTAATTGACAGTATTTGATTGATTACGTGCAGTAATTGACAGTATTTGATTGATTCTGTGCAGTAATTGATAGTATTTGATTGGTTAAGTGCAGTAATTGATAGTATTTGATTATGTGCAGTAATTGACAGTATTTGATTATGTGCAGTAATTGACAGTATTTGATTGATTATGTACAGTAATTGATAGTATTTGATTGATTATATGCAGTAATTGATAGTATTTGATTGATTCTGTGCAGTAATTGATAGTATTTGATTATTTGCAGTAATTGACAGTATTTGATTAATTAAGTGCAGTAATTGACAGTATTTGATTGATTATTTGCAGTAATTGACAGTATTTGATTAATTAACTGCAGTAATTGACAGTATTTGATTACGTGCAGTAATTGACAGTATTTGATTATGTGCAGTAATTGACAGTATTTTATTGATTTTGTGCAGTAATTGACAGTATTTGATTGATTACGTGCAGTAATTGACAGTATTTGATTAATTAAGTGCAGTAATTGACAGTATTTGATTGATTCTGTGCAGTAATTGACAGTATTTGATTGATTCTGTGCAGTAATTGACAGTATTTGTTTGATTCTGTCCAGTAATTGACAGTATTTGATTGATTACGTGCTGTAATTGACAGTATTTGATTGTATACAGTAATTGACAGTATTTGATTATGTACATTAATCGACAGTATTTGATCGATCATGTATAGTAATTGACAGTATTTGATTGATTACGTCCAGTAATTGACAGTATTTGATTGATTATGTACAGTAATTGACAGTATTTGATTGATTATCTGCAGTAATTGACAGTATTTGATTGATTATGTGCAGTAATTGACAGTATTTGATTGATTACATCCTGTAATTGACAGTATTTGATTGTATACAGTAATTGACAGTATTTGATTATGTACATTAATCGACAGTATTTGATTGATTATTTACAGTAATTGACAGTATTTGATTATGTGCAGTAATTGACAGTATTTGACTGATTATATGCAGTAATTGACAGTATTGGATTATGTGCAGTAATTGACAGTATTTGATCAATCATGGGTAGTAATTGACAGTATTTGATCGATCATGGGTAGTAATTGACAGTATTTGATTGATTACATCCAGTAATTGACAGTATTTGATTGATTACATCCAGTAATTGACAGTATTTGATCGATTATGTATAGTAATTGACAGTATTTGATTGATTACATCCAGTAATTGACAGTATTTGATTCATTATGTGCAGTAATTGACAGTATTTTATTGATTATTTGCAGGAATTGACAGTATTTGATTATATGCAGTAATTGACAGTATTTGATTGATTACATCCAGTAATTGACAGTATTTAATTGATTATGTGCAGTAATTGACAGTATTTGATTGATTACGTACAGTAATTGACAGTTTTTGATTGATTATGTGCAATAATTGATAATATTTGATTAAGTGCAGTAATTGACAGTATTTGATTATGTACAGTAATTGACAATCTTTGATTGATGTACAGTAATTGACAGTTTTTGATTGATTATGTGCAGTAATTGACAGTATTTGATTATGTGCAGTAATTGACAATATTTGACTGATTCTGTGCAGTAATTGACAGTATTTTATTGATTATGTGGAGTAATTGACAATATTTGATTATGTGGAGTAATTGACAATATTTGATTATGTGCAGTAATTGACAGTATTTGATTGATTATGTGCAGTAATTGACAATATTTGATTAAGTGCAGTAATTGACAGTATTTGATTGATTCTGTGCAGTAATTGATAGTTTTTGATTGGTTAAGTGCAGTAATTGATAGTATTTGATTATGTGCAGTAATTGACAGTATTTGATTATGTGCAGTAATTGACAGTATTTGATTGATTATATGCAGTAATTGATAGTATTTGATTGATTCTGTGCAGTAATTGATAGTATTTGATTATTTGCAGTAATTGACAGTATTTGATTAATTAAGTGCAGTAATTGACAGTATTTGATTGATTATTTGCAGTAATTGACAGTATTTGATTAATTAACTGCAGTAATTGACAGTATTTGATTACGTGCAGTAATTGACAGTATTTGATTATGTGCAGTAATTGACAGTATTTGATTGATTGCGTCCAGTAATTGACAGTATTTGATTGATTATGTGCAGGAATTGACAGTATTTGATTGATTATGTGCAGTAATTGACAGTATTTGATTGATTATCTGCAGTAATTGACAGTATTTGATTTTGTGCAGTAATTGACAGTATTTGATTGATTATGTACATGAATCGACAGTATTTGATTTTGTGCAGTAATTGACAGTATTTGATTGATTATGCACAGTAATTGACAGTATTTGATTATGTGCAGTAATTGACAATATTTGACTGATTACGTGCAGTAATTGACAGTATTTGATTGATTATGTTCAGTAATTGACAGTATTTGATTGATTACGTGTAGTAATTGACAGTATTTGATTGATTACGTGCAGTAATTGACAGTATTTGATTATGTGCAGTAATTGACAGTATTTGATCGATCATGTCTAGTAATTGACAGTATTTGATTGATTGCTTCCAGTAATTGACAGTATTTGATTGATTATGTGCAGTAATTGACAGTATTTGATTGATTATGTGCAGTAATTGACAGTATTTGATTGATTATCTGCAGTAATTGACAGTATTTGATTGATTATGTGCAGTAATTTACAGTATTTGATTGGTTACGTCCTGTAATTGTCAGTATTTGATTATATTCAGTAATTAACAGTATTTGATTATGTACATTAATCGAAAGTATTTGATTGATTATGTGCAGTAATTTACAGTATTTGATTGGTTACGTCCTGTAATTGTCAGTATTTGATTATATTCAGTAATTAACAGTATTTGATTATGTACAGTAATTGACAGTATTTGATTATGTGCAGTAATTGACAGTATTTGATTGATTATGTGCAGTAATTGACAGTATTTGATTGATTATATGCAGTAATTGACAGTATTTGATTATGTGCAGTAAATGACAGTATTTGATCGATCATGGGTAGTAATTGACAGTATTTGATTGATTACATCCAGTAATTGACAGTATTTGATTGATTATGTGCAGTAATTGACAGTATTTTATTGATTATTTGCAGGAATTGACAGTATTTGATTATATGCAGTAATTGACAGTATTTGATTGATTATGTGCAGTAATTGACAGTATTTGATTATGTGCAGTAATTGACAGTATTTGATTGATTATGTGCATTAATTGACAGTATTTGAATGATTCTGTGCAGTAATTGACAGTATTTTATTGATTATGTGGAGTAATTGACAATATTTGATTATGTGCAGTAATTGACAGTATTTGATTGATTCTGTGCAGTAATTGATAGTATTTGATTGGTTAAGTGCAGTAATTGATAGTATTTGATTATGTGCAGTAATTGACAGTATTTGATTATGTGCAGTAATTGACAGTATTTGATTAATTAAGTGCAGTAATTGACAGTATTTGATTGATTATTTGCAGTAATTGACAGTATTTGATTAATTAACTGCAGTAATTGACAGTATTTGATTACGTGCAGTAATTGACAGTATTTGATTATGTGCAGTAATTGACAGTATTTGATTGATTATGTGCAGTAATTGACATTATTTGATTGATTACGTGCAGTAATTGACAGTATTTGATTAATTAAGTGCAGTAAATTACAGTATTTGATTGATTCTGTGCAGTAATTGACAGTATTTGATTGATTATTTGCAGGAATTGACAGTATTTGATTATATGCAGTAATTGACAGTATTTGATTGATTACGTGCAGTAATTGACAGTATTTGATTGATTATGTGCAGTAATTGACAATATTTGATTAAGTGCAGTAATTGACAGTATTTGATTGATTCTGTGCAGTAATTGACAGTATTTGATTGATTATGTGCAGTAATTGACAGTATTTGATTGATTATGTGCAGTAATTGACATTATTTGATTGATTACGTGCAGTAATTGACAGTATTTGATTAATTAAGTGCAGTAAATTACAGTATTTGATTGATTCTGTTCAGTAATTGACCGTATTTTATTGATTATTTGCAGGAATTGACAGTATTTGATTATATGCAGTAATTGACAGTATTTGATTGATTACGTGCAGTAATTGACAGTATTTGATTGATTATGTGCAGTAATTGACAATATTTGATTAAGTGCAGTAATTGACAGTATTTGATTGATTCTGTGCAGTAATTGATAGTATTTGATTGGTTAAGTGCAGTAATTGATAGTATTTGATTATGTGCAGTAATTGACAGTATTTGATTATGTGCAGTAATTGACAGTATTTGATTGATTATGTACAGTAATTGATAGTATTTGATTGATTATATGCAGTAATTGATAGTATTTGATTGATTCTGTGCAGTAATTGATAGTATTTGATTATTTGCAGTAATTGACAGTATTTGATTAATTAAGTGCAGTAATTGACAGTATTTGATTGATTATTTGCAGTAATTGACAGTATTTGATTAATTAACTGCAGTAATTGACAGTATTTGATTACGTGCAGTAATTGACAGTATTTGATTATGTGCAGTAATTGACAGTATTTTATTGATTTTGTGCAGTAATTGACAGTATTTGATTGATTACGTGCAGTAATTGACAGTATTTGATTAATTAAGTGCAGTAATTGACAGTATTTGATTGATTCTGTGCAGTAATTGACAGTATTTGATTGATTCTGTGCAGTAATTGACAGTATTTGTTTGATTCTGTCCAGTAATTGACAGTATTTGATTGATTACGTGCTGTAATTGACAGTATTTGATTGATTATGTGCAGTAATTGACAGTATTTGATTGATTACGTGCTGCACCTGCTCTATTTGCCCACTTGCTCTGTTTCAAACCTGGGCCCAGTTTTGCTGTTTGGGTTGTCGTGGTGTCTCTGTCTGATTCTGATCATGTGATGTGTTTCCAGGGTCGCACTGGCCGTGCTGGCCTTCCTGGTGCTGATGGGCTGCCCGGCCCACCTGGTACATCGCTCATGTTGCCGGTAAGTAAGAGTGTGTGTGGAGGAGGGGGCTTCAATCCGTGTCAGAGCAGCAAACTCTCCCCCAGCAGCGGCCGGGGTCCTGAGGAGACTCCCATCGACACCCTAGGGCTCCCGGAGCACCCTCTTTAATACCCTCGGTGATGATCCTCACCACTCGTTCCCACGGGCTGCGGATCACTCGCTGAAGTAGATGGAATCATCGAATTTTACAGTGAGAAGGCCGTTCGGCCCATCCTGTCTGTGCCGGCTCTTCGAAAGAGCTATCCAATTAGTCCCACTCCCCACAGCCCTGAAAATTTCTCAAACATTTATCCAATTCCCTTTTGAAAGCTATTATTGAATCTGCTTCCACCACCCTTTCAGGCAGCGCATTCCACATCGCTGCGTCAAAAAAAATCCTCCTCATCTCCCCCCCTTCTGGCTCTTTTGCCAATTACCTTAAATCTGTGACCTCTGGTTATCGACCACCCCTGCCAGTGAAAATAGACTCCCGGGGCCAGCACCCTTGCTGAGAGTGCCTCTCATAAAATGTTGGTGGGCTGACGACACACAGGTCATGCCTGAGCTTCTGATACACATCGAGTTACATCGAAACTGCAGCACAGAAACAGGCCGTTCGGCCCGACTGCTCTGTGCTGGCCTTTTATGCTCCACACGAGCCTCCTCCCACCCTGCTTCATCTAAACCTATCAGCATATCCTTCTATCCCTTTCTCCCTCATGTGTTTATCCAGCTTCCCCTTAAATGCAACGATGCTAATCGCCCCAACTACTCCTGGTGGTCACGAGTTCCCCATCCTAACCGTCCTTTGGGTGAAGATAGGCTCCCAGTGGGCGAGACTCTCTGTCAGAGGTGTGAAGTCAGGAGATTACCCCTGCAGTGCACTCACCACTGGATGCAGACAGTGTGCTGACAGTGAGTGGTTCCGTAGCAGACAGTGCCCTTTGCTGGGAGCACCGCAGGTAGACAGGCAGGAGCCCAAAGGACTCTGAACATTGGCCCTCTCCCTGTAGGATTGCGGTTTTTTCTAACCACTTGTCTTCTTATTTTTATCCCCCCTGTTTTCAGTTCCGATTTGGCGCAAGCGGAGGTGATAAGGGACCAGTTGTGTCTGCCCAAGAGGCCCAAGCCCAGGCCATTCTACAACAAGCCCGGGTAAGCACTGGTTACTGTAACCCTGACTGAGCCCCAGCTGCCCTGCCACCTGCCCGGGTTATCCTGCTTCGACCCAGGCCGACCTGCAGCAGACTTGCTCCACCTTGGCCAAGTTCAGCCTCGTTCCCTTTCAACGGCTGCCAACAACAACAACTTGCATTTATATAGCGCCTTTAACGTCGTAAAACGTCCCAAGGCGCTTCACAGGAGCGATTATCAGACAAAATTTGACACCGAGCCACATAAGGAGATATTAGGACAGGTGACCAAAAGCTTGGTCAAAGAGGTAGGTTTTAAGGAGCATCTTAAAGGAGGAGAGAGAGGCGGAGAGGTTTAGGGAGGGAATTCCAGAGTTTAGGGCCCAGGCAGCTGAAGGCACGGCCGCCAATGGTGGAGCGATTAAAATCGGGGGATGCGCAATAGGCCAGAATTGGAGGAGTGCAGAGATCTCGGAGGGTTGTAGGGGTTGGAGGAGGTTACAGAGGTAGGGAGGGGGGCGAGGCCATGGAGGGATTTGAAAACAAGGATGAGAATTTTAAAATGGAGGCGTTCCCGGACCGGGAGCCAATGTCGGTCAGCGAGCACAGGGGGTGATGGGTGAACAGGACTTAGGATACAGGCAGCAGAGTTTTGGATGAGCTCAAGTTTACAGAGGGTGGAATATGGGAGGCCGGCCAGGAGAGCATTGGAGTAGATGAGTCTGGAGGTAACAATGACATGGATGAGGGTCTCAGCAGCAGATGAGCTGAGGCGGGGGTGGAGATGGGCGATGTTACGGAGGTTGAAGTAGGCGGTCTTGGTGATGGAGCGGATAGGTGGAGGCCAAAACAGGATGTGTGTGTGTGGGGAGGGGGAAAGGGGTCTCAAATGAGCACCAAGGAAACAGGTGTTGTGACTCCGCAGAAATAAGTGTCAACCACAGGCTTCTACCTTGAGAATGGAACTGTCTGATTGGCTTGGTGACGCTAAGTAACGGCTGTCATGTGGGGGGGGCAAAGTGCATGGAACACCACCGTTTCCGTGGAAACCCAGTTGCGTGCGGCTCCATGAACTGAGCAATGGGTTCGGGCCTAGGCCTTGGGCTGTGTGAATCCTGCCCTCAGAGTATCTGGTCTGAGAGTCTTTCGTGTAACCTCCTTTGTTGACCCCGCGGGGCTCTCCCTTTCTCTTCCAGTTGGCGTTACGAGGTGCTTCAGGTCCCATGGGTTTCACAGGAAGACCAGGCCCGCTGGTAAGTAACCTCGTCCCTGCCTCCTGCCTTTCCACTGCTTTGTCTGTTGTCCAAATCAGCACGGCGTCAATGGACAATGAAGAACAGTGGGATTGGGTGAGGCTATTAAGGGGGAAGAAACGGGCTCCAAACTTAATAAACTAAAATAGCAAAACTTAGAAGGAAGTCTAAGCCGCCAATGAGGCCTAAGATCTTTTTAATGCAAGGAGTCATGGTGATGTTGATCCCTTATTATGTACCAGGGATACCATCCAATCATTCAGGCATGGCTCAGTGGGTCGCACTCTCACCTCTGCGTCAGAAGGTCATGGGGTCAAGTCCCACTGCAGTGACTTGAGCAAATAATCCAGGCCGACTCTCCCAGTGCAGTGCTGAGGGAGTGCTGCACTGTTGGAGGGTCACTACTGAGGGAGTGCTGCACTGTTGGAGGTCGGTACTGAGGGAGCGTTGCACTGTTGGAGGTCGGTACTGAGGGAGTGCTGCACTGTCGGAGGGTCACTACTGAGGGAGTGCTGCACTGTCGGAGGGTCAGTACTGAGGGAGTGCTGCACTGTCGGAGGGTCACTACTGAGGGAGTGCTGCACTGTCGGAGGGTCAGTACTGAGGGAGTGCTGCAATGTCGGAGGGTCAGTATTGAGGGAGTGCTGCTCTGTTGGAGATCGGTACTGAGGGAGTGCTGCACTGTCGGAGGGTCAGTACTGAGGGAGTGCTGCACTGTCGGAGGGGCAGTACTGAGGGAATGCTGCAATGTCGGAGGGTCAGTACTGAGGGAGTGCTACACTGTTGGAGGGTCAGTACTGAGGGAGTGCTGCACTGTCGGAGGGGCTGCACTGTCGGAAGATCAGTACTGAGGGAGTGCTCCACTGTCGAGCGTCAGTACTGAGGGAGTGCTGCACTGTCGGAGGATCAGAACTGAGGGAGCGCTGCACTGTCGGAGGGGCAGTCCTGAGGGAGTGCTGCACTGTCGGAGGGTCAGTGCTGAGGGAGTGCTGCACTGTCGGAGGGTCAGTACTGAGGGAGTGCTGCACTGTCGGAGGATCAGAACTGAGGGAGCGCTGCACTGTCGGAGGGGCAGTCCTGAGGGAGTGCTGCACTGTCGGAGGGTCAGTGCTGAGGGAGTGCTGCACTGTCGGAGGGTCAGAACTGAGGGAGTGCTGCACTGTCGGAGGGCCAGTACTGAGGGAATGCTGCACTGTCGGAGGTCGGTACTGAGGGAGTGCTGCACTGTCAAAGGGTCAGTACTGAGGGAGCGCTGCATTGTCGGAGGGCCAGTACTGAGGGAGCGCTGCACTGTCGGAGGGTCAGTACTGAGGGAGCGCTGCACTGTCTGAGGGTCAGTGCTGAGGGAGCGCTGCACTGTCGAAGGGTCAGTCCTGAGGGAGTGCTGCAATGTCGGAGGGCCAGTACTGAGGGAGTGCTGCACTGTCGCAGGGTCAGTACTGAGGGAGTGCTGCACTGTCAAAGGGTCAGTGCTGAGGGAGTGCTGCACTGTCAAAGGGTCAGTACTGAGGGAGTGCTGCACTGTTGGAGGGTCAGTGCTGAGGGAGTGCTGCACTGTCGGAGGGTCAGTACAGAGGGAGTGCTGCACTGTCGGAGGGTCAGTACAGAGGGAGTGCTGCACTGTCGGAGGGTCAGTGCTGAGGGAGTGCTGCACTGTCAAAGGGTCAGTACTGAGGGAGTGCTGCACTGTTGGAGGGTCAGTGCTGAGGGAGTGCTGCACTGTCGGAGGGTCAGTGCTGAGGGAGCGCTGCACTGTCGGAGGGTCAGTACTGAGGGAGTGCTGCACTGTCGGAGGGTCAGTACTGAGGGAGTGCTGCACTGTCGGAGGGTCAGTACTGAGGGAGTGCTGCACTGTCGGAGGGTCAGTACTGAGGGAGCGCTGCACTGTCGGAGGGTCAGTGCTGAGGGAGTGCTGCACTGTCGGATGGTCAGTACTGAGGGAGCGCTGCACTGTTGGAGGGGCAGTACTGAGGGAGCGCTGCACTGTCGGAGGGTCAGTACTGAGGGAGTGCTGCACTGTGGGAGGGGCAGTGCTGAGGGAGTGCTGCACTGTCGGAGGGTCAGTACTGAGGGAGTGCTGCACAGTCGGAGGGTCAGTACTGAGGGAGTGCTGCACTGTCGGAGGGTCAGTACTGAGGGAGTGCTGCACTGTGGGAGGGTCGGTACTGAGGGAGTGCTGCACTGTGGGAGGGTCAGTGCTGCACTGTCGGAGGGTCAGTACTGAGGGAGTGCTGCACTGTCAGAGGTCGGTACTGAGGGAGTGCTGCACTGTCAAAGGGTCAGTACTGAGGGAGCACTGCACTGTCGGAGGGGCAGTGCTGAGGGAGTGCTGCACTGTCGGAGGGCCAGTACTGAGGGAGTGCTGCACTGTCGGAGGGTCAGTACTGAGGGAGTGCTGCACTGTCGGAGGGTCAGTGCTGAGGGAGTGCTGCACTGTGGGAGGGGCAGTGCTGAGGGAGTGCTGCACTGTGGGAGGGGCAGTGCTGAGGGAGTGCTGCACTGTGGGAGGGGCAGTGCTGAGGGAGCGCCGCACTGTCGGAGGGTCAGTACTGAGGGAGTGCTGCACTGTCGGAGGGTCAGTACTGAGGGAGTGCTGCACTGTCGGAGGATCAGAACTGAGGGAGCGCTGCACTGTCGGAGGGGCAGTCCTGAGGGAGTGCTGCACTGTCGGAGGGTCAGTGCTGAGGGAGTGCTGCACTGTCGGAGGGTCAGAACTGAGGGAGTGCTGCACTGTCGGAGGGCCAGTACTGAGGGAGCGCTGCACTGTCAGAGGGTCAGTACTGAGGGAGTGCTGCACTGTCGGAGGTCGTTACTGAGGGAGTGCTGCACTGTCAAAGGGTCAGTACTGAGGGAGCGCTGCACTGTCGGAGGGGCAGTGCTGAGGGAGCGCTGCACTGTCGGAGGGTCAGTACTGAGGGAGTGCTGCACTGTCGGAGGGTCAGTACTGAGGGAGTGCTGCACTGTCGGAGGGTCAGTACAGAGGGAGTGCTGCACTGTCGGAGGGTCAGTGCTGAGGGAGTGCTGCACTGTCAAAGGGTCAGTACTGAGGGAGTGCTGCACTGTCGGAGGGTCAGTACTGAGGGAGTGCTGCACTGTCGGAGGGTCAGTACTGAGGGAGTGCTGCACTGTCGGAGGTGCCGTCTTTTGGATGAAGTTAACCCTATCTGCATGACTCAGGTGACCAGCAAAGATCTTGAGCCACTATTTGAAGTAGAGCATTGCATCAGCTCACGTCCCTTCCTCAATCAACACCCCCCGGGGCAGATTAAATACTCATTCCCTGCTTCTGGGATGTTTTTGCTGCATGATGGCAGTTACA